>NC_081405.1:615631419-616831419 GCF_030272615.1 Cryptomeria japonica | reverse complement strand
TTAAAATTGATAAAATCAGCCAAAATTCTGGATTTTAGCAAAAAAATACAGTAAGATCTAGCTCTTGAAATTTCAGAAAAAATGTCAGGGACGATGGCGCTCGGGGTGCACACAGTCCTCGCAACTTTTTTCCAAATTTTCAGGGATGAGAGATATTGTGATTTTATTGCGGAATCCAAAGTTACAGCCGATTTGGAGGTGTTTTGATCAGTGAAATTATCAGTCAAAGGTTGAATCAAGAGGGTTCTAAAAATTAGGGTTTTGACACTTAACCACTTAATTTTCAGAATTAAAGCACAAATGTGAATTGATAATTTGCAATAGGAGGGTAGATTTGAAACAAGCATTAACAATTAAACGTTTCATAGGTTTAATTACTAAAAGAAAATTTTAGGGTTTTTATGCAATTAGCCTCTAAAATTTGCAAAAGATCAAACATGGAAATGTAATTAAGGGCACAAAATTTTCAGATCTAACCATGAATAATCAGAATGAGGATGTTCACATCGGGTTCACAAAAATGTAAAGCAGAAAAATCGAACCCTAGTCGTTCTCCCCTCCCCAACTCCGAGGAGAGAGAAGGGAGGTCACTAGGGTTGATGGTTTTCACTTAGGAGAGACTTTACATTCAAAAGAGGGGTTGAAACCCACAAGGTCCAATCCCATGCAATGCAAGATTGGATTCTATATGAGTTTCAAGGGTTAAGACATCAAGGATACCCTCTTTTGTAAAGAAATGTAGATAGAAAGATTGAGTTAGGAATGCATGTAAAGTAGGAAAGATTTGCTTGTAAACAGAGATAGGGATATGGGATGAAGCTACGGACCTAGAATTAGCAGTAAAATGTCAAGACGGTGCTGTTCTGCAAATTTGAGCGAAAGTTGACGGGACGATGGCGCCCGGCGTGCACACGGTCCTCCGAAAAATCCGTGAAACGAAGGTGGATCTGTTCGTCTCTGCACAAGGATTCCAGATCTTCAATTATAGCTACGTACCTGCAACCTACACACAGAAAAGAGAGGATGATTGGGGGGTTAGGGATGAGGGGTTTGCCTTTAGGTCAAACCTCGGTTTTGGAATTAACCAAGAAATGAGAATGTTGTAAATGTAAATGTTTGTAATGTAAACAAGTACTGATACCTTGTTGTAAGAATGTTTGTATTCTTACATGCGAAGGTGTAATGTATGTAGCATGTAATGTGTTGTATGTGATCTCCTCTTCAATGGTTGAATCCTTGTCTTGAATGCAACACTTAGCCTTGAATGGAGACTTAGAATGATCAATTGCTTGAAGGAATGCTTAAATGCTTGAATGTTTGAATGCTTGAATATCGTTTCCGCCTTTTTCACATGTGTCCTCCTCTTTTTTGAGAGAGGGAATGTAGTTTATATACTTGTCAATTAGGGCTGATAGACTGATTTTCCCGACCTTAGGCCGACCTAGGAAGATTATTTTCCAATTTGCAAACTTAAAGACCCGAAGCCCCATAAGAGACTGGGCCCAAAATAGGGCCAGGGACCAGGGCGCTGGGCACCATGGTCCTGGGGGACCAGAGTGCTGGGCACCCTAGTCCTGAAGGACTAGGGTGCTGGGCACCATGGTCCCACCTCCAGGGGCAGCAGGGTGCAAGGAGGATCAGGCCAGGGTGCAGAAAAATGCAGTTTTTGATGTCATGAACAAGTTTCGGGGTCTCCATTCAAGTTCTGTGTTGCATCGCCATCGTGAAGACCCAAATGCAGTCGAAATTGCAAGTGTCACAATTTTAGGAAGCTACACTTCTAATCATCAGTCACAATCCCACTAGGTGCAACATATTGAGTACCAACATGTTCCCAGTATTTACTTCCTATAATCTTAATATAAATTAACATTCTATCACTCCATATTTTATAGTTCTCTCTCTTAAACTTCAGACCTTCCTTCTTCATAATGTTCTAGAAAGATCTTTACCTCAAGCTGTTAGGCTTAGACCTTAGAGGACCTGAGAGGCTCTAATACCAATTGATGGTATGATGAAAGAATAAGGATCCGGTCAACTACTTAGAGGGGGGGGTGAATCAGTAGATAGAAAACTGATATAAACTTTCACTAATCTCAGAATCAACCTCTCAAAGTAAAATCTAAACTGACAAGTTAAACCACTGAACTATAAATGCAATATCACTGTCAAGTTTTACCAGTTGACTTTTATAACAGATTAACAGTAAAACAACTTCAAACTCACAAACATCCAAATACTTTACTGACATAAGTAAAACCTCATTTCATATTGTTGTTAGTTAACATAACATATCAAAGTGGATTAAGCAGTTAAGCAATTTAGCCATAATAAACATAACCACAAAAAAAATCACCACTTGACACAATATTTTTAATGTGGAAACCCAAATAGGAGAAACCATAGTGAGATGAGACTCACAATTATTTTGAACTCTTCTCAAGTTCTCCCTGTTAGGAGCCAATCCTATTAAAGCTTTACAAAAAGTCATGTTAAGAACAAATCCTATTAGGGACCACCCGGTTATGGGATTAACTATAATGCCCTATTAAAAGAAATACCCTGTGAGGTGTAACCTCAGTAGAGGATTTGAAATCCAAGCTAATGGACCACCTAGTTAGAGGATTTGAATAACACTAAGCTTGGTAGAGCTTACCCGGTTAGGGGATTTTAACTGCTGTAATTGTTAAAAAATAATAGGGGTTTGTTGATCTATTTGAATAACACTACACTTGCTTATTCAGATCCTTTTCATGCTCCTATCATCCTTTACACAAACTATAGATACATCATCCGGTTCGGCACCCAAACACTCAACTAAAAACTTGCCAACATTGAAACAAAAAAACTCATCGACCTTATAAACAAATTGATAGGTCGATAACACAACAAAAAAATAATTATCTCCCAATCAGAACTATGAACACTTTCAAGTTAAAATCATTATTGTATGGATACCATAGCCCATAGTCAATAGTTCCTTTCAGATACCTAAGAATCTGCTTGACTGCAACCAAGTGGGATTCTCTTGGAATTTTCTGGAATCTTGCAGTAATGCCAACTGCATGTGCAATATCCAGTCTTCTATGCACTACATAATGCAACTTACCAATCATTGATCGATATTCCTTCTCATCAACCAATGCAGAGTCATCCTCTTTGGATAGTTTACAACCGGTCACCATCGGTGTACCAACTAGTTTGCTATCTTCCATGCCAAAGGTCTTCAACACCTCTTTGACATACTTGGACTGAGGGATAAAGATTCCATCCTTCATCTACTAGATCTGCAGTCCAATGAAGAACTTAATCTCCTCTGTGAGTGACATCTCAAACTCTTTCTTCTCATCTACAAATTCATGACTCATCTTGTCATCTCCACCAAAGATAATGTCATCAACAAATACCTCACAGATCAGGATCTGATCTCCTTCAAAATTCAAGTAGATATTGCTATCTTCACTTGTTCTGTCAAATCCAATCTTCACAAGATGGGCATACAGGCATTCATACCATGCTCTAGGTGCCTGCTTTAGCCCATATAAGGCTTTATGTAGCCTACACACCATGTCTCTATCTTCAGATAGGGAAAACCCATCTAGTTGTTCTATATACACCTCCTCTTCAAGTACACCATTTAGGAATGCAGATTTTACATCCATTTGAGATACTTTGAAGCCTTTAAAAGCTGCATATGCAAGAAGCATACAAACTCCTTCCAATCTGGCTATAGGAGCAAAGGTTTCACCATAGTCTTCTCCTTCTTCTTGGGCATATCCTTTGCACACCAGTCTGGCTTTGTTTCTAATCATTGTGCCATCCTCATTCAGCTTATTTTTGAAGACCCATTTGGTACCAATTACATTTTTGTGCTCTGGTCTGGGTACCAAGGACCATGTACCATTTTTCTCTATTTGGTCAAATTCCTCTTCCATTGCCTTGATCCAGTCTTCATCATTATGTGCCTCTTTGAATGTTTTAGGCTTGAATTCAGAGATCATGCATGAGTTTTCTCTACCTTTTCTTCTTTTAAGGATTCCTGCATCCTTATCTCCTATGATATACTTAGGATCATGATTTAGGTTGACATACTGAGGAATGATCTGGATAGATTCCTCTTGCTTTTCTTCTTCATCCTCATCTCCATCAGTATCAACATCTACATCTACTAGTGTAGGAACACTGTTACTGGTACTCGGTTGACTGACAACCGGTTCCCAAAAGGTTGCAACCGGTTCACTTACCACTTGCACATTACCATTTTCCTCGGTTAAACACTTGAGAGCTTTGCTCTTGGTGGAATATCCTAGGAATATTCCCTCATCACATTTCACATCAAATTTGCTCTAGTGTTAACTTCTCTTGATATAACATTTGCTACCAAACATTCTAAAGTAGCTAACCACAGGTGTCTTACTGGTCCAATACTCATAAGGAGTTTTATCCTTACCTTTCTTGATGAGTACCCGGTTCATTGTGTAGACTGCAGTGCTCACCGCTTCTCTCCAAAAGGTGTGAGCTACCTCTCCTTGAATCAACATGGTTCTAGCTGCTTCAACCATAGTCCAGTTATTCCTTTCTGCTAGGCCATTCTGCTATGGAGTCCGGGGGGCAGACAATTGCCTCTTGATGCCATGTTCTTCACAGTACTTGTTGAATTCACCAGAAGTGAATTCCAATCCTTGATCAGTTCTCAGGCACTTGATCCTTTTATCACTTTTCTTCTCCACTAAATCTTTGAAAGCTTTGAAATTTACAAAGGCTTCAGACTTGTCTTTCAAGAATGTGACCCACATCATTCTTGAGCAGTCATCAATGAGAACCATGAAGTACCTATCACCCTCCACACTTCTAATTTTTATAAGACCACACAAATCAGTATGCACAAGATCAAGCAAGTTGTCAGTAATGAAAGATTTACCTTTAAAGGTTGAGGAAGACATTTTCCCCAATTGACACTCTCTACACAAGGTATTATCCAGTTTCCTTAGCACCGACAACCCTGTAACTACCTTGATCCTACTAGCTTTCATAATGTTATCAAAGTTTACATGGCAGAGTCTCCTATGCCATATCTAGCTATCATCAAATTTTTCCATAAGACATGTACTTATATTTGCATTCAGATGAAATAGGTTACCTTTGGTTTGCATGCCAGTGGCCACCAATTCACCATTATTTCCTTTGATTCTGCAAATTCCATTCTTGAATTTCAAAGTGAGGCCACTGTCATTCAGTTGGGCATCACTCAGAAGGTTGTGTCTGAGACCATCAACCCAATACACATTGTTAGCACTACTCTTTCCATTCAAAGAGATGAACCCTCTACCTTTGACCATGCATGGTGCAGCATTGCCAAAGCAAACCACACCACCATCATACTCCTCCAAGGATAGAAACTTTCTCCGGTCACCAATCATATGGTGAGAATAGCCACTGTCAATGATCCACTCATTGGAATTATCAAATCGGGAGACAATAGCCTTCTTGTTTGACATATCTTCCTTGATAGAAACAAACACAATATCTTCATTTTCTTCATCCTCTGATTCTTCATTTGTGACACCTTCATCAATTGCCACAAAATAGTTTCTCCAGTTTCCTCCTTTGCATTTCTTGAACCTTTCTGGTTTGTCCTTGTTGTGCCATTAGGATAGTTTACAACAATATGTCCTATCTAGTTGCAAGAAAAGCATTTCAAAGGTAGCTTACCTTTGTACTTGTCGGTTCCTTTAGGAAGTTTCCTAGTAAGGAGAGCTTGAAATGCCATCAAAATCTCCTCATCATCCATTTCTCTGCTCTATCTTGGTTCACCACTAGTGCTAGCTTCTTTTCCTTTTCTGGATGGTATAGCAGAAGCTTTAAAAGCTGATTTAGTCTTTTGAACACTACCATCAAAACTATTTAGCTCATAGGCTGTCAACTTTGCTATGATGGAGTCTAAGGATACCTTAGTCTTGTCTATTGATCTCAGCTCCTGAATAGCAGCAACCCTTATTGCATAGACCGGTAATAGAGATCTCAGGACTTTGCTTACCATAGTAGCATCTTCTATTTTACCACCTGCACTCTTGATATCTCCAACAATGGTTTTGATCCTTATTCCATACTGTTGAATGGTCTCACCTTCAACCATCTATATTTCTTCAAACTTCCGTCTAAGGCTTTCTTCCTTAGCCTATTTTACATGCTCATCACTGCCATAGATATTTTCAAGAGTATCCCATACCTCTTTGGGATTTACCTTATCTTGAACATCAATAAACTCAATGTCAGATAAACTACTGATTAGGGCTAATATGACTTGCCCATTCTCCTACATCTCTCTCTTTTGGTCATTGGTAAGGGTACTGGTAGGAGAAAAATAGACAATCTCAACATAGCTCCAGTGTTGAGCACCCATGCTTTAGATGAATATCTTCATTCTATCTTTCCATATACTAAAATTTTCTCTATTAAACTTTGGACCTTCCCTCTTCATCATTAGACTAGGATCTTTACCTCAAGTGGTTAAGCTTATAGCACAAAGTACCTGGAGAATGCTCTGATACCAATTGATAACTTAATGATGAGGGAATAGTACCAAACCGGTACTGAGAGGCAGGGGGTGAATTAGTACAGACAAAAATATAGTTCAAAACTAGTTTGACAACAGACACTTCAAATGACTGGCAAACAGTGACACTGGTTTGAAATAGAGTGCAACAGGTAAAGCTAAGAATGTCTAAGACAAGCATTAATTGATTACTCACTTAGCTTTTCACTCAACTCGAGACTACACTACCATTTCACCCTTATGCATAAATAGGTAATCTATCATCAAATCATAATAACATCTAGTTCAACATGTTTTATTGATAGGCATAAAACACAGAACCATCATATGCTTGACAGACAATAGCAAAGCATCACAAGATAAAAGCATCACACATGACCCACATATTTTTCACGTGGAAACCCAACTGGGAAAAACTGTCATGGGGATGAATACCCACAAGCTATTTTTGAACTCTTTAGAAGTCCACTCTGTTAGGAGCCTTGTCCAGTTAGAGACATTACAAAAGGTTCTGCTAGGAACCGATCCTATTAGAGATCACCCGATTAAGGGTCAAACCCTGTTAAAGGTTACCTTGTTAGAGGATTTCAAGAACTCAATAGCTAAAGGATTCCGAACGCAGTAGCTTTGAGTTACCCTGTTAAAGGATTTTCAGCAAGCCAGTTAAGGCTATCCTGTTAAGGGATTTTCCAACTGTTGAGGTGGTTAGAGATCAACAGGTATTACAATGATCTAGAAACAACACTCAATGCCAATGCAGATCCGCTTAAGCTCCTCTTCACCTTCTGCACTTACACTCTGCAGTTATCACTTCTCTCCTTTTGGTCTGGCAAGAATCACGTATCCCTTCTCTTGGATACACACACACAACTTTTGCCAACAACCTCAAAAAGAGACATAACATTGACCTTATAGGAAAATAGATAGGTCGGTACCATAAACCCTAAACCCTAAACCTGTTAGGTTAAGGAATTCAAACAGTTAAATCCTGGCCATTGAGCACACTGCATTAAATGCAGTAGATCTTGATCCAAACTCAAGACATTCTCCATCATCCATTTCCATTGATTTTATGGCCGTTGATAACCCATCACATGTTATCATCGTATACAGACTTTGCACATTCCCAAGGTAGATAGGAACAATCTCCCTCATGCAAGATCCTTCATGCACATAGGCTTGCATGGCAACATGATCTATTCTACTTTACAATGCTAACTCATCACATAATACCATCAGTTGAGCCACACAGGCTTGAAGCACATCAACCGAAAACCCTAAAGTTGAGACTACCAACTGGTAGTCATACAATACTTCCATATGCCGGTTCATCATGAACAAGTACACCGCTTCACTTTGGCACAAATGCTGGTTCACAATGTTATACCAGTTCTCACATATGCCAGTTCACACCTCTTCATCATATTGACATCAATGACAACATGCAATGTCATTATGTCCTCATACCGGTGCACATAATGCCAAAAACTAGTAGGGTTTACCGGTTCAACTCTCCAATACTTAGCAATACTAGTTCACTCCACAAACTCACCTACAGGTTACTGTTCCCTTCACTATCTCTTCCTACCAATTACAAAACAACATCATTGCAGGTTATAATTGACATCAATGACAACATAACATTTTATTAATGCAATCTTCATGTAAATTCCAACATTCCCCTCTTCCCCATAACTTGTTAGAGGAAAATCAAAGGGAATTTGGTGGTGGGAGTGGTCCATTAAAATTAGGGAAAGAGATTCACTTACTGATGCAAGAGGCTATGAGGGGTGAATCTCTATCTATCCAAGTTGAGAAAAAGAAATCTAAGAAAGATGGACAGACTACTGGTGTTCCACATGTTGGTGTTTCTACAAGGTAGAAACATAAAGATGATACTAGTACACCGAATACCACTCTTGATAGAAAATCTACAAAATAGTTGAGAGAGCAAGAATGTAGGCGTAACCTGGTGGATGGTAGTTAGAAGACCATCTATGAGGTTTATTCCCCTGGTTAAAAATGAAATTTATTTCTTAGAACATACAGGAACTTAATATGCCCCATAAACAAGATATAGTTCGTAACATGATTAGGGATCATAATTTGGATATTGTCCTTATAAAAGAAACTAAAATGATTAGGGAAAAGGTGGAAAATCTAAAGTTTTTCAAGCATTGTGGGGTAATTCGAAAGGTGCTTTGGGTTGGATTGCTATTTTTTGGAATTTGAATTACATAAAGGGTTAAATCTTGGATGTTGATTCCAATTTGGTTTCTATTAGATTTAACCATATTAGAGATGATTTTTTCTAGGTTCTCTCTAATATCTATGCTCCCAACTCTAAAGCAGCTAGGAATAAGTTTTTGAAGAAATTGGAGGTTTATCGTTCTAAGCACTATAATGAAAATTGGATTATTATGGGAGATTTTAATACTCCCCTTAAAAATTATGAGAAGTTTGGAGGTTCTCAGATCCAAAATGGATAGTCGGTTGGACTTGATGGCATTTATTTATGCTCAATCTCTACATGATATTGACCTTCAAGGTGCCTTGTTCACCTGGACCAATAGGAGAGTGGCTGATGAATTGATTCAAGTCCATCTTGATCGGGCTCTTATCTCTAACAATTGGTTGGTTAAGTATGTCTGTTCCCTTAGGGCTCTCCCTATGGTTTGTTCAGATCATTTCCCCATCTCTTTTGTTGCTGAGGCTATTGATGGTAACAAAAACTATCCTTTTAGATTTAAAAAAATATGGTTGTCCCATTCCTTGCAGGAAGATTGTATTATGAAATGGTGGAATATACCTATGGTTGGGTCTACTATGTTTAGAGTTTCTAAAAAACTCAGATTCGTGAAAGATAATGTTAGAAGATGGAATAAAGAAGTGTTTGGAAAACTTTTTACTTCTAAATCTACTATTCAATGTGAGTTGAAATACATTCAAGATACAATTCAAGTTGAGGATTATTATTCAATATATTTAGAAAAAGAAAATGATATTCTGAAAATGTATCATGATGCTGTAACTAAGGAAGAGTTCTTTTGGAGACAAACATCTAGGGCCTTGTGGTTGTCTATTAGGGATAAGAACACAATATTTTTTAATTTCACCACCCTCAAACATAAATCTGCTAATAGGATCTCTAAGATGGTGGTGGAATATGGTGTGCTAGTGAAAGAAGAGGAAATATGTGGGGACACTTCTCATTTTTTTCTTCCCTTCTCTTAGATAAGACTAATTTGGATGTTGATGCTTAGAATTCTCTTTTGGTAGATGTCTCCTCTATCTTGAAAGAAGAGCATAATAAGTTCCTAACTACTATTCCTTCTAAAGAAATTAAAGTTGTTGTCTTTTCTTTTGATGGTAACACAGCCCCGAGTTTGGATGGTTTTTCGTTGTTTTTCTTTCAATATTTCTGGAATACTATGAAAAAGGATATTTCAGATGGGGTGTAAGAGTTTTTTGGAGTTGGACTGTCACTCAAAGAACTCAATTATACCTTTATTGTGTTGATTCCTAAATATGTTGGGGCTGATTCTATGAATAACTTCCACCCAATAAGCCTTTGTAATTCATTCTATAAGATTATTTCTAAGGTTCTCATGCTGAGGCTTTTGTCCATCTTGTCGGATATCATTTCTCCTCAACATAATGGATTTGTCCCTAGTAGATAGATTCTGGATTTTATCATTATTGTGCATGAGAACATCCATTCCTTGGAAGTGTCTCATAAAGAGGGATTTCTTATGAAGTTGGATCTTTCTAAAGCTTATGATAGACTTGATTGGCCTTTTCTTTCTAGAATCCTTCATGCATTTGGATTTTGTGGTAGAGTTATTAAACTCATTTTCCAACTAGTCTCCACACCTTCCTTTGCGGTTCTTGTTAATGGATCCCCATCTCACTTTTTCAATTCTTCTATAGGTTTGAGATAGGGGGATCTTATTTTGCCCATCCTCTTTACTATTATGGTGGAGGCTCTTGGTAGGTATTTATTGAAACTAGTTACAGATAGCTTTTTCCAAGGTTTGAGACCGTCTTCATCTAGTCTTGTGTGTTCCCACCAATACTTCGTTGATGATACTATTTTATTGGGAATTTCTTCTATCGAGGAAGCTAGAACTTTGAAGAATGCTATTGATCTTTATAGAAAAATGTTTGGTTAGTTGATAAACTAGAGTAAAAGCTCTTTTTTTCTTTTTCAATACCCCAGATATCAGACAAAGAAGAATTGTGGATATTCTTGACTGTGATATTGGTTCTTTTCCTTCCACTTATCTAGGCCTCCCCCTTTGCTTGAAACCATCAGATTCTTTTTGGTTGTCTTTGATTGATAGATTTAATAAAAAATTGTCTAGATGGAAAGGTACTTTATTAAGTCAAGCTAGAAAAGTTCAACTTTTGAAGTCATCTCTTCAAAATCTCCCTGTTTATGCTCTTAGTCTCTTCAAAATCCCTTCCAAATTTGTTGAAGTTATTGAAATAATTTAGAAGTGGTTCCTCTCATCTGGGGTGTAGGAGAAAAAGAATATAACTCTTCTTTCTTGGGAGAGTATTTGTATACCTAAATTTGGAGGAGGCCTGGGTATTCGAAGTATTAGATCCTTGAATCAAGCTCTTTTAGCTAAACAGTTTTGGAGATTTAAAAAAAAAACTGTGAGTGGAACTTGATCTGGTGTAGTAAGTATTTGTTTTGCTCCCCCCCTTTACAAGAATTTTTTAATGTGGTCACTCTCCCTTCTGGTTCTTTTCATTGAAATAATGTGCTTAAGGCTAGGGAGGTTGCTTTGAAGGGAAGTTTTTGGAAGCTGGGATATGGCAAGACTATCAGATTCTGGGAAGATTCTTGGCTCTCTTTTGGTCCTCTCCGTGATCTCCCAAATCTTTCTCCTTTTAAGGATGATTACAAAATTTCTTTTGGTGTTTTTGTTGCTAATTCCTGGAGAGATTCTAGTTGGGTTAATCTTTCAGAGGATTTTCCTCCCTTGCTTCCTATCTAGCTATCTCTTCTCTCTTGTTTCCCTTGTTTGAATGCTAAGGACTTTGATTTGGAAGGGGACTTATTCTAGCCAATTCTTAGTGGCTTCTATTGTTTCTTTGTTGTCTCCTGCTCCTTCTCCACCCCCTGCTGGGTGAAGGCTTGGGTGAAGAATCTTACTCCTAAAAATATTTTTTTGTGGCTTATGCTTCATAATAAATTTATTACTATGGATAGTTTATGTCAAGGGTTTTTTTTCTCCCCAATAAATGTTTTCTTTTCTTGCATGAGGAGGAATTGGTTTCTCATTTGGTTATTCATTTCTCTTTTTCTTTTGAAATTTGGAGTTGTGTGTTCCAAAAGTGGGGTGTCAGTTGGGTCTTCCCTCAATAGATTTTGGATTTCTTTCAATAGTAGAGATGCCCCTCTTCTAATTCTTCCATCAAGTTGTTGTGGTCCTTTATTTTCCCTCATGTTTCTTGGGGGATTTGGAAGGAGAGAAATAATCATTTTTTTAGAGATTCCTCTGTCCCTCCTAATTTGGTTGCTGAAAATATTTGCAGGGCTATTTCTGAGAATGTTAATATGGTCTTCAATGTTGGATCCTTGTACTCTTCAAACCTAATCAATGACTTTGAGATTGTTGTTTCAAATGAATGGAGATTGGTTCTTCCTAAATGTCATAGACAAAGGCATAAGACTAGAGATAACTATGTGTGGAATTTTCCTCCTTCAAATTGGGTTAAAATTAATTTTGATGGGGTAGCTAAGGGTAATCCTGGGATGCCTGGGTGTACGGGAGTGATAAGGGATAATAATGGTAGGTGTATTGCTGTGGTGGCACTCCCCATGGGTACTAAGACCAACCACCTTGCTGAAGCCATGGGCACCTTCCAAACTTTGCAAATTGCCAAGCAAGTTCGATGCAGGTAGGTGTGGATTGAGGGAGATTCGAATAATATTATTCAATGTCTTAAGGAGAAAAATTCACCTTCATGGATGATTAAAAATATCATTAATGCCTCCAAGAATATAATCAATACCTTCAAGGATTTTTATATTTCTCATAACTATAGAGAAGGTAATTGTGTAGTAGACTATTTCGCTAACATAGGGGTTAGAATTAACACTAGGAAGGTGTGGTTTAATGAAGACACCTTGGATTTTGAGGTTCGGTCACTCCTTATGCATGATCAAACAAATGATAGATATGAGGAGATCCATACTATTTTCGATGATGAAAGCTATTAATTTTGTCATCATTTTGTGGCAAGAATTTGGTTTGGTTGCCTTAAGTTGTTATTATTACTAGCAGACTTCGCATGCTTTATGGTTGTTATTTGATTTTGAAGTCATTGCTGGTTTTTCTACTGCAAACCTTTTTCTTCTGAAGTTGGTTGTCTCTGAGCTGAGTTTTAATACTATGGGGGGTCAGCAGTGTTGGGTGGAACCTGCTAACTATGCTAACTGGAAGAAGAATCCTACAATTTGGCATAGATTACAAAAGGGGGGTGTGGTTACTTTTTTGGAAAAGTTGCATGGGCACAACCAGAGTGCTACGAGACAATTTGTAAAGGGATGGAAGGATGGTAAGGTGCATCTGTTTCTTATGGTGACTAATATTAATGAATATCTTATTGTTGAATTGGTGTGGATGTCTACAAAGGGTATTAAGTTTTATAGAGATAGAAAAATCTTTGATGTTGTTGTAAAGAGATTCCCCAAGAAGGAGAAGGAACGAGAATGTCCAATGAAGGCCAATAAGACTTATTTTGAGTTGAAGCATATTAAAGCCATATGGCGAGGGCTTCTGGAGGTGATTATGGAGTTCTTCAGTCTGGACGACAGGTTCACAAAATTTTATGGGTGTCAGTTTCTGTTCCTTAACCATTTCCATCATAATGAGAAAATGGCATTCCATTTTTATTTGTTGTCTTCTTTAAATGCAAGTATTGTTGATTTCAAGGAAAACCCCCATGTTAATCATGTTTTAAACCAAGGGTTAATTGCTCTAATTTTTTAGCATTTGAAAGCTAGGGCTTGTAAAAACCCCAATAAGTCATCCCTTGTTTCAGCTGAAAATATTGATTGTAGTGAGGAATCAAAGTCGGAAGGATGGGAAACTAATAGTGATGATGGGGATTGTGCCCCTCATTCTAGTAAAAAGGCCAAAACTAGGGCAAAGATGGTTGTTGCGGATGTGACTATGGGTTCCCCTGGTGCTAGTGGGGAAGGCTCAAGTAAACACCCTAAGGATAAATCTAGAAAAGCCACTTTGAAGGTTTATGTTAGCTCTGATGATCGAGATTCCATGGACCAAAATCAAAATATTGAGGTGTCATCTTCATTTCATGGCATGGAGTATAATTCTCAAGATTCGTCAAATTTTTTCTCTCAGGATTTTCATCCTAAATAGGAGATACCATTTCATGTGCTTAATGTTGTGCAAAACTACTCTTTGGAGGTTTTTCGTCTTTCAGATAGGTTTTCTATGAAATCAAAAATATCAATCTTAAGCAATGGTCTTTATCTTCCAAGATGGAAATTATGCAAGCTAATGCTAAAAATTTGCTGCATAGTACTATGAGAGCTCACCTTGTTGATGTTGGTAAGGAGATGGTTCACGGTACTTTGGCTGGTGTTTTGTGGACTGGAAGTGAAAAACAGGTGATAACAGATTGTTTGGCCAAGGATATGGAGGCTACTCAATGTGTTAAGGATATATCTGACAAAAAATATGGATATGGAGGCCAAAATTGCAAAGTGTGAGACTACCCTTAAGGAAATTATGGAAACTAGTTAGAACATTGTGAAGGATTCTACAAATACTATGTCTACCATGGTCATCAAGCTAGAGAATCTCACATGGACAGGGTTTTTGTGGATATGGATAAGGAGATGGTTGTTGGTGTTGAAGATTTAGGTCCTCTAGGAAAGTGCACTTGTGCCAGTATGAAGAAGAAAGCCATTGAGCTTCCTCAGGACATTTTGGACTTGAAGAATGTTGCCAAGAAGATGCACCAGCTTAGTGCTGATGTTGAGAACCTTAAAAATATGGGTTAATCCTTTCTCTGTTTCCGGTTTTGTGTTGTAATTTTGGTAGCCTTTTCCTATTTTTGTGGACTGAGCAGTCTTTTGTTTGTCTTTTTTTGTCTTTCAGTCCTGTTTGGTTGTTTTAGATGTAATTTTCTTATGACTAGACTCTATTTGATCTATCTTTTGTAATCTTCTATAAATCATTTTTGGTCCCTTTAAAACCTTTTTTCCTGTGATCAAAAACATGTTAAACCATCATTTAATGAATTGAAATTCATGTAATAAGTAGGCCTTTCCAACATCCAATTATAAAAATGTAATAACATAATTTATTAGCATTTTTCACTTGATCAAACACAATATTCATATTTCACTTAAAGCATGTAGATATATGACAAAGTTAAATACATTCATCTTTCCAAATCAAAGAAAGACATGAAAGGATTGTTTCATAAGCACAACTTATAACATGCAATGCATCACCCTTACTTTACATTCATCATGTGTTCTATAACATGATATACTAATATAATCCTTCATGTTATCACTTGATATTATCCATGCAAAAGACATCCATCTAATTTACTCATTTATATAGGGCCATCAATGCAATTTGGAACTTAGGTCCTTAAGAGAAAAATTGTTTAAATAAAACATTCCTTTTATACACACCAGATCATATTTATAAGTAAACAATCAAAGATTCTAATTAGTACAAACTACACCACAAAGTGTGTGTGTGTGTGTGTGTGTGTTTATGTGTCAAATAAACTTCATCCTATATTCATCACAATACATACCAAATAGAATTTATACATATTCTTAAGCACGCTCTTCATTTCATTAATAATAGGGAAATAATTCATCATTTCAATAGAGTAAACCTAATAAGCATTATTATATGGAAATACTTCATCTATAAACATAATCTTCCATATATCTAATAATATCTTTAACATCCAAGTAAACACTAGAAGTCATAGGGGTAACTCAAGGACACATAGAAACAAATCAACCATTACTTTTGTTAAGAGAATAGACAACAGATAGATACATATAATGTTAGTAAATAACCCTAATTTAAGAAGAAATTACACTAGCAGACACAACACAACTAACTTCAGGGTCTCCATGATCTTTCCCCAAGAATGATTTCAAAAGAACCAACACATATACAAGAAGTACTAGGATTTAATTTCCAAAACAACACACCATACAAGATCAAGGGCAATAACATTAACTAGAGATCCTAGTTTTTGCAACCCAACTTTGATATGAGTTGTAATGCCCTGGTAAATAGCCCCATAAGGTTAATAACTAACTAACTGAAATAATAACAATAATTTTTTTAAACAAATATACATATTGCATCTATAAACTTATCATAATATTATCCATTACATATGCACTAGTGGAAGATAAATATAAAAAGAAACAAAGTCCTTTTATGGGTTCCTTAACATTGCTACTATGTGTATGCTCAAAAAGTGTGGAATCCTGCAAATGAGAAACAAACAACTCAAACACACCAATGAAAAAATTTGTTAGAGGATTGAAATCATAAAACAAGTTAGTGACATAAAACTCTAACCATGTCCCATTGTCATCTATCTCCAAGGATCCTTCAAATTCAAGGTGGCTCTCAACTCAAGAGAGCACTTGATCTCTAGGATGACAACCTAGTGAACAAGAGATATATGATTCTAAGATTTAAATGTATGCAACTAAGATCTTAGTGAGGTCCTATTGATATGAAACTATGATATGTTGCCAAATTGATGAAATTAGTGTGATATTAAGCTAGCATGAGAATTATATGAACATGAGATTAATCTAGAATGGAAAATAAACTAACATGATATACTAATACATGATGAGACCTATGCTATGATACAACTATAATTATCTAAAATTATTAGAGATGAAAAAAGGAGCTTCTTGATAACTTGTATAAGACAATTTAGCTATAGCTTAGATGCAAATGACTAAGATGGGATCCTTGATATGAGAAAATGATCTCTATTTATAGAAGAATTGGTCAAATGGATGTCAAAGATTGAATAATCTTGACAAGGGATATAATTGAAATTTATCAATCCATGTGAGATTTTCAACCCAATCTCATGTTGACAAGTGTCACCATGATATTGTTTGAGAGGAGAGGAAGGAAACATTAATTTCTTGGGAAGACTTAATGGTTAACCTCATGTGGGCAAGCTTGTTGGATAAAGCTTTTATCCAAGGGTAAAAGATATTGTCCATTGGGTAAAATCTTCTATAAAGTGGGATGTGATGAAGAATTGAAGTCTTGTAAGAGCATTAAATTATCTTTCGAGAATTTTGAGGGATTATCTTGTGTGAAGGGAGAAATCTTCAAAGATTTTGCAATAGCCTTTAATGGTTTGAAAGACTTTGGAGGTTAATTCGTAAGAGCCTTACAAATCTGGAGAACTCAACAAGTTAACTTGTTGAAAAGGATAAAAATTTAAATGCATTTAGAAGAATTTATTCCAAATTTGGAGAAGTGACTTCCCCAAATTTAGGGATGTGATATGATTAGAAGAATTAAAATCATTAAGTGGGATTTGAGGACTTCTAG
Organism: Cryptomeria japonica; assembly: GCF_030272615.1. NCBI lineage: Eukaryota > Viridiplantae > Streptophyta > Pinopsida > Cupressales > Cupressaceae > Cryptomeria > Cryptomeria japonica. The sequence goes on along the minus strand of NC_081405.1, from coordinate 616,814,244 downwards.
AAGAATGATTAGGAGGTTAATGAAAAATGTAGGAGAATGCAAGGTGGGGGCAGTTTATAAATAAATTTAATTTATTTATATGCAAGAAATGATTTGAATTAAATATAATTTAATTAAATGGTGGAGAGGAAATTTAATCAAATAAATAGAATTTATTCAATTAATAGAAGAAAGGAGAATTAATCAAATATTGAATTTAATTAATGGTTAGATAGAAGAAAAAGGGATATTAATAAAACCTTAGTTTAATTAATAGGTGGATAAATGATAATTAGATAAATAAAATTCATTTAATTAAGTGTGCAGATTTAGGTTTCTATATTTTTCCCCTCTTTGAAGTGATGTGTGACCACATGTTGATTCAAAGAAAAATCCCTCGATATGTTGCCTGAGATTTTTTATTTTGATGTTGTTTACAAAAATTTTGATATGATACCCCATATGTGAATACTAATACTGATATGAGGTTGATATGATAAAGATTCCCTCTTGGGAGAGAAATTATGAAAAATTTGACACTCGAGTCGATTTCGTTGATGTTGGAGGATTGGACGATTTTTTTGATTTTTTAAAATTTTTAATTTTTTTTGGTGATTTTTGCTTTTTTAAAAATTGATCTACCGATAAAAGTTATTTATGTAGCGTCGTAAATTGTACGCACTTGTTAGGGTGGTACAATTTCACACCTAGTTTAGCACCCGCCTTGGCGCATTTTGCATTTTGCATCGCATTTCCCCTTTTAGGACTTAATTAATTAAATTAATTAGGTCTAAGGTCTTATTTTATCATCTTCCAATTGGGCCCTTTTCATTAAAGTGTGCCCCTTTCATTTTATTCCTCCAATACATCATTTAATCAAAAACCCTAATTAGGTCCTATTTTGAACTTGGGGGCTTGATTTCGGGGGCCAAAACATCTCGAAATCACCTGTAACTTTGGGATTCTCTCTAAAATCATCATATCCAACGGCCCTGAAAATTTGGTGAAAAGTTATCGGGACCATGGTGCCCAGAGTGCACATGGTCTCGGACATTTTTCTTGCAATTTTAGGAGCGCGATCCAATCATAAAATAAAGCTTAACCCCAAGAAATTGGTGGGAGATTCAATCTCTAGGTCGGCCAAAAGTTGAAATTAAGACCTAGGGTTTCATATATAAGAGCTCTCTTTCTTCATTGGAAAGGATCAAGATTTTGGTTTCAGGGACCTTCTATGCAGTGAAAGAGCAGATCTTTGAAGACTTCAACAACATTCAACATCCATCCATCAAACATTCATCAATTTCATTCATCCATTTAGGGCTTTGAAGACATTGAAGAGCAATAGGGGATCACCGACTGAAGCTTGGCTTGTACCCCTCCCTTGGGGTTGGGTATGATTTCATGTTGTTTTCATGTCTTTGCATAAGCCTCACTGTATCATTTGTATTCATGCTTTAGATCACTTTGCATCTTGATTTGGAGCATTTACATTATCATTTACAAGCAATTAGGGTTTACTTTCTAGGTTGCTCTAGTTTGCTTACTTTCATTTTAGGATCTTGCACACACACAAGGTCTGCACACACAACTTTTACTATACAACTTGGCTATTCATGGAGGTGGAAATCACCAAAGCAGGGGTTTGACTAAGGCAAAACCCTATATAGCAACCTACAACCCCTTTTCAGATATAAGTGCAGATTTTCGAATTCGAAGGACGCCACAAGTTGTAGATCTGACGAAAGCAGACTGAGACGGGACAACACACCAAATTGCAGAGCAGAAACCTAGGATAGGGGTGTGGGGCGCCCTGGTCCTGACAGGACAGGGGCGCTAGGTGCCCTGGTCCCTGGGATAGGGGCGCTAGGCGCCCTGGTCCCTCAGACAACAACAGTTTTCAACACTTTTCGACAACTTTCAGGTTGCCAAAAGGAGCAGTTTCAGGTGCAGAATTAGGTCAGTGGTGCATGCACCCCCATCCCAAACATTTCCACTCAGATTTTAACCCCAGGTACACATCTACATTCTCCTTTTATCCTTGTGTTTATAGATTTTCATCACTTAATCTCAATCTTGTAATCTTGTTACTAGTTCATACTTACACTTTAGGGTTAGTAGTTGAACTTGCATCATTTTATCTATCATTTGCAACAAAGGAATAGAAATCCTAATAGGTAGCCCGTGGCTCTCTCTTCCACAAAAAGAAGTAGCCAATTGTGTGATACCTCTAGGCTCTTTCGTATTCCACAAGTGTGTGATTGAAAGTGAGATTAGGGCATGTTTGCTTAGTGTCACTTTTTCCCCTACACATTTTGGTGAACCTGACGTGAATTCCAATCTTCTCTAATTCTGATTTATGTTTTCAAATTTGAGTGCTTATGCTATTTCAAATTCAAATTTGTATTTATAAGTTTTAATTTCTTGCAAGATTCAAAAATTTAGAGGAAATTTTTGCTAAAACCCTAATTTTTCAATTGAAAGTTGAACTTGTGGATAGCTTAATTAGGATCAAATCTGATTTAGGAACTCATTTGAATCATAAATTTAATTTTCTAAATCTACATTCTAAGTGCTTGCATTGGTTAAAATTAAACATTTCCTTCTATTTTGCATGTGTTATCATTTGAAAGAGGAAAATTGTTGTCATGATGCATTCATTTCATAGATGTGATAATGGGTTAGCTTCCCTTGTTTCAATTTTTCCTTCTCCTAAAGAACCTCCCCCCATCTATAACAACATTTTAGTGCCTAAAAGAGTTGCTACCAATCCCTTTGAGACTCTCCCATGCCCTAAGGATGAAGACTTTAAGAGTGATCTTGACAATTCTCCTAAAATGTGCCCTTCCTATTTAGCTATCCTAGAGGAAGAGAATGATATCATAAACGCCTGTCTTAATGTTACTTCACCTTCCCTACATGATGCCTCTCTAAGTGAAAAGGTATTGATGGACATTGACTTATTTTCTCCTAAAGTTGGTCCTTCCAATGGGGGCATGTTAGTGCAACAAGAGGTTATGAACACTTCTTTCAAAGATCTCCTTCCTAAGCATGAATCTTTGGAGAAATATGTTCATGTTCCTCCTAAAAAACACTCCCTTCATGAGGATCCTTTTGTGCAAGAAGATGGAATTATCCCTACATTTCCTAGTGATGGAATTTCATTTTCCACCAAAATTCCCACTACAGATGATGAATTAATGATAAATGCTTACCCTTCTCCTAAAGTTGGTCTTACCCATAAGCATCCCTTAGAGAAAGAAGATGAAATAATAAGCAATTTCCTTAATTCTCTCTCCCCTAAAGATCATATTGAACATATTTTGAGGAAATAAGATGAGTTTAACACATCTATTGATGCTCTCCCTCCTAAGGATGAGGAATTAATAAACAATGTTATCTCCTCTCCCCAAATTGACAATACTTCAAACGTTCCTTTCAACAACTTCACTATTTGGGATGAACCATTAGAAGAAGGTGTAGACTATTCTATACCCCATGAGAGAACCCTAGCCAAAGGGGATGAAATCAAGATTGAAAACTCCCTTGATAGTTTCTCACCTTCCTTGAATCTCAATCATTCTCCCTCTAAAAATAAAGCATCTCCCTCTCCTCAACTTGGTTCTACTCATAAGGAAACCCTAGTTCAAAACAAGATGGTTAACATCTCTTTCAAAGATCTCCATCTCAAAAGTGAGACTTTAGAGAGTAATGTTGATCCTTCTCCTAGAGAGTTTATTCCCCATGTAGATCCTTTGATGATAGAGGATGATATGACCTTTCCTAGTATTACTCTTCCTACTGGAACATCAATTCCTACCCCTTGTCTCTCTCCTAAAATTGATTTAATCCGTGATAAGATTTTAGTGCAAGAGAAGACTATCAATAATTCTTCCAACACTTTTGTTCATTCCTCTAAACCATCCTTAATCAATTTGATACGTGTGAATGAAACACCTAACAAACCTCTCTTCACTGTCCAAGGTGCTTGTCCTTCTCAAAATTCTCAACCTTTAAATAAGCCTATCTTAGTGGTTCAAGGTGGTTATGCTAATGATTCTTTTTTCACTCCTAACAAACCTATTATTACTGTGCAAGGAGGTTATTCTACTAAGAGCCCTTATGAGTATGCTAAGCAACTGACTAGAGAGAGTTATAATGCGGTTGCTCATATCTATAACACAAGAAACAATAGGCAACCTAATCCTCCTCCAGTTATCCCAGCTTCACTTCTTCCCAACCTATTCTTCCTCAATCTCCTCGTATTTCACAAGTTCTTGGTAAGGAATATGATCTCATAGAACAACTTAAAGCTAGCCCTGCTAAGATATCCCTTTGGGATTTGATCCAAACTTCTTCTGCTCATCATGGAATGTTACAAGATGCCTTGAAAGATTTGAATGTTCCTCCACCTAATACATCTAGTAATATAGTGTCTTTGGTTAACTCTGTGATGAATCCTAAAGCTCAAATTGTGTTTACTCAAGATGAGTTGCCTACTAGTGAAATTCAACATCAATATGATCCCTTGATGATTGTGGTTATCATAAATGACACTGCTATAAGACGAACACTGGTAGATAATGGTTCTGGCCTTAATGTGTGTAGCATTAATCTATTGCATAAGATGAATGTGGATACATCCCTTATTGAGCCTGACTCTTGTCCCATTCGAGGCTTTGATAATGTGGCTAAGTCTTCATTAGGTATTATCACCTTACCCATCACAGTGGGACCTATTACTCTGCCTACTCCTATCCATGTTATGTCAGGAAATATAACATACAACTTGTTATTAGGGAGACCTTGGATTCACAGTATGCAAGCTGTCCCCTCTACATTGCATAGATAAGTTAAATTTATTTATAATAATAAGACATATAGCTTGATAGGTGATACTAATTTTCAAGCTTGTTTGCAAACATCTACTTCCAAAGGGAGTTCTTCTAAGTCTTCCTCTTCTAGTGATGACTCGTTAAACAAGATACCTATGGATGAATCATCACCCTCTGATAATCAAAATTATTTGGATGAGTCTGAAGTTCCTGAAGAAGATTCTTCTCAACTTGAATCTACACATGAAAAGGCTTTTGATCCTGAGAAGGTTCTCACAGAAGATGATTGGGGATCTCTTGATTTCAATCCCACCTTTGTAGGTGAGTATAGGGTTCCTCCTAGAGAGCTTAAAGTTAAAAAGAAGGAAGAAACTAGAGATCAATCAGTCTTACCAGAACCTATGAGCAATAATTTTGTGGCCACTCCTCAAACTTCTTCTCCTCACACCTCTAATTCTGAAGAATTTGATTCTTTGTCTTATGAAAAACCACCTTTTCTTTCTGAAATGGCTAATCGTTATGGTCGTGGTTTTCATATTTTGGCTAAGAGTGGCTATAGTGGAAATGGTTGTGGCACAAATGAAGAAGGAATTAAAGTTCCTTTAGAACATAACATGCATGAATATTCATTTGGACTTGGATATAATCTTTCTAAGCCCACCAAAGCATCTAAAAGACCATCTCTCAATGTGAATGCTATATTTAGTAGTGATGATGATCTCACTTCAACTAAATCATCTTCTACTTCTATCAACTCTCATTCCCCTCATAAGGAAATCTTGGCGATGAACAAATCTCTTTATGAATCCCCTCAAATTTCTAAATCCACTTATGAACCTTTATCTCCTATTCATCATAAAGTCCTTTCCTCCAGGGATAAGGCTCTAATAAATTACACTCATCCCTCTTCTAAGATTTCTTGTGACTTTTCTTCTTCAATTTTTATCATTTTATACATGTTTTTGATCTCACTTATAGTTGAGCATTCAGAATGTCATATTCAAATACCTCATTCAATATATCATGTCTTTAAATAACATTAATGGCTATTATGTTTCTCATCATTATGTGACATTGGTAGCTCATTTACTGGGGGCTCATTGTCATTCATGATGGTACAATTTCAAGTGCAATCATATTTTTGGAAGCAACATAATAGCCTAATTTTCTATGTTATCTCTTGTTCCTATGGGGACAAGAGTGATTTCATACATCTCTTCTTTTTATGGTTAAAATTTCCCTTTGGGGTAATAGTGTGGAAATATTGATCATCTTTTCTTTAGAATCCTCTTTTTCTAGATATGGGAGAAGATGTGTATTCTCTTTCTTATCCTACGCACTTCTTGTGAGGAGCATTTTACATACACTAATGTCTTTCTTGCATGAACTCATGTGAGTATGTGGTACATTTTGCTTATGTCTAAATCTCTCCCTAGAAGATTGTATAAGTCCTTCTCATTGTCCTTATCCTTGGGAGGCAATGATCTTTCCTTATTTTTATCTAAGGATCCATTTTTTCCTATTTTGTGGATGGTGTGAACTTTATTACTTGATGTTATTCCTTGTATGCATTTGTTGTTGTTTGTTCAAGGATTCTCTCTTACAAGAGGTGTAAGTCCTTGACTACAACCTCTTTTGCACTTGGTAAAATACATCCATAATGAATTCACTCTCCCAATTGGGTTAAAAAGAGCGTCATCCTTCATTAAGAATCACTTTCACCTCGCAAAAGAAGGAAGTATTGCATTCTTATTCTCTTCTTTGTCTTATTCTAGAAGATGTTATATTTGTCTAAGACAATTCCTCTCGGGGATAGGTGTCTTTTGTACACAGATCTCTTCTCCTCTAAGGATCTCCTTTACACATACTACAAGATATCCCTTTTCAACTATCTTATCCTTGCTTAAAGAGTGCAAAACTCTCTTGCTTGGATCTATGACATTATTGCATTTTTGGGGTATCTTCTTTTATGATGAAGGTAGGTATCCTTGTTCTACTTTGCTTATGACATAAACATTACACTTTTTGAGCAATGGGTCATTCTCGAAACCAGAGCACAGACTCTTAGAGCGAGATGTCATGCTTTTGTACTATACATATACAGGTTGTAGCATACTCAGGCATAGACTCCTATGAGGTGCTTCTAACCTCCCTTACACACACATGCATGAGGTTGAGTGGAACTAGCACCATAAGGCTAGACTTTCTCACTCGCCTCCCTTACATGGATCACCTAGATAGACTCTAGGGGCTAGTTTTCCATGTCCTTTTCCCATGGATAACTTAGACAAGGTCTAGGGGTGAGAAGTCCATGTTTTCTCTCTCACTATTCTTCTCATGGATCACCAATGTGTGTATTCATGCTTTTCTCCTTTCTTTTCTTCTCTTTGCATTTTGTTTCCATTCACATCCTTCATCTTGTGTTAGAGAACTCTCAAATCCTCACACTCTTTGTTGTGTTGGAATTTGGATTTAGTCCTCTTTCCTACCAAATGATTCTCCATTAGTTTTTGATCTCATATCAAATCTTCTTGTGAGCATTTGTCATCAATATTCTTTAACAATTTGAAGTGGTAAACATGATACCCTATTTCAACTCACTAAAATTAGCAAGCCGAAACAGGGGGGGGCATATAGCTACCCTCGAATTTTCATCACCATCCCTAGTAAGAATTAGATGATTTTGTGATCTAACGTGTGTTTTGTAGGGTACAGTTCCTAACTATGTCCTGCAGATGCCGCTGGGGGCTTCATTCGACAGACTTATGGATATATCCTTTTTCAAATAATGTTTACTTTTCTGTAGTTTAGCTTGCATATGCACGTAGTGTTCATATGACCGCTAAAGTGGGGGCTAAATGTAGCGTTGTAAATTGTATGCACTTGTTAGGGTGGTACAATTTAACACCTAGTTTAGCACCCACCTTGGCGCATTTTGCATTTTGCATCGAATTTCCCCTTTTAGCACTTAATTAATCAAATTAATTAGGTCTAAGGTCTTATTTTATCATCTTCCAGTTGGGCCCTTTTCATTAAAGTGTGCCCCTTACATTTTATTCCTCCAATACATCATTTAATCAAAAACCCTAATTAAGTCCTATTTTGAACTTGGGGGCTTGATTTTGGGGGTCAAAACATCTCGAAATCACCTGTAACTTCGGGATTCTCTCTAAAATCATCATATCCGACGGCCCTGAAAATTTGGTGAAAAGTTGTCGAGACCATGGCACCCGTAGTGCACATGGTCCCAGACATTTTTCTCGAAATTTTAGGAGCATGATCCAATCATAAAATAAAGCTTAACCCCAAGAAATTGGTGGGAGATTCAATCTCTAGGTCAGCCAAAAGTTGAAATTAAGACCTTGGGTTTCATATATAAGAGCTCTCTTTCTTCATTGGAAAGGATCAAAATTTTGGTTTCAGGGACCTTCTATGCAGCGAAAGAGCAGATCTTTGAAGACTTCAACAACATTCAACATCCATCCATCAAACATTCATCAATTTCATTCATCCATTTAGGGCTTTGAAGACATTGAAGAGCAATAGGGGATCACTGACTAAAGATTGGCTTGTACCCATCCCTTGGGGTTGGGTATGATTTCATGTTGTTTTCATGTCTTTGCATAAGCCTCATTGTATCGTTTGTATTCATGCTTTAGATCACTTTTCATCTTGATTTGGAGCATTTACATTATCATTTACAAGCAATTAGGGTTTACTTTCTAGGTTGCTCTAGTTTGCTTACTTTCATTTTAGGATCTTGCACACACACAAGGTCTACACACACAACTTTTACTATACAACTTGGCTATTCGTGGAGGTGGAAATCACCAAAGAAGGGGTTTGAATAAGGCAAAACCCTATATAGCCACCTAAAACCCCTTTTCAGATATAAGTGCAGATTTCCGAATTCGAAGGACGCCGTAAGTTGCAGATCTGACGGAAGCAGACTGAGACGGGACAACACACCAAATTGCAGAGCAAAAACCTAGGACAGGGGCATGGGATGCCTTGGTCCTGACAGGATAGGGGTGCTAGGCACCCTGGTCCCTGGGACAGGGGCGCTGGGTGCCCTGGTCCCTAGGACAGGGGCGCTGGGCGCCCTGGTCCCTCAGACAACAACAGTTTTCAGCACTTTTCAACTACTTTCAGGTGCAAAATCAGGTCAGTAGTGCATGCACCCCCGTCCTGAACATTTCCACTCAAATTTTAACCCCAGGTACACATCTGCATTCTCCTTTTATCCTTGTGTTTATAGCTTTTCATCACTTAATCTCAATCTTGTAATCTTGTTACTAGTTCATACTTACACTTTAGGGTTAGTAGTTGAACTTGCATCATTTTATCTATCATTTGCAACAAAGGAATAGAAATCCTAATAGGTAGCCCATGGATCTCTCTTCCACAAAAAGAAGTAGCCAATTGTGTGATACCTCTAGGCTCTTTCGTATTCCACAAGTGTGTGATTAAAAGTGAGATTAGGGCATGTTTGCTTAGTGTCACTTTTTCCCCTACACAATTTACATTTGTGAAAATGTGGTGTGATCAGAGCACACACATACACCACATGCCCATCTAGGCAAGAAATCTTGCTTACATCACCATTGGCTATATAGGTCTCCAAGGGTCCATTTCCAGCTCATTTGTGCACTTGGCATTTGAAGATTGGAGATTGGAGAGGAGAAGAGGAGAGAGAGAATGATGGTGCCCCCCTATCATAATCATAGCTTCAAGTGGGTTCAATGATTCAACAGGCTAGCAGAGTATGGCCCACTGGTAAGTGAAGTTGTGGCCCTCTTTGTGTGTTTTTGATGCATTGTTAGTTAGATTTGGCAAGTTTTTTAGCCATTTTTAGCACAAATCCATGCCCTGGTTTTTGTACTTTATTTTAGTGCATATATTCATTTTTGAATCGCATATGAATTATCTTTTGGTGCATACGAATGTTATCATGGCACATAGGAACCTATGTGCAAAACATATGTTCAATTTAGTAGCACATATGATAGATATTTTAGTGCATTTGTTCATTGTTGTGGCACATACATTCAATGTATTGGTGCATATGATGGGTTGTGTAGTGTATATAATTGTTGTTGTGGCATATTTGATCTAGTTCATACAACAACTATTCTAGCGCATATGTGAAATAGTTAATTTTTTTTAATTTTTTGTCACTTTTGATACTTCCAAAATTGATTTTGATGATTGTGATGATGTCCGATACTAGGTCCAATGGTTGATTTATCATGATGTAGTCCAATTTGTCAAGAATATGGATTATTCACAGTAATAGGACTTTGTGAGATGTCAAAATGATGTTTTGAGTGATAGAGTGTAGGATCAAAACTCTAGTGTGACTGGCATCATGGATAGGATACTTGATTTTGATATGAGACAATTGATTGCAATATGGATCAGTGGATTCGATATGGGCCATGTGATTCGATAGGAGACAACTTTCATTTTTATATGGGTCAACTTTTATTTGATACAGGTCAACTTTGATTTGATATGGGATAACTTTGATTTTGATATGGGTCAACTTTGATTTGATATGGGTCAAATTTGATTTTGATATAGGTCAACTTTGATTTCGATATGGGTCAACTTTGTTTTGATATGCGATAATTTTTATTTCGATATGGGTCAACTTTGATTTGATATCGGTCAACTTTGATTTTGTTATGGGCCAACTTTGATTTGATAGTGTGAATTTAATCACTGATAAGTGGTAGGCTTGTGTGACAATGTAAGATGGTTATGTCAAGTGCTTCTTAGGTTTGTTACAAAAGCACCGATAGGATAGGCTAAGATGAACCATCCCATGTGGATAAGAGTTTAAGATTAGAATTCCTTGACTAATAGCATGACAGGTGTCACTGATAGGAGATTGCTTTGATTGAGTGAAGATGATGTGATCCTTTTGATAGATAAGACTGATATGGTGTTGATATTGTGATGTAGGCTTCTTTTGGTGTACTGACTCTTCAGGAGTGATACTCGAACTGTTGTTATCAAGGGAGCTCTTACTGATCAAAATAGAGTTGTTATTGTTGCATGCAGTTTGTCGCACATCCTGTTCATTCCTTCCTATAGGAATAATAGGGCCCTATTAACTACATTAGCTAAGAGATCATATAGGGAGCATAACACATTCCATTTATTGACTAGAGATATCATAGTGACACCCAAGGATGTGTATAGGATACTCTTGATCCCGATCACCAGAGAGTTGGTACAGTATGATGTGGAGTAGGGTGGGACTGATGCATTGCGAGAGGTGTTTGCGGATTTGCACCTCAGTGGTTATTCACTTGCATGGTAGGACATGGTGGATCAGTATGCCCCACTTCCATCTATATTAGTAGGTTTGATTGGTGGCTTCCTTTGTCCAAATAGGAGATCACGTGGGTTCTTAGTTGGATGGGGGCGGATACTCGATAAATGGTGTGACAATGGAAGCAATATGCATGGGGGATCTATGTGTTGGCCCACTTTTATGAAGAGATACACTAGGCTATATATGATGAGGGTTCCATCTTAGCAGCAGGGGTCACACTATTGTAGATTTGGGCTTGGGAGTACATAGAAGTTTCTCTCCTACTAGTAGAGAGATCACGACTAGTCGGGCTACCCTATTTATTCATGTATCGATGGGTAGCTTCCCAGCCCATGCTCAGGAATTTAGAGTGTTGGAGATGGGTCCTAGATGGTTTGGATTTAGTGGTCTAGTGGCCTTACAAATATTGTGAGGCCTAGGCAGAGGATGAGATAGAGATCCCTATCCTATTTCAAAGCTGATATTTGATAGGGAGGACCCTGTATATTGTTCAGAGATTCATCTTGCCTTGTGTACTTTGGTAGTTTGGTCATCCTCAGGTGATGCCATAGGGGATGGCCATCTTTGCCCAGGTGTACAAGGAGAGGGTGGATTGGGGTCCCCTTTGGACTTTGATACACCATAAGCCAAGTTCTAGGCTCTTCCTTATGTATGGTGCGATATGCTACCAAGGGTGATGAATCTAGGTATGACAACTCAGTATGCTATATATTTTCTAGATCATCCTTTTCCATGATTGACAGGACCGGGGGAGCCAGTGTCAACTCTTGAGGAGATAGATGATGATGATGATTGTAGAAAAAAAGATGCCACTGAGAGGGGGGTGAATCAATGGTTTCCAAACTTTAACCTTTTAATCCAAAGTATGTGTGTGCTAGTTAGCATATCTAACACAAAGTAAACATACCGGTGAGATGGGTGAGAACATCAAGATGCAAGAACACACAAAAGGGCATATCACACAACACCAGATATATGAGGAAAACCCATGGGAAAAACCACGGTGAGAAATATTGCTAGAGATTACTGCTCCAATCCATCCTCACAATAAAACAATGGTTATAACATTTAGGGCACCAACCCAAGGAGTACCATGCTTACAGATTTAGGGCTCCAACCCAAAGAGAACCAACCCAAGGAGCACCAACCCCTAATTTTAGAGCACCAACCCTTGGTTTTAAGGAACCAGCCTAAGGAGCACCAACCCCTACATTGAGATCCAACCCAATGATTACAAAGTATGTATTCAATGCAAAAGTAATCTCCGAATTACAAATGAGTTATGTAACCTATGTAATCTTCCTTCTGGTTTTAGTCTTCTCAATCGGTCTTCTTCAACTCTACTCTCTGTCAATTCTCTGGTCACCAGTTCTATATTCTTCTTTCCTCTCTGCTGCAACCTTACTGGTTTAGCCTCGACCTCTTCTCTATCGGTACTCTGCTTGATCACTATTGTGTCTTATCTTCATTGACACTCTTTTTGATTCTCTCACTTCTTCCTTCTTATCGGTTGTAACACTATCGGTTCACCCCATTGTCAAACTCTTTGACAATCTATCGGTTGCCTTACCCTTGCCATCTTAGCTCTTCTTACCAGTTCTCTCTCAAGTACTAAGTCACCTTGATCTTCAATCAACTCTCTAATTGGCTATCTCTCTACTTCACTTTCACTCTTTGATCTTCAATATTCGACCTATAGCATCAATCCTCTTCGATCTTTAGCTGATATATTTATACCTAATTTTTCCTGCCATGACTGACATTCAAACTTTTTGGTGTGCTAGGGTTCCTTCATCAACCACAAGGCATATCAAATTGTATCGGATCTCTTTCCAGAGATAGTCAACCTGCAATATATCTCTTATCACTGCCAATCGCGCTACTTCTAGAACATGTTTACTATATTTAGCAAACACAACAACCTGCATCTTGATATTTCAACCTTGTGTTTTGTGGATTATCTTGCATTATGTGGTTTCCTTCACCTACTATGATATGGTCGATCAGTGCATCCTAGATCTCCTCTGTTCATTTGATCTCGAGCCACAAACCCCTGCAACACACCCATGATTTTCAGGGTTGACCATAAATGCAAACTCAGTCAACAACTACCTCACTGACTCACACTTCACCAACCATAGTATGCATGATACTTGTGTCCTACATGTCATCATCATTGGCATGAACCTCAGTTTGGTCACCATATCACTTTAGACTCTGTCACCGACCAACACACAATATTGGTGCTTCATCTATCGATTCTCTAACCCTGCCAGTTATTCCCCAACTACTCAAGCTTCTATTAGAGTCAATGACAGTCCCAAAGACACTGAGAGGGGGGCATCAATCAGTGTCTAACTAGTTAGCAAAATATTTAAACTTATTTAAAACTTTGTATTCCAAAATAATGTACCAGTAAATAAGAATTAATGCAATAAATAAGAATAACAGAGACAACATAGGGAACACACCATAACACAAGATATTTAACAAGGAAAACCGGTGTAGGAAAAACCTTGGTGGGATTTATAACCCACAATATTCAGTCATTGGCCAATGAATATATATTACTTACAATAAGGGCCTCATATGCAGGAAGGCTAGCAGCCTAGATCTCATTGCACAATTATAAAACAAAAGTCTCACTGACTTACAAATGGATTAACAAAATCCAATACAATGTACTACTTCAGATCAACATCAACTTTTCCAAGTTAAGTACTGGTTTAAGCTTAGTCTATTACCAAAAACCTTCGCTATCAATTATATCACCTTATACAAAAATCTCATCTATATCATATCTTCTTATCTGTCCTCTATACGAATGTCCTATAAGATCTCACACATATATGAGTCTTTTACAATATGCCAAGTCAGCTTTTACAAAAGATAATTACAATATAAAATAATAAACAAAGTTTATTCCATGTCAGCTTGAGTGTCGGTATGTATTATTGCCATTGTTGGTGAAGTGCCTACCAGTGTATGTAGAAGTCTATTGCTGGTGTTGGTAACTGCCTGTGGGTAGCCAGATGATTTCCAGTTGGTTTCCATCAATGACAACATCAACTATTCTCATAAGAGTGTAGAATGCCAACAATCTCCCCCTTTGGCATTGATGGCAACACCCATGAGAAAAATCCAAAAACTATTCCAAAAACTGGAGTCCCAAAAGTTTCCAAATAGATGTGCTCCCCATGAGCAAATGATCTCCTCTGAATAAGCATTTTTAAGCATTTTTCTCTCCACTACTCCCCCTTTGACATGATTGACAAAGGTTGTCAAAAATTGTCAAATGAGTGCAAAAATTTCATCTCAAATTCTATAACCGGTTGGTTACAATCTGAAAGATATCTGCTAAAATCAAATTTAGACTCTGCATAAACCTTTTTCTGTCATTCAAGGTTGCCTTAGTCTGTTGGATCATGCCGGTGAGATGATGCATGTGATCTTTCGGTGATCATTCTCCCTGAAGTAATGCCTTATTTATTTCAATTCTCTGGGAAATAAGATTTTCCAACTTAGGACCAAGTTTATCCTTAAGTTCTCTAGCATTAGATCTTATCCTTGTCTTTTCTTTCTCAAGTTTCTCTAATTTTTCCTTAAAACCTACCATCGCTTTCTCAAAAACTAATATGTGACTAGATGAACCTATTATGTTATCAGCTATGTCATCAATTTCTTTCTATATTTTGTTGATCTCCTTGTCTATGTCTGATGTTAGAAGGTGACATTTGCATGTTTCCCTATATAGCTCTTTGTACTCAGTGTCGGTAATAATGTATTTAGATGTTCAATGCACTTATTTATGGTGTCATCAAAGAATTTGTTCTTCTCTTTCTCAACTCTCCCTTTTATTGTATCCTCATTCACTTTATCAACTGTTGTTACATTGTCAGAAATAAATTTGGACAATGTGTACAATTTACTTAAAGAATCCTTACTATGATCTATGTTACACTTTTGTGCAATTAATTTAAGAATTGGTACAGTGTTATCAATTTCCTTTTAGGCCAAAGCATTGCAATCCGTTATCCTTTTGATTGAATCCAAAAGTACCTTTGTAACATTGGTAGGTCTGAATTCACTTGTTGATGTGTTGGATGTCTAGCCAATTGCCTTAATTACCTCTATGCTTCCATCAGTTGTAACCATTTTGCTTGTGTTTACTTTGGTGGATCAGTCTGTGTTTGCATCTCAACTAGCAAGGGTTTCTCAGACTGCTTTGATGTCATAGTGATTGTCGGTTTCTCTACCTTAGTATGTACCTCTGCCTTAGTGTGTACCACTACCTCAGTGTGTACCTCTACCTCAGTATGTACTTCTTCCTCAATGTGTACTTATGTTGGTATCTCAGTCTCTAGTGACTTTGTGCCAACATCTATTCCATTAGTAGGTTTCTCTTTTTCTAATGGTTGCTCTGTTTGGGTTGGGATCTCAACCTCAGCAGTCTCTACTGATTTCTTAGCCATGTTGCCTCTATCAACATTGTCTTCCTTAACCTCTACACTATCCTTATCTACAACAATATTCACTTCTAGAGTATCCACATTCATGGTGAAGAGTATCTCAGATTCAGGATTTGTGTCATCATTTGTAATACCTTCAGTGTCTGTATGTACCGGTGCAGTATCCAAAGGTGGCAGTAAATTTTTCAGTGATCTCGATGTTTGGAATACCACAACTTTTACCTTTGCCCTTGTCCTTATCCTTATGATATACTTTAAATGTCTTCTTTGGTCGGTTTATTTCCTCTTGTTTTTCCTTCTCCTGAAAAAATATATCCCAGTTATCAGTAATTTCATTTGCAATCTCTTTTACTCTTCCTGTCATTAAAATTACTTGTCAGTGTTCACTAGCAAAAATAGATCGGTTAGCTTCAAAAATTAACTCATCAATTTTCTCTTTTGAGTTTACAAGATGTACAGCTAGAAGTTTTTCAACTTTCAGTATCTTATCTAATTCGATCACTGCAATTCTTTTTGCTTCCAATCTCCTATACAAATCATTGGGTAAGTCATCCACAACTTCAATTAAACCTTTTTGTATATGTCCAGATGTAAAATTATATGGTTTTCAATGCTTTCCCTGTCAGAATCATTAAATGTGTTATATAGTTGGTGTACATTAGCTAGATTTCCATCATCAGTTATCTCATTCAAAAAGTCATTCAAAGAAGGGGTAACAGGTTGTTGTTTCTTCTTTGGTGTCAGTTTCTTTGGTGGTTCCCTTACTGCCTGTTGTTTCTTCCTCAAAGTCCTTGTTCTCTTAGGTGAACGAGAGGGTACCGGTGAAGGTTTTCTCTTCCTCCTTTCAACTCTTTTAAACTCTGTTGCCTAGTCACTATTGGTTCCAGAAGATGTGCCAACTGGTGAAATGTGTACCTCTGGTTGTAATCCTTCAAGTTCACTAGCCGATATACCACTGATGTTCATTACATTTTCCTTGATTTCCTCCACTTTCTTAGAAGCATCTCTAATAAATTTTTCTCTTTTCTTCCTTTGCTTCAATGTTTTTACATCACTTTCAATAGTCTCAACACTACCAAAAACTTGTTCAAATGGTTCTCTTGGTGCATCTAGTAAATCCTTAGCATATGTCTCAAGAATGTTAAGATCTACCTCATATCTGATTTAAGTCACCAAAACAGTCCTAGGGAGTACAACTTCCATCCATGTCTCATTTTTCTTGATAACAAAGTAGATTTCTTTGTTATATTTGTCCACTACACTCTATGGTAGCCTTTCTCTAGTTTTCATTTTAGCTTGGAAGGTTTTGAAGTATTCACTTATGTTGTTGTCCTTTGCAGTTCCCATGCTAGTAAAAGCTTCCTATAATTGTTTTCCTACCGACATGTCATATCCAAAGTCTTTAGGTCCTATACCGTGGATTTCCTTAGTAAAGTACAGAATTAAACATACCAAAAGATTTCCATAGAGGAATGTCCCTTTCTTATCTCTTTTAATCTTTTTCAAATTGTCAATGAGTTCATCTTTTAGCCATTCACACACATCTATCATTGCATTGTTGTTAACCATTTCATAGGCATTGCTAATAAAAAGACTAGAAGCTGAATTTAGCTTGTTTTCATGTGTAGTCTTATATCCTAACACCATACTTACAAATATTACATTGATGTCTTTGATATCATTCACTCTTAGTGATCTATTATTAGATGTTGCTCCTATTAGGTTCATCACTTTGTTGTTAGGAATCTTCTTTGTTTTATCAGGTTTGCTGCCAGTTGAGGGTAATCTAGTTACTACCTTAATTGCTTGTCGAGTTATTTTGTAGACATAATCCAGACATAATAATTCTCCATGTGCTCTACTTAAAACAATTCCTACTACTTCCTCTAGAAATTGGGGAATGTTCAATATCTCCACAAAACCTAGAGTTTCTATAATCTTGTGTTTCGGTTTGACAACACCATTTTCATCACAAATCACTTTAGTAAACATTTTTATCAATTCTTTGGAACCTAGTTCTTCTATATTGCAATGTATATAAATCCTAGGGTCTTCTGCAGAAGCTACACCTTTAGGAATTTTTGAAAATGCCCCTATAGAGTCATCTTTCTTAGCTACTTTGAGAATTATCTTAAATACGGGCCTCGGGCATTTCACATTTTCCATAATAGTAGGGTTCTGAATAAACTTGGGAGCAAAAGAAGCCATTGAAAAATACCTTTAGTTGCCTGAAAATATTCTGAATGCCTAAAGAAATCACTCCACACCTTCGCCTTGAATGCCTTCTCTTATTTTCACGCTCTCTTCTAATTTGAGTGCTTGATGAATCAAAAATGAGGGAAATTAGTTGATTTATAATAACATTTCTCTCACCAACCACATTAAAAGTTTGTCGATTAAGTGAAAACTTAACACATCTGTCGGTAAGGAAAAAATCTATCTTCTCACAATCGATCGAGGGTAATCTGCATGATTTTGAACTTACTGCAATACCCCCAAAGGGTTACTTCTTAGTTGGATGAAGAATCTCCTGGCGATGGAGGATTACTCTGTTCTACTGGTATAGAGATAGTTTCATCAAAATTCTGATCTCTCTTCCTAATCCATTGTTTTGAAAATTCGTGCTTTAACTCAACTACATTTTCTTTGCCTTTCAAACTGGATCCTTTATTGTTTTTTGGTAAAGTCTTGCTTCTACAAAATTTAGCAATATATCCAATTTTGTTACAAGCATTACAAGTCACATTATTCCTCTCAACAACATTTCCATATCATACACCGGTTTGTTTTCTACATTGATTAGATAGGTGTCCATATCTTCCACAAATATAGCATTTTACATTCATTCTGCAGTTTTCTGAATTATGACCAACTTTGTTGCATTTGAAACATTGACCGATGGGTGCATTAATATTATGATTATTTTTAAATCTACATTGATTTTCTCTATGACCATATTTGTTGCAATTGAAACATTTGCCATTAAACTTATAAGCATTAGGTTGTCTTACCAGTTTGTTCTGATCTAGATTGTTTGTAGTAGTGGAACTTTCTCCAACTTCAAATCCAAGTCTATTAGTATCTCCACTAGGTTTCTGACTTTTCAGCATGTCATCAAGCTCCTCTGATATTTTCTTGAATTTCTCTTTCTATTGATTTGTAGTAGCCAACTCATTTTCTAGAATTCCCTTTTGTCTCATAAGCTCAATTTTATCATGTTGCATGTGAATCAGATCTATCTTTAACATATCATTTTCATGACTAAGTCTTAGATTTTCATTTCCAACATCATTGAGTCTTCTATTCAAGTCTTCTCCATTCTTTTTCCTGTCTTCAATGTCTTTACATAACTTCATAGTCATATCTTGCATTTCATTCTTCATATTACTATTTTCCTGCCCCAACTTGTTTGCAAGATCATTAAGAGTTTCTTTTTCCTCATCATCTTTTTGCATCTTCTCGTGAAGTTCATTTCTTTTATTTTGTGCTATAGCAAGGTTCTCCTAAATTCCTTTAATGAATTCTTGTGAAGTCTTTACATCATCTTCAAATTTGATCTTCTTCAATTTCTCTGCATCATAATCTACAAGAGCTTCTTCCAATTGTTTTCTTAAGTTCTCCATCTGTAGCGGTGTCAAAATCTTCCTCAAGCTACTGGGATTTTGAAAATAGAGGACCACGCTCTCATAACAATTGTTAGAGTCAATGACAGTCCCAAAGACACTCAGAGGGGGTTGTGAACCAGTGTTTAATAGGTTAGCAGAATATTTAAACTTATTTAGAACTTTGCATCCCAAAATAGTGTACCGGTAAATAAGAATTAATGCAGCAAATAAGAATAATAGAGACAACATAGAGAACACACCATAACACAAGATATTTAATGAGGAAACCCATTGTGGGAAAAAACTCGGTGGGATTTGTGACCCACAATATTCATTCACTAGCCAATGAGGGGCCTACACATGCAGGAAGGCTAGCAGCCTAGAGCTCACTGCTCAATTACAAAACAGAAGTCTCACTGACTTACAAATGGATTAACAAAATCCAATACAATGTACTACTTCAGATCAGCATCAACTATTCCATGTTCAATACCAATTTAAGCTCAATTACAATGAGGGGCCTGCACATGCAGGAAGGCTAGTAGCGTAGAGCTCACTGCTCAATTACAAAACAAAAGTCTCACTGACTTACAAATGGATTAATAAAATCCAATACAATGTACTTCTTTATATCAACATCAACTATGCCAGGTTCAATACCGGTTTAAGCTCAGTCTATTACCAAAAACCTTCGCTATCAACTATATCACCTATACAAAAATCTCATCTATATCATATCTTCTTATCTATCCTCTATACAAATGTCCTATAAGATCTCACACATATATATATGAGTCTTTTACAATATGCCATGTTGGCTTTTACAAAAAATAATTACACTATAAAACAATAAACACAGTTTATTCCATGTCGGCTTGAGTGTCGGTATGCATTATTGCCATTGCTGGTGAAGTGCCTGTCGGTGTATGTATAAGTCTATTGCTGGTGCTGGTAACTGTCGGTGGGTAGACAAATGATTTCCAATTGGTTGCCAATTGGTTGCCATCAATGAAAACATCAACTATTCTCATAAGAGTGTAGAATGCCAACACCTTCAAGCCTGTAGTTGGCAGCTCTGCCACTAGAACACCTTTGTTGGTAACCAAACATATCAATCCACCACATGCTTATCTTCATCAAGTAGGAGCACAACACTTACCCTCTTTTCTCTCTTACTGGTTCACATACTTACTGGTAGGCACATTTATGACACCATGTCATCAACCTTCAACTATTTCCATCTGAGGCAACTTCATTCCAGTTGCACTCTCTGTCTGGAGCTTCTCGACCTTACCTTCTTCTTCATCAACCCATACATCATCTCAATCAGTTTGTCAAAGTGACAAACCCATGACTTATTTAGTCTTCCTTTTCTATCTCAGTGGCACAACATGCCAACTCTTGTTGATCCAGTGCACATCTCTGATTTCATGCATGTGAGGCATCCTTGTGTTTCATTGCTTGATCTGGTGTGAGACTTCAATCATCTGCCTTTAATATCTTTGACTTATCCTAGAACATTATCACTTACTAATGGGAGAGGATCCTTGTCATGTTTATTTGGTATTGCACCAATATGCCTTAGCTGACATTGAGCAGATTCATCTTCAATTAGGCACATATGATCCGGTTGGGCACACTCACTGTTAGTCATATCATCAACCTATGATATTATCTTCATCTGGTGGGAGTCCTGCAGATTTGCATCCCAATGCATACTGTTTCTGCACTTCTTCATTAGCTCAACATGTTTGCTCACTAGTCATATACTTATCGGTTGGCTACAATGCACTTGCCAACATATCACATACTGGTTGTCATACCATATTGGTCTCCACTACTTCTCTTCAACACAAGCTAACACTAACTTATGTACCAGTGATCCCAATGACCACAAAGTTGATTGACATCCTCTTCTTATCAATGACAAGCTATATCAGTAACTCGCTATAATAGTTGACACCAATGACAACATTACGGGTATACATCAATGACAACAATACACATCAATTTCCCATACCAGTTACATTGCTATACAGGTTGACATTAATGACAATACAATGCCAACAATGATCGGGGAGGACTTGGAAAACAAAGGGGTGGTAAGCAAGGTTGGGGTAGAGACAGAGGAAGGAGAGGTGGAGAGGTGGGTTGAGCCAAAGGTTAGATTGGCTGAGGAGGAGATGGCGGTAGTGGGGATGGGGGAGATGGAGGAGGGGATGCAGGATGAGGAGTGAGAGGGAGAGTTGGAGAATGGAGGCAAGATTTGGGATAAGGAGGGGCATTGCAGGTAGGGGAAGCATAAGGAGGATAAAGAGATGGGGGTGATGAGGAGTCAGACTTGGAGGAGACTAAGGAGGAAGAGGGATCTTCAAAGGAGACTCAATCAGAGGAGTCAGGAGATGAGGCTATGGGTGGGATTAGAGGGATTAGGTATGATATGAGGAGGAGGAGGAGGATCCACAACCACTGGTTAGGCAGAGGAGGACGAAGATACCACCACCAACTGCCCCAATATAAGTTGTATTAGTACAGGTTACCTCGCTAACCCTAGTGAGGGATACAACATGTTAGGGGTTACATGATGCACAGTCTCTGATTGCTTGACTCACCACTAAGCGAGATACAAAGATAGAGAAGCGGGACCATGTTGAGCATCTCATGTAGACCATTCAATAGACATCTACTCAGGGCTTGACCATGGAGACCCTGAGAGATCTCATACGACAATCGGAGTGAGACAAGCACTATCAGAGTCTCTATCATCAGGTTGTGCCTCCAAAGAGGCGAGCACCATCCTATGTACCTAGTTCACAACATGGGGGATCGTAGAGATAGGAGGGTAGTCAAGGAGTATTGGGACCTAGGAGAGATCCTGATGGTGATGATATAGGTTCAGGTCATGCAAGTACAACTGGTGGTTTCAGTGCAAGGCTAGCAGATTCGGGTGGCAGCCACTCCTAGATTGCCTCACTATGATTGTATTTTTTATCTCTTGAAAATATTGATGTACATATTAATATTTATTTGAGCATTTTGATCTGATGCGATGTACATACTGATTAATTTTTTTGATAGTGATGATTCCAATCTCCTTATGATGTACTTTTTACTATTGATATGATATTTAGGGACTTTTAGATAGTTATTCTTTCTTTTGATTTATTCTGACATGTATCCCTAATTTTCCTTTGGATCCATACGGGTCACACATGTATGATGATATGATGCTAGATATGCCTATACATTCTATGGATGTATTTACTTTGATGATCTAGATGTTTATATGTATGAGTTTGTGCAGATGATATCTATGTGATGTGTGTGATAATATGACGTGATCTATATGTTTTGAAGGTGATATATGCCTATATGATGATTTTGATTACATATGGATGTATGAAAATGATGATCATGATTGATGGATGCGATACATTTTTTAAAGTGATACATGCCTATGTTATGATTTTCTTGATATGCAGATGTGTGCAATACATGTTTTTAGATGGTATGATATGCAGATGTGATCTGGATATGATGACGGTTTTTATCATTCTTATGTGATGCTTTGAGAAATGATAAATGCTTTGATATTGTACTAAATGTATGAATGATGCATAACTAAATGATATGAAATTTTAAAGGACACTAAATGCAATGATATGGTTTTAAATGATATGAAATTTAATTGAAATGATACTAAATGAAATGATGTGATTGAAATGATATGAAATGATTAATGCTACTAATGGAATGATACAATATGAAATGATAATGTGTTTCAAATGATATGAAAATGTAACTAAATGTACTTTTTAAATGATATGAAAATGCAATGTAATATACTATGAAATGATATGATAATGAAATGTATAGATGCAAAACTAACATGATAATGCAACGAGATGTATCTTGAAAATGAGATGCAAAATGATACTAATGCAATTTTTAAATTATATTAACCAACCAATAATATGTAGGTAAGTGGATATAACTAATTAATGCAACTAAATGCAAGTGAGTATGATATGAAATGATCCCTTGTTGTTGATATAGTCATCCTTGTGATCAAATTTATAGTGCTTCCCTTTTATCATCATTGAGCTTTTAAAATGTTGATATTTGATACAAGCATCATGGTATAATTGAACCATGATGAACTGAGTATAAATTACATGGATTTTGATATTGCAAGATGACACAAGCATTGAGGTATAGTTTAACCAAGATGACCTGAGCGTTGCTTGCATATAATAGACAAGTGTTCAACCTTTTGTCCTATACAAATCTGAAATATCCTTAGTCATATATTTCCTGATCACGTTGTAAGCCAAATTTGTATATTAATAAGGCTTTACTCACAAACAATAGATAAATAAAATATCACACTCCTTCATCACTTCTCTAGTCCTGAAGACATCCTTGAGTTGCTTAGGAGATATGATCACAAAAATAAAAAACTACCAAGATAAATATGCATGCTATCCTATGTAGTTTATCAGATAAAACATCTTGCAAATGGATCTTTGTTTGTTGCAGAAATCATTTTTGTGCTTCTAATTCCGGTGTTGATGTTTACCATTGATAGTTTTGATCTTCATTTTCATTTAAGCATCTATGGTTGTGTTGTTTTTTCTATTTAAACCCAAATTGCAAGATGTCCCTAGTTAAGATCAGGATTTAATCGACAGCTATGGACACTTCTTTCGATATAGATATATACATTGGTCACCAAGCCATGGCGAGATGTGATGCAGATAACTATTAGAATAACTAAGGATAGTGACTATGCTAAGTGTGTCCAGGATTTGTGCTACATTAAAAGGTTTTGCAATGGCCATTGGCTTAGCTCTGATGGATGCCAAAGATATGATATATGCACCTATAGAAGGAAGAGCTGATTTATCACAAATAGCGCCTATTGCCAAGTTTTCAATACTTGCATTTATTGCACTCTATGATTTTTATAAAAAAAATTTGTATTTTTCTTGATGTTTTTATTTTTTTGTATTATTTCCTTATCTGTGCATTGGATAACTCATCTATAGAGATTTTTGAGGAGAATTTTGTTGATAGGTTCATAAAAATGATCCCCTTTTGATGTATATAACTGATATGCCCTAGATCCATAGGTTGATATGATGACAAAAGGACCTAGCCAATTTGGTTCAAACTTTCCCTTCTTTTCCCAATCCTATTGATTGCGGGGATTTTCCTTTAGTACTAAGTCACTGATTTGAAATGCCCTTGGTTTTGCTTTGTGATTGTAGCTCCTGCACATGTATTGTTGATATGATTTAAGGTAATCAAAAGCATGTTGTCAATGTTCATCTAGCAGTTCTAATTCCTACAGTCTATTTACCCAATATTCCTCATCCAAGATGAGTTCCACTAGTGATACTCTGAAAGATGGAATCTCAACCTCAATAGGTAGAATAGCCTCTAATCCATACACAAGTGAGTATGGTGTAGTTCATGTAGGCATGCAGATGCTAATTCTATAGGCCGATAATGTTGGGTTGAGTTGAATATGCCAATCATGACCAGCTTCATTCACTGTTTTCTTGAGGATTTTAGAGATGGTTTTGTTTGAGGCCTCTGCTTGGCCATTCCCTTGTGGATAGTAAGGTGTGGAGAAATAATGTTTTATATGGAGTCATTCACATAGTTATTTCACATCTTGATTCTTGAGTGGTCTTTCATTATCAATAATAATGGAACTAGGAATACCATACCGATAAATGAGATAATTCAGGATAAAAGAGGATATTTGCTTGCTTGTAATAGTAGTCAATGGGGTAGCCTCTATCCACTTTGTAAAATACTTAGTGGTTGTGAAGATAAACTTATATCCATTTGATGAGGAAGGATGAATCTTGCCCACTAAGTTGAGTCCCCATTGACAAAATGGCCATGATGTAGTGAACAAATGTAGCTCTTGTGCTGGTCCATGTATAAGACTGCCATGAACTTGGCATTTTGGACATTTTCTGGAAAACTGGTATGATTCCTTTTCCATGGTTGGTCAATAATATCCCATCCTTAGAAGTTTCTTTGTGAGAGTAGGACCACTTGAATGTGTGCCACAAATGCCTTCATGAAGTTCTTGCAAGGAGGTTTTAGATTCATTACAATCAAGACACCAAACAAGAGTACCATCGAGACCTCATCGATAGTGTGTGTCAGTGGCTAGAGTATAGTAGACTGCTTGATGAATAAAATTGTGTTTTTGGTTTCAAGATAGATCTAGTGGAAGGATATTGTCTTTTAGGTAGGAATAGATCTTTCCATAGAGGGGTGAGTCAGAACCTACAATGTGGCATATGACAGGGTTTGGAATTTTTATAGGTAGGGGAAAACAATTGTTCCATGAGGAACTCATAATGACTATGTTTGTCTGGTATTTGCAGGAGTGAGGCAATGTTTGCCATGGTGTCAACAACTTTGTTATTCAACCTTGGAATCTGCTCAAATTTGATGTCCACAAAGTACTTCTTGAACTCATCCACCATGTGCTTGTAGGCCATCAACTTGTCATCCTTTGTTTGATAGTGATCATTTACTTAATTGATGACTAATAAGAGTCACCAAAGACCTATAATTCTATGATCTTCCATTCAACTGCCACTTTGATTCCTATGACTAGGGCTTCATACTCATATATGTTATTTGTACAAGGAAACATCAATCTGTAAGATCTTGGAATAGTGTGTCCTTCTGGAGTGATTAATAGGATGCCGACACCTAATCCATGCTATGTGTATGATCTATCAAAGTATAAGACCCATGGTTTTGTCGATATTGTGAGAATATCTATGTCTGAAAATTCAATATGGATTGGATGACTATCTACAAGATGATCTGTGATAGCTTGACCTTTGATAGCCTTTCTATCTATGTATTGGCTGTCAAACTCACTTAGAATTGTCACCCATTTAGCTAACCTTCCTCTGAGAGTGGCCTTACTTAGTAGATATTTTAATGGGTCAATCTTTTCTATCTGCTTGATTATGTGAGCTAGCATATAGTGTCAAAACTTTTGAGAAGCGAAAACCATATCCAAACAAGATTTTTCAATGAATGTGTAGTTGAGATCGTAACCATTCAATGTCTTGTTGATGTAGTATATTGATCTTTCCTTGCCCGTTGAATCCTCTTCTGCTAACAATGCTTCTAGTGATACCTCTATAGCTAATATGTAAAGAATGAGAGGTTTGTTTGCTATTGGGGGTACCAATTGCTAGGTCCCAGAGACAACTGAGAGGGGAGGGGGGGTGAATAAGTTGTCAAATAAATTCAAACCAAAACAACTTAACCAACTTAGCGCTTAATACTGGTAAACCAGTCTTTTATATTGATGGATATTTTTAATAGATAACTGCAATATCGGTAAAGATTAATGCATGAAACAAAAAGACAAAGTTATCCACAACACTTAACACCAATATTTGTACGTGGAAACCTGGTAAGGGGAAAAACCATGGTGGGAAGCCTTACCCACAATCAGATGATACTACTGCAGATAGTAAGTGTATACAAATGGGGTCTGCACATGCAGAAAGGCCAAGTACCTAGAGCTCACTGCTCAAACACAAAATAGGAGTCACACTGACTACAATTGGATGGTTAAATCCAATAAGAATGTACTGCTCAAAATAGCATCTTCATATGTAGGATTCGGTACTGGTGTAGTTCTAATATTCTATCACAAAAACCCTGCTTCACCTTCAAATGATGTCTGCTTGTATAGCTCTTCTTATTCTCGCATATACCTTCTCACAATTCTTCTTCGCATTCCACATTAAATCTTAAAAATAAGATCTTACATTTATATCATAACCTAGGACCAATTTTAGTAGGTCGGCTCGAAAGGATATTACAATAAAATCAATTTATAAATAAATTAATGCCCGATACAATAACCGATTCAACATGTCAGCTTAATGCATTTACAACAATAATAAATCATCTCCATAGTGTGCCATGCTGATCTGGAAAAGATAAACCTGCCGGTGTATAACCTGGACCTATTTGCCAGTAACAACAAATATGCAAATACGAATATACCAATAATCAAATCTCAAAGACAAAGTGTCCAAACAATGTCTTCGACATAACCAAGTGTTTTCCATGCCATTCCAAGTGTCAGTGATCATTATATCATGTTGGTGTACTAGATACCAGTGACTTTGCATGAGTCATTTTCTTGCCAGTGAATGTTGTTGATTCTCCAAAGTACCAGAGTTGATAAGTGTTAGTAGGTGTTGACATCAATGACAAAACCATACCAAAATACCAACAATCTCCCCCTTTGGCATTGATGGCAACACAAGATTGAAAAATCATCAAAGTGCCAAAATAGAAATGCCAAATACTAAAATACCAACAATTACCAAAATATAAGTAATTTCTCCCAAAGTAACAATCTCTCCCCCTGAGAGTGACATGTGTTTCCTTGTGTTTTTCCATACCAATCTCTCCCCCTTTGATATCAACTACCAAAGTTACTATAAAACCAAGTTCATATACAAAATACCAACCAATTTAGTATACCAACTACTCCCCCTGTGAAGTAGCTTCCTCATCAAAGTTGAAGTAAAGAATTCTCTATTAATTATGTTGGTTGATGAAAAACATCAACTCTCTAAGTATCTACCGGTGGGGGTATGACCCCAAGCTGATCTCTAAGATATTCAAAAGTCTCCTTAGGTAGAGGTTTAGTGAAAATATATGCAATCTGCTCTTTAGTATTCACATAAACTAGTTTTATTTCTTTTGCTTCAACATTTTCCCTTAGAAAATTCAGTTTGATAGAAACATGTTTGGTTTTAGAATGTAGTACCAGATTCTTAGATATATCAATTGCTGTAGTGTTATCACAATAGATAGTTATAGGTTCCTTGCATTTTACCTTTATGTCTTTCAACATTTTCTTAAGCCATAGTACTTGTGTATAGTTAGTTGCTACTACAACATATTCTGATTCTGCTATTGATAAGGATGTACAACTTTGTTTCTTACTCAACCAAGAAACTAGTCTGTTTCCAAGAAAAAATGCTCTGCCAGTGGTGCTTTTTCTATCATCCACATCTCTTGCCCAATTTGCATCTGTGTATGCACATAATTCAAATTTTTCATCTCTAGGATACCATAATCCAAGATTTGTAGTGCCTTGTAAGTACTGAAAAATCCTTTTTACTGCTGATTCATGATTTTCTCTAGGATTACTCTGAAATCTTGAAACAATACATACTACATTCATGATATCAAGTCTGGTTTGTGTCAAATATAGTAAACCTCCTATCATAGATTTGTACCTAGTTGGATTAACACGTGTAGATTCATCCCTTAGTGATAGTTTGTCACTCATAGTCATAGGTGTGCTTACCGGTTTAGAGTTCTCCATCCCAAATTTCTTTAGTAAATCCTTTAAGTACTTGGATTGACTCAAGAATATACCTTTGTTAGTCTATGAAATTTGCAATCATAAAAAGAATTTTATTTCTCCAATCATAGACATTTCAAATTCTTGTTGCATTTGAATAAAAAAATATTTACATAATCCATATTCTCCTCCAAAGATTATATCATCAACAAAAACTTCTATAACCAAGATGTTATCATTAGTAACTTTAAAATATAAGTTGCTATCAGCATTACCTTTATAAAAACCAATCTTCAAAAGATACTTATCCAATCTAGCATACCAAGCTCTTGGAGCTTGCTTCAATCCATACAAAGATTTCCTTAACCTGCAAACCATATCTTTGTTATCTATCAAAGAAAATCCATCACATTGTTCAATGTAAATTTCTTCTTCAAGATCTCCATTCAGAAATGCACATTTAATATCCATTTGATATACTTTGTAGTTCTTATGTGTTGCAAAAGCCAAAAATAATCTAGCTGCCTTAATTCTGGCTACCGGTGCAAAGGTCTCATTATAATCAATTCCTTCTTTTTGAGAATATCCCTTACACACTAGTCTTGCTTTATTTCTGATGACCTTACCATCTTCATTAAGTTTGTTTGTAAATACCCATTTGGTTCCAATTACATTTTGATCTTTAGGCTGGGGAACTAATGTCCAAGTGTTATTCTTCTCAATTTGTCCTAATTCTTCTTCCATAGCTTTAGTCCAATGTTTATCTTCACATTCCTCATTAACTGATGATGGTTCAATTTGAGAGATAAGGCATACCTCTTCATTTGCCAATCTTCCTCTTGTCATAACTCCTTTATACTTGTTTCCAATTATCTGATCTTTAGAATGATTCAGTCTTACATACCGAGGTGTCTTTGTTTGTTGTTGTTCCTCAGTTACTATGGAATTTTCAGATGATACTAGTGTAACTGGATCTTCATTCTGTACTGGTGGATTCAGTGTAGGTTCATTTGTTAGAATTTTTGTTGCCAGTTCAGAATCTATATACCTTGAAGTTCCTCTGAATTGTTCATCAATCTTCACATTTGTACTCTCAACATTTTTCTGCAATCTTTTGTTAAAACATCTATATGCTTTACTCTTAGATGAATAACCAAGAAATATTCCTTCATCACTTTAGGATCAAATTTCCCAATATACTCATCTCTTCTAATATAACATTTACTTCCAAATATTCTGAAATATTTAAGAGTAGGAGTAATACAAAACCATAGTTCATGAGGAGTCTTACCGGTTTCACCTTTGATGTGAAATTTGTTGAATGTATAGATCGTTGTACTTACTACCTCTTTCCAATATACATGTGGTAGGCTTGCTTCTGATAACATACTTCTAGCTGCATCCAAGACATTTCTATTTTTTCTTTCAACAACTCCATTTTGCTATGGTGTCTGAGGTGCTGACAGCTGTCTTCTGATTCCATTCACTTCACAGAATGCATTAAATTCCTTAGATGTAAATTCTCCTCCTCGATCTGATCTTAGACATTTGATTTTCTTATCAGTTTCATTTTCTACCATTGCTTTGAATAGTTTGAACTTCCCAAGTGCTTCTTATTTTTCTATGAGAAAAGTAACCCAACCCATTCTAGAATACTCATCAATGATTAGCATGAAATATCTATCACCTTGTAAACTTTTAGTTCTAGTTGGACCACATAAATCAGTGTGAATTAAGTCAAGAGCATTATTAGATTTTTATAGAATACTTTTGAAGGTGGCTCTAACTTGTTTTCCAATTTGACATTCCTTACATACTGTATTGTGAGGTTTGACAATTTTAGGTAAATCTCTAACTGCCTTAGTAGTACTAATTTTTACCATGCAATCAAAGTTTACATGACAGAGTCTCTTATGCCATAGGCAACTTTCATCAATAGGTGCAATCAAGCATGTCTTTTCACTGTTATTCAAATGAAAGATATTACCTCTATTTTGATTACTGGTTGCAATTTCTAAACCAATTCTATTCATTATTTTGCATTTTCCATTTTTGAATTCTAACTGAAATCCTTTCTCAACTAATTGACCAACACGCAAAAGATTATTCTTTAAACCTTCAACATAGTAAACATTGTCAGTATTATGCTTTCCATCAAGAGATATTGTAACTTTACCTTTGATCAGACAAGCTTTATCATCTCCAAATCTCACTAGACCTCCATTATATTCTTGAAAGTTCAAGAATTTACTTTTATCTCCTCTCATATGATGTGAGCATCTCGAATCAATGATCCATTCATCCTTTACTTCAACTTTAGCTGCCAAGGCCTGATCTACCGATTGAATGGTAGGTGTTGGTTGGTCTTTTGTTATAGCAACAAAAACCCATCCATTGTCTGTCGGATCCTCATTAGAATCATCAGTCACTCCTTCATTAGCAAGATAACAAGATTTTCTTTATTCTTCTTAAATCTGTTGTTAGGCCCAATATGGAAAGCTAATGTACTGAGAGGGGAGGGGTGAATCAGTACTTCAAATCCTTTCTTAAACAATATCTTTACTATTATGCATAAACCAAAAACTACTGTAACATAACATAAAGCTAAAACAAATAAATAACAATCATACATGATTCACTCAATAACTCATATATTTTGGTTATGCAAAAACTCTTGGTTAGAGAGAAAAACTGCGATGGGGTTGGCACCCATAGCTTCACTACTGCAATAATAAAGGTTGCTCGGTTAGAGCTACATGTTCAGCTATTTTTGATAGCTTACCTTGTTAGGAGTATCAAGATCGTTAGATCTACCTTGCTAAAGGATTTTACAACACTTAAACTAAATGTTGCACATGGTCAGAGGCTTTACAATTTATAGACTTAGTTAGAGTCTTTTACCCTGTTAGAAGTTTCTCTTACAACTCAAATTATTAAAATAAAATATTTACAAATATCTGCAACTTTACATCTGGAATGTTATAGCAGATTCTATGTGCTCAAAATGAGATTACTTTGCTTATAGCATACCTCGGTAACCCATAAAGTAACTCGGTAAACCCTTCTGTTTACTCTGTTCTTTGACTGTTCTCTGAAATCCTTCTTGGTGACCTCTGTGTCTTTGTAATATTCATAACACTTAGTGCTTTCTTATGTATCACACATGTCTTGTTTCATACACCTCTGTATATCTCTTTCTATCACACTTTTATCCTTAATCCATGCGGAATAAAAAGATCTCTTATGTCGGTGATCTGATTCATTGCTTCAATCTTACAAACATGATTTATCGAATGAATTACCATACAAAATATTTCATTTGTT
The DNA here is from genome assembly GCF_030272615.1 of Cryptomeria japonica. Classification (NCBI taxonomy): domain Eukaryota; kingdom Viridiplantae; phylum Streptophyta; class Pinopsida; order Cupressales; family Cupressaceae; genus Cryptomeria; species Cryptomeria japonica. The sequence goes on along the minus strand of NC_081405.1, from coordinate 616,782,307 downwards.
AGATGACCTCAAAATCATACACAATCTTTAAGTGAAATTTCCAATGTGATAACGGTTCTATGTTCCTCGATCTTGTAACATGTTTTCCCATGTGTGTCTAGATTCAATGAATCTGGTAACAAGTTTCACGCGGTGTATCATTATTTTTTTTGGGTAGAAATGGACTCGGTAGACAACTCGGTGTATACTGGGCTATGTGACTACATTCTTCTATAACCGACTGTTCTATGCATACCGACTGAATGTTTTGGTAGTAGTAACTGACTAGTGTATATAGAATGACTTTGGATATAAAACTAATGGTAACTTGATAAGTAGTAACAATCTCCCCTTTTGAAATTAGTTGAGATGTTTGACAAAACTACTTTCAAAGTCATAACTCAAAAATCTATATACTTACAAAATTTTGACAAAACTGACAGTATATACATTTGTCAATGAAATGATATGTTTTAGATATACTCCCCTTATCAATATATTGTACAAAACTCTGATTTTGCATGCTTGGTGATCAATATTCTGTACTTGGTTTTGTTTGATGATCACTGCTCAGTGTACTTGTCGGTTCATTGCTCAGTTCTCTGTTTCCTGTCAAAATTGACTCTGTATTAGAATACTCTATTTTGCCTGGTATATACTCCCCCTATATACTACATTCCCCTGTATACTTTGATATGATACTCACTCCCCCTTTTTGAAAAACATCAAAACTTAGTTACCATTTGGTGGTGGCAACTGGTCAAAAATGGATTTATACTTTTTCCTTGCATTGGTGAGAGCAACAGAGAGGGCATCCTTGACACTGTCCATTAAAGAATTTTGCGCTTGAATGCCAGCTAATAGTGAAATTAAACCATCTAATGTGCTTCCCTCTTGTTTAGTATATAAATAGGTGGCTCGGTTGATCTGTTCTTGGATGGAAGACAAGTGTGGAATGAATAAGGTTTGTAGAGTCATAATGTCCATCCTTATTTTGTGTTCTTCATTCCTGAGTTCCAATTGTTGAGCCATGAGCTTTTGTAACTTTGTATAAAAATTTTGAACAAAATTTGGCTCTGTGGTCAACTTATTTGAGAGATTGGTGATCTCTTTCTCAATTGCTTCTATTTTATTTTTGATATCTTTAATAAATAAAGAGAATGTACAGAGTTTCTGAAATAAATAAAGAATGTGCTTGAGTTGAGGGGACAACTCAGCAATAAATTTGACAAGTTTGACTTTACCAATGGCAATAGCTTTTTGTACCTCTTCAATCATTTTTGCAGTGAGCTCCTTGTCCTTTAACTTGCTCAAATATTCAGATGTATCTACTCCAGATGTCTCTATCTTGGTTAGGAGTTCATCTAGTTGAATGTGGATGGCTGAATCTTTTGTTACTGTTCCTTCAGGTAGCATATCTGTTAAGAGTGCTTTCACCTTCTGAAGTACTTTATTTTTCTTTTGAATAGCCATTTGCTTCTCCTATTCAGCTTTGGCTTTGCATAGTTCACCGAATTCAATGAGTGCTTGCCCTTTTAATTTGGATATATCAATATTGGGCAACACTATTGGTTTTGACAAATCTAATTTTAAACTATGCTTTTTCATCTTCTTTTCTTTACCTTTCATTAGTTGAACTAAAACAATGTCTTGTGAGGCTTGTTGACCCTCGGTAGGTTGCTCGGTAGAGGCAACACTTTGGTCAGTTCCTTTGGCCTCTGTAGTATCCTTTGGTGTCTCTGAGCTTGGTGTCTTAGTTGTAACATTTTCACTACTAGATGGAGCATTAGAGGTCTATTCTTGAGAAGTAGCTTCTCCTAATGTTGACTTGTGACCTTCTGTGTCTTACTCTGTATCCTGAGGGACCTCGGTTGAAATAGGCTGATTGACCGGAGGATAGGGTTGAACTTGCTCCAAAACTAATTCACTGGATACAAGTTGGGCATAAGCATTCCCTTCTATCATTTCTTGTTCTAGTGCCTCGGTATCCATGATATCTTCATCTACTTGTATGGTGTCAACAGGGTCTTGCTCGGTGATATCAGGATCTTGTTCGGTGACATCAGCTATTTCAAATTCAACTTTCTCACCATCATTCTTTTTTTGAAAGATTTCCTGCCATTTTTCTTTGGTCTCATTCTCTACATCCAAGTAAAGGCCATTCATCAATTTCAAGGCTCTTTGCTTTACTAGGAATTTTGTGTGGCAGTTTTTTAGATGTTTGGTGATCTCATCTACCGACATGTTTGGGAAAAGATGTACCAGACTTCTTTCTCTTATTTGTTTCTGTAAGTCCATTGCATAATTCCACCTATTGTCAATATGAAAATATAATTCATTTGGAAGAGATTTACATACTTCCAATGGGACCAAACAGAATTTCAATAGAGTGCAAATGATAGCTTCTTCTATTTGTCTCTTTTCATCAACAGATTTGGATTCATATTTTACATATTTGAATGATCCAAATCCACCATATTGCTTCAGATTAGCACAAAAATTTTCAACACTATGTACATTTACCTTCTTGCTCTTGACAATCTGAAATTTACTTGCATCTTCAGATTCGGTGTCACTAGACTCTTTTGCCAAAATGAGTCTCTGAGTAGATTTCTTGTAAGTTTTTGTTACCTTTGGTGTGACAACACTCTTTGTTTTCTTACTCGGTGATGTTGTAGATTCTCTTATGTTAGGTCGCTTTGCTGGAGGAGTCAGTGATACCTTTGATGTATCATGTTTCTTTCTTTTCAAAACTTTCCCTTTAGGCAATTTGGTGCTCAGTGTTATAGCTGCCTCTTGGGCTTCAGATTCCTCTTTGGTGATTACTATAGTGCCCTTGACAGGTATGGAGGAAGAACCTTCTCCAAATTTCTGAATTTATGCCTTTATCATCTTTGTTGCCTTCCTTGTAGCCTTGGGTACTACAATGCTCATTTTTACTTTTTCCTTAACTTCTTCATATGTTCCATACCTTAGCTCGGTAGCATGCCTTGGTAATGTTAGAAAAGCATCTATCTACTATTGTGTGATGTCAAAATCAATCTCATAACCCATAGGTGGCAAAGATTGAGTTCTTAGTTCCACAACATTCACATAACAGTAATCAGTGTCCACTTCAAAACATATGTCATCCTTGTATTTCTCCACTAACTTGGGTAGAATTAGGTACCTGTTATGCATCATTTTCTGAAACTTGCTAAAGTAATCATCCATAATATCATTAAAGTTATCACCTAGATGTTTGATAAAGTCATTGATTTTATGGGTGATTGGTCGGTGTAGCTCCCAAACAACTTTACCAACTGACGGAAAGAATTTTTCAAAATAGAAAAACATGCATATTAATAGTGTATTGGCCGAATTGTTCTTCTTTGGCTTCCTTATGGTATTGAGATTCTCAAACAGGTTTTTCAACAATACCTCACATAAATCAGTTTTCATTCCTTTCTTCACAATTTTATATGCTAAGTCTACTACTGCATAGGGTACACTATTTTCACTTGCCAATTGGAAGAAATAGTAACCTATTACTCTAATGGCAAACTTTAGCTCTGCATCTATGATATTGTTCAGTTTCAGTCCCCTGCAATCAGATTTTACTCTGATTAAACTAATCAATTCCTTCTGTGATATCATTTTTTGAGCTTAGGCATGATCATAAGTAGGGTAACTGATGATCAAATGAATGATTTCCTTGGTGATCTTAAACGGTTGCTCTTCTAGCCACACAAAGTCATCATGAACTCTACTCAGAACAAACTTGATCCACTGGGATTTGAAGACATGGGGATAGGTTCTAAGGGCTTCAGTCAATCCCTTGATCTTAATGTGCTCATACTTGCTATCCATTTTACCATCGGTGCACAATTCATCATATGTGTCTTTGATTTCAATGTGACCTAGTTCTTCAACTCGACATTTGGTGAAGAATCTGACATCCTCAACTAGTAAAACTCTATTTGGGATGAGTGAGAATACAGTTTTATCATCCGGTTTAGATGCAATTTTGCGAGTTAAAGAGTATTTCAGTGAGGGCTTTTCAATGTTCTCAACAACAATAGGCTCTTGGATCTTAGGTGCCATTGCAGATTTCAGATAAAAATTAACACAAGATCCTTAGGGTTTGAAGATTTTCAAATGATAGACACTTCACACTTAGTAAATGTAAAATAGATAATCACACCTGATATGATCGGTAAACCAGCTTAACAATGCATTGAGATTGATGTAAATACCTTGAATTTTGCTTTGGAGGAGGTTTGATAACCTTTGAATCGCTTTGCTCTGCTTTCTTGAAAACTTGGTAAGTGTAAAATGACCGCGTAAATGCTTTAAGTACCCAATATACCTTACCGGGCTCCGTGTAGGTTAGGTCAAAAACATTAAATGCACTCGGTTCCACTAAACCTTCTTTCATTTTTGCACTTTAACCGAGTAGCCAGACTTCCTTCATTTACCGACTTGATAGGCTTCCTGTATTCACCGACTTGACAGGCTTCCTGTATAGTTCTCCAAAAGACTTTGATAGAATTTCAAACTTACTAATACATCTTATTTATGCAAATTTTGAATTAAGTACATAATAAAATAGGAACTGTTAAGATTGAACCTTGAGAGAATGCAGTCCTTTCATACCTTTACCGATTAATTTGGAATAGGTGCACCTAACTCGGTAGGTAAGGTGCTTTCTTCATTTGACACAATTTCCTTCTTTTTCTAAATCATCTGTAATTTGTCTTTTATTTCTTCAATGTCTCCTCTAGGTTGATCTCTGCAATCTCTAGCCAAGTGTCCAACTTTGCGACAATAAAAACATGCCATACCAGGATTTTTCCATGATCTTCGGTTGTTCATTCTAAACCTTATAAAGCAGTTGGCACTTATATGTCCATATCTTCCACAACATTCACACTATATCCTTGTATTGTAATCCCATGGTACTGTAGAATATTGTCGATAAGGATTTGTGTGAGTTCGGTAGTCTCTAGTATTTGCTCGATGTGTAGACCACATATAGTTTTTCTACTTAAACCAACACTCCTCGGTACTATGTCCATATCTATTGCAGTTTTTACAAAACCCTTTGAATTTTGCCTTCTTATAATTGCTAGTATACTTTGTCATACATTGGTTAAATGTGTGACCATATATATTGCAATTGTAATAATAACCATTTGACTTAGTGACATTCGGTTGCTTACCTTTTCTGATTTGGCATATGTTAGCAGTGTGACCTTGTTTTCCACAGTAGTTGCAAATGGGCTTCTTTCTTTTTATGTGCTTCTTGTTTCCATCTTGTTTTGATGATTCTCCTCTCTCAGTCGTATGAATTCCCTTCTCAGTAGAGTCTTTTCCTTTGTAACCAAGTCCTGCTTCTTTGTTGGGTCTTCTTGTATTCAGTTGCTCATCAAACATTTTTGATGATTCATAAATATTTTCCAGTGTTTCCTTGGATTTCTTTTCTATTTCAAGTTCATTGGTCAACCTTGATACTTCAAGTTTCAATGCTATATTCTCATCATCTTTCAAATTTGCTTCATGATGTGCATAACCCAATTGATCTGACAGATTTTGTTGAATCCTAGTCAACCTGGTAATTTCATCATTCTTTTCAGATACTAATGCTTCAAGCTGTTGTTTTTCTTTTTCTAGATCTCTTACTTTATCCTCAGTTGTCCTTAGTGCATCAAGATTCTCAGTCATCTGTGTGCTGAAATGTTCATCACCTCTTTTCATTGCTTTTAGCTGATCAGCCAGTGCTTTGTTCTTTTCCTTTTTTTCTTCAGTCATCTCTTCAGTCTCTTTAGATATACTGTTCTTAGATGATGTTTCAATTTGTTCCACTAACTCTTGAGAGTCTTGCAAATCATTAGATAATCTCCTTCTAGCTTTCAATTTTTTTTGCATTTGTCTTTGCATGTCTGCAATCACTTGATTAGCATGATCCAACTCTTCTTGTAGATACACAATTCTCCAAGATTGTTTATAGCCTTCCATTGATAAGATCTTTCTCTTTAGGTAGTTAAACCCTTTTCCAAGATTCAAGCTCTAATACCAATTGTTAGGCCCAATATGGAAAGCTAATGTACTGAGAAGGGAGGGGTGAATCAGTACTTCAAATCCTTTCTTAAACAATATCTTTACTGTTATGCATAAACCAAAAACTGTTGTAACATAACATAAAGCTAAAACAAATAAATAACAATCATACATGATTCACTCCATAACTCATATATTTTGGTTACACAGAAACTCTTGGTTAGAGAGAAAAACTACTGTGGGGATGGCACCCACAACTTCACTACTGCAATAATAAAGGTTGCTTGGTTAGAGCTACATGTTTAGTTATTTCTGATAGCTTACCCTATTAGGAGTATCAAGATCATTAGATCTACCTTGCTAAAGGTTTTTACAACACTTAAACTAAATGCTGCACCTGGTTAGAGGCTTTACAATTTATAGACTTAGTTAGAGTCTTTTACCCTGTTAAAGGTTTCTCTTACAACTCAAATTATTACAATAAAATCTTTACAAATATCTGCAACTTTACATTTGGAATATTATAGCAGATTCTATGTGCTCAAAATGAGATTACCTTGCTTATAGCATACCTCGGTAACCCATAAAGTAACTCAGTAAACCCTTCTATTTACTCTGTTCTTTGACTGTTCTCTGAAATCCTTCTCGGTGACCTTTGTGTCTCTGTAACAGTCATAACACTTAGTGCTTTCTTATGTATCACACATGTCTTGCTTCATACACCTCTCTATATCTCTGCCTATCACACTTTTATCCTTAATCCATGCTGAATAAATAGATCTCTTATGTCGGTGATCTGATTCATTGCTTCAATCTTACAAACATGATTTATTGAATGAATAACCGTACAAAATATTTCATTGGTTAGATGACCTCAAAATCATACACAATCTTTAAGTACAATTTCCAATGTGATAATGGTTCTATGTTCCTCGATCTTTTAACATATTTTCCCATGTGTGTCTAGATTTAATGAATCTAGTAACACGTTTCACTCGCTGTATATCAACTCGGTGTATCATTATTTCTGCTCGATAGACATGGAATGTTACTCAGTAGATAGCTCGATGTATACTGGGCTCTGTGACTACATTATTCTATAACCGACTATTTTGTGCATACCGACTGATTGTTTTGGTAGTAGTAACCAACTAGAGTATATAGAATGACTTTGGATATAAAACTAATGGCAACTTGATAAGTAGTAACATCTGTATCTTTGATATTCAGGGTTAGGCTTGTATGTTATTCTAGCTTCTTCTCTTAGTCTAGCATGTCTATGAGGGAATCTTGAAGCCATGTGACCAATCCTATTATAGTTAAAACATTTAAAGCGTGCTTTACCTTCATACTTACTTCCAACTGGACCTTTAGGCATTTTCCTTGCAAATAGTGCTTCAATTTCTTCATTTTCTTTCCTTCTTTCTTCAAGTTCTCTTCCATAAAAGGCTTTCCAATCAGATTTATCAAATGATGATGCAGATGATGTTGATTCTTTAAAGGCTAAATCTATCTTTATAGTAGCAACAGGACCAAATTCCTCAATTTCAAAGGCTGAAAGTTTTCCAATCAATGTATCTCTAGTTACTGATGTATTAGGCATTGTTCTTAACTCATTTATAGCAGTGACTTTCATTTTATATGCCGGTCGCAATACTCTTAAAACTTTTGAAACAACTTCATTTTCACTTAAGGTTCCTCCACAACATTTAATAGCCAAAACAATTTCATTGACTCTTTCCATAAAAGCAGAAATCCTTTCATCTTCTTCCATTTTCAGATTTTCATACCTGACCTAGAAGCTTTCAAGCTTTGCAATTTTGACTATGGAATTTCCTTCATTCAGTGTTTCCAAATGATCCCAAATAGCTTTAGCAGTGGACCTATCTGATAATCCCATGATTTGCTGATCTGATAATGCACTCAAAAGTGCTTCTCTTTCTTTGCAATCATTTTCTTCATCTTTTCCCAAGGTAGGTGGATTAGGCTGACTGGGAGTAGGTTTAGTATAGCCATTCTTTGTAACTTCCCAGATGTCCTTTCCAATGCAATTCAAATGTGTCTCCATTCTAATCTTCCATATGCCATAGTTGGTTCCATCAAGTTTAGGACTATCCTTACTGAAATAGTTAGTAGACATTAGATCTCCTCAAGTTGTTAAACTTCTGCAAAAGAGGACTAGGGTCTGATACCAATTGTTAGGTCCCAAAGACAACTGAGAGGGGGGTGGGTCAATTAGTTGTCAAATAAATTCAAACCAAAACAAATTAACCAACTTATTGCTTAATACTGGTAAACGAGTCTTTTATACCAGTGGACAGTTTTAACAGATAATTGCAATACTGGTAAAGATTAATGCATAAAACAAAAAGACAAAGTTATCCACAACACTTAACACCAATATTTGTACGTGGAAACTCGATAATGGGAAAAACCATGGTGGGCAACCTTACCCACAATCAGATGATACTACTGCAGATAGTAAGTGTATACAAATGAGGTCTGCACATGCAGAAAGGTCAAGCACCTAGAGCTCACTACTCAAACACAAAATAGGAGTCACACTGACTACAATTGGATGGTTAAATCCAATAAGAATGTACTGCTCAAAATAGCATCTTTGTATGCTCGATTTAGTACCGGTGTAGTTCTTATATGCTTTCAAAAAAACCTTGCTTCACCTTCAAATGTTGTCTACATGTATAGCTCTGCTTATTCTCACATATACCTTCTCACAATTCTTCTTTGCATCCCACATTCCATCTTACAAATAAGATCTTACATTTATATCATAACCTAGGACCAATTTTAGTAGGTCAACTCAAAAGGATATTACAATAAAATTAGTTTATAAATAAATTAATGCCTGATGCAATAACCGATTCAACATGTCGGCTTAATGCATTTACAACAAAAATAAATCATCTCCATAGCATGCCATGCTGATCTGGAAAAGATAAACCTGCTAGTGTATAACCTGGACCTATTTGCCGGTAACAACAAATATGCAAATATGAATATACCAATAATCAAATCTCAAAGACAAAGTGTCCAAACGATGTCTTCAACATAACCAAGTGTTTTCCATGGCATTCCAAGTGCCAATGATCATTATATCCTATCGGTGTACCAGATACCGATAACTGTGCATGAGTCATTTGCTTGTCGGTGAATGTTGCTGATTCTCCAAAGTCGCTGAGTTGATAAGTGTTAGTAGGTGTTGACATCAATGACCAAACCATACCAAAATACCAACACCAATATAGGTGGATTCGTTATATATTGATTGATTTGGTGGATTGATTCTGGACATCTATCCTCCCATCTAAAAGGGACATTCTTGTGGAGTAGATGTGTGAAAGGAAGGCACTTGTTAGCTAGTTGAGCAATGAATCTTTTTATAGATTGTAGCCATCCTTGTAGAGATCTTAATTGACTAATATTTCTAGGAGGTGGCATCTCCATGATTTCTTGTACATTTGTGGGGTCCACTTTGATTCCTTTTCTGAGACTATGTATCCTAAGTGTTTTCCAGATGTTACACCAAAGACACACTTTTTAGGATTTAATCGGACATTGAATTGCTCTAGCCATTGAAATATTTTGTCTAATATTTTCAGATGTCCCTCTCTTGTAAATGATTTATCCAATAGGTCATCTACATAATATTCCATGAATATGTGCATGATGTCATGAAATATTATGGTCATTCCCCATTGATAGGCCACTCGCGCATTCTTCAAACTGAAAGGCATGACATTCCAACACTAAGTAACCCATGGACATGTAAATTTTTTTTTATCTTGGTCTTCTAGTACTATTTTTATTTGATTATAGGCTGATAAACCATCCATAAGTGATAACATATCATTTCTTGTTGTTAGATCTACAATTGTGTTGATGTTGGGTAAAGGAAAGTCATCCTTCAGACAAGCCTTGATGAGGTCTATGAAATCTGTACATATGATGATGCTCTTATCTAGTTTGGATACAAGTACAATGTTAGATATCCATTCTTCATAATCTATGGGTCAGATGAATCCTACATCAAGTAGCTTTTCCAGTTCTGCTTTAACCAGTAGTACGACATGCGGGTTCATATTTCTCAGTTGTTTCTTGACTGGCTTAGCTCCTGGGGCTATAGATAAGTTCAGTGCATAATCAAATTTGGATCTACCCTTGCAATATCTACATAGGACCAGGCAAAATTGATTGATGAGTATACCAGGTGTATGGTCTTTGCCACTACTTTAGTGGCGATGCTAATTGATTGAGTTGGTTCAATCAAAATTGGAGATCTCTCCTGATAATGTTCAAGAAGAGTGTCAAGTCTCTCATCCTTTGGCACCTCAACAAGGTTTTCACCATTGGATATATCCTTTTTTTTTAACTTTTTTATGATCTAATACTACCATGAAATGGTTTTCACCATTAGATCATTTTTTGATTTTATTCATTTTGTGACTAAGAGACTTGGCACTCTCATGTTGAAGAACTTATTTATGAGATTCAATGGTGGAACATGTTTTTGAATTTACCAAACAAAGGTAATGGACAATAGTGTCATAATCTGGGAAGATAGGTATGTTGAGTTGTTCGGTCTGTTCTCAGTCTATGAGTTCAGGATGTATGAGGGGTAAGGAATCATTAGGTGGATTTATTTCGACATTTGTAAGTGTCATGACAAAAATGTTGTTAGCGTTGTCAATAACACAATCGAGGTCTATGATGGCACTCTCTTCAGTATTTAATTTTTTGTAGCAACGTTGCTTGTTCTCATTGGCTTTGTAGATATGTTGTGGTCCTAATTCAAATGATCTAGATCCTAAGCCTTCTCCTTCATTAGTTGTGGGTGTATATGTATAAATTACATCTATATCAATGTCTTCAATTATATCAAAATAAGTATCCCATTCATATTCATGTGAGTCTATTTCAGAATTGCTCTCTAGGAATCTATTGCTATATATGATGGAGATATCATTTGGTGAGAAGAGTTTGTTGACAACTAGTATAGTTCTTTCTTTTATCTCCGAACTTACTTCCATTCAATTTGAATCAGGCTTTGTACTAGGTTGCAATCTATGGATCTACTTTTGAGAAGCCTCATCTCTTTTTTATGGCAAGGTCTTCTTGTTGTTTTAATACTCCTCTTCCTAGTTCATTTGGGATGCCTCATCAATTATTTGTTGTTGTGTTAAATCCTATTTCTTTTGTTATCACTATGTGGTTTGTTGTTGGTGATTTCGTTTCCATGCCATTGCTCATTGTCAATTTTGTTGATCCGGTTGATGTTCATGTTGTCCATATCCTAGTCCAAATTTATCCTTGACAAGTTGTGAGTATGGTTGGATTGGTTCTACGATATCCCCTTTTCATTTTCCATTAGGACCTTTTCCTAAGTATCCCATCCTTTGCATGATTTTGAATCCATTTCCTTATTGCTCTATTGGTACGGTGACTCTTAACATTGTTGCTTGCATGTCTTCGTTATCTTTGTACAACCAGTTCAAGACATCATTGACTTTTGTTTCATCTTGATGCAAGAGCATCCTCGGTTCATAGAAATCTTGTTGAACACAGAGTACCACTGAGAGGGGGGGGTGAATCAGTGGTTCCTAAAGCTCTTTTCCTTTTTTTTAAGAAACTTTAGAATACCAGTTGTTATCTTAAGCACTAAATAGTCAAACTAGTAAAGTGAATGGGGAGACCAAAGAAGACAATCACACAAATGCACTCCACAACACCAGATGTACAAGGAAAACCCAATATGGGAAAAACCTCGGTGAGAAATGCTACTCAAGACTACTGCTCCAATCCAACCTCACAAATGAAACACTGAATTACAAAGATTTAGGGCACCAGCCCAAGGAGGACCAACCCCTACTGGTTTAGGGCACCAAGCTCCAACTTGGTGATGTATATTGAAAATACAATTCCGATATACAGTTATGGCTTCTTGTTGCAAATGAATTCTGCAACTCTTGATCAAATAACTTACTATCAATTGACCATCTTTTCTTCTCCAGAGAATCTCACACTACCGATTGTGAGACCACTCTTTCTGATTCTTGCCCTCTCTTCTCTCTCTCTCACTCACAGTCTCACAACTTAGTATGTCACACTTGGATGTTGTCTTTCTCTACCATACCTCACTAGTTTGCTTAACTGTTAGAACTGCTATAGTTATATAGTACTCAATCACTGTCAGTTAAACCTTCTCACCAATTTGCTTGCTTACTCACTCTGTAGATTTCTTAGAATAAATTCTAAGGCAAAATGATCCTTCTCTGCACTTCATCTTTCTTTACTCTTCTTCTTCTCTTCAAGCATCAATCTTTTCTGTTTCGAGCTTGTATATTATAATCATGGATTCCCACCAAGAATGTATTCAAACACTGTCATGTTCAGTTTTCCTTTTCCAGCTCAATCTGAATCCCCTTTGATTCGATCTTCTTTTTAGGGATATGATCTTAATGACAACGATCAATCACCAACTGAACTTTGCATTCCAATGTGTGTTTTTTAAATATGGAGGTCTACACCATTCTTTTCTACTTTTCTCTATCACTTGCCATTAATGGCTTTTTTGTTTCCTTCACCTATCAGGTATGAAGATCAAATCTTCTTGCAAGATTAGTGCGATTTCTTTTCCAGTTAGCCTTCTTCGAGCTGCAATCTTCTGGAATCCTCTATAACTTTTGGGTTCCTCATAAAAGCCAACCTGAATGCAGGTTTGTTACATCGATGCACACTCCAATGACCTATGCAATACCTCTACCTAGCATCTAGTTGTCATTCTTGTCAATATCCTCCTTTGCTTGGATTCCTATGTTGGTTTGACATACTTTATCAACCCAAGTTGACTATCGGTTTAGCTTATCTCATCGGTATGATCATCAACCATCCTTTTGGTTTTGTTCACTGCTTATCCACCAATTGTTGTGCCTTCATAACACACAATCAACCTTTATTCTAGTTTATGCCTTACTGATAAGCCTTCTTTACCGATAGATGACCCGAGTCATGTGTACTGGTAGCCTTCCTTCTATCTACTCACTCGCATGTGTATCACCATCATATTGGTCACCACTTCTAACATACCGATGACCTTTCCAAACCAGTTGACATCAATGACAAATTAGTGCCAAATTGCCAACAATCTCCCCCTTTGGCATTGATGTCAACTTTCCACAAGACACTTCATACCAGTATATTTACCCCCCTTTGACTCAATGAAAAAGGGTACTATACACTTCCCCTTTGATCCATATCGAGCCCCCCCTTTAATTGCTATGAAATCCCCCCGAACCACATGAATCCTTCCTAGGAAGATGATACAACTCCCAAATTATGTCGGAGGTACTCAAAGGTGCTCACTAGTAATGGTTTGGTGAAAATGTCTTCTACTTGTTCATCGGTAGGGAAATAATCCATCCTTATCTCCTATCCTTCAACCTTCTCTCTGAGAAAATGATACTTGATAGCAATGTGTTTTTTTCTGGAATGCATCACAGGATTCTTTGCTATGTTGATTGCACACAAATTATCACACCGGATGAGAATAGTATCAGTGATATCTACCTAGATGTCCTTGAGGGTTTTCTTTGTCTAATGCACCTAAGAGCAGCATGTAATAGCAGCAATATATTTTGTTTCAACAATTGATAGAGAGACTGAGTTTTGTTTCTTTCTATGCCATGAGACCAACCGGTCACCTAGAAAGAATGTACCACTAGTTGTGCTCTTTCGTACATCAATGCAACCTGCCCAATCAACATCAATGTATGCTTCCAAGATGAATTCCCCTTGTTTAGGGTACCATAATCCATAACTGAGTGTCCCTTGTAGGTACGTAAAGATTCTGCTTATAGCATTCATATGTGACTACTTAGGTGCAACTTGGAATCTGGCCGCCATGCATATTGCCTGTACTATATCCGGTCTAGAAGCGGTTAGATACAATAGACTGCCTATCATGGATCTATACAAAGTCTAATCCACCACCAATGATTCATCATTCTTGCTAAATTTACTTCCAGTCACCATGGGGGTACTTACCAATTTACAATCCTCCAGTCAGAATATCTTCAACATTTCCTTTGCATACTTTATTTGTGAGATAAAGATTCCCTTATCTTGTTGTAATATATGCAAACCAAGGAATCATGTCGATTCACCAAGCATTGACATCTCAAATTTTGACTGCATCTTATTAGAAAATTCTTTGCAGAGGGTGTCCTTGTTGCCTCCAAAGATAATATCATCTACATACACAACCACAATTGAAACATTTGAGTGGTATCTTTTCTTTATACTTGTTGGATCCTCTTTTAATCTTTCTGACAAAGTTTGCCAGCTCTGCATCAGAGTCTTCACTGGATTCTTTATGAGTAGCTACTTCTTTGCTCTTTTTTATGGTGTTGAATGTTGCTTCTTTCCTTAAGGAAGCATCACCGACTGTTCTCATCTCATAGGTTGTTAGTGAGCCAAATAGCTGATTAATTGAAAATATCTTCAAATCCTTGGCTTCTTCTATGGCAGACACCTTTGTATCATACTTAGGTGTAGGGGACCCAAGTACCTTCTTTACAAGGATCTCATCTGCAATTTCTTCACCAATCCCTTTGATGTTATTCACAATTTCATCAAATTTGTGAAGGTAGTCTACAATCTTTTCATCATCTTTCATCTTGATGCCTTGAAGTTGGCCCCTTATTGCTTACAACTTGGCCTCGTTGACTTTTACGTCTCCTTCAAATAGCCTCTGTAATTTATCCCAAGTCTCCTTGGCCGATGCACAATGCATGACTTTGACAAACTCATTATTAGATAGTTTTCTCAAGATAGCATGTTTGGTTTTTGTGTTGTTCTCATACTCCTTTTTGGCATCCAGATTAGTGGGAGGAACACTAGGAACAACATACCCATTCTTGACAGACATCCACACATCAAAACTAGGGGAGGAAATATAGGTCTCCATTCTTCTACTCTAGAAGGCATAGTTGGATCCATCAAACATGGTGGATTTTGAAGGAGCACACTCATTTCTTGCCATTGTGTTCTAACTCCATAATCTACCCAAGGTTTATTTTTAAAAATAAACAAGAACCTAGGCTCTGATACTAGTTATTGAACATAGAGTACCATTGAGAGGGGGGCATGAATCAGTGGATCCTAAAGCTCTTTTCCTTTTTTTTTTAAAGCAAGTTTAGAATACCAGTTGTTATCTTAAGCACTAAATAGTCAAACCAGTAAAGCAAATGGGGAGACCAAAGAAGATAGTCACACAAATGCACTCCACAACACCAGATGTACGAGGAAAACCCAATATTGGAAAAACCGTAGTGAGAAATATTTTTGGAGACTACTGCTCCAATCTAGGCTCACAAATGAAACATTGAATTACAAAGATCTAGGGCACCAACCCAAGGAGCACCAACCCCTACTGATTTAGGGTACCAACCCAAGGAGCACCAACTCGTGCACCAAGCTCCAACTTGGTGATGTATATTGAAAATACAATTTTGATACAGTTATGGCTTCTTGTTACAAATGAGTTCTGCAACTCTTGATCAAATGGTTGACAACCTTTTCTTCTCCATGGGATCTCACACTACCAGTTGTGAGATCACTCTATCTGATTCTTGCCCTCTCTTCTCTCTCTCTCACTCACAGTCTCACAACTTACTATGTCACACTTGGATGTTGTCTTTCTCTACCACACCTCACCAATTTACTTAAATGTTGGACCTGCTATAGTTATACCGGTACTCAATCACTGTCAGTTAAACCCTCTCACCATTTTTGTTGCTTAGTCACTACAAATTTCTTAGAATAAATTCTAAGGCAAAATGATCTTTCTCTACAATTCAGCTTTCTTCACTCTTCTTCTTCTCTTCAAGCATCAATCTTTTTTATTTCAAGCTTGTATATTTATAACCATGGATTCCCACCAAGAATGCATTCAAACACTACCGTGTTAGTTTTTCCTTTCTTAGCTCAATCTGAATCCCCTTTGATTGGATCTTCTTTTTCAAGGATATGATCTTTATGACAACGATCAATCACCAGCCAAACTTCGTATTCCAATGTGCGTTTTCTAAATCTGGAGGTCTACACCATGATTTTTTGCTTTTCTCTATCACTCGTCATTAATAGCTTTGTTGTTTCCTTCACCTATCAGGTACGAAGATCAAATCTTCTTACAAGATCAGTGCGATTGCTTTTCTAGCTAGCCTTCCTCAAGCTATAATCTTCTGATATCCTCTGTGACTTGCGGGTTCCTCTTAAAAGACAACCTGCATCTCGATTTGTTACATCGATGCACACTACACCGACCTGTGCAATACCTCCACCTAGCATCCAGCTGTCATGCTTGTCGACATCCTCCTTTGCTTGGATTCCTATGTCGATTTGACATACTTTGTTGACCCAAGTTGACTATCAGTTTAGCTTATCTCATTGGTATGATCATCAACCATCCTTTCGGTTCTGCTCAGTGGTTTTCCACCAGTTATTGTGCCTTCACAACACAAAAATAGCCTTCATTTTGGTTTATGCCTTACCGGTAAGCCTTCTTTACCAGTAGATGACCCGAGTCATGTGTATCGGTAGCCTTCCTTCTGTCTGCTCACTCTCATGTGTATCACCATCATATCGGTCACCACTTCTAACTTACTGGTGACCTTGCCAAACTAGTTGACATCAATGAAAACTTAGTGCCAAATTGCCAACAAATCTTGTATCAACCAAAAAAAAATTCCTTTTTGTTTTCCTTTGTGTTTGCAGTTTTAGTTTTCCTTTCTGTGTGTCCTGGTTTTGGCTCACCTGATCTTGTGGAGTTGGATTCTACTTGAAGACTTGATCATATTTCTTTCTTTCAAACCGCATCACATTTGGATCATTTTCCGGCATGATATCGCTACCAGTTTCCATTACAGTTTCCTGTTATCAGTTGCCGGGACCTATTTTGGTGATCTATCAAAACCCTTCTGAAGCTTGTGAAGCCTTGCGTGTTGATTCCGATATTCCTTGGCATGTGGCTGACCTTTTCCCGTGATTTACATTTCATCCTTTGGATTTTCTAGAGAAATCTCTTGGTGGAGGCCAACCTTGTTTATTTTGCATGTTAGGTCTTGTTCTTTGAATTTTGATCCCTTTTGGGCCGACTAGATCCTTTGGATCAATATATATAATTGTAATTGTGCATTAGAATGAATTAATAAAGGAGAGAATCAAGTAGCTATACTATGCATAGAAGATAGATTTCATAGTTCAAGGTCTCGCCTATGACCTATTTTGTATGTTCTACTAGGCCTATGAGTCAGTATATTGTAACCCGGTTATTATCAGTTGGATGTAATTATTTTTTATCTAACAAAACAATTTGTTTTGCATTTCCTCTGTCATATCTTTGTGTTTCCTTTGTATTTAATCTTTTTGACTGGTCCAGATTGATCTCTTTGAGGTCCCTCCTCACCGGTGACTACTTCAAGTGGTATCAGAGTGAAGTTTTATTCCGAAGGTTGTGCATCCTGAAATTTTGTTGTAGGGTGGAGGATTGTGGATCTGACCTGCAGTTACAGAGGACTAGCTTGAATGATGGTGCAAAGAGGAGATAGGAATGGTAAAGCACGTGGGAATGTAGATCCTCCTATGATGGAGATGTTGCGAGGTATAGCAGCCTAGTTGGAAGCCATGGAGATAGCCTAGAGAAGAGGCCAACATATTGAAGATGTAGGTGAAGATGAAGGAGAAGAAGCCCCGACAGAACAAGAAAACCAACTGGCGGTTGATCCGGATGAGGAAAGGTTTTTAAGGGTTTTGAGTAGGGTGAATACTAAACCTCATTTTACCCCACTGGAATATGATGAAAAGTCATATTTGGATGAGTTGATGGATTGGATCTTGGAGATGGAAGAGTATTTTGATTTTGAAAACACTGTAGAAGAGAGGAAGGTGAAATATGCCTGTACCCAGTTGAAAGGTAATCAATCTCTTTGGTGGGAGAATTTGAAAGTTTATAGACAAAGAAGAGGTAAAGAGAAGATTAAGACATGGGATCGAATGATTACTAAGTTGAAATTGAAGTTTGTGCTGGTGAATTATCAAGTGGATCTATTCGGAAAGTTGCAAAATTTGAGAAAGAAGGAATCTAGTGTGAAGGAGTACACCGAAGCATTTTACAAGTTGAATATCAGATCCGAACATGTTGATGATGAAGTTGAATAAGTTACAAGATATTTGAATGGATTGCGGATTTCTATACAAGATGAACTCAGTATGATCAAATTGGAGAGTGTTGAAGAGGCTTACCAATATGCCCTAAAGGTAGAAGAGAAGTTAAACAAAAGACATGAGTAGAGACAGAGAGGAAGAGGTGGAAGGTTTATTGGAGGAAGATTTCAAGGACAAAGAGGATATACCAGAGGAAGAAGAACCAGTACAGATCATAGAAAGGACAAGGAAGTGAGCAAAGAAGGTAATTCATATTGGAGGGATGATAGAAATTTCTACCTGAGGAGAGAACCAGATGGTTACCGGAATGAGAATTTTGGAAGATTAGACAAGAGGACATTTAGAGGAATATTATTTACGTGTGGAGGAGAAGGACACCATGCATTCGAGTGTAAGAAGACAAAAAACTACCAGAAGAGTAGTAGTGGTGGAGGAAAACCCCACTGGATCAGACAATAAACTGTAAGATGGAGAACTGTTGGTGATGAGAAGAGCTTTGTGTCATACTGGAAGAGATGAAGAGCCCTTGTAGAGGAAGAATCTGTTCAAGACCAGATGTAAGGTATCCGGTAAGTGTTGTAAAGTTGTTATTGATAGTTGTAGTTCAGATAGTCATATTTCTGAAGAGATGGTAAGTAACTCAATAGTGGAGAGATTGAAATGCCCTAAGCATTATCAGATAGCATGGATTCATGATGAACATAAGTTGCTAGTAAGTGAACAATTTTTGGTGAAATTTAAAATTGGGAATTATCATGATGAAGTCTTGTATGATATTATGCCTATGGATATTTGTCATTGTTTGTTGGGTAGAACTTGGCAGTTTGATAGATAGGCAGTACATGATGGGAGGAAGAATACATATACTATTATGGCCAATGGGATGAAGCAAACCTTGTTACCCTTGGAGGAACCTTTGAAGAATGAAGTCTGTATGAATGCTACAATCTATTTAGTAGATGGAAGGAAATTCCTTGATGGATTTCAACATGAGAATGTGTATTTTGCCTTAATTCCTAAGAAGACTGAGAAACCGAAACCTGAAGGAGAACACCTGGAAGAGATAAAAGATTTGTTGATAGAATATGAGGACATCATTTCAGATAATGTACCTGATGGATTGCCACCTATGAGAAGTATTAGTTATTGCATGGACTTGGTTCCCAGAGCTAGTTTGCCTAACAAAGTTGCACACCAGTTGACACCGACAGAGAATGAAGAATTGAATAGACAAGTGGAGGAGCTCTTGAAGAAAGGTCTGATTAGGGAGAGTCTAAGCCCTTGTGCAGTACCAACAATATTAGCACCTAAGAAGAATGGAGAGTGGAGAATGTGTACAAAGTCTAGAGCAATAAACAAGATCACACGGAAATATCGGTTTCCTTTGCCTAGGATGGATGACATAATGGACTATTTGAGTGGAGCAAAATAATTTACAAAGATAGATTCGAAGAGTGGATATCATTAGGTTAGGATCAAAGAAGACAACATTTAAGACAAATGAAGGATTGTATGAATGGTTGGTGATGCCTTTTGGATTGACTAATGCACCGAGTACTTTCATGAGGCTGATGAATGAGGTATTGAAGAAATTCTTGGGTAAGTTTTTGTTATTGTGTATTTGGATGACATTATGATTTTTCAGTAGGATAAAAGAGGAGCATTTGTTGCAGTTAAGACAAGCTTTGCAAAAATTGAGAGAGAAATTGTTGATCAATATCAAAAAGTGTACTTTCATGAAGGATGAGTTAGTCTATTTGGGATTTGTGATATCTAAGGATGGTTTGAAGATGGACCCTGAGAAAGTGAAAGCAATTGTTGAGTGGCCTACACTAGAAAGCATTGGAGAGGTAAGATCATTTCATGGATTGGCCAATTTTTATCGAAAGTTTATCAGAAATTTTAGTTCAGTTTGTAACCCTATGACTGAGACCAAGAGAGGAGATTGGTAGGAATTTAAGTGGACCACTAGAGCAAAAAAAATGTTTTGAAATGTTCAACCAGAAAGTGACTAAGTAGCCTACATTAGCTTTACCAGATTTCAATAAAGTATTTCAAGTGGATTGTGATGCAAGTGGAACAACAATAGGAGCACTCTTGAGTCAAGAAGGGAGAGTAGTTGCCTATTTCAGTGAGAAATTGAATGATGCCCAGAGGAGATATTCAATGTATGAAAAGGAGTTTTATGCCATAGTTCAAGCCTTGAAGAAGTGGAGACATTATTTGTTCTCTAAGGAGTTTGTGTTGTATACAAATCATCAAGATTTGCA
The DNA here is from genome assembly GCF_030272615.1 of Cryptomeria japonica. Taxonomy (NCBI): domain Eukaryota; kingdom Viridiplantae; phylum Streptophyta; class Pinopsida; order Cupressales; family Cupressaceae; genus Cryptomeria; species Cryptomeria japonica. Next base: position 616,761,779 of record NC_081405.1, on the reverse strand, counting down.
GTATTTGAATAGTCAGAGTAAGTTGAATCAGAGACATATGAGATGGGTAGAATTATTGCAGAGTTACACCTCTGTGTTGAAACATAGAAGTGGGAAATCTAACAAAGTTTATGATGCATTGAACCAAACAAGGAATTTGCTAACAGAGATGAGACTAACAGTATTAGGATTTGGAGATTTGAAGACCTTGTATGATGATGATCCAAATTTTGCAGAACCTTCGAAAGCATGTAGAGAACCGATTATGGTAGATAGAAGCAAGTGGTTGGATTACTTCATTCAGGATGGGATGTTATTCAAAGGAGCTCAGTTGTGCGTACCTAAGAGTTCTATGAGGGAGAATCTGATAAAGGAGAAACATAGTGGAGGACTAGCTAGACATTTTGGCATTGACAAAATAGTAGCATTGGTGAGTGAGCAGTACTTTTGGCCTCAGATTCATAAGGATGTTAAGAGATATGCGCAGGGTTGTAGAGTTTGTCAAGTTGCAAAGGATAGTTGTCAGAATGTGGGATTGTATAAACCTTTGACAGTAGCAATAAGACCTTGGGAGAATATAAGCATGAATTTTGTACTTGGATTTACTAAGACATTGAGAGGGAATAATTATATATTTGTGGTAGTGGATAGATTCTTGAAGATGGCTCATTTCATGCCTTGTAAGATGACATCAAATGTATTGCATGTAGCAGACCTATTTTTCATGGAAGTAGTAAGGTTGGATGGATTACCTAAGAGCATAGTTTCAAATAGAGACACTAAGTTTTTTAGATATTTTTGGAGAACACTCAAGAATAAGATGAAGATAGATTTGAAGTTCAGTTCTACTTTTCCTCCATAGATTGATGGATAGACAAAAGTTGTTAACTAGAGTCTAGGAAACTTGTTGAGATGTTTAGTGCGAGATAAAACCGAAAGTTGGGATTTGATCCTTGCACAAGAAGATTTTGCCTACAACAATATAGTGAATAGAAGTATCGAAAAAACACATTTTGATATTGTTACCGGAGTGCATCCTAGAGGTATATCGAAATTGAGAGACATTGGCAATGAAGATCGGAGAAGTTTAGAAGCAGAAGACTTTGCAGATCACATGGCAGCATTGCATATTCAGGTTAAACAACATTTGGAAGACACCAAAAGAAGCTTGGAGCAAAAGGAAGCATGATATAGCACACTTGAGAGTCTTTGGATGTGTGGCATACTCATTAATACCTCAAGAGTTGAGAAAGAAACTAGATGATAGAAAAGAGAACTGCATATTTGTGGGATATAGTGAATAATCGAAGGCATATAAGTTGTGCAATCCTATTATAAAAAAAAAAATAATAATCCTTGATGTTGAATTTGTTGAAGAAGAACCATGGGATGGCAGGATAGACAAAACAACTATAGTTGCAGCTAATGTTCGATAAGAGAATGAAGAGAAAGAAACTCAAGTTGAGAATCCTACTCTATAAGAAAATGTTCCTACAACACCTACTAGGACACCTACTGCTCCAACACGTAATAATAGCAATGAGTCTTCTAATCCAACACTTGCATCACTAAGATCAAAATCCATAAACACTTCAAAGAAGACATGAAGTCTAAAGGAGGTATATGATGAAATACAAGAAATTCAGTCAATATAAAAGAATGAAACTTGGGGTCTAGTAGAGCTTCCTAAAGGCAAGGATGTGATTGGAGTTAAATGGGTTTACAGAACAAAGTATAATGCCAATGAACAACTAGAGAAGCACAAAGCAAGACTAGTAGCTAAAGGCTTCACACGATAGCCAGGTATAGAGTACAATGAAACTTTTGCACTTGTGGCAAGATTGGATACCATTAGAATGGTCTTATCTATAGCAGCTCAAAAAAATTGGAAGGTTTATAAAATGGATGTTAAATCAGCATTCTTGAATGGCATTTTAGAAGAAGCGTCTATAAAACAGCCACTGGGTTATGAAGTTTTCAGAGAACATAAGGTATACAAATTGAAAAAGGCCCCATATTGTTTGAAGCAAGCTCCTAGAGCTTTGTACAACATGATACTCTTATTTTGTGAACAATGGGTTTAGCAAGTGTGGTAATGAACCAACTTTGTATGTCAAAGTGAATGATAAAGGAGAAATCTTGAGAGTTTGTTTGTACATGTAGATGATTTGATATTCACAGGTAATATATCAATTAACTCATTCAAGACAACCAAGGAAAGAGAATTTGATATATGTTCGATTTGGAGCTAATGAGATATTTTTTGGGGATAAAGGTAAGTCAAAATGATCAAGGCATTTTTATATGTCAAAGCAAGTATGCTAATGATTTGTTGAATAGACTTAAGATGACAAATGTGAATCCAATCCCTACACCCATTGCTTTGGGTTTAAAAATTAGCAAGGATGATAAAAGTCCTAGTGTTGATGCAACCTTATTCAAGAGATTAGTTGCCAGCCCCATGTATCTAACTATGACAAAACCGGATATTATGTAGGGGTAAGTTTCATTTCTAGATTCATGGACAAACCAAAACAATCACATTGGAAAGCTAGAAAAAGAGTTTTAAGATACATAGATGGTTCTTTTTAGTGCGTAATCTAGAAGCCTCTCCCGTAGCTGTGGGCAGGGCTCTGTTTTTTAAAAGGACTGAAATGTGCATACTCTGTTTTATGAATGTATGTATGATTGCAAAAGAGCACTGGTGGCTCTATTTTGACACTAATATAAACTGTCTTTTTTCTGCTTGATATTTCTCACTATTTACTGCAATTTTGTGTTCTGTCTTCCTTTGATAAAGAATCTTACATATATATACTCCATTTATGTATAGACATCATATATCAGTAATATATTAACTGCTTAACATTCCTACTTCACATTCATACTTCCTAGCAAGTGGAAGACAAGATAGCATATCAACCTGATCAGAATGCCATGCATTATGCATTACTCCAAATACTTGAACACCATATAAGTCTGATGCCTAGTTTAATTAATTGTGAACTGCAAATCTATTGATTGATCGAATGCCTTAAGTTCTCTCCTTCAAAGCCCTTGTTGTCTTCTTCCCATCATGATTTTATATCCTATCATTTCCCTGAAGCTGTGTAACTTTTGGACAGGTTTTCCTTCATGAGGGGTTGGGTCTCCTCATTGCTACCCCATCCTTAATCATTAGTCATCATAGCTAGTTTTCAATCGCACCATTTGATGGATTGCATGTTCTTAACCAAATACTTAGTGTTTTCCTTAACTTAGATCGCTGCATAGTTAAGATCGCTTCATTAGCATATACTAACCGTTGTTCATCCTTAATCCAATTGCTGTTTTTAGCAATCCATGCTGTCTATTAATAATTATTTCAGATCGCTCTTTCTGGAAAAATCATCGTCTCAGGACATCACGATTTTTGTAAGGTATTGGTATCCCTTTATGGCGCGGGATGACAAGAAACATAAGTCATTTGTTTGACGTGTCCACTGAATATGTTTGATTACAGGGAGGATCGTGTATTTTTTTTTTCCAGCTTCTATTTTCCATTAAATTTCAAACATGGGACGTGTATTTACACAAATTTTTAAGAGATTAATGTATTCAAATTAGTACATTATTTCATGTTTTTATATTCTTTATTGCTCTTATTCTTTACATCTGTCCCTATATGGGGTGTACAAAAGAGATTTGTTAGAACTTTTGGGCATGACTAAATTCCGTTGTTTCTGTTGGAATTATGTCACACTCAGATTCAATGAATGTTTGGTCAAAGAAGGGTCAATGGCTCAATTGATAGAGGACTCCAGCAGCAAACAGAAGGTCTTAAGTTCGAGGCTGTTTCATATGAGTTGTAGCTCAACACACGGTATTAGAGTTAAGTTAAAAGCTCTAAGCAGCTACATAGTGGGTTAAGATAGAATGTTGGAAATAAACCACATCTAGACTAACAATAAGTTGGCCAAAAAGGAAATGAGTACCCAGCCCTTAGAATACACCAAGCCATCAATGTTCCTCATATATTACAAATATATTATAATAAATGTTTTGTGCATCCTAAAACCTGGATAGCCATTTCGATTAAAGAAAGGCTAGTAGCTCCATTGGTAGAGCACCTTAGTAGAAAATAGAATGTCCTAAATTCAAATCCTACCTGAATTTTATGAACTGTAGTTCAAAATCTCCTACTGTTTAAGTAAAAACTAAATAAAAGAAAGAACCAAGAAAACAATAAAATTGAACAAAATACTCTAAACCTATATATTTATATTGAATAATAAACTTAGGATAGATAAATCTTTACTAAGTCTACATTGTTTAGTATTAATAGAAGATTTTGTAGTGCTAATACAACATTGTTATTCTAAAATTCTATATAGAAAAACTTAGCCATAATCTGTGTCTGAGTCTATTACTGCGCCAATGAAAATGCAACACTTCTACTGTGGGTTATCCATCATCATTTGGTTTTTCCGTTTTGTTAAATCATGGGTTTAAATGTAACTGTAAGCAATTATATTTTAAACTTCATACAGCTGGAGAGCTTAACATTTTCTCTCTTGCTTTAACTGCAATCACTCAGTGAAATGCCTCTCCAGTAAAGGCAATGAAGGATTAAAAACCATTTGAAACGAAAATGAACGAAACAATGTTATTAATTGTGTACTGTTAAGACTAGATTTCTTTCCTTTTACCCTGACATTAGCTTATGTTCTTATAACTTCCACATGTAAAGCGACAAAGAAGTAAGAACAAATCTATGCATAACAGATGGGAATGGGCTAACGAGGGTTCTTGTTTCTACTCTGGGCTTAAAGCATCATTTATAATTCTTTATTGTCTTTAAAAGCCGTTACGTTAGATATGCTAAGGCTTTTAATAAATGACTAAATCGTTTGCAGATTTCCAATTAAGACTTTTCAAATATGATGTAACATAACCCTTATGCAATTCTGGATTCAGTTCAGTTTCTCACTTACTACGCAAATCCTAAGTATCTTCTTAAAGGGAGTGGGTCCTATTGCCCTTTAGATACGGACAAAATGAAACTGTATATTGAAGGTCCAATCTGTAGACAGCGAATTTGATTAGTATTTTCGTAAAGCATTTGCTCTAGTTTGTGTGGAAACATGATAACTATCTCCTTAACGGTTGAGGTTTTTGAAGCTTGACAGAGAATACAGAAAGGCTTAAGCAAACAATTGTATTCAACTTGATTACCTACCACATGATAATAGAATGTTACAATTAAAATTGTTTAAATATATAGAGGTCTTTAGTGCTTTCTACAAATTTAGCAGACAAATCCCAATTGAAAAAAGTTAGTAACAAACATTTAATACTTACTCCTTCTAAACAATACTAAATATGTACATCTTGCTCCGTCATTAAATAATTGTGAAAGAAATTACATATTCCAAAAGTTTTTTCATCCTCAGAAGATGATAGAAGATTCACGGTCTTCCATAGGACACTTCTTCAGTTACATTTGGATGCCTCTATGCAGTATCACAGTTCCATGTTCCAGATGTTAGTTTCTAAACGGTAAATATTCGTGAATTCTTTTTGTCAGCACTTATTCAGAACCATGTTCCCAGGTATCAGCTTCTAGACGGTAAATTCTCCTCCCTCCTTTTGATTAGGACTTCTTGAGAACTTTTATGGTTTGTAATGTTTTTACTTCTTAATAACAGACAGAAGAGGAAACAACTATATCTTAACCGAAGTTGCATGAAACTGGCAGGTAAAAGACTTTTTCATGAGATATAACAGCAAATCTAGAAGGGACACAAAGAACGAACAATTTTGCTTAAATAATGGGACAAATTGTAAGGAAATAGGTAAAAGAAAAACAGAATTCCTTGATGCCTCCTTGGCTAACAAGGGTTGATTTCTGTCAGACAGATTCTAGACCACGTCAAGTAAATAAGGTAAAATTTGTTCGTCAGTCTGTCTGGTAGTGATGATCTCACTAGTTATATAGTTTCAAACATTGATGAAATCAATTGGAGGATATTCTTTATGGTAAATGCTCGAGTTATTAAAGATCGTTCAAAGAACTGTGCAACTTGTAATAGACTGCTTCATTCTGGGGCAATGTGGAGTAGTTCAAGTGAATGGTTTGAATGCTCAAGGGAGATGATTGAGAGCAAAATCATTCCCAATCATGAAATCTTCGAATGGTTGAAAGTTAAAGATAAAATTTTAAAATAATCTAACACTATACTGAACAGCAAAAACACAGAGCTCTATTAAATTATCATCAATTAAAAAATCACTCCCCAAAACTGAGTGGTCAGCATAAATACAAAAGACGGACTGTATTGTTCTCAACAATTGAATTCCCTTAATCCCTCGGGGCAAACAAAAAAACTCAGTTTGTCTTGTTGGGCGCACATTGTTTACATGGTTTTTTTTTACCTTTAAAGGGTTGGGATGCTTCCCTATTTATTTTAATAAAAAACAATTGAATTCCTTGACTAGTCGGAAGACGATTCAGATGATTCTGCAGATTCAATGCCTCATTTCCTGCTACTTCGTCTAGTCTGGTTGCCCTGGACAATGTCATCTTCTACTGCCCTGGTACTGTACACAATCATAAAGGAAGTAATGATAACTAATTTTAGATAAAGAGTAGAGCTTGTTGTGATTGGGCTCAAATTCTAACTCGCACTTATAGAACACTGTTGTGACCATTTCACACATCGCCCCATTAAAATGGGGACCCCCTCTTTTTGCTCGGTTTTGCCTGTTCTTCTCTCTGCTTTTAGGGTTTTGAGTAAGTGAGTGAGTCGTCTGGACTAGGGCTAAGCCTTAGGGTTTCCTTTTTTTGATATTTTCAAGCTGCAGTCCAGTCAAATTTTGAAAGATTATTGAGCATCCTCACGTGGATTGCAATTTTGAAATAGGATGAGTCTGTCAATATGTCAGGTGTGTCTGTCTAGGTCCAGTCGGAATTTTGAAAGCAAGTTCAAATTTTACCTAAGTGTTAATGATGGAATTGTGCAATCTTGTCCGGGTGAATTTGGACCAAATTTTGGAAAGTTTGATAATTGACCCCTGGCCTTGGAGATGACCTAATTATGCCTTGTGAAGTGATTGAAAGCCTAAATTCTTGATATTTTGACCTATAGAGGTAAAATCGCTCCTGTCCCTCACCCAGGGACCAAGGCGAAATTGGTATTTTATGCATCTTGGTTATTGACTTGCTTCATTTGTCTTGTGCAGGGTCGCTAGGAGATACAATCGAGCATGAATTGAAGATTTGGAAGATTTTTTTTTGAGACTCAAAATGGCAAATTTTTAAGGTTTAAGGCCAAATCGCTCCTGTCCCTCTCCCAGGGACCAGGGCGAAATGGTTTACTTAGGGCATTTTTGGCCTTAGTTGATCAAACTGGAGCATCAAGAACGCAATAAGGGATGAAATCAACATAATGGAGCACCCAGACTTAGTCATTTGCAATGAAAAGTTGAACATTTGACCTTAAGGACAAAAATCGCTCCTGTCCCTCACTGAAGGACCGGAGCTTGTTTCTCAAAGTTGCACTGTCCTTGCAGGGCCAAGACAATTTTTGGATTGGAAGGGATCAAGGAGGGCATGTTTTGTCCATTAAATATAATTTGAAGTAATTTGCAAACAAGGAAATATGCTAAGATGACAAAATCGCTCCTGTCCCTCACTGAAGGACCGGAGCTTGAACTCCAAGTTTGCCTTATTCTTGCAAGATTAAATGATTTCGCGATTTGGAAGAGATCAAGTAAAGTACGTTTTGCCCATTGAATATAACTTGAATGGACCACGAAGGAGAAAATCGACCCAAGGTACAAGTTCGCTCCTGTCCCTCTCCCAGGGACCAGGGCGATTTTCAAATGAAGCTCTTGTCCCTCTCCAAGGGACCAGAGCGATTTTCTCAAAGGACAAGTTTTGGACCAAGGAAAGGCGAATTTCAAGCTTGAGATGAAGGAAAGGCAACCCAACCAATCCGTCAAAGATGATTTTGAAAGTTGGCGAAACACAAATAAGCTTATAAATGCAAGTTCGCTCCTGTCCTTCTCCAAGGGACCAGGGCGAAATCTTGGTTATCTAGCATTCCCTTCTGAATTTGGTTGAGTCCAGGCCAAGGCACATGATGATAAAGATGTTTGGAATGCCTCAAAGAAGAACGAAGTTGTAAATAACCCGAGAACTTGATGGAATTGCCCAAGGCGCTCCTGTCCCTCTCCCAGGGACTAGAGCGAAATCCTCAAATTTGCCTTATTGCCTAGTATTTTGGAGTACTACTATCGTTTGCCAGACTCAAGAAGGAATAAGAAACAACGTTTTTCACTTTGAAGGCAATTGGAAGTTGATATGATCAAGGGTTCGCACAAATAACAAAATGGTGCTCCTGTCCTTCAGTCAAGGACCAAAGCGATTTCAATAAAGTCAACCGTTCCCTTCAAAAACTACGTCAAGGCAAGGTCATGCAAGATCCCAAATGTCTTTAGGAAGATGATAAACAAGGAATTGACCCCAAGACTCAACAATTTTGAGTTCAAATGTAAAGTTCGCTCCTGTCCCTCAGTCAAGGACCAGGGCGAAAATCTCCAGAATATCAAGTTTGCTTTGCAAAAGACAAGATTGGCATGCGTAGAACAAACAAGGATGATCATTGCCTACCTCGCAAGTTGATTTGACAATTTAAAAAACAAGGACCAAGGAGTTAAAGCAAAAATCGCTCCTGTCCCTCACCAAGGGACCAAGGCGAAAATGGTTTAAAAGGCATTCATTCAAAAAATTGAATAGATCAAACTCCAAGCTACGAATGAAGACCCCATTTTGGACGTAAAGGAAGTGACTTTGAACGTGAAAATCAATCCAAAATGCATGAGTGCTCCCGTCCCTCTCCCAGGGACTAGAGCGATATTGATTAATGTCCCAAATTCCTCCCATGTTTAGACGCCAATAATTTTTGAATTACATTAAGTGCTGATTTCGATAAAATTAAATTGGCATTTAAAAATAGTGCATAAGGCATTTACTAATTAATTTAGCCTTTTAAAAAATCGAAATTATTAATTACAAAGGCATTTAAATTAATTAATTATCAAATCAAATAAAAAGGGAGAGCGCTTGGGGTTATATTTTTATATTTTTACAAAAGTCGGCCTCCTTTTTATTTAAATTTTGTTTATTACTTGCCTTATTTCCAAAAGTCGGCCTATGTGAGAATAAGGAGATGAGCGCCTATATAAGAAGGGTACTTTGAAGCATTTTAAAACATCATTCAATCATTGTTACATGCGATTTTTGAGAAGCAATAGAGGGAGCGAATTTTGATCCAAGGAAAGGAGCAAAATTTCCATCCAAGGAGGAGTGTGAACTTTGTTTGTGGTTAGAGATGGAGTGGATTTTCCTTTAAGGCGTTGAAGACCCCAAGGGTGGTGAAGTTGATAAAGGAGGTGCATTTGCTAAGAGAAGCTCACGTTGAAGACTCCAATCTTCATTTTGCCTAGGCGAATTTCCTAATTTTGCATCTTTTTTTAGAGTTAGTTCTCAAGAAAGGTATGGGAAGATCTCCCTTGTCCAAATTTTGAATTTTGAATCGTCCTAGCCCCAATTTTGAATTTTGAATTTTGAATCTTGAATTCCAAAATTGCATCATTATATTTAGGAAATGATAATTCAAGGATTTATCATGAAGTTTCCTAAATTTAAATTTCAATCTATATTTCTATATTGCAAAATCTGTTACTCATTATGAAATGTTGTGTAGGTGTCATGATGGCGACCCCAACGGCAGGAGCATCTACCAATCATCCAACCCTCATGAAGGAAGATCAAAAGAACAAAGAATTGGAGACCAAGCTCATGTCGAAGTGGAGCAACATTGGAGGTACCAACTTGGGAAACTTCAGTACGAGGAAATTTCGAGAGGTCCCTTACATTGGCAAGCCATCACCTGTCGCAAGGAGAATAATTGAAAGTGGCATTATCAAGGCAGCCAGCTTCCCTCCAGCAATCCAGTGCCATGACTTGATGATCGAGTGTGCTCGCCATTATGATCCACAGTCCAGATCGATCGTGTCTAAGGAAGGAAACACTTTAGCTTATCTTTCAGAGGAGGCTATCAGTGAAGCTCTTCACCTGCCAGAACATAAAGATATGATCTATAAAAGCTTAGAAGGAGCCAAGTCCATGTACGAAGATGATCCAGACACTTGCTTGAGCATCATCAACAAGAATTGGTTACTCAAGAGTCGTCCTCGCCTGAGTAAGATTCTGAACACACCACATAGGATTGACTTCCAGGAGGAGTACAGAGATTTGATAACATTACTCAACCAAGTTACAGGGGCTCCTCAAGCCTTCTATTTTGAGAAGTGGATGTTCTACTTCATCCAAGTGATAGTTCAAGGAAAAGGAACAATTCATTGGGCTAGAATGATTAGCCATTGCTTGGACGTGCAGTTAAGAAGACTGAAGGCTACCAAGTCCTTCCACATGAGTTCATACATCATATATGCCTTGATAAGGAGTTTTGAATATGCAGGATTACCTCACAGAGGAGTGATCGGAAGAGGGCCCGGGGAAGTCAGAGTTTGTGATTCCTATGTTCATTTGCATCATCCTCTAGGAAGTGACTACAAGTTGGTCAATGATACCTTCACGATGAACATCACCAGGACATTGCAAGGCGGGATTCACAATCGGCTATCTCAAGATGCACAAGAGCTTGTAAAGAGGTACGGTGCTTGGTTCATCCAATTTCAGAAGTTTACATATATTAGAGTTCATGGATGTCCTTCACCTCCCTACATGTTGCCGAGATATCCGACAGACAGAATAGTGTTACTTCAGGTAACTAGACAGTTGGCAGCTTATGCGAAGGCATTCAGACACAGGCATGGAAATGGAGTTCCTGTGCCTATCATACTAGGAAATTTAGTTGAGGTATGTCCTAATGCTCTAGCCATGGATGATGCAGAAAAGGAGTTAGCTTTATATTCATATTCATTCTTTGCCTTGAGAGAGAGTTTTGATCCTTATGGGTATATAGAGGAGACAGTCGGAAGGAAATACAGACATGAACCTCAGGTAGAGGACTTTGTGATAAATCTCTCAGATGATCTTGAAGTGAAAAGAAAGATGCATTCCAGATTGCCTTTAGACTTCATCAGGAAATGCAAAATTTACAGAGTGGCCGACCAAGCTCAGGACAGTGGCAGACATCTCCAATCATCTTATGACCGAGAAAGCAAAGTAGTGACGCTAGATTGGAATGAACCTAAAATTTTTGATCAAGATGCCTTGATGGCTCCAGTTTTGTCTTGTACTCGCAGATGGGTTGATGTGCAACATCAAAAGTTGAGAGAGCAGGGCATATCTATGACTTTTACTTTGGAGGAAAGGCCAGGAGAAGGAGGAGCAAGTGTAAGTGAAGGTAATCCTAATCCTAGAAGCACAAGTGAAGGCAACCTTCGAAGCGTAAGTGAGGGTAATCCTCATCCTAGGGGCTCAAAGAGAAAAGAGAGACCTGAAAAAAGAGAATCCTCCAAGAAGAAGCAAGAGGCCAATCGAGATCGTTCATCAGACACATCTTCTTGACAAGAGAAAAGGACACTTGAAATGGAGGAATCTATGGAATCAATGGTACAGAACGATAAACATGAAGAAGGATAGGCACCTCAACATTCATCAAACCGATCTCTCCAAGTCAATGAGCTACATGAAGAGAATAACGATGACGAAGTGACATCTCCTCTCAGAGAAGAAGAAACATTGCCTAAGGAGATATAGGTTAGAGAAACAAGATCTACCATTCCAGATTGGTTAAAAGAGAGACAAACAAGGGTGATTGTGATTGAGGACAAAGATAATGTGATTTATTTAGAGAGCCTTGTTGGAAATTCTCAGGAAGTGACAGAAAAGAGGAAATCCACTAAGATGTCCAAGATGATTAGAGATGAGACAGGATCCAGGAAATTACAGATAGCTACACCAGCAGTGGACAAGTATGAAGGTGAAATCCTTGCAGAGGAGTATGATGTAGAGACATTTGAGCTTGGTCCACTCCCAGCCGAGCAGACATTGGATGAGGCCATTGATTCATTTGAGGAACTTAAGGACAAGCTTAGAGAAGAAATGGAAAAGAATAGAAAGCTTGAGCAAGAGGTCAGTGCTTGGAGAGGCTACTTTAGCCATCTCAATCAGCCTTTGAGGCGTCAGGATCCAGCAGTATCTCCTATGCAGGAAGTTCCCCTTGAATCAGTTGGTGAGGCAGAGAGAGTCAAGAGTTTGGTCCAGCTTATGAGCTCTTGGATTGACAAATCCCATACAGTTGCTATTGAATTTGCAACAAGAATGATAAAGACCATTCATCGAGCTATCCAGGTTCTTGAGATCATCCACAACCTAATGATAACGGTAGCCGCCTTTGCTCATACTAAAGATGTTATCATTCCTTTCCTGCAAGTAATCAGACAAACATCAAGGAAGATCCTAGCACAAGAAAAGATAATGGATGGGGGACCTCAGAGTTTACTCCAATGGTCAACTTTACTCCAGATGAAGGAAGTTCTTTTTGAGGACATCAGTAACAAATGCAATCAAGTTGAAGAGATTATCCATCCGATCCAGGACAAGGTGTTTGAAGTATTATGTACTATTCTTGGCAGGAGGATTGCAGTTGAGACAGATGTGGATTTGCAAGAATTAGAAGAAAGAGTCAAGGTCATGTTTTGCAAAGATGAGAATGTTATTACAGATGAGCAACGGGATCAGATGTTTGCTACCATGCGCCTGATTGAGAAAATCAAAGAACTTGAACCTGGATGGGACATTGCTCTTCTCAAGGCTTTCGATCAGGTCATCCACTTGGAGGAACGAATGAGGAATCTTCCCAAGATTCCAGTTGCTGAGATTGAAGGAATCGTGTCTAGATTCATTGCATATGCTAAAAAAGAGAATTGGAAAGGGAATAAGATTCTAGAAGAAAGGTTGTTATAGATGATGTGGCACCTTAATTATCATTGGTCTATGCCTCCTAGGTTTTTGTGCCAAATTTAATATTGGCTATGCATTTAATATTGTTCAATAAAAAGGAGGCTATTTGTAATAAACCCTAATTAGGGTTTAGGTGTCATAATCTTGGCCATTGATCTTCTTTTGATCTGGACCGTTCATTGTAATTGAGGATGCTATTTATACCCTCATTCATTTTCATTTTGATATATAGATATAGAATTAAGAGAGAGCAATAAGAAATAGTTAGAGTTTAGAGTTTTTTTAGAGAAGCAAGTTATTTTGTAGCAAGATTGAGCTTTGAAGAAGGAATTTCAAACAATTGTTGTTTATGATGGCTTTGAGATCAATAAAATATTGAAGTTATGGTGTTTTATTACAATTCTTGTGGTTATCTTCATGGTTGTTTACTTTCTTAAATCATTCTCAGTCAAAGTAGTATTTAAGTTTGAAGGACTAAGTGTTGGGCTTGATCTTTGGTGAGATTCACATTCCAAACCACTAGCTTCTTACTGATTGTAGGAACGCCTTGTGTGGTCAACTCGAGAGACTCGAATTACTTAAACCTTCAATCGTCATTGAGCTTTGGATATGTGCCTTCATGGTAGTTTCCATGATCCTTGATGAATTGAGAGATCATTTGTTACCTTAGAAGATCGCATCAATTTCAGTTGAGTTGTTATTTCATGGCAATATTGAAGTTGGTAGAATCTTACCAAGTCTTGCCCGCATTGAGTCATTCTTAGGATTAGATTAGAGTTTATCTCTTGCAAACCCTACCCTTTTGATCTTTTTTGGAATTCATTAGTATTAGGAAATCTTGTTCCTGTAATTCGGATACTTAAGTCCCCTTGATGAAACAACAATCACAATGACCACTGGTGCTTATCCACACGTAGAGACCCTACATAAAAGAACATTGTAGTCACCCTGATTGATCCTTTTTTGCGACATCTTCAGCAATCAGAGGCTTTATTCAAGACAGGATAAGGTACCTTTAGGTATTTTATTTTGTGTTTGATAGTGTACAAAATACACGTCAATAGAATTGGCACTAGAAGGAGGGCTCGAACATCCGAAATCCGAAGATTTAAAGAAGAATACATTTCAGGCATGATCATGAATCACGATGGTCTTGCCACATGAGGGATTGAATCAAGTAGTGCAACCTAATTTGCAGATAGGCGACATTCAAGAAGATATTGTTTCAGGATTGAATCACCTAGTGTGGAACGTAAGGAGAAGTAAAGTTGAGTATAACAGAGTGAGAATCATTTTGGAACAAGAAGAATATAGGGCTAAAGAACACCGAATAGTCACAGTTAGAGAGCTTTGCAATCAAAGGAACCTCCAATAATCTCTGCATGACAAAAACTTCACGCTAGATCGCATTGGTTCTTTGTCGCCCGAGAAACATCAAAAGATATTGAGGTCAACACCAGGCATCAAGAATCTAAGTGAGCTTCAGTTTACTTCAAAGTCGAAGCGAGTCAAAAGAGAAGATACTCCCAAATAATTTGAACTAAGACTAGAGGAATCTCCTGAGTCATAACAAGCTCCGTCTCTTCAAGAACAAGTACAAGCGGTGATCCAATCAAGTATCCAGGCAATTTCTCAGACAACAAGCCAGGCTAGTTCATCAAGCCCCTTGTGAAGCTTTCAAGCCTCAAAAAGTACGATGGCTCACAATGCTCCGCCTCCTCCTCCTCCTCTTCTTCATGTGCTTAATGGCGCAACTTGGCTAATCAACAACCCATCGCCATTGGAATTTGCGGTCTATCATGATATGCCAAAGAATCCAAAGCATTTCTATTCCATGTAGACTTTTCCCCTACTCATTAGGAGAAGAAGCATACTTTTGGTTCATCCACTTGCCTACAGGGTCAATCAGGACTTGGGACGCGATGAAAGATGCATTTATTGCCAAGTTTGGTATACCAACCACACCAGCTAAGTTGTATAGATAGTTTGTTGAAGTCCGAAGGAGAGAACATGAGCCCATCACTTCCTTTAACAATAGGTTTCACCGTGCATACACAATGTTACGGCATCCTTATCTCATTGTGGACCCAAGGGAAATCTACTATGGGGCCTTGGACCATCTCACTGCTATGTTTGTAAGGACACATCCTATCCCGAATGACCTAAATGCAGCGTACACAAAGGCTATTGAAGTTAGTAAGCACATGGGACAAAATATCACTGGGCCACTACTACACATGGGACCTGTCGCAGCACCAAATCAAATGCAGATAGTTGGAATGGTGTTGGCTAACCAGACTCCAGTTATGAATCCGATTCCACAAGCAACATATCCGAGCGTGCAGCCAACAAACCAGTTGGTCCTTCATCCTGGAGTTCCGATTTCACAAGCTCCACCAGCACAACCTATGTACCTGCAAAATGTAACAAACTCATCAAGAACACAGAAAGAAAAGGATGAAATGAAAGAGTTGATTGAACAAGTCAAGAGACTATCAACTGAAGTAACTCATCTAAGGAATTAGAATAATCAACTCCAAAGCATGCAGAGGGCCAACCACGGCCAACATACAAAAAATCAAAATTTCCAAGGAAATAACAATCAAGGCTTCAGAAATAATTATCAATGAAATAATAACCAAGGCTTTCAGAGGAGACCGTGGAATACGGCTCCCAATAATGGAAATGTGGTGACGCCACTAGATAACCAACCAAATTCTCAGAATCAAGAAAATCATTCTACCAATAAAGTGTTTCTAGCAGAGGCGGCCTTGTCCAGTTGGTGTAGACTCCACAATACGAACCAACATTCTGAGTTGCAGTGTCCTGAGTTCAAAATCGCAGCCGACATATTCCAGCAAGAGATGCGCAGTAATGATCCCCCTGAAAATCCCCCCATGATTGGATATGAAATGGTCCCAACTACATGGTATGATCAAGCCATGATTGTGGAAAGCTACAAATATTCACAAGAAGAAGATAGTGAGACTCAAAATGGGAGATTTCCACCAGAATCTACTAACGGACCAATGGTACCTCCGGGTTCCCAGTTCCCACCTGCATCTGCAAACGGACCCATTGAAGACTCAGAGTATTATTTTCCACCTTTGAACAACAGTGTCCTAGTCGAGGGAATAAAGGAGGTATTCCACCAGTCTTCAGGAGGCGTGAACCAAAGGGTTTATCATAGAAATCAGAGAAATCAAGAACCCCTAACCACATCGATCCCTCCGAACAATTTCTCTACTCCTCTGGATCCACAAGCCAAGAACAATCCAGAATATCCACAACACACGCAAGGATACAAACAAAGGAATATTATGCCCCCCATGGGCAATGAAATGAAAAGACTAGCCACATTGGTGTTAGAAGAACTCAAGAAAGTTAAAGTTAGTCTACCACTCTATGAGTTACTCAAAATCTCAGAAATCAAAGATGCAGTGTTCAATAGCTTGAGTGAGTCTAGTACAGTAAGGTCAAATGTTCAGGACTCGGCCGACAAAGCTCAAGGTACCATCAATGTGACCCAAGAGGAAGCCGATGACAAAGGGCAATCTGAACAAGATGAATGCATGGTCCAGACCATAACCTTCCCAGCCAAAAAAGAAGACATGTTAGAAGGAAAGGTATTACTCAAAAGAGGCAAAACTAAGTGAGCTCAACCTACTATCAAAGAAGGCCTCACCACTAGTCAGATCCTTCCAGAAAAGGAAGTTGCCATTAAAAAGGATGTGGTCAAGAAAGGAAAATCTCTAAACAAAACTGATCACTCAAAAGAAGAGGGTCTGGTAAAGGACAACAATCTGAAGGTCAATGAAGTGAAACATCAAGAACACAGTGGGGATTCTTCAGCCCTTTCCCATGGAAAAGATGAACCAGCCCTATTCCTGCTGTCAGTTAGAATTTTTGGGAAATTATTACACAATTGCCTCTATGATTCAGGAGCTTCCAGTAACGTGATGCCCCTGGCTGTCTGTCAAAGACTAGGTATAACTCCCGCTCCTACCAAAAGAAAAGTCACCCAGTTAGACAAGACAGAAGTTCCAGTAATGGGCGAGTTGAACAACATCCACATGCAATTGGCCGCGGATCCAAGGGTCCAGAATTTAATAGACATATCAGTCATGGATATTCCAGATTCATATGGGATGCTCCTAAGTAGAGATTGGTCATGAAAATTGAATGGATATGTGTCAACTGATTTTGCACATATGTGGCTACCATGGAGAGGAGTCCCAAATCAAATCAAGATCGACAGCACTCCAAGGTTGAGACTTATGATAACTAAGTATGGGGAAGACAATGAGGTCCTGTTCTTATAATCAGATTTAGGGACGTACAAACCTAAAGTAGGTGAGGTCCTGATGATACAGAACATACAAGATAAAGATGGTCAGCAAAAAGTGATAGAATCTATAGAAATTGTCATCGAAAGTGATCAAGGATCCGATCAAGAAGATGATGGAATGTTCGAAAATTTCAGAAGGTTCGTACATAGAAACATACAGCAAAGTGTACAACTTGGTAACTTGGCGTCCATTCGAGATCTGCTCCTTCCCAACTGGTGTAGGATACACAATGTCGTCCATTCAGAATTATCTTGTTCTTTATGTCAGACCGCATTAGAACAAGTATACAAAAGAGCCCCGTAGACGTTGATTATAGAAGAAGTTCAAGATTTAGAAGTGGAAAGCTCCTCAGAAGATGAGACTTTATCCGACACATCAACCGAAAGCCAAGAAGACCTAGAAACGGAAGATCGAGGAAATGCAATATGGACATTAAGGTTCGATGGTTCCAAGTCCAAACAAGGATTTGGAGTAGGTTACGAATTAATTAGCCCGACAGGAGAAACATACCTTGCCACTCACAGATTGCAATTTCCCTGCACCAACAATGTGGTTGAATATGAATCCTTGATTCATGGGTTATTTTTAGCTATCAAAAAGAAGGCAAAAATGCTACAAGTATATGGAGATTCAGAAATACCCATAAGACAAATCAGAAAACAGTATGTCTGCCATGACAAAAGGTTGACCAGATATCGGAATCAAGTTTGGGACCTCATTGAAAGTTTCGAAGCCTTCAACATCCAATCAATATACAGGCATCAAAATCAAGTGGCTAATTCCCTTGCACAAGCCGCCAGCTCCTTGATACCATTAGCAATGGAAGGATTGAAGAAGTTCACAGTTGAGTTAACATCAGTCCCTTCGGTCCCGGATAACATCACTAATTTTCAAGTTTTCGAAGACAACAAGCACATACTGGATTTCTTAACCAACACAGATGTCTTCCTAGCCTAGATCATTGATGAGGAAGAAGTGGGAGAAGCAGAATTTGATGCCGAAGGAGTTTTGAATCTAAAGACAAACACTATTCCAAAGGGGATGGTAGAATTAGAAAGAATTTTTGATCCTGACAAATTGAAAGAGATGAAGAACCACAACATGGAAGGAAACATGTGTGACGCAATCAACGTAGGTGACAACATGCAAACTAAGAATGTGTTTATTGGAAAATCCTGCACCGCAACTGAAAGAAATGGAATCCTGAAAAACATGAGAGATTTCCCAGATGTCATTGCATGGAGTTATGAAGATCTCAAGACTTATGACACTGCAATTATTACTCACACAATCCCTTTGAAGCCAGGAAGCAAACCATTTAGGCAGAGACAAAGGCCAGTTAATCCTTTATTGGAGCCCCTAATATATCAAGAAGTTAAGAAACTGCTCTCAGCCAAGATCATCTTCCCAGTAAGGCATTCGACGTGGGTCGCCAACCTAGTTCCTGTCAGAAAGAAAAGTGGAGAGATTAGATTGTGTGTTGATTTCAGAAATCTCAACCGGTCTTCAGAAAAGGACAATTATCCACTACCATCACTAGATGAGGTATTGCAGATTGTCAACGGGTCGCAGATGATGTCTTTTCTGGATGGATATTTAGGATATAACCAAGTTCTGGTCGAGCTAGAAGATCGACTAAAGACCGTGTTTACCACCAAGTGGGGAACATTTGCATACAAGAGAATGCCTTTTGGACTCATCAATGCCGGGGCCACATTCCAGAGAGCCATGGATATCGCTTTCAAGGACTTAATTGGAAAATGCATTATTATATATATGGATGATATCACAGTTTTCTCCAGGCAAAGAGAAGATCATGTGGATGACTTAAGAAGAGTCTTCCAAAGGTGCAGAAGGTATGGTGTATCTCTCAATCCAAAGAAATGCATATTTGGGGTAACAGAAGGAAAACTTTTAGGACATGTCATTTCAAAAAGAGGAATCTCCATCGACCCTGAAAGAGTAAAAGCTATATCCACTATCAATTTGCCGGCTAGTAAGAAGGAACTCAAATCATTATTTGGCAAGATCAACTTTGTCAGAAAATTCATCACCGGATTTGCTGAGATAGTCAGACCCTTGAATGAGATGCTAAAGAAGGATGGAAAGATCGAATGGTCACCACAAGCCAAAAGGGCATTCGAGGAGATAAAGACAGCAATTGCAGAAGCGCTAGTTTTGATCAGTCCTGATTACCTCAAGCCCTTCTATCTATATTCCTTCGCTTCTGACTACACTTGTGCTGCTATCCTCACCTAGAGAAGTGAAGAAAGGGACGAGAATCCAATTGCATTCATGAGCACCCCACTGAAAGATGCAGAACTCAGATATCCCAATATTGAGAAACAAGCATACGCGCTAGTAAAGGCCATTAAGAAATTCAGACATTACCTCTTGAGGCCCAAAATTTACGCAATAGTACTAGATGCAACAGTCAAGACTCTTCTCATGCAAAATGAATTAGGAGAAAGAAGGGGAAAGTGGGTCGCCATTATCCAAGAGTTCGATATCGAAATCCAACCCATGAAACTTGTTCGAGGACAAGCTTTGGCGTAGACATTGGCAATTGACGGACTAGGATTAGTCCAACAAATTTATGAATTAGAGGATGTCACCCCCGATGAATGGTACAAAGATATTGTGACATACCTGCTTAACAACAAATGTCCTGCTCGCATGACACCCACGCAGAAAAGAGCACTAAGAATAAAGTGTCAACATTATATGCTTCAAGGATCTGTTCTATACTGCAGAAATCATGAAGGAATATATCTGAGGTGTGTTGGCAAGGATGAGGCCAAACAGATAATTGAACATTTTCACTCCAAGTTTGGGACCGAACATGGAGCCAACCTCGCTACAGGTCATCAGATCCTGAGAGCAGGGTATTACTGGCCTACGCTTTTCAAAGATACATTTAATCATATCAGGACTTGCCACACTTGCCAAGTCACAGCTTTCAGAGAAAGAAATCCGGCCATGCCATTGAACCCAGTGATCGAAGCAAGACCATTTGCCAAATGGGGAATGGATTTCATTGGTGTCATCAACCCCGCATCCTCGGCACAACACAAATATATCATCACAGCTACTGATTATTGTACCAGATGGTCAGAGGCACAAGCACTCAAAGTATGCACCACTAAAGCTGTAATTAAATTCCTGGAGGAAAACATCATCACAAGGTTTGGATGTCCTTATGCGTTGGTTTGCGACAATGGCTCGGCGTTCACATCATTGAGATTCTCGAATTGGGCTTTTGAATATGGGATAACCCTCAAATTTTCATCAAATTATTATCCTCAGGGTAATGGGTTAGCTGAGTCAACTAACAAGAACCTACTCAGTGTTATCAAGAAGCTGCTAGAAAGAAGCTCGAGAGAATGGCATACCCAATTGAGATTTGCTCTATGGGCAGACAAAATCAGGACCAAGAACGCATTAGGAATTTCACCTTATTTTCTGGTTTATGGTCAAGATCCAATTTTCCCCATGCAACTCAGGATCTCAACCCTAAGATTTATTCAGGAATACATGGAAGACACTGATGCTGTTCAAGCCCGATTAACACAGTTAATGAATCTGGAAGAGAAGAGAGATCAAGCATTGGAAAATTTTGCAAAACACCAAGGAGTCGTGAAAAGATGGTTTGATCGGCAAGCTAAAGTCAGGGCATTCTGGATCTCAGATCTTGTCTTATACTGGGATAAGGCACATGAGAAAAGGGGAGAGCATGACAAGTTTGATAAGCTTTGGAAAGGCCCTTATCAAATTTCAGAGATTTTGGGAGAAAATGCATTTAGGTTGAAGACTTTAACTGGAGAAGACATCCCATTGCCTGTCAATGGGAGGTATCTCAAACATTATTTCCAGTCCTAGGATGCCTAAGGCCTTCCCTTGTACATAGCTAGTTTAGTTTGCTTTCGTCATTTCTCGTTTGTTTGCTTTTCTTTCGTTTTGGTTTGCCTTTCACTTTGTTTTCGTTCTTAGTTTAGGTGTTTTGTCTTAGGTTAGTTGTTTTGTCCTGAGGGGTATCCATTTGAAATTGGGTGATTTTGTCATGTAACACTCTGACTTCTCACTAGGTTGTTGGTTGCATTTGGACAATCATGAGGTCTTTTGGAATTACGAAGGGGGTTTCTTTTGATAAAACTTTGAGTCAGGCCGTATTTGCAATGAAGCAAGATTAGCTTATTGAACTCACGTATTTTTGTCCTCCAGTTATTATATCTTTTCACACTTATAATCTCCGAGTCATTATGGTTTCCAGGCAAAGCTGTGATCGGTGAAAAATCTAAAATCTGACTTCAGCGCCACCGCAATCCTCAAACCCTAGTGAGCTTCACTACTCACAAGCCAAAAGAATTGACGGGATTGAAAAGTAGTATCAAGAGATAAAAATGAGAAAAAATCAAAAGAGAAGAAAAATGAGCTAACAAAGAAATATCAAATTGGCTAAGGGGAATATACGAGTAACTCCATCGGGGCTATAGATGCCTGGCTGGCAATGGAGCAATGTTCGTGAGCTTGCGGGGTTAACCTCGTTGGGACTATGGACATCTAACTGGCAGCGAGGCTCTATCCAGGATGCTTTTGGAGTACAGATTAACTACGTAGCCTATCACAGGGGAACCTGGAGGATCATGATTGTCTTGTTGAGGGGAATCAACTCATTTGCACACGAATGGGTAACTGTGGACTTGATACTTTGTCTCAATATGATGGTCTCTTCTTGTAAGTGTTTCTTAACTCCTGGTTTTGTTAAGGGAGGTTTTCTAAGTTTTCTTCAAGAAAGATTGATTCCCAAATGTTTTCCAACATTTCTCAGTGGTGTCGCCAGATGTTGTGACCATTTCACACATCGCCCCATTAAAATGGGGACCCCCTCTTTTTGCTCGGTTTTGCCTGTTCTTCTCTCTGCTTTTAGGGTTTTGAGTAAGTGAGTGAGTCGTCTGGACTAGGGCTAAGCCTTCGGGTTTCCTTTTTTTGATATTTTCAAGCTGCAGTCCAGTCAAATTTTGAAAGATTATTGAGCATCCTCGCGTGGATTACAATTTTGAAATAGGATGAGTCTGTCAGTATGTCAGGTGTGTCTGTCTAGGTCCAGTCGGAATTTTGAAAGCAAGTTCAAATTTTACCTAAGTGTTAATGATGGAATTGTGCAATCTTGTCCGGGTGAATTTGGATCAAAATTTTGGAAAGTTTGATAATTGACCCCTGGCCTTGGAGATGACCTAATTATGCCTTGTGAAGTGACTAAAAGCCTAAATTCTTGATATTTTGGCCTATAGAGGTCAAATCGCTCCTATCCCTCACCCAAGGACCAGGGCGAAATTGGTATTTTATGCATCTTGGTTATTGACTTGTTTCATTTGTCTTGTACAGGGTCGCCAAGAGATACAATCGAGCATGAATTGAAGATTTGGAAGATTTTTTTTTTGAGACTCAAAATGGCAAATTTTTAAGGTTTAAGGCCAAATCGCTCCTGTCCCTCTCCCAGGGACCAGGGCGAAATGGTTTACTTAGGGCATCTTTGGCCTTAGTTGATCAAACTAGAGCATCAAGAACGCAATAAGGGATGAAATCAACATAATGGAGCACCCAGACTTAGACATTTGCAATGAAAAGTTGAACATTTGACCTTAAGGACAAAAATCGCTCCTGTCCCTCACTGAAGGACCGGAGCTTGTTTCTCAAAGTTGCACTGTCCTTGCAGGGCCAAGACAATTTTTGGATTGGAAGAGATCAAGGAGGGCAAACAAGGAAATATGCTAAGATGACAAAATCGCTCCTGTCCCTCACTGAAGGACCGGAGCTTGAACTCCAAGTTTGCCTTATTCTTGCAAGATTAAATGATTTCGCGATTTGGAAGAGATTAAGTAAAGTACGTTTTTCCCATTGAATATAACTTGAATGGACCACGAAGGAGAAAATCGACCCAAGGTACAAGTTCCCTCCTGTCCCTCTCCCAAGGACCAGGGCGATTTTCAAATGAAGCTCTTGTCCCTCTCCAACGGACCAGAGCGATTTTCTCAAAGGACAAGTTTTGGACCAAGGAAAGGCGAATTTCAAGCTTGAGATGAAGGAAAGGCAACCCAACCAATCCGTCAAAGATGATTTTGAAAGTTGGCGAAACACAAATAAGCTTATAAATGCAAGTTCGCTCCTGTCCTTCTCCAAGGGACCAGGGCGAAATCTTGGTTATCTAGCATTCCCTTTCGAATTTGGTTGAGTCCAGGCCAAGGCACATGATGGTAAAGATGTTTGGAATGCCTCAAAGAAGAATGAAGTTGTAAATAACCCGAGAACTTGATGGAATTGCCCAAGGTGCTCCTGTCCCTCTCCCAGGGACTAGAGCGAAATCCTCAAATTTGCCTTATTGCCTAGTATTTTGGAGTACTACTATCGTTTGCAAGACTCAAGAAGGAATAAGAAACAATGTTTTTCACTTTGAAGGCAATTGGAAGTTGATATGATCAAGGGTTCGCACAAAGAACAAAATGGCACTCCTGTCCTTCAGTCAAGGACCAAAGCGATTTCAATAAAGTCAACCGTTCCCTTCAAAAACTACGTCAAGGCAAGGTCATGCAAGATCCCACATGGCTTTAGGAAGATGATAAACAAGGCATTGACTCCAAGACTCAACAATTTTGAGCTCAAATGTAAAGTTCGCTCCTGTCCCTCAGTCAAGGACCAAGGCAAAAATCTCCAGAATATCAAGTTTGCTTTGCAAAAGACAAGATTGGCATGTGTAGAACAAACAAGGATGATCATTGCCTACCTCGCAAGTTGATTTGACAATTTAAAAAACAAGGACCAAGGAGTTAAAGCAAAAATCACTCCTGTCCCTCACCAAGGGACCAGGGCGAAAATGGTTTAAAAGGCATTCATTCAAAAAATTGAGTAGATCAAACTCCAAGCTACAAATGAAGACCCCATTTTGGACATAAAGGAAGTGACTTTGAACGTGAAAATCAATCCAAAATGCATGAGCACTCCTGTCCCTCTCCCAGGGACCAGAGCGATATTGATTAATGTTCCAAATTCCTCCCATGTATAGACGCCAATAATTTTTGAATTACATTAAGTGCTGATTTCGATAAAATTAAATTGGCATTTAAAAATAGCGCATAAGGCATTTACTAATTACTTTAGCCTTTTAAAAAATTGAAATTATTAATTACAAAGGCATTTAAATTAATTAATTATCAAATCAAATAAAAAGGGAGAGCGCTTGGGGTTATATTTTTATATTTTTACAAAAGTCGGCCTCCTTTTTATTTAAATTTTGTTTATTATTTGCCTTATTTCAAAAAGTCGGCCTATGTGAGAATAAGGAGATGAGCGCCTATATAAGAAGGGTACTTTGAAGCATTTTAAAACATCATTCAATCATTGTTACATGCGATTTTGGAGAAGCAATAGAGGGAGCGAATTTTGATCCAAGGAAAGGAGCAAAATTTCCATCCAAGGAGGAGTGCGAACTTTGTTTGTGGTTAGAGGTGGAGCGGATTTTCCTTTAAGGCATTGAAGACCCCAAGGGTGGTGAAGTTGATAAAGGAGGCACATTTGCTAAGAGAAGCTCACGTTGAAGACTCCAATCTTCATTTTGCCTAGGCGAATTTCCTAATTTTGCATCTTTTTTTAGAGTTAGTTCTCAAGAAAGGTATGGCAAGATCTCCCTTGTCCAAATTTTGAATTTTGAATCATCCTAGCCCCAATTTTCAATTTTGAATTTTGAATCTTGAATTCCAAAATTGCATCGTTATATTTAGGAAATGATAATTCAAGGATTTATCATGAAGTTTCCTAAATTTAAATTTCAATCTATATTTCTATATTGCAAAATCTGTTACTCATTATGAAATGTTGTATAGATGTCACGATGGTGACCCCAACAGCAGGAGCATCTACCAGTCGTCCAGCCCTCATGAAGGAAGATCAAAAGAACGAAGAATTGGAGACCAAGATCGTGTTGAAGTGGAGCAACATTGGAGATACCAACTTGGGAAACTTCAGTACGAGGAAATTTGGAGAGGTCCCTTACATTGGCAAGCCATCACTTGTCGCAAGGAGAATAATTGAAAGTGGCATTATCAAGGCAGCTGGCTTCCCTCCAGAAATCCAGTGCCATGAGTTGATGATCGAGTGTGCTCGCCATTATGATCCACAGTCCAGATCGATCGTGTCCAAGGAAGGATACACTTTGGCTTATCTTTTAGAGGAGGCTATCAGTGAAGCTCTTCACCTACCAGAACATAAAGATATGATCTATAAAAGCTTAGAAGGAGCCAAGTCCATGTACGAAGATGATCTAGACACTTGCTTGAGCATCATCAACAAGAATTGGTTACTCAAGAGTCGTCCTCGCCCGAGTAAGATTCCGAACACACCACATAGGATCAACTTCCAGGAGGAGTACAGAGATTTGATAACATTACTCAACTAGGTTACAGGGGATCCTCAAGCCTTCTATTTTGAGAGGTGGATGTTCTACTTCATCCAAGTGATAGTTCAAGGAAAAGGAACAATTCATTGGGCTAGAATGTTTAGCCATTGCTTGGACGTGCAGTTAAGAAGACTGAAGCCTACCAAGTCCTTCCACATGAGTTCATACATCATATATGCCTTGATAAGGAGTTTTGAATATGCAGGATTACCTCACAGAGGAGTGATCGGAAGAGGGCCCGGGGAAGTCAGAGTTTGTGATTCCTATGTTCATTTGCATCATCCTCCAGGAACTGACTACAAGTTGGTCAATGATACCTTCACGATGAACATCACCAAGACATTGCAAGGCGGGATTCACAATCGGCTATCTCAAGATGCACAAGAGCTTGTAAAGAGGTACGGTGCTTGGTTCATCCAATTTCAGAAGTTTACATATATTAGAGTTCATGGATGTCCTTCACCTCCGTACATGTTGCCGAGATATCCGACAGACAGAATAGTGTTACTTCAGGTAACTAGACAGTTGGCAGCTTATGCGAAGGCATTCAGACACAGTTATGGAAATGGAGTTCCTGTGCCTATCATACTAGGAAATTCAGTTGAGGTATGTCCTAATGCTCTAGCCATGGATGATGCAGAAAAGGAGTTAGCTTTATATTCATTTTCATTCTTTGCCTTGAGAGAGAGTTTTGATCCTTATGGGTATATAGAGGAGACAATCAGAAGGAAATAAAGACATGAACCTCAGGTAGAGGACTTTGTGATGAATCTCTCAGATGATCTTGAAGTGAAAAGAAAGATGCATTCCAGATTGCCTTTAGACTTCATCAGGAAATGCAAAATTTACAGAGTGACCGACCAAGCTTAGGACAGTGGTAGACATCTCCAATCATCTTATGACCGAGAAAGCAAAGCAGTGAGGCTAGATTGGAATGAACCTGAAATTTTGGATCTAGATGCCTTGATGGCTCCAGTTTTGTCTTGTACTCGCAGATGGGTTGATGTGCAACATCAAAAGTTGAGAGAGCAGGGCATATCTATGACTTTGACTTTGGAGGAAAGGCCAGGAGAAGGAGGAGCAAGTGTAAGTGAAGGTAATCCTACTCCTAGAAGCACACGCGAAGGCAACCTTCGAAGCATAAGTGAGGGTAATCCTCATCCTAGGGGCTCAAAGAGAAAAGAGAGACCTGAAAAAAGAGAATCCTCCAAGAAGAAGCAAGAGGCCAATCGAGATCGTTCATCCGGCACATCTTCTCGACAAGAGAAGAGGACACTTGAAATGGAGGAATCTATGGAATCAATGGTACAGAACGATAAACATGAAGAAGGATAGGCATCTCAACGTTCATCAAACTGATCTCTCCAAGTCAATGAGCTACATGAAGACAAGAATGATGACGAAGTGACATCTCCTCTCAGAGAAGAAGAAACATTGCCTAAGTAGATACAGGTTAGAGAAACAAGATCTGCCATTCCAGATTGGTTAAAAGAGAGACAAACAAGGGTGATTGTGATCGAGGACAAAGATAATGTGATTGATTTAGAGAGCCTTGTTGGAAATTCTCAGGAAGTGACAGAAAAGAGGAAAGCCACTAAGATGTCCAAGATGATTAGAGATGAGACTGGATCTAGGAAATTACAGATAGCTACACCAGCAGTGGACAAGTATGAAGGTGAAATCCTTGCAGAGGAGTATGATGTAGAGACATTTGAGCTTGGTCCACTCACAGCCGAGCAGACATTGGATGAGGCCACTGATTCATTTGAGGCACTTAAGGACAAGCTTAGAGAAGAAATGGAAAAGAATAGAAAGCTTGAGCGAGAGGTCAGTGCTTGGAGAGGCTACTTTAGCCATCTTAATTAGCCTTTGAGGCGTCAGGATCCAACAGTATCTCCTGCGCAGGCAGTTCCCCTTGAATCAGTTGGTGAGGCAGAGAGAGTCAGGAGTTTGGTCCAGCTTATGAGCTCTTGGATTGACAAATCCCATACAGTTGCTATTTAATTTGCAACAAGAATGATAAAGACCATTCATCGAGCTATCCAAGTTCTTGAGATCATCCACAACCTAATGATAATGGTAGCCGCCTTTGCTCATACTAAAGATGTTATCATTCCTTTCCTGCAAGTAATCAGACAAACATCAAGAAAGATCCTAGCACAAGAAAAGATAATGGATGGGGGACCTCATAGTTTACTCCAATGGTCAACTTTACTCCAGATGAAGGAAGTTATTTTTGAGGACATCAGTAACAAATGCAATCAAGTTGAAGAGATTATCCATCCGATCCAGGACAAGGTATTTGAAGTATTATGTACTATTCTTGGCAGGAGGATTGCAGTTGAGACAGATGTGGATTTGCAAGAATTAGATAAAAGAGTCAAGGTCATCTTTTGCAAAGATGAGAATGTTATTACAGATGAGCAACGGGATCAGATGTTTGCTACCATGCTCCTGATTGAGAAAATCAAAGAACTTGAACCTGGATGGGACACTGCTCTTCTCAAGGCTTTCGATCAGGTCATCCACTTGGAGGAACGAATGAGGAATCTTCCCGAGATTCCAGTTGCTGAGATTGAAGGAATCGTGTCTAGATTCATTACATATGCTAAAAAAGAGCATTGGAAAGGGAATAAGATTCTAGAAGAAAGGTTGTTATAGATGATGTGGCACCTTAATTATCATTGGTCTATGCCTCCTAGGTTTTTGTGCCAAATTTAATATTGGCTATGCATTTAATATTGTTCAATAAAAAGGAGGCTATTTGTAATAAACCCTAATTAGGGTTTAGGTGTCATAATCTTGGCCATTGATCTTCTTTTGATTTGGACCATTCATTATAATTGAGGATGCTATTTATACCCTCATTCATTTTCATTTTGATATATAGATATAGAATTAAGAGAGAGCAATAATAAATAGTTAGAGTTTAGAGTTTTTTTAGAGAAGCAAGTTATTTTGTAGCAAGATTGAGCTTTGAAGAAGGAATTTCAAACAATTGTTGTTTATGATGGCTTTGAGATCAATAAAATATTGAAGTCATGGTGTTTTATTGCAATTCTTGTGGTTATCTTCATGGTTGTTTACTTTCTTGAATCATTCTCAGTCAAAGTAGTATTTAAGTTTGAAGGACTAAGTGTTGGGCTTGATCTTTGGTGAGATTCACATTCCAAACCACTAGCTTCTTACTGATTGTAGGAACGCCTTGTGTGGTCAACTAGAGAGACTCGAATTACTTAAACCTTCAATCGTCATTGAGCTTTGGATATGTGCCTTCGTGGTAGTTTCCATGATCCTTGATGAATTGAGAGATCATTTGTTACCTTAGAAGATCGCATCAATTTCAGTTGAGTTGTTATTTCATGGCAATTTTGAAGTTGGTAGAATCTTACCAAGTCCTGCCCACATTGAGTCATTCTTAGGATTAGATTAGAGTTTATCTCTTGCAAACCCTACCCTTTTGATCTTTTTTGGAATTCATTAGTATTAGGAAATCTTGTTCCTGGAATTCGGATACGTAAGTCCCCTTGAGGAAACAACAATCACAACGACCACTGGTGCTTATCCACACGTAGAGACCCTACATAAAAGAACATTGGAGTCACCATGATTGATCCTTTTTTGCGACATCTTCAGCAATCAGATGCTTTATTCAAGAGAGGATAAGGTACCTTTAGGTATTTTATTCTATGTTTGATAGTGTACAAAATACACGTCAACAAACACCAAGTCTAATTCTATGTTCAGTTGTCAAAAAATTAACATAGCCAATGAACAATATGAACCTATGGAATCATACACAAGAATACTAAACATATAATTCAGGTCACTGAAAAATATTTTTTCTATATTTCAAAGATATACACATATCAACACAATATCTTAGCTATCAACAATAGATTACCTTCAACGTTGTATAAATGAGACTATAGCTATAAGATCAAAGTTGGGTCTTTCTTTCACATACAATGCATTCTACTTGCTTTCATTACAATTAGCAAGAAAAGGACAATCAAGAAGATGAAGGTGAGGAAGGAGTATGAAATATTTAGCCAAAATAGTAAGTATTTTAAGATTTTTTAACAATATCTCTTATCATCTTCTATGTAAGTGAATTAACAAGAGAGCCTTCAATAGAGCACACTTAAAAGTGTGTTTTTCTCTCTAATATTTGTTATAAATTTAAAATAATAATAAGAGAGCCATTATAAAATTTAGTATTATGGGTTTTAGCAAATAATTCTTATGTAAGAAAAAAATACCAAATGTTGTGCTATGAAAAATATTGTTTAATAACTCTGTAAAAAGTGTTACCTTCAAGTAATTCATATTTTTTTGTGAATGTTCTTCAAAAAAAATAAAAAATAATGAATCAATAAATGGATCCCTTAACCTAGAAAATATTACATAAAAATTGAGACTTACAAATGTTTGTACACACACTAAGGAATCTTGAAATATATCTTATTTAGGAAAAAATACTATTTTTAAAGCAATAGTATAAGACAATTGTTGGAGTAAATAGTTTTTCCTATTTGCATTTACTTATTTTTCTCTTATTTAAATAGAATTTAATTTGGTAGTTATTGGTAGTTAGACTCTACCTACTCTCCTTTGAGATTGAGGCACGTGTCAAGATCTTATGCTCTCTTTCCTCTACTCTAATGCCATGTTAGGGTTTCTAGCAAACCAAAAGTACCAATTTGCAGATCATCCTTCACAACAAAGAAAGAACACATCAATTAGGGACCAAAGGTGATAAAAAAATGCCTCACCCCTCTTAAGAACCTAGGAGATAAGTTGTGCTCCTCCATGAGACCATCAGCTCAACAAGTCTAAAAAAAAATAATCCCCATGTATAAATTGAAGATCTCTCATAAACAAAGAAAGAGAGAAAATCCAGTGGCAATGAAAATCCCCTATAAAAGAGAGAAAGAGAAGGTTAAAACCTCCTACAATGATGTCCATGTGAAGATGAACATAATCATGAATAAATCCTAAAGCATGTCAAGAACTTTAAACTCTGCCAAAATATAAACAAGTGTATAATGGAATCAACAAACCTCCAAAGTGTAAATCAAGAGATACAAAACTTTGCATTAGTGAACCTATAGATCATTACTCAACCATGACGTTAAAGATGTAGATATAGCTATGTTCAAAGAATACAAATAAAGAAGAACAAGTGTCACATAGTGCACTAGTTAGTATTGCCTAATGTTTATAAATCTAAAAAAATGATCTAGTGAAAAAATCCCCTATATGAGAGATACAAAAGAGTAATTCTATGCGCCCACCCTAATAATTTGTGAAAACCATATGGATCAGTTGAGCATATTTTGTAAGAACTCTTTTTTGGTGTGTGGACACATTGAGATAAATGCCACATCTTTTTCATGTATTTCTAGGCATTTTGTCCCATGAACGTGTGTAGTCTTGGTGCACACCCTTTGTTTATTTGCATGTACTCTATTTTGGTCACTTCAGATGTTGTCTCAAATCTCCTTCATGCATTTCTTGATGACACATAGTTTCAGTGGATCTGTCATCACTCTCCCTAATTACCATTATGGGGGTATTATACTATTTGTGCTAATGCTTCCATGGTTTCACTTGGAGTGAGTTGAGACACTCTTTCTTTCCTATTTTGTGGAGGCAACCTTATATCCTTAATCATGATTCCCCAAACTATTACACCTATATTTTCCATTTTATTCATTCAGTAGTGATGATGAGATCATTCATGAAAATTCATGTGCCACCTATATTTTCAATTGAATTGATATATATTTTGTAGTTATTTCCATCTTATCCTTATTTGAGTAGTGTCATTTGGGGCATTCATGCAAATTCTTGTCTTCTTGAGCCTGACCATCATCTTTTTCAGAGGAGGTGGTTCAATCATAGCACTATATTAGTCTTCTTTGTTTGTTAGTTGTATACATCATCTTTATGCTTTAGTAATTCCCTTCATGTTCTTGTTTTGGATATTATTTTGGAGGCTTCTTAGTACTTCATGTTCTCTTTTGGAGAGGATCTTTCTTCTATAGGACTAACTTTTTATTTTTTCAATTGGTGAGAGATTATATTGCAGTATGTTTTTTATATGGATCCTAATTAGACTCAAAGGTTAAATTTTTCCTACTTCTATCGGTGCGGTTTCCCCCCATATTTTTTACGGGGGTTTTGGGGGAGCAGGTGTTATTTTTCTATTACCTGACAAGTTGAAACCTTAATTTTGTAAACGAAATAAGTGTTGATAAAAAGGCTAAGGGTTAGGGTTTTCTGTAGAGAATTTTGTAGCATTTTGCAGTGGTATTGAGTTGCAAGGGATTGCTGGTTGTAATCGGTTTTATTTACTAGATAATAATATTGGACTCTTCGTTTGGTGGATGTAGCCCGAGTTTGGGTGAACCACACTAAAATTGTCTCCTCTCTATTATTATTTCTCTATTTTGTTAGATGCAATGACAGTCCCAAAGAAACTAAGAGAGTGGGGGGGGGTGAATCAGTGTCTAACTGGTTAAAGGAATATTTGAACCTATTTATAATTTTGCAACCCAAAGTAATGTACCATTAAACATGTAATAATGTAGTAAAGAGAAATAATGGAGACAACATAAATGCTCACCATAAAACAAGCTATATTGGCGAGGAAACCCTGTAAGGGAAAAACCTCGGTGGGATTTGTGACCCACAATATTTACTCACTTGCCAATATGAATAAATATTAATTATAATAGGGGTTTGCACATGCAGGAAGGCCAACAGCCTAGAGCTCATTGCTCAAAAGAGTCTCACTGACTACAAAATGGATAATTAAATCCAAGATAATGTATTGCTCAAAATAGCATCTGCAATGCTTGATTTAGTACCGGTTTAAGCTTTGTTAGAAACCATAACCAAAAACCTTGCCGGTGAATGATATTCGCTCACATAGCCTATCTTTACTTGTTACAAAATCCTTTTGCTATCTTCTATAATCTATTACATAATTGCCTCTCTATATTATATCAAAAATGACCTATAAGATCTCAGACATATATAAGTCTTTACAATACATCATGTCGGCTTACAAATAATTACACTACAATACAATTCACATAAAAAAAAATTTGTCTCATGTCAACCTGGATGTCATATGCTTTGTTGCCGGTGAAAACTAAATGCTGGTGAGTGAACTTTGTTATGCCTACCAGTGCCGGTGAATGATGTCTGCATTGTAGGTGAACCTGTAGAATCTTGTTACTGGTTGGTTGTCATCAATGAAAATATCAACCATTCTCATGTGAGTGTAGAATACCAATAATCTCCACCTTTGGCATTGATGGCAACACTCGTGAGAAAAATCCAAAAACTGTTGTCCAAAAATGAAGTCCAAAACTGATCCCAAATAAAAGTGTGCTCCCCCTGAGCAAGTGATTTCTTCTGTGCATTTTCTTCCATACATTTTTCTCCATACTACTCCCCCTTTGACATCAATGACAAAGGATGTCAAAAAGAATCTAGGAATACAAAAATTCTACCTCATAACCTGTAACTGATTGTTTACAATTTGAAAGATATCTACCAATATTAGAAACAGGCTCTGCATGAATTTATTGTTGTCAAAGATATTGGTTTCTATCTATTGGATCATATCGGCCATATAATGCATCTGTTTCTCCAGTGATTGTTCTCCTTGAATTAATGCTTTAGATAGTTCAACTCGGTGAGTTATAAGACTCTTCAATTTTGGACCAATTTTGTTTTTCAATTCTCGGACCTTCAACCTTATCTTTTCTTTTCCTGCTCCAATTTCTATATCTTTTCTTCAAAAACTACCATGTTTTGTTCAAAAGTAGAGGTAAGTTTTGAAGAACCTATCATATTATCTGCTATGTCATCTATCTCAATTTGTGTTTTCTTAATCTTCTCATCAATGTCTTCAGTCAGGTGGTGAGGCTTGCAGGCTTGCATATATAATTCTTTGTATTCCAAAATTGTGGAATTAAGTACCAGTAATAAGGAATCAATATGCTTAGTATAGTCCTTGATAGTTTTCTCAAAGAATTCACCTTTTTCTTTATTTACCGTTTCCTTAATGGTTTCTTCATTGATCTTATCTACAGTTAGAATATTTGAAGCAATAAATTTGGACAATGCATCCAATTTACCCAAAGAACCATCAATATGATCTAACGTACATACCAGTGCAATCATTTTCAAAATAGGTAATGTATCATCAATGGTCTTGTATGCTAAGGCATTGCACTCTGTGATCCTCTTAATTGAATCTAAAAGAACATTTGTTACATTTGTAGGTCTGAAATCTATAGTGGATGTGCTTGGTTCTACAATAAATTTCTTTTCCATAGATACTTCACCAATTACCTTAACAATTTCTCCCTTGTTTCCATCATTTGTTTCCTCTTTATTTACAGTTGCTGCCAGTTTCTCACTCTGTGTTATTACCTCTGCTTCTGTTGGTTTCTTAATGTCAAGATTCTTATCTTTCGCCAATATTTTAATGTTCTGAGAGTCAACAGTGTTACCAAGTGACTCAGAGATCTCAATGTTTGTAGCATCAGCTATCTTAACCTCTGTAGTCTCTTTATCCATAACAATATTAACATCATGTGTATCTGCATTCATAGTTAAGAGAATTTTAGAATCTAGATTAGTATCATCATGTGTTATTTCTTCAGCCTCCTTATCTGGTTGACTGTCTGTATGTGCGGGTATCTCTGTAGTTATTGTTGGGGTGTGCTATGCCAGTGGAGAAAGGTTATCTATGACATTTATAATAGGTACACTACCAATTTTATTTTTACTTTTGTCCTTTTGACATACCTTTGCAAAAGACATCCAGTTTTTGTTTATCCATTTCTTATTTCATTTCTTTTTCAACCAAAAATATGTCCCATTTGTCAGCAGTTTCATCTGCTATCTCTTTCACTCTTCCTGCCATTAGGCTGACCTACCGGTGACCACTCATAAAAACTAACTGGTTGGCTTCAACAATCAATTCATCAATTTGTTCTCTCGAATTAACAGGGTGAACAACCAACAATGCTTCTACCTTTAACTTTTTATCCAATTCCATCATTAACATCCTTTTAGCCTCTAATCTAATGTATAAGTCACTAGGCAGATCATCTACAACCTCAATCAAAACTTTCTTGTAGATGTCAAGATGCAAAATGAGGCTTTCCTTTATTGTGTCCTTATCAAAATCCTTGAATGAATGATAAAGTTTATTCACATTGTAAAGACTACCATCTTTAGTAATTTTATTTACCAGTTCCTCCAATGTAAGGGTATCTGGTGCCTTAGGTTATTTCTTCTTTGGAGTTAACTTCTTCTTAGGCTTCCTTATAGCCTGTTGCTTCTTCCTTAATGTTCTTGTCCTTTTAGGAGAACAAGAAGGTACTAGTGAGGGTTTCTGCTTCTTCCTTTCAACTCTCTCGAACATTGTTGCCTTTCCACTATCTGTATCAGGAGAAGTGACAACTAGGAAACATGAGATATAGGTTCTAATCCTTTCAATTCACTAGCAGAAATACCACCTAAGTTCATCACATTTTCCTTAACTTCTTTAACTATTTTGGATGCATCTTTGATGAATTTTTCTCTTCTTTTTCTCTGATTCTGCATCAAAACAACACTCTCAATAGTCTTCAGAGGGTTCCCTAGGTGCATCAAGAAGTGTCTTAGCATAAGCCTCAAGAATATTCAGATCAACTTCATATCCAATCTCTGTTATCCAAATAGTTCTAGGAGTAACAACTTCCATCCATGTCTCATCTCTTTTGATTACAAAACAAATTTGCTTGTCATACTTATCCACAATGCTCTACGGTATCCTTTCTCTAGCCTTCATTTTGGTATGGATGTTTTTGAAGTAGTCTTTTACCATGTCATCATTGTTAGCACCTATGCCGGTAATAGCTTCCATGATCTGTCTACCTACCGAGATGTCATATGCAAAGTCCTTGTGACCAATGTCGGGTATCTCCTTTGTGAAGTAAAGAATTAAACACACAAGTAGATTCCCAAAATGGAATGTTCCCTTCTTGTCACCCTTAATCTTTTTTCAAGTTATCTAGCAGTTCATCCTTAAGCCCCTCATAGATATCAATTTTAGCATTTTTCTTTACCATCTCATATGCACTATGAATACACAAACTAGAAACAAAATTTAACCTCTTTGCATGTGTAACTCTGTATCCAAATACTATGATCACATATTTCACATTTGCATGAATGATATCATTAACCTTGAGAGATCTGTTGTCAAATGTAGCTTCGGTTAGGTCCATAACACCCTTGTTTGGTATCTTCTTCCTTTTGTCAGGCCTAGTACCGGTTGAGGGTAAACCAGTAACTGCCTTAATTGCTTCCTTAGTAATTTTACAAATAGAGTCTATCCAAATAAACTCCCCATGAACTCTGCTCAGTACAAGACAAACTATCTTATCCAAAAATTCAGGAATGTTCAAAATTTCAAAAAATCCTAAATCCGCAACAATCTTATGCTCCGGCTTGACTAAACCTTGTTCATCAGTTATAACATTTCTATACATGTTCCTCAAGTCATCTGACCCTAGATTCTCTATATTGCAGTGAATAAAAATCCCCGGGTCTTCAAAAAAAGCAACTTCATTTAGAATCTTAAAAAAGACTCCAATGGAATCACCTTGCTTAGAAATCTTAGGAATGATTTTAAACATGAGTCTAGGGTGCTTAATGTTTTCTACCACAGTAGGGTTTGCAATAAATTCAAGTGTAGAAGATGAAGATGCCATTTTGAAAGATAAATACCTTTTCACTTGTGAAATCCTTAAATGCCTGAAAAATATTTGTTGCTTTCTTTAAAATGCCTTTGCTCTCTCTTTGCGCTCTTTGAATGCTTGGATTCTTGGTGGATTGAAATGGGGATATTTTGGTGTTTTATAGAAAAAAATTTCTCCTACAACCACATTAAATGCTTGCCGGTGAAGTGAAATCTTAACATATCTGTCGGTAAAGAATAAATATAACTTTTTACCATCAACCAAGGGTAGAATGCATGATTTTGAGTTTTTTGCCATACCCTCTAAGTATTATTCCTTAGTTAGATGAATAATCTCCTATTGGTGGAGGGTTACTCTGTTCTATCGGTGCAGAGACAGATTCATCAACTCTTTGATCTCTCTTCTTAATCCATTGTTTTGAAAATTCTTGCTTTATTTCATTTACTTTTTCCTTTCCTTTCTCATTAGATCCTTTATTATTCGCCGGTATAGTCTTGCTTCTACAAATTTTGCAATATGCCAAAACTTGTTACATGCATAATAAGTTACTTTATTTCTCTGAATAACCTTTCCATATCCTTGACCAGTTTGTGTTATGCATCGATTAGATAAATGTCCAAATTGACCACAAACATAGCATTTCACATTCATTCTGCAATTTTTTGAGTTGTGACCAACTCTATTGCATTTGGAACATTGACCAGTGGGTAAATTTGTATTCTGATTATTTCTAAATCTCCACTAATTTTCTCTATGACCAAATTTGTTGCAATTATAACATTTCCCATTAAATTTATAAGCATTAGGTTGTCTTACCGGCTTGCTGTGATCTTGATTATTTGCAGTCTCGAAACTTTCTCCATGTTCAAATCCAAGTCCAATTGTATCTCCATCAGGTTTTTGTCTTTTGAGCATGTCATCAAGCATTTCTGAACTTTTCTTGAATTTGTCATTGTGTTCATTTGCAATGATCAACTCATTTTCCAAAATGCCATTTTGTCTCCTAAGATCCTCTTTATCTTGTTGCATGTGAATCAGATCTATTTTTAGCATATCATTCTCATGACAAAGTCTTAGATTTTAATTTTCTCCACCATTAAGTCTCCTAGTCAAGTCTTCTTCATTCTTCTTCCTATCTTCAATATCCTTACATAGCCTCATGGTTAAATCTTGCATTCCATTCCTCATGTTACTATTCTCTTGCCTCAACATCTCTACAATATCTCTAAGAGTTTCCTTTTCATCATCATGTTTCTGCATTTGCTCATTAAATTCCTTCCTCTTATTTTGTGCTATAACTAGGTTCTCCTGAAGTCCTTTAATGAATTCCTGGGCAGTCCTCAGATCATCTTCAAGTTTGATATTCTTCAATTTTCTACATCAAAATCTTCAAGAGCTCCTTCCAACTATTTTCTCAAACTCTCCATCAATACCGATTTCAGAATCTTCCTCAAGTGATTAGGCTTTTGCAAATAGAGGACCCAGCTCTGGTACAAATTGTTAGATTCAATCATAGTCCCAAAGACACTGAGATGGGTGGGGGGGGGGGGGGGGGGGTGGTGAATCAATGTCTAACTAGTTAAAGGAATATTTGAACTTATTTATACTTTGCAACCCAAATTAATGTACTAGTAAACATGTAATAATGCAACAAAGATAAATAATAGAGAAAGCATAAATGCACACCATAACACATGTTATTTTGGCGAGGAAACTCGATAAGGGAAAAACCTCGGTGGGATTTGTGACCCACAATATTTACTCATTGGCTAATATGAATAAATATTTCTTACAATAGGGGCTTGCACATGCAAGAAGGCCAACAGCCTAGAGCTCATTACTCAGAAGAGTCTCACTGACTACAAAATGAATAATTAAATACAAGACAATGTACTACTCAAAATAGCATCTGTAATGCTTGATTTAGTATCGGTTTAAGCTCTATTAGAAACCATAACCAAAAACCTTGTTGGTGAATGATATTCACTCACATAACCTATATTTAATTGTTACAAAATCCTTTCTCTATCTTCTATAATCTATTACATAATTGCCTCTCTATATTATATCAAAAATAACCTATAAGATCTCGTACATATATGAGTCTTTACAATGCATCATGTCGGCTTACAAATAATTACATTACAATACAATTCACATAAACAAAACTTGTCTCATTTCGGCCTAGATGCCGGTATGCTTCATTATCGGTGAAAACTAAATACTAGTGAATGAACTTTGTTGTGCCTGCTGGTGTCGGTGAATGACGCTTGTTTTGCTAGTGAACCTATAGAATCTTGTTACCAGTTGGTTGCCATCAATGACAACATCAACCATTATCATGTGAGTGTAGAATGCCAACATGTTTTTCATTCCTTTTTTTATTCTTTATTTGCATATAATTGATATTTTTTGCATGGAATTCCTAACACAGTATAGTTGTAGATGGGTACCTAACATAGTGTTGTTGTCAGGACTCATAATGCATCTAATATTGGATAGTTTTAATCCTTAAGCTCCACTTATGAGAGGTGTTGAGTGACTATTTTTCCCTATTTATGTTTACTTGTGTTTCACTTAGGTAACTAGCATTTAATTGGGTAGTTGTTGGTAATTAGACTCTACCTACACTCCTTTAATATTTAGACACATGTCAAGATCTTGTGCTCTCTTCCCTCATGCTCTTGCCTTTATAGGCAAGGCTATTGTACATTTTTACTCACCGTTCACCTTAATTCATTTTGTTAGTGGTGAAATATCATTTCCATTGCTTGTTCTCTTTTTTCTATGAAGGATGGTCTATAGATTGGCTCCTATGGTTGGGTGCAAACCCTACCAACAATAAGCTTCCAAAATAGTAAGTATATTTCTATAATAATTTGTATATGTACTTCCCTATTAATTACCAAATGATATTCATGAAGAGGCACTTGCACCTTTTGAATTTATTCTAATCTATCAAATTAATAATGAGAAGAAAAATAAGTCCATTTACTCCATTTATTGCATTAAAATTGGAAAATATTAAATAGGCCAATTTTTTCCAAAATATCACAAATAAATTGTTGGAAAATTTAAAAGTAGGAAAATTAACTCGTATTGTTCCATTAACATTGAAGAAAAAAATCACGAGAACCATAGGAGGATACAAAGACAATGAAGAGAGGGTTTCCAGCAAGGGAGAATGTGTAGAAAATTAAAACAAAGATTATAAAGGTGATTTATTTGTGGGTGAGGTTGCTTCTTCAAACACATTTGTCTCTAGTAACTAATGTTCCTTTCGCCACTATGGTGGAATGATTGTTTTCCGCTATGGTCATCCCAGTCTTAGATGTGGCTCATTTGAATCTCACCATTTTTTCTTTTGGTGAGTGATGCATGTGCTTGCTAGAGCTAGGGTGATTCCAAAGTGGTGTCCTTTCCTTATTCCTTGGGATAGTATTGAGGATGATGCAATGGTTGGGGATATATCTATCCTTTCCCTTTCCTCTTGACTCTCCTTTCCCTCTACATGGGGGATTGATACCATATTCTTTTGGTTTTCTTTGGTGTTGTTTTATTTGATGTTGTTGTGTTTTCTTTATATTTTAGCATGATTTATTCTTCTTGTATCATGGATGATGGCTTCAAGGTTTTTTTTTCTATTGAATTTTGTGTGTTTCAAGTATTTTAATTTTTGGGTTTGTTGGTGGTTGTTGTTGATGTTTTGTTTTTAAGGATTATCCTATAATAGGGATTCAAGGCTTGATTGGTGGCACTTGTGATATGTCAGTGCTCTTCTTTCATCTTATTTAGGAAAGTTTTAGATGGTGCAGTTGTTTCTCTCATTCTTCTTTTGTGGTTGAGATTGGGTGCCCTGTTGCATAGTGGGTTGTTGGGATCTTGCAAGACAAAGATATTTTCTTTGGGTTGCTGTGCCTTTTGAGATTGCCTCTATATTGGCTTATTCCAGTGCTAGAATTCTTATTACTCAATCTAGTCTCGTTGAAATTCAATTGGAGACTTGGGAAAAACCTACTTGTTTAGGGATCTTTTCTTGGTGGTTTTGTTCTTTTTATTTTTATTTTTTCAGATTCCTAGTTACTATATTTTTTGTTAGTGGATTTGGTGGTGTCATTTGGGTGTTTTGGCTATAATGGGGTTGTTGTGATTTGACCCCTATTTATTTTGGTGGCCTCTTTTGGATGAGTTTTTTTATGTGTGTTTTTGGTTAGGTGTTTTGTTTCCTTTTTTCTCTCTCCCTTAGATCCTAAAGTTAGATGGTTATGGAGATACAACAAGGGGATTTCTTCTACCCCTGTTTTATAACTTGTGATTGGTTATCCTATTTAGGTGAAGTGTTTTGGGATATGAGAACACTGAGAGGGGGGGCTGAATTAGTGTTATGTCAGAATCAACAATATTTAACTTTCTAAACCATGCATGTATGTACCGGTAAACAAATAAGCATATAACAAGAAGCAAATAAACCATCCACATAAATGAACACAATAACACATAATTTATACATGGAAAACCTCAATGAGGAAAAACCATAGTGGGATTTGTGACCCACAATATTAGCTCACTGGCCATATGAAAAGATATTACATAAACAGGGGCCTACACTTGCAGGAAGGCATACTACCTAGAGCATACTGCTCATCACTAAACAGCCTCACTGACTACAAGCTTTCTGCCAAATTAAATTACTAAAAAATGGAGTCAAGAATGCATCTGCTATGCCAGATAGAGTTCTGGTTCTAGTTTTGTTCTGTACCGGTTCACAATCTTGAACTATTACTGGTATTACTTCTCCTCCAAGAGTTCTTTCCTAGCTATCTATAGATCATTGCATGATACATTGTTCACATACAAAAATGATCTCCATACATATATTTTGTATCTCAGAGTTCTGCTATATGTATATCTTTATACCATCTCTTCATGTCTTAAATTGACCTAGCAAACTGACTTATATACCTATTACATATGATATGTCTTATGTCAGCTTACAATGCATTTATAAAGAATATTCAATGTCGGCCTTGACAATAATTACAAAAAGATTTACCAAAATAAATCCTTCTTGATGTCAGCTTCCTTGAAGTACTGATGTCGGTGCCAGTGCCGGTGCCGGTGTAGTCCTGAATGCTTCCAATGCCAGTATCTACCGGTATATGCCTCCTAGTGTCGGTTTGTGACTTCCATCAAGTCTAATTGCCTTCTATCCAATCTTGTTGCCATCAATGAAAACAAAATGAATCCAATGAGTGTCAATTTCCAACAAAGAGTGTGGTGGTAGGTTGTGATGAGTTCTAGTACTTATTTTTCTCATATTATTTGACCTTTCTTATGGATCTTGAGCCTTTTCCTATAGAAATGAAGTTTGGTTGTGTAGGAGAAGAAGGGAAGTGCTGCAAGGGAGCTAGTGTTTCCCTTCATTTAGATCTCACTCTTTCTTTCGTATTGAGGTGGAGTTTAAAGAAATTTGTAGAATTGTTCTTGTTATTCCTTTTGAGGTGGAGTTTGAGAATTGTGTAAGGTATTCATATCGGTTTCAAAGGAAAGTGAATGTCAAATATTTTAATATGATTAATACTTATTGTGTTCGTTATTGGTCTTGTGAGTGTTGTCTCTCTAAGTAGTCCTTTTTTGGGGATTTAAGGTCTTGATGATTTAACTACATGTTCTCTCTTGTTTGGTTGTTGTTGTTGTCGTTGTTATGATTTTGGCTATTTATTGCTATTCTATGTTTTATATTTTTGTAGTGCTCTATAACTGGGTTCCATATCCCAACAAAATCTATTTGTAAATGGTTTTGGGTCCCTTTAAAACCTATTCTACCTTTAATAAAAAATATTACAAAGCAAAACCATCCTAAAAATTTCTAAAGCATCAAAAATAAAAATTATAAAAATTATAAAAGTTATCATTTCCCTACATTAATTCACTTAAAGCCCAAACATTAGTTGAATCTTGCAATAAATTTATAATTAAAAATAAATAAAATAAAACCATGGGATGCAAGAACTTTTCCTTCAAAATTAAATTTATAACATGAATGTATAATTTAAATTGTCTATAATTATATACATAGAATGTCTTAACTGGGAAGAAATAACATGACCTAAATAGTCTATACAAATTAGAACACGGACATAATACAATCACATACTTCACTCACACACCATCATACATTTCATAATTTTATGATTAGTCAATTTAAGAAAAATTCTAAATCTATCCTAATTTGTGATATCTTAATGACAAGCAATCATTGGAAGGGTGGACTTTCATGTCTCCTTTTTTAAATTGGATTTACTAATATGTAATAGTAATAACTAATTATAATATAATTATGAAATATAAAATTAAATTAAGTTTAATAAGTGGTCAAAGAGCTTGAAATAATGACTTAGGATTAGTGGAGGACTAAAGGTATAAAATGAATATAACATCATTTCATAAAGGGGAAAAGCATTCAATGATTTATTTGGAATAAAGGAATTAATTCAAGCAATTGATTTGGAAAAATATGTTATTCTCAAAAGGGCAGCAATGAAGGATTGTGACTCATTTCTTGTGAAATTTTGTCACTCCCTCAAGAATGGGATATAAATAGTAGATACTTTTTTGAGGAAGAGATCATTCATCCAAGAAAGGCAATTCAAGCATCCACTAGCCATAAATTCATTCTAGAAAAATTCAAATATTGACTTATCAATCCATCAAGATATATCAATTAGTAAAAGCAATAATCTAGCAAATACATCAAGCAATCATTCTCGAATTTTAGGAAGTGTCTTGCAATGAGGAGGGATGAAATCCCCTCTAAGTTCATGAGAAGATAAGGTTGAAAACCCTTAATTCACATACCAAGTTTAGATAAAAACTCAAATCTTGGTCACGGTAGACTAAGTTTTAGAAGGACAAAAACCCTTTAATGTTGTTTGAAAGTTAAGAATGAAAACTCTTGATATTACCATTTTTGAGTTAGGGATAAAAACCTCTAATATAGCATGTTTGTAAGTATTTGCAAAAAAATCATCATGTGATTGATTTTTAGAATTATACTATGATCTATTTATCTAAATATTATGATTAATTATTTATTTTTTGTAAATGTTATTATCACTTTGAGTAAATATTTTTGTTTAAGGATAAAATCAAGAATATAAAAAAAGGACATTACAATATTCTTCTTGTGAACTAAACGTAATCTTTGAAAAGCTAAATGCCCGTTACATTGGTGTCACAATCATGAATCATTTGTGGTTGTTTTAAAGGAATGCATTTAAATATAAACTAATATGAGAGAGAATAAATTATTATTTCATACAAGTGTTTTCTTTCTATATTATAACTAGCATAACAAGGGTGTTGTTGTTGGTATTTTGGTATGGTTTTGTCATTGATGTCAACACCTACTGAAACACTATCACTTTGGAGATCGAGCAACATTCACTGGCAAGCAAGTAGTTATTGCACAGTTACTAGTATATGGTTCACTAGCAGGATATAATGTTCACCGGCACTTGGAATGATATGGAAGACACTTGGTAATGTCAAAGACATCATGTAGACACTTTGTTTTGAAGAATTCATCATTGGTATATTCATATTTGCATATTTGCCTTTACCGGCAAATAGGTCTAGGGTTATCTAGGGTTACACCTGCAGGCTTATCTTTTTCAGATCAG
This sequence comes from Cryptomeria japonica, assembly GCF_030272615.1. NCBI lineage: Eukaryota > Viridiplantae > Streptophyta > Pinopsida > Cupressales > Cupressaceae > Cryptomeria > Cryptomeria japonica. The sequence goes on along the minus strand of NC_081405.1, from coordinate 616,717,566 downwards.
CATGGCATGCTATAGAGATGATTTATTATTGTTGTAAATGCATTAAGCCGACATGTTCAATCAGTTATTGCATCAAATATTATATTATTTGTAAAATGTTTTTATTGTAATATCTTGTAGAGCCAACCTACTAAAATTGGTCTTAGGTTATGGTATAAATGTAAGATCTTATTTGTAAGATCAAATGTGGAATGCGAAGAAGAATTGTGAGAAGGTATATGCGAGATTAAGAAAAGGTATACATGAAGACATCATTTGAAGTTGAAGCAAGGTTTTTGTAGAAGCATATCAACACTACATCAGTACTGAATCTAGCATATGAAGATGCTATTTTGTACAGTACATTCTTATTGGATTTAACCATCCAACTTTAGTCAGTGTGACTCCCATTTTGTGATTCAGCAGTGAGCTCTAGGCCGTTGGCCTTTCTGCATTTGCAGACCCCATTTATGTACATTTACTATCTATAGTAGTATCATCTGATTGTGGGTAAGGTTTCCCACCATGGTTTTCCCCTTACAGGGTTTTCATGTACAAATATTGGTGTTATGTGTTGTGGATGACTTTATGTTTATGTTTCATGCACTAATCTTTACCGGTAAAGCAATTTATTATTAACACTGTCTACTGGCATACTTAACTGGTTTATCGGTATTAAGAATTAAGTTGGTTAAATGGTTTTTAATTTGAATTTATTAGACAACTGATTCACCCCCCCCCTCTTAGTTGTCTCTGGGACCTAACAATAGGTATCATAGCTTAGTCCTCTTTTGCAGAAGTTTAACAAATTGAGGAGATGCAATGTCTACTAATTATTTCAGGATGGACAGTCCTAAAATTGATGGAACCAACTATGGGATATGGAAGATTAGGATGGAGACACATCTGAATTGCATTGGTAAAGACATCTGGGAAGTTACAAAGAATGGTTATACTATTGCTATAGCTGGTTAGACTGCTCCAACTACCTTAGCTAAAGATGAGGAGAATGATTGGAAAGCAAGAGAAGCACTTTGAGTGGATTATCAGATCAACAAATCATGGGATTATCAAATAGGTCCACTGCTAAAGCTATTTGGAATCATTTGGAAACACTAAATGAAGGAGATTCCATAGTCAAGATTGCAAAACTTGGAAGCTTCTGAATCAAGTATGAACATCTGAAAATGGAAGAAGATGAAAGAATTTCTTCTTTTATGGAAAGAGTAAATGAAATTAATTTGGGTATTAAATGTTGTGGAGGAACCCTGAGTGAGGATGAAATTGTTTTAAAAATCTTAAGAGGATTGCCACCAGCATATAAAATGAAGGTTACTACTATAAATGAGTTGAGAATAATGCCTAATACATCAATAACTAGGGAAAGATTGATTGGAAAACTTTTAGCCTTCGAAATTGAGGAATTTGGTCCTGTTGCTACTATAAAGACAGATTTGGCCTTTAAATCATCAACATCATCTGCTCCATCATTTGACAAATCCAACTGGAAAGCCTTTTATGCAAAAGAACTTGAAGAAACTAGGAAGGATAATGAAGAGCTTGAAGAACTTGAAGCACTATTTGCAAGGAAAATGCCAAAAGGTCTAGTTGGAAGTAAGTATGAAGGTAAAGCATCCTTTAAATGTTTCAATTGCAATAAAATTGGTCATATGGTTTCAAGCTGCCCTGATAGACATGCTAGACTAAGAGAAGAAGCTAGAAGAACATACAAGCCTAATCCTGAATATCAGAGATACAGATTTAAGAAGAACAAAGACAAATCTTGTTACATTGCTGATGAAGGTGTGATTGATGATTTTGATGAGGATCTAGTAGACAATGGATGGGTTTTTGTTGCTATAACCGAAGATCAACCGACACCTATTGCTCAACCGGTAGAACAAGCCCTAGAAGCTAAAGTTGAAGCAAAGGATGAATGGATCATTGACTCAGGATGCTCACATCACATGACAGGAGACAAAGGTAAATTTTTGAACTTTCAAGAATACAATGGAGGTTTAGTAAGATTTGGAGATGACAAAGCCTGTTCAATCAAAGGTAAGGGTTCAATATCTCTTGATGGTAAGAATAACACTAACAATGTCTACTATGTTGAAGGATCAAAGCATAATCTTTTAAGTGTTGGTCAATTAGTTGAGAAGGGATTTCAGTTACAATTTAAAATTGGAAAATGCAAAATCATGAATAGAACTGGTTTGGAAATTGCAACCGGTAATCAGACTAGAGGTAATATCTTTCATTTGAATAATAGTGAAAAGGCATGCTTGATTGCACATATAGATGAAAGTTGGTTATGGCATAAGAGACTATGTCATGTAAACTTTGATTGCATGGTAAAAATTAGTACTTCTAAGGCAGTTAGAGATCTACCTAAAATTGTGAAACCTCAGAGTATAATTTGTAAGGAATGTCAATTTGGAAAACAAGTTAGAGCTAGTTTCAAAAGTATTCTAGACAAATCCAATAATGCTCTCGATTTGATTCACACTGATTTATGTGGTCTGACAAGAACTAAAATCTTACAAGGTGATAGATATTTCATGCTAATTATTGATGATTATTCTAGAATGTGTTGGGTTACTTTTCTCAAAGAAAAATCAGAAGCACTTGGAAAGTTCAAACTGTTCAAAGCAATGGTTTAGAATGAAACCGGTAAGAAAATCAAATGTTTAAGATCAGATCAAGGAGGAGAATTCACATATAAGGAATTTAATACATTTTGTGAAGTGAATGGAATCAGAAGACAGTTATCAACACCTTGGACACCACAGCAGAATGGAGTTGTTGAAAGAAAAAATAGAACTATCTTGGATGCAACAGGAAGTATGTTATCTGAAGCAAATCTACCACATGTGTATTGGAGAGAAGCAGTTAGCACTACTGTCTATACATTCAACAAATTTCACATCAAAGGTGAAACCGGTAAGACCCCTCATGAACTATGGTTTGTTAATACTCCTACTCTTAATTATTTCAGAATTTTTGGAAGTAAATGTTATATTAGAAGAGATGAGTATATTGGCAAATTTGATCCTAGAAGTGATGAAGGAATATTTCTTGGTTATTCATCTAAGAGCAAGGCATATAGATGTTTTAATAAGAGATTGTAAAAAATTGTTGAGAGTACAAATGTAAAGATTGATGAACAATTCAGAGGAACTTCAAGGTATATAGACTCTGAACCAACAACATAAATTGTGACAAATGAACCTACACTAAATCCACCAGTACATAATGAAGATCCAGTTACCCCGGTACCATCAAAGGATTTCACAGTAATTGAAGAACAATAACAAACTAAGACACCCTGGTATGTAAGATTGAATCATTCCGAAGATCAGATAATTGGAAACAAATTTAAAGGAGTTATGACAAGAGGAAGATTGGCAAATGAAGAGGTATGTCTTATTTCTCAAATTGAACCATCATCTATAAATGAGGCATGTGAAGATTAATTTTGGATTAAACCTATGGAAGAATTAGGACAAATTGAGAAAAATAATACTCGGACATTAGTTCCCCGTCCTAAAGATAAAAATGTAATTGGAACCAAATGGGTTTTTAGAAACAAACTTAATGAAGATGGTAAGGTTGTCAAAAATAAAGCAAGACTAGTGTGTAAGGGATATTCTCAGAAAGAAGGAGTTGATTACAATGAAACCTTTGCACCGGTAGCTAGAATTGAGGTAGTCAGATTATTCTTGGCTTTTGCAACTCACAAGGACTACAAAGTTTATCAAATGGATATTAAATGTGCATTTTTGAGTGGAGATCTTGAAGAGAATGTATATATTGAACAAATTGGTGGATTTTCTTTGACAGATGACAATGATATGGTTTGCAGGTTAAGAAAAGCTCTGTATGGATTGAAACAAGCCCCAAGAGCTTGGTATGCAAGGTTGGATAAGTATCTTTTAAAGATTGGTTTTACTAAAGGAAATGCAGATAGCAATTTATATTACAAAATAACTAATGATGACATCTTGATTATAGAGGTATTCATTGATGATATAATCTTTGGAGGAGAAGATGGATTATGTAGGGAATTTTCTATTAAAATGCAGCAAGAATTTGAAATGTCTATGATTGGAGAAATAAAATTCTTTTTACGATTGCAGATTTCACAGATTGATAAAGGTATATTCTTGAGTCAATCCAAGTACTTGAAAGAATTACTAAAGAAATTTTGGATGGAGAACTCTAAACTGGTAAGCACACCTATGACTATAAATGACAAATTATCTCAAAGGGATGAATCTACACCCGTTAATCCAACTAGATATAAATCTATGATAGGAGGTCTACTGTATTTGACACAAACTAGACCTAATATTATGAATGCAGTATGTATTGTTTCTAGATTTCAAAGTAATCCTAGGGAAAATCATGAATCAACAGTAAAAAGGATTTTTTGGTACTTACAAGGCACTGTAAATCTTGGATTATAGTATCCTAGAGATGAAAATTTTGATCTCTGTGCATACACAGATGTAAATTGGGTAGGAGATGTGGATGATAGAAAAAACACCACTAGAGGAGCATTCTTTCTTGGAAAGAGATTAGTTTCTTGGTTGAGTAAGAAACAAAGTTGTACATCTTTATCAACAGCAGAATCAGAATATGTTGCAGCAACAACTAACTGTACATAGGTACTATGGCTTAAGAAAATGTTGAAAGACATAAAGGTAAAATGCAAAGAACCTATTACTATATATTGTGATAACGCTACAGCAATTGATATATCTAAGAATCCGGTATTACATTCTAAAACAAAACATTTTTCTATCAAACTAAATTTTCTAAGGGAAAAAGTTGAAGAAAAGGAGATAAAACTAGTTTATGTGAATATTAAAGAACAACTTGCAGATATTTTCACAAAATCTTTTCCTAAGGAGACTTTTGAATATCTCAGAGATCAACTTGGAGTCATACCACCACTGGCAGAGACTCAGACAGTTGATGATTGTCATCAACCAACAGAATTGAAAGACAAATCTCTTACTTCGGTCTTTGATGAGGAAGCTACTTCTCAGGGGGAGTAGTTGGTATATTGAATTGATTGGTATTTTGTATATGAACTTGATTTTTGTAACTTTGGCATTTGATGTCAAAGGGGGAGAGATATCTATGGAAAAACACATTATCTTTTGAGGAGAGATTGGTATTGAAAAATCTTTGGATAAACACATGTTGCTCCCAAGGGGAGAAACTATTTAGAGGAGATTATTGGTTTTTGGCATTTGGCATTTCTGTTTTGACACTTTGATGGTTTTTCCATCTTGTGTTGCCATCAATGCCAAAGGGGGAGATTGTTGGTATTTTGGTATGGTTTTGTCATTGATGTCAACACCTACTGAAACACTGGCACTTTGGAGATCCAGCAACATTCACTGCCAAGCAAGTAACTATTGCACAGTTACTGGTATATGGTTCATCAACAGGATATAACATTCACTGGCACTTCGAATAATATGGAAGACACTTGGTAATGTTGAAGATATCGTGTGGACACTTTGTTTTGAAGAATTAATCATTGGTATATTCATATTTGCATATTTGTCTTTACTGCTAAATAGGTCCAGGATTATCTAGGGTTACACCGATAGGCTTGTCTTTTTTAGATCAGCATGGCATGCTATAGAGATGATTTATTATTGTTGTAAATGCATTAAGCTGACATGTTCAATCAGTTATTGTATCGGATATTATATTATTTGTAAAATGTTGTTATTGTAATATCTTGTAGAGTAGACCTACTAGAATTGGTCTTAGGTTATGGTATAAATGTAAGATCTTATTTGTAAGATTGAATGTGGAATGCAAAGAAGAATTGTGAGAAGGTATATGTGAGATTAAGCAAAGGTATACACGAAGACATCATTTAAAGGTGAAGCAAGGTTTTTGTAGAAGCATATCAGCACTACACTGGTACTGAATCCAGCATATGAAGATGCTAAATTGTACAGTACAATCTTATTGGATTTAACCATCCAACTGTAGTCAGTGTGACTCCCATTTTGTGATTAAGCAATGAGCTCTAGGCTGTTGGCCTTTCTGCATGTGCAGACCCCATTTATGTACACTTATTATCTGTAGTAGTATCATCTGATTGTGGGTAAGGTTTCCCACTGTGTTTTTTCCCCTTACAAGGTTTCCATGTACAAATATTGGTGTTATGTGTTGTGGATGACTTTATGTTTATGTTTCATGCACTAATCTTTACCGGTATAGTAATTTACTATTAACACTGTCTATGGGCATACTTAACTGGTTTACCGGTATTAAGCATTAAGTTGGTTAAATGGTTTTTTGTTTGAATTTATTAGACAACTGATTCACCCCCCCTCTGTCTCAGTTGTCTCCAGGACCTAACAGTTGTCCCTATAACAACAAAAGCCCGAATGCATCCAAAATTAAACACTAAAATTACAGCACACAAAAAATAACAAAATCACAACAATTCGATAGCAATAAACATAACCATCGAAAGTATAGAACATAATCTAATAAAGAAACCTACCATAGTAACCTTTAAAGTTTATAAAAGGAGCCAAGCTCTTATAAATAGGAACAACAACAATAGGAAAATCCCCTAAACAACTAGGTATTGCTAGATTTTTTAACACCTTGGTCTTCTTGTACCACAACATTGTTCTAGTCATCAGTTAGGAACTTAAATAGTTCCTTGTGAATTCCTTATTTGTGCACAACATCGACAAGTACCTTTTCCTATATTAAACAAAGAGAAGTAGTTGAATTTTTCATAACCATGAGGTTGGATTCACAAATGCTACCCATCTTCAATTCCAGCTCAATGAGTTTTTCCTTAAGTCTATGCAATTCCTCCCCCTTATATCTCAACTCTTTCTCAGCCTTCTAACATCCCACACAACTCTCACCCATTGTATTCATCTTCACATTTTCTTCCATGACCACCTCTTCTAGTTTTTCATCCCCAATCAGGCTCCCCTACTAGGCCCAACTATTTTTAGCTGACTTAGATCTAGATTGTCATCCAAATTTTTAGGGTTCCCATCTAAATTCTCAAGGTTCTCATCCAAATACTCCTTTCCACTGTAAGTATTACCACCATCCCCTTTTTCTTCATAATTTTTTCCCTACTCCCCTTCCTAATCTTTAAAGTCATAATCCACCAGTTTTGACCTCCTACTGTTCCCAGAATCACAAGAGGCAATTATGTCTAACCATTTCCTACCTTGACTCTGAATACTCTCCTTTTCCTCATCTTCTTCCTTACTTGACTCGTCAACAATTGTAATCTTTTTGGGGCTTGGGATCTTCCCTTTCTTCTTTCTAGCTGGGTCCTTTTGGGTTTTGGGCATATCTATTTCTATTATAACCACAAAAGTGGAAGGGGTTGTAGGTGAAGCCATGAAATCAACCTCTGGATGGGGAATATAGTATTTTGTCTAAGCACTAGGTGCACCAATTAGAAAGGAGTAAGTACTCATGGAAGGGGCTACCATAACAACAATGTGTCAAGGCGAACAAAGGGCAAGATGGAAAGGATTAAGCCTATAAATCAAACCCTGGTGCAAGGGCACCAAATTTTTGTCCTATTTTTTGTATCAAGGGCTTGTTTGATAGACTGTTTGAAGGATTGGAATAGATAGAAAGGAAAAGAAATGGTTTCATGGTTCCTCAAATGGTTGAGAATTGGCATATGATATAAATAATAGAATTTATGATGACCTTTGAGAGTGAAATATTTCATTATCATTAAGCATTCCATTTCCTAGTGGCCAGGGAGCTCTTCTGTCACATAAACACCTTGCAACTTCAAAAGGGCTTCCTTCCCATGAAATAATTAGTTAAGACTTTCACCATTTGCAACATTGATTGTTCTTTTCTACTTCTTGCCTTCCATGGAGAGGCCAATCGCATAGATGATCAATTCCTCACTAACCTTGAACAAGATACCACTCATAGTGACCCATTTGTTCACCCAACATGTAATAAGCTAGATAGACAATTATTGATCAAACCTTTGCATCTATTCAAGATAACCATCAACTCCTCCTTCCTTGCAAATGTGCCACACAATTTCAACAAATTTTGAACTTGTCTGGCTTAAATCCAGCTCTGTGCACACAAGATCTCCTCCCATTCTTTGTTTCAAAATGATAACTAGTTAATTTATCACATTTTCTATTATGGTTATCTTCACACATAGCTTTATAATTTTTTCATTACAAGTTGTCTAGTATACTAAATATTTTGATCTATTTTTCATAGATACAAAGTATCATGAATATAAGAAATTTATATTTCCTTATTTTCAAAAAGGTTGCCATCATGCATTACATCTCCAAATTTAAGTCAACTTCCTACATAATGATCTAATTTGACAAATACTTTAGATTTAGTTATCATATATGATTTGAGTATCTATTACCCAAGAATCACACTTTTTCTTAAGGTTCTCCAATCGCATTTTTTTTCATCTTTCAATTGGTGTTTGAGGATGCTAAAAATAATATTATTATGTGGATAGAAAAATCAAGTGAAGAATTATCTCCAAATGGCTAATGATACTAGCTTCCCATTTTAGCCTCCACTATTTATAGTAGACAACAGTGAATATTGCAGTTATATATTGAAGATCCCACTTTTAACTCAATATATTTTAGAATTAGTATAAATAGTGTGTGAAACACCATCTAATGAAGATAAAACAAGCACAAGATTAATATGAAATTGAAAAAACTTGACCATTGAATAATGGGAAGAAGATGTGTACATATAGGTCAAAGACCAACCACAAAAGGAGGGAAGAATTGGAGTGGTGGCAAAACTACCCAAGAAATAAGGGAGATGTGTCAAATGATATTTGACACCACTCACAACCTCTCAACAACTTGGAAACATCATAAGGAGATATGTCAAGTTACCTAGCTAGGTTTAAAGGTCTACGTGGACGCCTAGGTGGAAAATGAAGTACACTAACACCCCCTTAAGCATAGCTTAGGTGAGTACAATGAAAAAAAATGGGTCCCGACTACTAGCCTGGTGAGGTACCCATGTACAATGCAAATGAAAACGAGTCTCTACCATGAAGCCTGATAAGGTACTCATGTACAAAGAAAAATATAATAAATAGAGTAAGATAGAAAAAATAGTGGGGAAAAAACTATCCTACAAAAAAGAGTTATAATATTTTCCTCTTCTTGTGATCCTCCTATTTCTTCATCTTTAACTTGCATTTGGCTCTATGCATTGCATTTTCTCTAGAGGCATAATTGGTAGATAGAGTAGATAGGGCACATTGCATTTGCTCAGGAAGCATAATTGGCTGATAGAGCAGATAGGCCACAATGCATTACATTTTCTCTAGAGGCATAAGTGGCAGATAGAGTAGATAGGCCACAATGCATTACATTTGCTCTAGAGGCATAATTGGCTGATAGAGTAGATATGACACACATAGTTTTAATGTACAATTTCTGGAGTAGATTTTATTACAATTCTCTCTATGACTTCCCTTTTATAATATTTGCAATTTCTCCTTTGTTTTGCACTTTATTTTAGTGCATATATTGCATACAATTTTATAATTTTAACACCAATAAAATTTGTTTTTACAAACTTCAAATAATAAAATATTTAAGAAATTAGAATAGGAGAGAAATTAGAGGAAATTTAAGAACCAGGGGCAGAAAAGTCATGTGACTAGGGAGTAAAATCCAAAAAAAATTGGATCCTCCCTTCCACGACATCACACCACCCCCTAGTTTCTTAGGTCATCAAAAGAGAGCCAAATTACATATGAATAGTGCCCTTTGTGGCTCCATAAAAATTGACGCCTGCTAGATTTCTGATTTTCAAAATATGATTTTGAATTTCAACGGCCTCCAGATGGCAAGTTGTCTCAACCTCTGTGAGCTTCAAGCTAGGTGTTGGTCCTGCTATGACCACCTGGCCGCTTCTCTAGCCTCTCCTCTGCCATGCTAGCTAGCCATGTGATACCATGTGTGAAACACCAAGATCTAATGAAGGTAAAACAAGCACAAGAGTAACACAAAATTGAACAAACTCGACCATTGAATAATGGAAAGGAGATGTGTACATATAGGTTAAAGACCTACCATGAAAGGAGGAAAGAACTGGAGTAGTGGTAAAACTACCCAGTAAATAAGGGAGATGTGTCAAGTGATATTTGACACCACTCACAACCTCTCAACAACTTGGACACCTCATAAGCAGACGTGTCAAGTTACCTAGCTAGGCTTAAAAGCCTATGTGGACGCCTAGGTAGAATATGAAGTAAACTAACAAATAGGATACATAGAACTCAAAGGACTTGAAAATCAAAATGTTTTGAATGCTTAAAAACTAATAAAATAACTCAAATGAAAGAAGATAGAAATAGGGGCAACCAAATTCTATTCGCCATCTAATCTACATCGGATATTTCAATTTTTCTTTGTATTGCTAGAATGAATGAATCAATGGAAGCATGGGAGTCCCTATGAACCAATCATTTGATGAAATCAAATTGGTAATACTTTCAATATTTTGAATAGATTTTAAAAATTTAAGAATTAAAGAAATTGAATCCATGAAGTGAACCATCTTATGACTCAATGGATAAATCTAATAGAATAGACATAAAAAGTTAAACTTCCTAAACTTTATTTGATAGTGATACCCATCGAAGAAAGAAAATAGTTTTGGATATAATGTCCTAGTTGAAAGATATAACAAATGACACACTCTTAACACTCTAATGAACAAGAAAAGTATAATGATGTAATAAATTATTACGAATAAAAAAAATACCCAAAACCGAGAAGTTAGCATAAATAGAAAAAAGTTATTTTTTTTATTATTCTCAATAATTGAATTAGTTGTGGCCTATTAATGGGCCTTCATGGGCTAATCCATCTCTAAAAGTAGACTCAAGGAGTTGAATGACATAAGCCAAACACATGACGGATTAAAATCAGTTTTGATGGGGCATTTAAAGGCAATCCTTTACCCTCTGGAGCAAGATGTGTGGGTAGGGATGAGAAGGGGAATATCTTGGCAATTTGAACTCAAAATCTACTGCACGGTACAAACAATGAAGTAGAGGCTAGTGTGGCTCTACTGGCAACCAATATGGCCCATAAAATGGTGCTCACAAAAGTACATCTAGAAGGAGGCTCACAAATAATGGCCATTGCTATTGCAAAAGGTGAAGCTCAAAATTGGAAACTCAATGGGTTTATAAATATAATGAGGGATATTTCTTTTTTTTTTTAATTTCAAAATATCTCATATTAAAAGGGATGGCAATAAGTTGGTGAACATATTATCGAAATAGGCGAACAAATTTAATGAAGGAAATCATGATTTTTGGTGGCTTGATTTTTGGTATGTGGAATTTAAAGGATTGAATGTATGAGCAATGATTTGAGTTGATGTGAAGGTATTTTGATTTACTCATAGTAATTAATATTTGTCAACCAATGCTTGTGAGCAGCTTTTAATGAAGGATGCATAATGATTTTCCACCATTTTTTGTGGTACTTTTCTTTGAGGATGGTGAAGTAGCAATTGGCATTTATGGGGAAAATTATAGATGATCATCTGAGAAATATCTTCTCATTTGACAACCCCTTGTTGTTCCAAATGATTCAAATGATCGTAGTAGGTGAATACACGGTCAAAAAATATCGCTACCGCACCAATGTGGTCATCGCTTCACTCTTCATGGCATGGTGCTTGAAGTTTGGTGACAAAGAGACGACAAGGTGGATTTTGTTGGTCGTGGTGAGGAATGAATGGTGCCTTGTCTCGGAAGGGTTGTTGAAGATGGCAAATCCTAGTGAGGGTTTCAACGCACGTTTGGTGAATGGCAGCATTTAAGGGAGTTTGCTTGTCCCAATAGACCATTCCTCATATGGAAGGCGGGAAGCGATACAGAGGAGAGGAGGGAGTAGGTGCATATTGAGTTGGAGTTTATCAAACAATACATTGCTGACTGGGAGAAGGAACGAACGCTACAAGTGAAAACAGGCTAGCACCTACGAGGAAGCGGCTCAGATTCAAAGAAGAGGACTAATGGGACAGGCAGGCAAGCAAGGGCACAAAGGGCTTAAAATGCATCAATTTTGTACAATTTTGTGAATTATGTATAATGCTGTGAATTTTGTAATGTTTTTATCAAAGATCACCATGGCTATGATGCTGTAAATTCGTAGAACTGGTATATATGATAGGGTAAGAAAGTTTTGAGGGGTCTAATACTTTCCTGTCTGTAAACTGCTCTGGTTGTATAAGTCGATATTAGTATAGTTTCTCGGCGCAAGGCCAGAAATGTAGGGCTCTAATATGTATGGGTGTATGGGGGTTGCTGGAACCAAAATGATGGTGGTTTGAACAGGGGTAGTAATATTTTTTCCAAAAATATATAGCATTCGGAAATGTAAGATATTAAAAAAAACACAATTGAATTGGCTGTTCATTGTTAAAAACATTTATTTTAATGTTTTAGCTGGTCATACAGCCGTGATTACTAGCAGAAGGCTTATTTTCTTACAACAGTTCGAAAAAAAAGTAATCCACATGCATAAGAGCTGCATGGAAAAACTACTAAAAACTGCATTAAAAGAAAGATAAAAATTAAAAAACATACATGCTGTTTTTGTAGTTTGTGGTTCCACTATGCTAAAAAAAACAAAAAATAAGAAGTTGCCCAGCATGGAAACTGATTCTGAACAAGCAGAATGATTATTAGAGATGATTAACGATCACGCAAAGTGATGTTGGATGAGTAAAACTATTATTAAAAGTTATCGAAGATCATCCATTGATCATGCACTTTAGAAACTTAGACAAGCAGCATTTCTTGAAATAGTAAAGGCAGGATGTTCTTCAAATCTAATTAAGTTACAATATTTCCAATGGATGGACATTGAAGTACTCGAAAAAAGAGCTTTAAAAAAGTGCCATTTCCTATGTGGGCAAACATTGCACCTCCTAATCATGTAGGCAAATCATTGATGAACATTCAAAAATCTTATCCGCAAGCGTACCCAAGCTCCCAAAAAAAGAGATCGACACTTTTAGTGGTGTAGAAAAAGTAACTTCAAATCAAAAAAGTGGTCACTTCCAAATCGAATACTATTATCCACTGTTAAACGAAATTTGGTAAACAACCAAAAACAAATCATAATTGCAAAAACCTCTGCTTTCAATCCCTAACATCTACTAATCTACCAATACAGGGACTTTCAACAACAGTTCCTGACCTTCCGAATACTGTTATCGACTGTCAAATGAATTTCTTAAACAATCAGAAAGAATATATGCGTTGCTTCTGTATTGTTCGAATAAAAAAACAGCGTATATCAGTATCAGTATCCCCTAACATCTAATAATCTATGAATACAGGACTTTCACCACCAGTTACTGACCTTTACGGCGCTGCCACTTTCGCCTTCTGTAAAACCCTAAATTGTCCGCCGTCTTCTCCACTGAGATCATGGGTTGATTTCGCTATCAATCTCTTTCCACCCAGAGAGAGATATACTCTGCACACCATTCTAACACGGTTGTGTGGAGGTGGATTTATTCGACGATTCCTAGGCTGTCACTGAGTAACAGCTGGCTAAACTCAACCCCAAATCTCCATTCTCCTTCCATCCCTGATAAAACACATCACCCAGGTTTATTTCCTTGCGAGGAATCCGATTACCAGAAAGTTAACATGTTAAAGGAGAGAGACTATTAAACATACATACAAAAATTCTACTACAAACTAAATTCATTAATTTTATATCAAGCAAACAAATGGATTTTCATGACACCTTGAGTAAAGAATTCCCAACGGGCGCAGACATGAAACTCGTAATATAAAAGAGTTCCAAGAAGTCGACGGGTTACTATTTGAACAGGAAGGGCTGAGAAATTGGATACCTGTAGCGGGCATTAACTGTCAACCACTTAGCCGACTTTTACACGTCAATGTCCACCAAGAAAATAAGATTACCCTAAAAACATGTATTCGGTTTAATTGTCTGGTAAAAGGGGCACAATATTATCGATCATGGACGCGGGGTTTTGATGTGATACCTTGTCGTGAAATCTCTTTTTCCATTTTAGGAAAGGATGCCTTTTTATTGTGAATTATATCTTTTAATACCATTTGTTGTAGTGGTCCCAATGAAATCCGAGGATACTTATGTCAGGGATTGGATCTGAAATGTATCCATAGAGCTCTAATTTTAAATTATATATTGGGCAAAATATATTCTTTTGGTACGTTTGCCAAAAACGTATAGCTCCATCAAAGCAGTTAAAGCTGAAATCTATTTATGGCAATTATTAAGAAACCTTTTCTACAAGCTTTTAAATGCCTCACATACATGCGCATATCAATATACAATTAGCACTATCACTAATTTTTTAACAATTTTTGAAGATAAAGTCAATATTTTTGTCAAACATAATCATGCTATTTAAGAATTCAATAAGATAAATAATATAGAAATGGATTTCTTTTTCAGGAAATGAAAGATTCAATGCATGAATTGTTATGTATTTCTTGAGTGCTCCAAAAAGGTATCCACTATCAATGTGTTGGAGCTCAATGTTGTGAAAGAGGGTTAGCATACCTAGCGACTATTGTTAGCTTACACCTTTGTCTTGATTATTGAGTAAGCATTATATATCTTTAGTGGGTTCCTATTCTAATTATGGCAGTCTTGTTTACTTATCTAATGTTTATGCTCCTACAAATTTTCAAGTGAAGGTCTTCTTATGGTCAAATATTTAATTTTTTTATTCTTTGTTTATTTCTATCCCTTTGACATACGATGGGGATGTAATGTTGTTATTTTTCTTAAAGAGAAACATAAGGCCTTGAGTCACCTAGACCATTCTTTTTCGTTATCACATCACAATAGGTCAATTCTTAATATTGTGGATATTAAACAAAGTGGCAACTTTTTCAAATGGAATAATAGGGGGCATGGTTATAATACAATATTTAAGTAGCTAAATAGGTTTTTAGTTTTCAATTGTTAGATTGGACATAATTGAATTGCTTCTTTATAAAATATCATTGAAAGGTATAGATAATTAGAATATTAATATTTCTTTATCTATTTTCTCTATCCTTAAGAAGCCCTATTCAAGTTTTAATTAAAGTGGTTTCATTACCGGGATTTACATGGGAAAATGGTACTATGGTTCTTGTAGGGTAATGAAATAAACCTCCATAATTATGATTATTAAAATAAGTAAATTACATGGAAAGAAAAGAATTCAATATTACCCATAAAAGATGTTTTTTTCACATTTTAGACAAAATGTTTCATAACTTAAGACATAAATATCATACATTTAATTAGATAGTACATCGTGATAGTTGGTGTATAGCATGCATCAAGACTCAAAATAGGATTAGAGCTAGTTTCCTATCGCGCTATTGATGTTGATTAGTTAGAAATGACCTTTATCATTTATATTCATTACAAATAGATATCCCATATTCATAGTCATCTCATTTAAGTGAAATGAATATGGTTGTTAAACTATAAAGAGGGAGAACATAAGCACTTTACCTCTAGTGATAGAATAAGAAGTTCCCCACTCATCTTTCTACTAGAAGTAGCCCAACCCTTCAATAAGGGCAGATGATAATTATATCTATATATAAAATCATAACCAAATCCTAGAACAAAGTATATGTAGTATTAATTATCACATGCGTTATTCTCTCTCTCTCTCTCTCTCTCTCTCTCTCTCTCTCTCTCTCTCTCTCTCTCTCTCTCTCTCTCTCTCTCTCTCTCTCTCTCTCTCTCTCACACACACACACACACACACTCTCTCTCTCTCTCTCTCTCACACACACACACACACACACACACACACACACATGTATATGCATATGCATATGTATATTTATATGTGTATGTTTATGTGTATGTGTATGTGTATGTGTATGTGTATGTGTATGTGTATGTGTATGTGTATGTGTATGTGTATGTGTATGTGTTTGTGTATGTGTATGTGTTTGTACATGTATACCCATGTATGTATGCATATGAGAGATTATAATGATGATTTGTAACTCTAGGTAGAATATTGAATCCATGGACCTTTGAGAATAATTGTTAATAAAGGGTTGAGAAATATATGTAAGAGTTATAAACATGACTTTATGAAGATGGATAATAACAAGGAATCTAAAGCTAATGTATAAAGACAAAGGAAACATCATTTTCATATTTGAATTGTTGTGATTATAGGAAACATTATTGATTACTAGGTCATAACATAGTAAGAAAAAAATCAAACACAAGAAACTAGAAACAAGCATATTAGGAAAATCATAACTAAAACATGCATAAAAAAGTCATATTTTTTCCTCTATTATGAAACTACAACACTTGGTCACGTAAATTAAGAGAACTTATAAGAAATAATAGTTTAAGATATCAATAAGAGGTCAAAGAAAACTCAAATGATATAATTGGAGTAATTATTCAAAATGCACTTTTCATCTCTTTTAGAAAAATTATGTATGGATTAACTAGTGAATACATCATTGCTTTATTAAATTAATAATTGGAGATACATAGTATATGATGGAGACTCTTTTCTCATGAATGAACTTATGGATTTGACACATTTCCTTTATTATATCACATGTAGCATTGAAGAATAGATAATGAACTATACAAAATGACATCTTAGACTATTCTAGATTAGAGGTAATAGGAGGCTATAACAGGGCACATTACAAAATATTAAACATCCCTTCCAATGCATAAAATACTTTATATGATTCCATTTCATCCTCTTATAGCCAAGGGAAATGAGAATTAACAATATTTTCACCATACAAACACAATTTAATCTTTGATTTGCATAGTTGGCTCATTTAAAATCACATTAATAGGTGGTCTTTACTATTGAAGCTAGTGTAATTTTTTAGGAGCCACGTAAGCAAGTCAAAGCATAGAATGTGATGTTTATGCTTTCCCATATCACTCTATCACCTTAGACTGTTTCCAATGATTTTGGATGACTACATTTCAAATTTAAGATTGTTCATAAATCATAATTCATATAGTTTTGTGTTTGTTGCCTTGTTTGACAACTTCTATAAAAGAAATTATAATTTGTTAAGAAACCAAAAAAATAGCCAAAATTAAACTATTCAATTTAATAGAAGTTTGAGTTTGAAGTTCTTTGAAACATTATTAGATGCTTGCAATGCACATAAACACACCAATGATATCACAATATAACATGAATTTATTTATTTATTTCACTAATATGATCTTGCCTAATTTACCATGATGGGTGCCTTATTTTGATTCTTCCTATTTTAGATGGAAAGCATTAGCAAACAATATTATAAGATATTTAGGAACCCTTTTCACTTGTTTTAATTCCCGAGTGATCTATAATATGAATATAGATCTAAAAGATAATTTTATGTTTGAGAGACAGATCCAATGTTCATGTTCATAGTTTTATCATATTTAATCCATTAGTGTCATGTCCCACACCACAAGTTGTTGTTTGTGTAGTGTACTCCTTTCAATCATGTTTATACATGTTTTTTGAGTTCTTTTGTTGTTAGTAGATTGGTGTGACACTGATATGACATATACTATTAGACATTTTAACTTAAAAACTATCATGTAAGATTGACTTGTTTATCTAGCTCATCTAAAATCACATTATCAGATTGAATTTATTGAAAAAGTTAGTGTGATTTCAGATGAACCATCAAAACAAATCAAAACTTAAAACTTTAAATCTCAAATTTGGGACTGCATAAATCATATTTGAAGATGGTTTTGCATTTGAAACCCTGTCAGACCGATTTACTAAAAATTCTAAGAATTTGTGCTCCGAACAAAACAAAGAGCCAGAAATTATTGCAATCTAATTTAGTACGCCTTTGAGTCCGGAGTCATTAGTGAAGAAAGCACGTTGAACTTGGAGTATGTGAGAAGAACGCACATGAGAGTGGGCCTCCCTAGGTGTGAGGCTAGACCAAACGTCAGTCACTCAATTTAAATGGATTTAATTGTAACATGCATCCGAAATGGATTGTGAGGTTTGCTGAGCCGTGAGGTAGTCCTTTGCTTCGAGATCCTCAGAGACCTAAAAAAAATTTAGCTTACATGTAAAGCTCATTGAGGTAGTCCTTTGCTTCGAGATCCCCAGAGACCTAAAATTTGTTTAGCTTACATGTAAAGCTCATTGGGTTCTGTAATTAGCAGTCAAGTCCAATCTAACTGCTAAGTGTTTGGCCATGTCGATGAACCAAACATCACAATATCTGTAGATATGCAGCAACTGTTAAGACGGTGCCGCCAAATGACTGTAGAGTTCTTATAACGAAAGTTTTCAACTATTTATGGGTCCTGCTGGAACTATTGGCCTGTCGGACAATATAAATATCATTATGATGATTCCATAGTGGTCTCCAAATGTACTGCAATCATTCACGAGCTTGAAGGGCCCAGCTAAAGTCAGAGTATGTTTAAAGTAAGACAAGAAAAGTAAAGTAAACTCATAATGCAGATGTCGCCATGCCAGATGAAGCTGATGAGAATCGCTAGCATTGTTCATGTATTTCTATATGAAAAGTGATTACTGATTGCGTGGGCCTGATCGTGCCACGTCTCCAATCGAGGATATGCACAAATAGTCAAGCGATTTAATAATGGTGGAAGCGCCATTCTAGGCATGAGAGTACACATCGAAAAGAAAATGTTGTCCATATTTTCGTTCTGTGTAGCATTGAGTAGTGGGATGTGGGGAGCAAGGTGAGTACACTGAGGTGATGGAAGTGATGATGATTTACAGGGAAGACAAGAAATGACGAGATTTACACATGGTTGGTTAAGTGAAATTTTGTCGGCAATTTGAATTGTACTTATTGTTAAAAGAAATATGTTTGTTCCAGGTAGCAATTTGCCTTTCCTTTTATAGATATTATTTTTAAATATTCTTAATTGAAAAGTTTACATGAAAGAGAATGTATAGATATTTAAAGATGAAGATATGTTTAAACAACTTTCATATTGGGTAAATCTATTTTGAAGGATGTCTAAACAAAGTTAAATATGGATGTTTGTTTTTGTTTGGTTTTATTACATTCATCATAAATAATGTGATGGTTTAGATATCATTATCCTTACATTCAAAGGATATATATTGATATAAAATGGATAGTTATATTGTTATAAGGATAAGATGTATGGAAGGATCTTATTAGCTTTTGAATTCAATAATGAACTTTAAGAGATATAGACTAAAATTCATGGTCTCCCTTGTACCTATATTGTTCCAATCCCCCACACTATGTCAAATGAGAGACCCAAGATGCCAATTCCTCTATTTCTCCAAATAAAATAAAAAAGTATTTTTTAAAGACCCTAAAAAGAAAAATTTGGTTTTTGAATATCCCCAAAAAATTAATATTTCCAATGATGATTCAAATTCTACCTAGTCTCCTTCCTCTAAAGATTCATTGATTGCTTCCCAAACCACTAACAATCCCTCTACAAAATTATGTTGCTCCTCTCATTGTGGGGAATCCTCTATGTCCCTTTCTTGCAAACTTTGTGAGGAGTTGAGTGCAAAGTGAACAAACTATGTAACGCCTATAACATTCAAAGTAAGATTATTAAGTGGTACTTAGCTTCAATTCATATTGCCAAGATTAAGATCATAGAGTTGGAAGATTTAACCATGGATATAGTGATTAGATGGCCCACTAAGTTGGTGGATGAGAAAGTTTGGGCCTCTATAAAGGGACTGGTGAGGAGATCTAACAGATGGGATGCTTTGGAGAAGGAAGTGGAAAATACCAAAGCTACTATGTTAGAAACATGGTTGTCGTTGCACCAAAACATCGACCTATTAATGACTTATACAATCATGAGATTTAATGAATCCACTAGAGGTAGTTAAGCCATGTTGCGAACCCAAGTGTTATGCTGCACAACACAAGGAGACCAAGGGTGCACACCTTGCAATAGTCCCCCCAGTGCAAGCGAGGTATTCAAACCCATGACTCAAGCTCTGATACCACTTGTTAGAAACATAGTTGCCACTGCACCAAAAGATTGACTTGTTAATTTCCAATACAACCACAAGATTTAATGAATGCATGGGAGGTGATTGAGCCATGTCATGAACACAAGCACCACACTGCACAACACAAGGAGACGAAGGGTGCACACCTTGCAACATACTATGGGTTCAATCAAGGATAGAAGGAAGATTGACAAGACTATTGGTAGTCTCCAAGACAACCAAAATACAATTGGGAAAAACATGTAGGAACTAGTAGATAAGTCTTTCAATAATAATAGGTCTTTCAATAAGAACTAGAGAAGAAGAAAGATAAGCACAAAATAATAGAGATGGAGGTTGGCTCTACTAATTCACCTCCTAGGTCCAATAAAAAAGGGAAAGATAAAGTTCTAGAAACCATTCCAAATTAGGAGGTTGATCAACTTTCAATTTTAGTATATCTTTAGTTTTTGGTCTATCTCACCTCTCATGAAACCCCTCCTTTCTACCTTAGAGACTATTTAGTAAATAGGTTCTAATGCTTTGCACAAAAGAATGGTTAGGATGACAAACACCAATAAAAAAGAAAGAAACCAATTGTTAGTGTTAGAAAATCAAAAATCAAACACTATCCTAAGCAAGCATATCAAGAGAGATACTATAAGAAAAATAGAGAGCTTAACAAAGAAAATAAATGCTCTAAGACATATCCAAATGCCTTCCACCATGCTTGTAGCTTCTCCTCCCTTGTTCCTTTCCTCTCCAAGTTCCCAAATGAGTGTAGCTCTCAGTAGCTTTTTGCACTATTTTGGATGTCTTATGGAGGTTCAAGATTGTAGAATGGATGATTATGAGAATGCAAATCTGAATAAGCTAAAATGATAAATTATCTAATTATCTAATATTAATTTTAGCCCAAAATGGCAAATATAGATGATTATGCTAAATGCTCTCTAAAATTCACTATAAGTTAGATGCATACAAGTTTTCAGGATCTGGATTATGAAGAAATGAGCTCTATTTATAGGTAAAATGGAGCAATGGATGGCTGAGATTGAGTATTCTCATCAAGAGTCAAGATTAATGGGTTTATGATCTATGTGATGGCTTTCGACCCAAGTCTAGGATGACAAATGTCACTAAGAGACAGGTTGAGAGGAGAGGGAATAAGCATTAAATGCTTGACATGACTTGAGGGTTAACCTGGGAGGTAAGGTTAATGTTGAGTTGAAAGAATAAAACCATTATCCAATAAATAATATCTTTATCCAATGGATAAACTCTTGTGCAAGAGTTAGTGAGGATAACCATGGTCAAAGCATTAAATGCTTGAAGAGACCCATAGGTTAAATGAGGGTTGAGTTAGAGGTAAAGTCTCTAACCATGGGGGCAAGTGGATTTAACAATAAATGGTTATGTAAGAGCCATAAATGGTCATGTAAGAGCCATTAGTGGTTTGGAAGACTTTAGAGGTTAGCTTGTTGAACACATAAAGCATTAAATGCTTTTCCAAGACTTTGAAGGCTTTGATAAGTGACTTCAAGTTGCTTAGGAATGTGACAATGTTTAGGAAATGGGATTAGGCTAATTGGGAATGAATAGAAAGTGGTTAGAAAGGTCTAGAATGGGATTTAGGATTTCAAGTGGGTTTGGTGGGTGAGGGAAAATAGGATTTAATTTAAAATAAAATAAATTTATTTCAACTTGTGGTTGCAACTTGCATTTGTAGGAGAATGCAAGTGGGGGGATTTTAATGATTTAAATAAATGTTTTAATTTATTTATTTAAAAGAGGAGAGGGGATTAAATTAAATAAATAGGATTTATTCATTTAATTGATTGTGAATTTGGTGTAATGAATTAATTAAAATAAATTGAATAATTTATTTAATTAATAGGAGAATGTTTGAGGATGAATTAGTTAAATGTTAATTTAATTAACTGCTGGCTAGTGGATTTATTAAAAAAAAATAGTAAATATCCATTTAATTAAATGGATAGATTTATGTGACTACATTTGCCCCTCTTTGAGACGGTGCAGTTTATCGCGTCATTTCAAAGAAATAAAAATAGGTGTGAAGAAATATGCCCCATAAATCTTAATTTAATGGGTGGTATGCCCCCTCTCAAGATGGACGAAAATTTTTTGAAATTTTTTGAAAAATCGGGCGATCTCTCAAAAAAGAATAAGATTGGGTAGGGAGGTAGAAGAGAAGAATTTAGCAATAATGGTAAAAGAATAGAAGAAATCGAAGATAACACAGAGAAATGGGAGGCACTAGAAGTTCATGGGGACCACGACGGTGAGCGGGGTAAAATTAGGTTGAGGGTGGAGGGTATATTTGGGGGTGAAGGGGTAAAAACAGGGTCATTTGCATCCATCTCCACAGTGATCTAGAGCTCTAATAGTGACTTTTGTGAAAGAGCGAGTAGCAATTAGGATGCTTGTCTTGATAGCAAGTCATTAGCTAGAGCGGGTCTGTCAATTCCAGCGGCCAGATGACTACGGTCCAATGGTACGCCAATTTAAATTTTCTTTTTTATGTATTTTTGATGTCTTTTTTCAAGCTTCCCAGTTCAGTCAAGACAATAGCACTAAAATTGTGTTTTAGCACTTTTGTCACCTAAACTAGTGCCTTTGTTCCGCTATAATGCTATTGCATAGTGGTTTGAGTGTTATCGCAAGGTTTAGAGCAGTCGTGTAGTTGTTTTAGCGTGATTGTAGTTTTAGCTCGATCGAGTCAAAGTTGTAGCGCTACTGTCCTGGAATGGCATTGTTATGCAGTGGTTTTAGCGCTAGTGTGTAGTTGTTTTAACATTAGTGTTAGTAAAATAGCATTTTTGTCTGTTTTAGCAAAATTGCACTCGTGTCAAAAATAGATGCCCCATTGTTTAGGAACATGATTTCCTGATGCCGATGTTGGGTGGATGGATGGACAAGTTAGTTGTTTTGAACCATAGCAGCCCCGTTGAGACTAGGTCAGTATGATAAATGCCTCTTGTAGTCTAGGTTTGCCATGATTGCTTACCTGTTGAGACTCGAAGATACTTGATTAGAGTATCTGTTGATAGTCTAGGTTGAAACTTAATAAAGCTTGAAACAAAACAACTAATGATGATGCGGATGTGTGTTTATGTAGGAGGATCTTTCCATCTTACAGATGCGGGAGCGACATCTAGCCACCCAACAACTACAAGATCAACTAACGAAGGTCAAAATTGATTGCATTGCGACAACAGATCTTTACGATATGATGTACATGCTCATGATTCAGATGAATCACGGCTTGATGACGGGATTAGCAAAGCGGTGGCACAACGAGACTTGCACGTTCCATTTGGCTATGGGTGAGATGACCATGACACTGGAGGATGTGTGATGGATTTTTCACATCCCTATCCGAGGGGAGCTGGTGACATATGACTGAGCATGGGGGACAACATCTGTGCAATGGATATTTTTAGAGGATGTTTTTATTGATGATGGCTCAGTAGCATGGGAGGAGATAGTTGTGTTATATGAGCCACTTCCAGTTGTGTTATCAGGGATTGTTGGAGGCCTACTATGCCTTGATCAAGGATCGCATGGACTGGCTGTGGGTTGGGGCCAGGTTATAGAGCAAATGGTGACTGAGGGGACTCTCTTTGTATGGTGACCGTGCGTTCTGGCATATTTATATTGGGATCTGCATGAGGTGGTGTACCGAGAGACGAGTTCTCTAGGAGTTGCGATCACTCTTTTGCATATTGGGCATGGGAGCACCTACCTGTGATACAACTTGTTAGTTTGAGATTTAGGGCAGTAGATAAGCCCTACGTGTACATGTATGGAGGTATGATGAGTCAGCCCCACCTAGGGAAGTTAGAGTGGTGGTGGTGGGCATTAGAGGATTTAGATATAGTGATATGGAGGCCCTATTTTGAGTGTGAGCCTTGGGATGATGATGCAGAGGACTTGCTGTATGTATTTATGACATGATATTTGATTGGTAGGACATCCTACAATGTTGAGATATAGGTACCCAACAAAGTGATGAGGTAGTTCGGTCGGAGGCAGGGTTACCGAGTGGATCAGGGGAGTATGCACGAGCAGTGCGGGAGAGATTCCAGTGGGGGCCAGTGTTATCGTATAATCATGCCTTACTCGATTTTTGGACTTTACAGGCGAGACCATGGCATATGAGTCTAGGGATTATAGATGCAGGGGTTACAAAGGAGTACATGCAATATCGTACTGCACATCCTATTCCACGTATATCAGATCTAGTGGAGCCGATTCTAGCTTTTGAGGATGATAGGAGACAAAGACAGAGGAGGAGAGGAGGTCAAGGACATATAGTAGGTGGACGAGGTAGAGGAGATGGAAGAGGAGGAGGTGGTGAGGGAGGTGGTGGTGGATTTGGAGGTAGGGGTGGATTTGGAGGTGGAGGTGGTGGAGGAGGATGGTTATAGTGGAGAGGGAGAGGAAGGAAGCCATTGCGACTGTCAAAGGGTCCTTTGATTCAAGGAGTTAGATTAGGTTGCAGGGATATGGGGGAGGGAGAGGCATCTATGGATATGGGAGAGGGAGCTACTGGTGGAGGAGAGGGACCTACAGGTGGAAGAGAGTATCCGATGGGGATGGTAGATGTGCAAGATCATATGCTAGTATATATGTAGTCTAGATTTATAGTAGACGAGGCATGGGTGGAGGAGATGGAAGCAGAGGTTGCAGCTAGAGATGTTCAACTATTTGCACGGGAGTCAGAATTGACTGTAGTGCTGAGAGAGAGAGAGAGAGAGAGAGAGAGAGAGAGAGAGAGAGAGAGAGAGAGAGAGAGAGAGAGAGAGAGAGAGAGAGAGAGAGAGAGAGAGATGATGTGGTGGAGAGATTGAGGGAGCTACAAGAGAGAGGACTAGTTGTGGCAGGAGAACAGGGTCCTACTAGGGAGGTGATGAGGGAGATGCGGCGGGCTCAAGTGGAGATAGATCATTGGTCAGGTTTATATGAGCAGGTGGTGTCATCCAATCAGTGGGCACTGAGTTATCCATAGATGCGTCAGGCAAGATTAGAGCAGTCCTAGAGGATGCAGAGTAGTGGTCGTGTTATGGGTCCTCCACAGTGAGATAGTGTGGGTCGTACAGGGGGTAGTGGTGGAGCAGGGGGTGATGGGGGTGCAACATCTGGCCAAAGTGCCATTTGAGAGAGATTTATGTATTTTATTACATTGTCATTTTCGACTATGGCTTGGATGGCTCTTGGTAGCCGATATTTTTGACATCACTGTACTTTGATACATTTATGTTTTTGCGAGATGATATATGATATAATATATGAGGAGATCCCATAGTTTGTGATGATATGCATTTTGATGATATGTATGGGTTTATGTAGGATGATGATTTATGATTTATGCTCAGATGGACGTTTTTACTTGCTAGATGTATATGTTGATGAGATGATTTCTATATGCATGTTATGATGATTTTATGATGTCTATATGCATGTTTATGAATGTGATGCTAACATGTGGATGTATGTTAATGTATGATGCATTGTTGTAATGCTTTATGTATGTAATGCCATAATGATGATGTATGCAAAAATGATGAATGAATGATGTTGACTATGAGATAGTACTTGTGTTTATGTTGATGAAATGGTGATATGCAATTGTGTTTGATATGATGAAATGTAATGAATTGAATGGTTTATGTAAATGTTTATAGATGGTTAAAAATGAATGCAAAATGGTTAAACAAATGGTGATTCAAATGTATATATGATGATTTTAAATGAATGCACTTGTAAAATGAATAAACAAATGTTGAGACAAATGTTTATGTTATGATTCTAAATGACTTAAAATATGACTAAGTGAAATGATAGTGCAAATAAATGCAACTAAGGGATAATGAATAAATGCACCTTAATGAAATTAAAAGGATAATGAATGCATCTTGATGAATCTAGATGAAACTTTTAAAGATGAGAATAAAATGAATGAGTGTAAGAATATATTGGATAGATAGATGAATGTACTTAACTAATAGATAGATAAATGCAAATGAATGAAACTAAATGAATCTAGATGAATGTATTGTAAACAAACTTAAATGATGATGAATGATTTTGAATGATTTAAGAGATAGCTAACTATACCTAGATGACTAAATGAATGTACGTTAATGACTAATAATGGTAGTAATGAAATGATGGGAAATTTATACAAATGAATCTAAATGCCTTTATTTGCAATGATGAAATGATGTAAGGATGATAATGTAAGTACATGATAACTAATGCGACTAAATGATATTAGATGCACTTAAATGAATATCTAAAATGGATGTAATGAATGTACATGGAAGTAAATGATAATGAACTAGATGCATTTAAATGCAACTAAATGCAATGGAATGGTGATTTCATGCGTTCATGATAGATGAATGCAAGTTGGTGAGAATTTGTATGATGCACTGATGATGTATTAGAGAAATCCGTCATGATTGTATCCAAGACCAGTTTATATTAAGTAACTTCTCATATTTTCACTTGTTCACACTTGCATACAAAACCATAAATATGAATAATGATCAAATGGATGGGTGATATGCAACGGAATACAATATAAACAAATGAGATGAATTGAGGATCCATAGTGCTTTTATTTTTTCATCATTTAGAAATGGTAGTATCAATCTTGGATGAGGTAGTAGGAACCAAGTTTGGAGCATTATACCTTTAAGCAAGCAGCATAGATAAAGAATATGGACCCTCCATAATGGTTCATGCTCATATGGTCAAGGTATATGCTGTAGTCAGTAAGCCATAGTGATCCATGACTAGATGTTGCATAAGATCACTTAGCTTAGTGAAATTCCCACATAGACACCATTAGTACATGCCCCAAAACTTCATTGGACTAATTCATATATGAAAAACAAGACAATACCTAGGAACCATCCCGACTACTCTAATCACTTGTGGATATCCCGGAGTAGCGTAGGAACCTAATATAAATGAATAAATAACTTTATCAAATTGACCAAGTACTTGATAGCTTAAATAAAATTTTCTTGTCAAAGAAAATGTTATCATGTCTTTGTTTTGGTAAGGAAGGATGCATCCTTGTTAAGACAGTTGTGTGTCGATGTTTGATTGTTTGGTTGATTTGATAAGTGATCATTGTTTGAGTAGCTCAAAATGTTTGTTTGATGTCTACTTTGATGCGTATATACAAAGGAATTTTATGCGTTGCCATTTTTTTGATCGATTTTTGATGTTTTTGGATTTTGTGAGATTTTTGTGAATATTTTTGGATTTTGTGAGACAATTTTTGAATGTTTTTTAATTTTGTTGGACAGTTTTGAATGTTTTTGGATTTTGTGAGTCAGTTTTGAAAGAAGAACTCAATGAATCATAAGTAATGTAGAATCAAATTCCATCAATAGGTTAAGAGCATTTCCCCTAGTTTAGACATGACTATAAAAAAGCAGGATGCAAGACACATGAAGTACTATCCTTGATTGCAGATCAATAACAAGCCATGGTTTGACTGATGGATGAATGGATGTAACGAATGCAATTGCAACAAGTCTAAAAGACAATGGAGCCATAGCATTAATGAGTGGTGCCTATTTACCAAGTTTTCACCATCATATTTACCCAAGGTGCCACCGGAGTGGTTGTTCACCATTTGGATGCATCATTTTTCTTTACTATTTTGATTTTTTTGTATTTTATTCAAGACATTTATCTGAACATTTTTGGTGTTATTTGTGATATGTATGGGAGCTTGATGCTCTGTACAGCTTATGTATGAAACTGTTTGAGGTACATGTTGTTGATCGGATCTGCTAGCAGTTCTCCTTCTAAAGTAGCCAAGTGATATGCCCCGGACCCAAATACAACAGTGATAACATATGGTCCCAACCAGTTTGATTCAAAATTTCCCTAATGTTCTTTGTTTGGTTGGTTATGAGGATTCTCTCTCAGAACAAGGTCACCTACCTCAAATGTATGAGGTCTAACCCAGTGATTATAGCTTTTGCTCATACACTATTGATAGGCTTTGAGGTGGTTGTATGCAGCTTGTTGCCTTTCATCAAGTAGTTCCAAGTCTTGAAGATGGGAGACTCGGTATGCTTCATCATCTATCAGATTATGGAAGGAAATCCATAGAGATGGTATCTCGACCTCAATAAGAAGGATGGCTTCTGCACCATAGACCAGTGAGTAGGGAGTTGTGCATGTAGGGGTTCAAATGCTAGTTTGATATGCCCATAGTACTGGATTTAATTGAATGTGCCAATCACGTCTGATAACATTAACTATCTTCTTGAGGATTCACAATATGTTCTTGTTCGATGCTTCAGTTTGACCATTTCCTTGTGGGTAATAGGGAGTGGAAAAGCGGTGTTGGATGTGAAACTTCTCACAGAGCTCACAGACATCTTGATTTTTGAAAGGAAGCTTGTTATTTATGATGATGGACATGGGTACAAAATACTAGCAGATGATGTAATTAAGGATGAATGTGGCGATCTACTTGCTGGTGACTTGGGTAGGTGGAATAGCTTCGATCCACTTTGTGAAGTATTAGATGGCAGTAATAATGAATTTGTGGCCGTTGGATGAAGATGGATGAACTTTAACCACAAGGTCAAGTCCCTATTGAAAAAAGGGCCATGGTGTTGTGATTGGTTGCAATTCCTGTACTGGTGCATGTATTAGGTCTCCGTGAACTTGGCATTTCTTGCATTTTCTGACGAAATAGCAAGTCTTTTTCCATGGACGACCAATAGTATCCAGCATGCATGATCTTCTTTGCTAAGGAAGGACTGCTTAAGTGAGTTCCACAAATTCCTTCATGTACCTCTTTCAAGGCCTTTGTTGTCTCATTCTATTCCAAACATCGAAGGAGAGTACCATCAAGATTGCATCGGTATACGGTTTCAGCAATGATGGTATATTGAGTGGTTTGGTGAATGAAGGTTTTGTGTTGGTTATTCGATGGGTTAGGAGGAAGTGTGTGATCACGGAGGTAGGTATAGAACTCATGGTACCATGGGGATTCGAAACTGACAAGGTGACATATCATCTCGGATTCAGGGATATCATAAGCGAGAATCCAAAGTTGTTCTACCAAGAACTCATAGCGTGTTGAATTCTATGGAAGATCTAGGAGAGATGCAATTGTATCCACAACGTCAGCAGCTCGATTCTGATCTCTAGGTATATGCTCAAAGGTGATAGTCATAAATGTTGCTTTTAAACTGTCCACCATTTTCTTGTATGACATAAGTTTATCATCCTTGGTTGATATTCATCTATGACTTCTCGGATGACTAGTTGGGAGTTGCCATATATTTGTAGCTCTTTCAGTTTCCATTGTATGGCTAGTCTGAGTCTGGTGATCAGGGACTCATATTCTACTATGTTGTTTGTACATGGAAAAGTTAGCTTGTAAGACTTTGGGATGCTGTCACCTTGAGGTGTGATAAATAGAATGCCTGTCCTTGAGCCATGCCTAGAATATGAACCATCAAAATAGAACTTCCCTGGTTGCATTGCAGTGATGATGAATATCTCTTCATTTGGAAAATTGGAAACAAGAGAATGATCACCTATGAGGGGTGCATCGGCCAACTGATCTGCAATAACTTGGCCCTTGATAGCCTTACGATCCACATACTCGATGTCAAATTCACTCAGAATCATCACCCATTTGGCCAAGTGGCCTATCAATGCTGCTTTGCTAAGTAGGTACTTTAGTGGATTGATCTTAGAAATGAGTTGTACTTTATGTGTCAATAGGCAGTGCCTCAATTTAGTGGCTGCCAAGATTACTGCTACGAAAGCTCACTCAATAGGTTTTTAATTGAGTTCATAGCCGAGTAGTGTGTGAGAGATATAGTATACAACACACTCTTTCCCTTCTATATTGTGTTGTGCCAGTAGTACTCCCAATGTTGTATTAGTTGCTGAAATATAGAGCAATAGAGGTCTACTTGGATCTGGTGGGATCAACAACGATGTATTCATGAGATAGTCCTTAAGCATCTGGAATGCTTGCTGGCATTTTCCATCCCATAGAAAGTGGATGTTTTTGTGTAACAGATGTGTAAAGGGATGACACTTATCTGCTAGTTGTGCAATAAATGTTCGGATGGATTGTAGTCGCCCTTGTAGTGTCCTTAGCTGACTAATGTTTCTTGGAGGTGCCATGTCCATGATTGCTTTGACCTTTGTTGGGTCGACCTCAATGCCTTTTCTTGAGACAATGTATCCTAGAAGATTCCCTAAGGTTACTCCAAAGACACATTTCTTTAGGTTGAGTCGAACATGATATTGTTCTAGTCTGTCAAAGATTTTCTCTAATATGGCAAGATGACCTTCTCTTGTTAATGATTTTACCAGTAAGTCATCAACATAATCCTCCTCTATGGTATACATCATATCATGAAAGATGGTTGTCATGGCTCTTTGATAGGTCACCCCTACATGCTTTAGACCAAAAGGCATTACATTTCAATAGTATGTTCTCCATGGAAATGTGAAGGTCGTCTTATGTTGATCCTCTGGTGCGATCTTTATCTGGTTGTAACCTGAAAAACCATCCATAAGAGAAAGCATTGCATGTCCTACTATTAGGTCCATGATCATGTCAATGTTTGGTAGGGGGAAGTCATCTTTAGGACATGCCTTATTTAGATTTCTGAAGTTGGTATAGATACAGATTCCCCCATTTGGTTTGCCGACAGGTACAATGTTGGAGATCCAATCTGCATAATCAATTGGTCTAATAAAACCAACATCCAGGAGTTTCTTAAGTCCTTCTTTGACTAGTACCGCAATCTGGGGGTGCATCTTGCAAAGCTTCTATTTTACTGGTTTATCTCCTTCTGCCACGATGAGGTGATGCATGACCAAATCAGGATCTAGACCAGGCATGACTGCATATGACCATGCAAAGTTGATTAGACACTTCTGGAAGAATTCTACAAACTTAGGTTGTTCCTCTAGAGTTAAAAGAGATGCCAGATGTATTTGGTGAGGAGTCTCAGGGGTCACCACTTTAAATTCTTTTATTTCCTTGATGAGGATCGTTGATCATTCCTGATTTGTATTGGAGGGGAGGATGTCAAACCTTTCATCCTCAGGTGCCTCAAAGAGGTTTTACCATTGGATACACTCTTTCTTTTTACTTTGTTGGGATCAAATAGTGCCATAGTGTGGTTTTCACTGGAAGCTCCATGTTTTATTGTGATATTTTTGCAACTGAAAGGTTTGGCATCTGCCCCAAAGTATGTTGCGCTATTGAGTTTGATGGTGAATCCATCTTTGTGATCCCAACTTCGTATGTTATCCCATAGTTCCAAAAAGTCAATGATCGTCTCATCATATTGGAATTGGGCAAGGCATGGGGGATTAGGTTTGTTCCATTCGATGAGTTCAGGATGGATAACGGGCATTACCTCATCGACCAGGTTAAGTTCATAAGATGAGTTAGTGAGTGTTAAGATGTTGTGTTGAAGGTCATTGATGGTACTCTCGCTATCAGAATCAGGCGTAGGATGTGACGTAGGTTCGGTGGAAGGTGTTTCCAGTTAAGGAACCCATGAGGTTTTAATCTGTGCTTCTCCATAAATAGGGATTTCTTTGCAAGGTGGAGGTGGTGATGCGTCTTCCTCATCTGAAGTATTGGGATGTACAAAATTAAATTCCCACTCATGTGAGTCGATCTCTGAGTCGCTTTCCAGCATCCAATTACTATACCAAATCGAGTTATCTTTTGACTTAAACCTTGCAGGTGTAATCGACTGATGTACCTTTGAAGATGGAATGGTTGGTGCTGTGGGAAGGATTATTGGGATCACTGAATCTGATATTGGGAGTATCCACATTGTTGAATATGCTATTTCTGATCGAATTATTAGTGTTGTTGAAACTGCTGGGGGTTTTGATACTACTAAAGGTGTTGTTGATGCAGTTGTTGTTGCTGATGGTTGGTTGGTTTGATTGGTGGTATGATTGGTGTTGTAGATGGTATTGATGGGATTCCTAGCCTCATTGGGGTAGTTGGTATGGTTCTAGGTGTTGCTGATATAATCAAGGGTGGCCTCTTTAGAGTATTAGGCTGATATAGAGGTTTGTTGGGTTTCCATTTGAATTTGAGCTTAGGAAGAGTCTCCTTTTGAAAACCTAATCTAGTGTTATCTTTAAGATTTAATTCAGGCTGCAATGGCTCATGTTGTCCTTGCTTGTAAAATCCCAAAGAACTCTAACCATCATAGCCCATTCTTTGCATAATAGTAAGGCCTTTGCCATATTGATCTGTGGGAAGCTTAGCTTATGGGATTTTCATGGTGACAGGGTCTTTATAGATCCATTATGCTAAGTCCTCATCTTTGGTCTCCTCTTCCTGACTCTTTTCAAGGATAAAAGGTGCCAAAGTGCATGCTGGCTTGACCAATGGTGCTTGAAGTAGCCTTTGAGGCTTACCATGAGTTCTAGGGGAAGTGGGTAGTTACCCAACACAAAAGAGTTGGCTTAGATTGTATTCCCCAGGACCTTCCTTTACCATTTTCATTTTTAGCTTCTCTTGCTTTGGTATAGTCATGTTTGAACTATAAATAGAGGTTGGACTTACATATGATGTGGATGGGATAGCTTCTCTATTGTTGGGAATGGTAATTTTTGGCTAATGGTTGATATTGTTACAATATGCAAATGGATTTGCATCGCCCATGATTGTAAGTTCTACACCATTATAAGGAGACTTGATACACTAGTGATAGGTGGATGGAACAGATTGCATGGCATGTATCCAAGGACTTCCTAACAACAAATTATATGGCAGAGGAAGGTCCAGAATTTGACATATGATGCGCTTCACCATTGGGCCCACTCGGATTGGTTACACAACTGCTCCTTTTGAAGAACGCTCTGCATCATCATAGGCTTTTATGATTGTCTTTTTGCGGGGGTCCACTAATTCAACTACATATCCCAATGTTGTGACCAATTGTAATGTACATATATTTAGGCCCGCTCCATTGTCAATCAAGACTCGCTTGATCCTATGTTGGTTGATAAATCCTTCAATATGGAGTGAGGCATTATGAGGTTGTTGGAAGGATGTAATGTCTCTTTCAGAGAAAGTGAGACATCATGATGACCTTAGATTACGAACCATAGCTTGAAATTGATCTCTATTTAGATTGGCAGGGACTGACGCCTCTTGGAGAGCTTGATCCAAGATTGTTTTATGAGACGAGAATAGGCACAAAATCTCTAAGATGGATATAAGTGCTGGTGTCTTATCTAATTATTCCATAAGGTTATACTACTTTGGGATGGAGGTTGTGCCTTATGTAGCTGCTTTAATGGTGATCTTGCTATGACGCATAACAACATTGAAGTTAGGGCTTGGATCTTTGATGGTAATGGTTGCAATTTGTTCATTGGCATCATATAGGTGATTCATAGTGTAATTATAGGAGGCTCGCATATAATCATTGGTATCTGTGTTTCTTCCTGAAGTGGAAGAACCCCTTTGATCTTGTGATGGAAGCAAATTCTTAAACATGAGATGATCATTATTTGAGGTTTTTGGGTCATGTCCTTCAATTTCAATCTCTCCTTGGTCAACAAGATCCTGAACAAGATCTTTCAGTCTATGACAATTACTTGTTTTATGCCCTTTCCCTTGATGGAACTCACAATGTTCATTATCTCTCCACCATGGAGGTTTGACCTAAGGTTCATAATTAGATGTCTTTGGTAAGGTCACCAAATTTGAAGAGACCAATTGACGTAACACTATTTCAATAGGTTCCCCTAAGGGAGTGTATGTACACTTTGGTTTATAATTTGGTTGTCATTGTCTCAGTTCCTCTTGCAACGCATTGCATCCTTTATTTTGTGGAGGAGCAACCATGTTGTTTTTAGGAGATGGATTTTGCACCACAAATCAGACCATAGGTTGTGCAGTCTTTATTGTCCTTGCATCTGCAACCCAGTCATTGATGATGTTTTTGGTTTTATTCTAGAAGTTAGGTTTATCACTATTAAAGCATGGGTGAAGGCCATCTTTTGGTTCATTGTATAACTTGATAAGTCCCTTTTTAATGAGGGCCCGTTCACATTTTAACCCCTGAGTTATCATGTCAGAAAAGGATTCTATGCCCTTCATGTCTAGGTGGAATTCTATTTCATCATTCAAGTTGGAAATAAGTATTTCCACTAGCTCTCGTTTAGGTAGATGAAGAGAATGCCTACTAGATAGTTGTCTCCACCGTTGTAGGAAAGGTGAAAATAGCTCCCCTAGTTTTTGCTTGGTATTACATAGATCTTCCATGGTGACATCCCGTTCTATGTTGTGTGAATAATGTGCAATGAAATTTTGGACCAGTTCTTCGAATGTCCTAATTGCGCCTATTAGTCGGGAAAACTAATGTGTGGTTGTCCCTCCCAAACTCTAAGGAAAGAGGTGCATTAGATATGTGTCTTCATATGCCACTTCTAGGCAAGCTGAGTGAAATTCCCTGACATGATCTCTAGGGTCTCCTTTTCCCTGATACTTTTCAAACTTAGGTGTTTCAAACCCTCGTGGAAAAGGTGGCATATGTAGATTCCTATCAAAGGGATAGGGACAAATATAATTAAGTGAAAACTAGGTAGTTTTCACACCACTATGGAGTTGTTGGGTGAGACTCTCGACTTGTTGCCTCAACATGTCAATGTCATTAGGAGGAGGAGGAGGTGGGGGATTTCCTTGATTAAGGTCACATCTGAAGTTATCTTGACCTCTTCCACCCTCATTACGACTATGGTGTTCAGATTCTTGTCGTAATTGTGTGGCATCAAAATGAGAGGGTAGTTTGGCTCCCTCTTGAGCAAGTCTTAAAAAATGAGCATCAACGTTGTTTTTGAGGATTTCATCCAAAAGTCGATTGAAGAGGGGGTTGTGTTGTGCCCTTTCTAATGCTTCAAGAGTGGGAGTACTAGTATTTTCATCATTTGCATTTCCTCCAAGGGCTTCTTGGAATTCATTGAGAATTTCATCCTCTTCCTCCTCAACCTCTAGTTGTCTAGTCCTTGATCTGGTTTGAGCCATTTTGTTTGAAAGTTGTTGTTGAAGTTTGGTGAAAATGATTATGAGTTGGTGATGGAATGAGGGATAAATGTTTGGTGAAGTGTTTAGCATATGGATCTCTAACACTAAAGGTTTGATGTTACCAAAGTCCTTTTATGAATTGCTTTTTTTGTTGTCAAAAATGTTTGATATGATAAGGTATAGCAAGGTTTGAGATGTGTTACAAACCAGGCTACCTAGTAATGAGAGGATGCACTCATAGACTAGTTTTAACCTACGTAGAAATGCCTCTTAGGATGAGTTTATCCTAGATGTAGAGACACTCCAAAAAGTGATGTGTTGTTTTTGATTCAAGCAATATCTAAAAAGAACTTAGGACAAGACCTTTTTATGTTTCGAGAGTTGGAATGGATTGATGATTTATGAATGTGAGAATGGATGGAAACTTCAATAAAAAATTTGTGTCACATATGAGACAAATTATTCCTCTTCTCTCTCAGGGGTTGGTGGTTCTTCTTGAGCTATGTTATATGTAATGCAGATGTCTGGAAAGAAGGCAGGATTAATTTTGCGTCCTTTGTTTTTATGATAACTCAAAGCTCTATACTGAGTAGAAGCTCTGTTGTTAAAAGACTCTTGATCAAACTTGTTTGATTTTCCTTGAAGATATAGATGCATATGATGTAAGAAGGCTCTGTGTGAGACAAAAAGTTGTCTATTGAGATAGAAAAATTTCCTTCTTTTGATGAAAGCCTTTGAGCTTAATGGTCTTTTCTTCAAATTGATATGTTGATAAAGATTCTTCTTTCTCAAAATGTGAAGGATGGTCATATAATTTGATATCTTGTTTGCACTTTGTTTTGATTTTTGCCAAATGTTGGTTTTGAAAATTTGTATTGGATGAGCAAGCACACAAACACAATAATGTTGCCTCAAAAGGCACAAATAAGTGTGGGTTTAAATCAAGGTTCATTCTTTGAAATTTTTGACCCATTTTCAAATGTTTTTGTGTATGTTTTTCCAAAGCCTGAAGTCGGCTCAATTTATCAGTGGTCTGACACAAAACAAAGACACTTCAAAAATATTTTATCCCTAAGGTCAAATGGCTAGTTGCGATAATTTCAACCCATATCTTGATATTTCTTCAACATTGGTACTACATACCCTATGAATCCTACCGCAGTAGGTAAGGATTTGATATGCTAAGTCTTGCGCGAGCATAATAGATAGATGATCCCTATGATGGGAGAGTCGCCACTTTTATCAGGTTACAAGTACCCTTTCAAAGAGCCCTATTTCTACTCAAGGAAATATGGATGGTGAGGATCTTGGGAGAAAAACCATCTATGCTCTTGCACTGAATTTATCACAAATATCCTCAATCAAAAGAACGGGTGGGTTTCTATATAAAAAGGTGTCTAGTAATTTTTTATGTTTTCAAACATAAGTTCATTCTGCAATGACTCACTCAAGAGCCTTGTAACTTGTGGTGGCACCCATATGTCCTTTCAAAAAGTTACACTATAGGAACAACTATACCCAAGGCTGCAACTTTTGCTCACACCTAATTTCTATAGTGGCTCGAAGGATTTACCACACGAGGTCATTCCCAAGAGTGATGTGTCTCTTGGTAAGCCTCTCTTTAAAAGATAAATTTTTACTGTTACTAACACTTTTCTCTTGCACGTAGGACCACGAAAGCCAAGGGAGAGGATAGTGTGTGTTAGAAGTAGGATCACTCGACAAACTTTGCACAAGTGTGCCAATAACCAAAAACACTTGTTCTTTTTAACCAAAATATAGCAATGTGATCTAGCTATTTGGAGATGTTTCTCCAACAAAAATGGTGTTCTTTTTTACTTCAACGCAAAATGTTTTGTAATCTAAGAACTTGAAATCCTGGTCAACCAAATTGAGAACACATTTTTTCTTGAAGTAAATCGATTGACTTTGAAGGGACAAATGGCTTGTTCTTTTTAATCTTGCCCAAAATGAAGTGTGGATTGTGATTTTTTTAAGTTGATGCAAGAAATAAAATTTGTTTTGTTGATTTTAAGCACCAAAATAAAGATTGTTCCTATCTTGCAAAAAAAAAATTTGTTGGGTTTTGAATTTGTGGTTCTTTTTACCTTGACAAATGAGGTTCTTTTTTTACAAACCTAAACAAAATGTGTGATTCTTTTTAAGAGCCCAAAATGGAAGTGAAGTTGATATTAACCAAGAAAAGAAAGTGAATTCATTTTATCCTAACTTTAAAGACAAAGTTAGCAACATAAATAAATTTACTTCCTAAGCTTAATTTTTGAAATCATACAAAAATGGGGTTAGTCTAAACCTGCACCAAAGATAACAAGTTAGTAAAATCCACATGTTTTGTGGGCTTCTACAAGCCTAATATTTTTATTTTTTCGGTTACAAGGAAATTTTTTTACAACTCTTTGTTACAATAGCACTACTCTGTGTGGAAAAAAAAGTGCTATTTAACACGAAAGCATTAAATAACCAATGAAAGCGCTAAAAGAAGGGAAAGGGCACTATAAAAAGAGACAATAGTGCTAAAAGAACTCTATCAAATAGAATTAATTCTGTTAAATAGTGAACCGAAAGTGCTAAAACTAGGAACGATAGCACTATTTAATGGTCAATAGCGCTAAAAGAAAGACAATAGTGCAAGTTGAGAAACAATAGGACTATTATTAGGAACAATAGAGCTAAAGTGCCAACTTTTGAAGGTGCTTGAGTGTGAACAATAGCACTAAAGCGTGACCTGTGTGTCAATTAAAACATGAAAAAGTTAGTAGTTTTCAAAAAATAAAATGTCATGAGGTTGCGTGTTCGATTCACATCGAGCTCACCAACTGATGCTCTGCAAAAAGGAATGGCTAGGATGACAAACTCCAACAAACAAGCAAGAAACCAATTGTTAGTGTTAGAAAATCAGAAATCAAACACTATCCTAAGCAAGCATATCAAGAGAGATACTAAAAGAAAAATAGAGAGCTTAGCAAAGAAAATAAATGCTTTAAGACATCTCCAAATGCCTTTCACCATGCTTGTAGCTTCTCCTCCCTTGTTCCTCTCCTCTCCAAGTTCCCAACCAAGTGTAGCTCTCAGTAGCTTTTTGCACTATTCTTGATGTCATATGGAGGTTAAAGATTTTAGAATGGATAATTAAGAGAATGCAAATGTGAACAAGCTAAAATGATAAATTATCTAATTATCCAATATTAATTTTAGCCCAAAATGACAAATATAGATGATTATGCTAAATGATCTCTAAAATTTACTATAAGTTAGATGCATACAAGCTTTCAGGATCTAGATTATGAAGAAATGAGCTCTATTTATAGGTAAAATGGAGCAATGGATGGCTAAGATTGAGTATTCTCAACAAGGGTCATGATTGATACGTTTATGATCTATGTGAGGGCTTTCAACCCAATCCCAGGATGACAAATGTCAATAAGAGATGGGTTGAGAGGAGAGGGAATAAGAATTAAATGCTTGACATAACTTGAGAGTTAACTTGGGAGTAAGGTTAATGTGGAGCTGAAAGAATAAAGCCATTATCCCATAAATAGTGTCTTTAACCAATGGATAAACTCTTGTGCAAGAGTTAGTGAGGATAAACATGGTCAAAGCAATAAATGCTTGAAGAGACCCATGGGTTAAATGAGGGTTGAGTTAGAGGTAAAGCCTCTACCCATGGGGGTGAGTTGAGTTAATCATAAATGGTTATGTAAGAGCAATAAATGGTCATGTAAGAGCCATTAGTGGTTTGGAAGACTTTAGAGGTTAGCTTGTTGAACACATAAAGTATTAAATGCTATTCAAAGACTTTGAAGGATTTGAGAAGTGACTCCAAGTTGCTTAGGAATGTGACAATAATTAGGAAATGGGATTAGTCTAATTGGGAATGATTAGAAAGTGGT
Organism: Cryptomeria japonica; assembly: GCF_030272615.1. NCBI lineage: Eukaryota > Viridiplantae > Streptophyta > Pinopsida > Cupressales > Cupressaceae > Cryptomeria > Cryptomeria japonica. Next base: position 616,678,497 of record NC_081405.1, on the reverse strand, counting down.
TAGAAGGGTCTAGTAGGGGATTTAGGATTGCAAGTGGCTTTGGTGGGTGAGGGAAAATATGATTTAAATTAAATTAAAATAAATTTATTTCAACATGTGGTTGCAACTTGGATTTGTAGGAGAATGCAAGTGGGGGGATTTTTAATGGTTTAAATAAATGTTTTAATTTATTTATTTAAAAGAGGAAAGGGGATTAAATTAAATAAATAGGATTTATTCATTTAATTGATTGTGAATTCGGTGTAATGAATTAATTAAAATAAATTGAATAATTTATTTAATTAATAGGAGAATGTTTGAGGATGATTTAATTAAGTGTTAATTTAAGTAACTATTGGCTAGTGGATTTATTAATCAAATAAATAGTCAATATTCATTTAATTAAATGGATAGATTTATGTGACTAGGGGTTCAACCCCTATCCCATATTTTCTAATCAATACATTGAAATATTTTTTATTAGGGGTCAGACAGGTTTTGAGGGGACCAAAAACCTCGTACAACAAGTTTTGAAGGGATTTAAAACCCTATGGACTTAGCAGGAATCCCGAACCTAAGAACAAAATGCTACTAACAGATGTAAATTAAATACTAGTAGTAGCAAACCAACAACCACAGACCAGAAACTAGGCATCAAAGGGTTGACTAAGACACCCAAATGGCCTAATCCAACAAACAAGAGATGTTAGAAATACATCAAAAAAGGGTTTTATGAGGCTCCCATAACCTGATACATGTGTTTTGACAAGGCTCCCATAACCTTCATTGCTAGTGAAAAAAAAGATATTACCAAAAAAATGCATTGGAACAATGGGTTGTAAAAAGGCTCCCACAACCTTCCAAGAATAAAAAGCACCTGCACCTCCCAAAAGACAAGAGCCAAGATGAAGGGCAGTAATAAAGGGATAAAGTAGGCTCCCCAAACTAGCACCAAGGGTTTTGAAATGAATCCCATAACCATCAAGAAGAGAACAAGAGAGGCCCCCAAACAATAGGACCGCACCTCACTAGCAAAGAAATGCTCCTCAGCCAAACAAGAAGCCCCCATCTCAAAAGGGAAAGAAAAGGAAGAATCTAAAAGAACAAACAACCAAAATTGAACCTCCCAAGAGCCCAAGTAGAAACCCACAAAAAAAAAGAGCTCCACCCCACCGAAAAAGCTCCTCTCCACCTCAATAGAAGAGGAACATGCCAAAAAGGAGTAAAGGAGGAAAAAAACCATCAAAACAAAGAAGCCACACCCAAACCTTCCCTCCATCCAAGCAACCAAAGAAAATATTAGCCTCCCAATAACAATTTCCAACCTCTTCCTTGTGACATATCACCACCTGCATAGGGAAGGCCACCACCTCAATAGGATATACAAAAGAGGAAGAACACAAAAAAGGAGCCAAACCCAATCCAAGGACACAAGAAAAATCCCCATCTCTAAAGGAGAACACTCCCCCTCCATAGGAGTCACATAGAGAAGGAACAAGGGTAGAGAAACACAAGCCCACAAAAGAGAAACACGAATAAAAAGGGCACTAACAACCAAGCACAACCACAAAAACAACAAGACCCAAAAACCCAAACAGGGAGAACAAGCATCTAGATTATGTCATTGAAAATTTGCAGAAAATAATTTAACCAAAATTCAAAACAAAGTGACCACAACAAAATATCCCACACAAAAAGGGACCACCAACCCAAAAGACACAAAAGACACCAAAAAGGGAGCCACTCAAGAGAAAAACACCAAGGACAAACCAATGCCAAAACATAGAGACATGGCCGAGTCAGAAGAGGGAGGTAGAGACAATAGAAGACCAGACACAACAAGAAGGAACAAAAAGACACGTGAGAAAAGAAGACTAGACACAAGTACAAAACAACTATCCAGGAAAAGACAAGCCACAACGCCACCAACAAAAAGTAAGGGGAAACAAACCCAATTGCAAAAAATAAAGACCACAAAGAGGAAAAAACTAAAACATGAGAAAAAGGGACATTACCTACTGACACCCATCAATATCATCTTCATCGGCAACATCATCCTCTTCACATTCAACTACACTCCCTTCTCATCTGGAGCTTAAAACCCTAGCACCTTCTTAAATGCTACTACTCCCACTACTCATTTTTAACTTCTAATACATTAAAATGTTAAGCCTTTATTGGTGGTAAAATAAAATAGCCTTACCTCTATTTGTAAATATTGAGATTGCATAATAAGTAAAAAAAACTATTTCAAAGAATTAGGTAGTTGTTTCGCCTCATCTTGCAAAATATTTTTCTCAACAATTACTTGATTTTCTAAACTTCTTCTATGTGATGGAATAAAGAGGTTTAGTTATATGATAAACAAGTTACTCTTCTTAAAAATTTTGGAGTACAGCACAAGGGAATTGTTGTTCAACAAAACTATGTTGACTATCATGAATTCATGGAACCTCCCTAGAATGATCTGAAATGATGATAGTAGACTTAAAGTGGGATTCAATTTTTCTAAGAATCAACTCCAAATAATTAATAATATGAATTCCCCTATTTCTACTCAAGTATAAATTATGGCCTACATTAATATATGAGACATGATTTATTTAAATATTAGCACAAACTTATTATGTCCAACATCACTCATTTTTATCTACAATTTACGTAAATGTGATTCCTTATTTCATTCACAAAAGAGGAGATATTAAATTATAATTATAGATCATCTTCATTTTCTTGCATATATTCTATATCATAGTATTTAGGATAATAATAAGATCAAAACGTAAATGGATGGAATATTAGATTAGCTAAACATCATTTCAATAAATTAATATAACCTAGCATATGTTGATAATCTTTGTAAATTTATAGTAAAACCTAGCCATCCTTACTTCTTACAAGTTGATCAACATGATAGAACATGTGTTGAAATAGTAATAATATATTATAAAGAGAGAAAATATAATACCAAAATAACAATGATATATATGGATAAAATAATTTCAATAAAGAACTCCACCAACAAAGAGAATGCAAGCTTGTATAATCCAAAATATAGAGTATTCAGACACAAATTCCCCATTCAATTGGATATTATTCTAATATAACAATATTGTAATCAATAAATACATGTAAAATACTATGTTATCCCTTTAATATATAGGAAATTATAATACATGAAACTATAAAAGGTCTCCAATATAATGAACTCAAACCATGAGACAAGTAATGAACATAAAAAGGAGAGTTCATGATTTTTTAAAGAATTTACAAGAATCTTTCTACAAGATTAATTATCATTTTGTTGGCAATATGAAGGAATTGATTATGTGTTGCATTTATGTTTTGTCATTGATGTCAACACTAGCTATTATGATTGGTTACCGGCAAACAGGTTTTGGTTATCGGTATAAGAAGTAGTGTTACTAGCAAAAGGGACTTAGTTGGATACTATCGACATGTTTGGATCAATGGAATATGTTTGGTTTGATGTTTCTGGAGTATGTTTTGGTTAGTTGGTATTGACTTGATGATCACATGCTATCATACACTCTAGTAAGCCTATACTGGTAAGGGTTTAAGGTTTTACCAATAGAGCTTTTACTGAGAATCTTTGACAGGATGCATAAGTGGTGTTGGTGTGGCTTCTAGATGGAATTCAGGATGCAAAGGGTGATCTTTGTTCGTGGCTTGACCAATTGGAGATATCACTTTAGAGTGGTGAATCTATTTGGGTCTAGGTTATGGACCAGTATCATGTTACGTGTTCTCTACACATTATTGGGATGATTTATGGATTGGTTAATGTTGTTTTGGTCTAAAGCCGACATGGTATATCATTATAATATGGATGTATGTAATGATCTTATTGTAATATCTTGTAGGTGGCCGACCTAATTAGTTTAGGCCTTAGGGTTTGTATAAATTGATGTAAGATCTCATTGTAGATCGTGGTGGTAATGGACATGGAATGAAATATCATATGCGAAGGATATTTGGTCTATCATAGGTGATCCAATTGGGTTTTATGTAAGACGTCAAAGGCCTCCAGTATTGAGCTTAACCAGGACTATAATCAAGCATGGTAGAGGCTATCATTGGCAGTTCATTCTTCTAGATTGTTGTCCAATTATGTTGAGGTGGTTATAACCTCTCTGTAGTTAGTGAGACTCCTTTGTAATGGACAATATGCTCTAGGAAGTGTACCTCCCTGCATGTGCAGGCCCCTTATTATATCACATACTTTCTGCAGAAGTATCATCTGACTGTGGGTAGGCTTCCCACCATGGTTTTTCCCTTTATCAGGTTTTCCACATACAAATAATGGTGTTATGGGGTATGGTTGCATTGTGTTGATTCTCTATTTCATTCTTAAGTTTTATTGCTTAGCGGTATCTATTTCTGCTATTCTGGTATTTAATGTTTATGTGCTCTAGTTAATGGTTATAAAGTGGTTTGATTAATATAATCTATTAAAAATTGATTCACCCCCCCCCTCTCAGTTATCCACCAATTATTCTAACACATTCTCACCCACTTGGTTGTCCAAATTTAATTGAGGATAATTTCAACCCACTATAAGACAAAATAAAGCAATGTGAGGATAAAATAATTTCTTAAGTCCAAACTAGAAACCAACACATTACACATCACTAGATTTCTTATATTTCTTACAATAATTAAGATAATTTTTTAACATTTTTTGATGTCATAAGTTATCATAAATTCCCTTCTACTTCATAAAATTTTTCAATTATACTTTACAATTCTTCCTCCTAAGATGTGTCACACACATTTTAAGTTAGCCTGAGAAGAATAACTATAAATACCCACAACCACATGTGAATGTCCATGATTTAATTATCAATGATCCTTGATGATGTATGCATAACTATTTGACTATTAAATAAATAAATTATAATATTTCAAAATTATTAAAATCGTAGTGAGTTAAAAAAATTATGGGGAATTTGATATCCAGTGATAAAGAATAAACCTTTAATTGTGAGTACCAATTATCTTCCCAAAGTGGGAGGTTCATACTAAAATCCCAATATTTCAAAGAGGACTACTATGAGGATAATTATATCTTTGTATGTTAATAAAGTGATTAAACTAGCCTCTTATATAGGTAAAGAAAAAGAGAAAGAATAAAATTAGAAGAAATGGGTGAGAAGAAATAGGATTGCAATAAGAGGATACTAGAGTGGACCATTTGAAATTATTTTATCTTCATATATCATTTTATAGAAAAACTATTTGTCTTAGTATAGATGTAATTTACATCAACACATTCATATCAATTTAACCAATTGAAACATTTTATTGATAATCATATAATTTTTCCATGCTTCTTATATCGATATGCCTCGAAAAACTAATCAACTTTATAATGAAGATGTCATAGATGATGTCATATTTAAGATAGTTTGATAACCCTTCAAGAAAAATTACAGTGATTAATTTCATCTGCATGATTCTAGTATTGACTTGTTGTTCCTCGATGCACTACCATTATCCTTGTATAACAAAGTGAAAGAAATAAAGGAGAAAAATATTCTATACTTTGATTTTGTTAATTTCAAGATAATTGAAAATGTGCAATAGATACAAAGAATTTATAATTTGAAGAAATATCCAAGAATAAAATTTCACAAAAAAATCTAAAAATATAGAAGAATCTTTCAAAATTGAGTTTAAAAATTAATAAAATCGAATATGTATATAATGACAATATTAAAATTGACCTGTAATTGTATATGTTTCCATACCTATAATTAAAAGACTAGAACAGAAAAGGTGTAATCATTCATTCTTATAAATATTACCCATTAATAACTTCACCAAATGAATTTCTAGGACACAATTTTAGAGTGTAGTAAATTGTATCACTTTTTAATTTAACAACCTATTTTGGATGTGCATTAGTGTTCTTTTTATTAGAACTTTGTATGACTCTTTTTGGCTTATTCAACTCTAGAACCTAATTATTAATTTGGCAATTTAACTATCATAAAATACTTGAACCAGGACCAAATTTAACATCATAAATCTTGAATTTCATGGCTCTCTTTCGAAGGACCTTTTTCTTAGTGGGACCTAGGTGACCAACATGCCAATCCCTACAAAATTCCGAAAAATTGTAGCTAGTATAAGTGAAAATCTTCACAATTTGCAATATGCCAACAATTTTGGTTCTTGATCATTGTATGTTAATTATTTTAATCAAAAATACATCTTTTGATCCCTATTAAAGTACATATTCCATCATTCATAAAGTTATACCCTAAGAGAAATAATTCTTTAATTCAATTCAATTGATAGCTTTCAATCATCCTAATTCTAAAAATTCTACATATTGATTATCATACTATAGAACTCGTCATTCAAGTATGATATCATGTTGATTATTTTCTGTTATCATGTTATTGCTTGAATACTTGCATGACCTTTTGAAACATAATTGCATCATAACATTTTATGTGAAATTCTATGGGATTTATTTATATCTAATGTATGATCATTTCAATTTAGCATAATTTTCATTATTGTCTACCCTCCATCCTCCATAGGACAATATCTCCTTTACAACAATCATAGCGATTGTGCAGATTTGAACATCAACATAGAGTTTGACTTAGGCAATCCAATATACAAAACAAATATAGTTCATATTTAATTTCATGTGTATAGGTTCAAATCTGGTAGCAAAGAGTGTTATAGCAATGTAGAGAAGATATTGGAAGACATTCACAGATTTTTTGTATATTTATAGGAGATAGACATACAAAACCTCCTAGCAACATGGATTTTAATTTCTATTGGCTTAGACACCCTTAGGAATAGGGAACCCAACACACCAATATGTCATTTTGAACTCCAAGATATAGACCAATGTTCCATTATATGTCCTCTTTTAAGTTGAAATATACTATATTGGTTTCTATTATGTAGCTTACTATTATTGTTTAAAATCATCATTTTATATCAGCTAACCTAGTTCATTCACACAGAATTCATAATCTCAAACCTAATGCAACAAATGAGCATAAACCAATGTTTTCAATTATATTTATTAGGACTATAGTGGAACCTATTTATGTTCCCAATGATATGCCATGGATCTATTTGAGATATAAGTTTGCATTCATAGGCCTAGGATCTCATTTTCATACATATTAATTTTATCAAGATATTTTTTTGACAATGTGATGAGTAGTGTTGTGTAAGTTGGGTTGATTAGGTTTCATCCAAAATTGTATTCAATTTTTACTCCATTATTATCGACGCTCCTTATTTATTCCACTACTTATAACCATTCTTAACTTTGATTTAATATTATCAATTGAAAATTTTATGTTTTCTATGTGCTTTGGTCACTAAAACCTTCACATATTTTCCTAAGTATAATTTTTTTATGTGTTTGAGGATTTTAAATTAAATACACTAAGTTTGTGGTGGTATATTAAAACTTTCATACAATTTTCAATGCTAGAAAATTGGTTCTATAAGTGTTTCCTTTATCATGTTTATACCATGGAAATTTAAAGAATTTTGTGCAATAATATCTTGTTGGAAGAATGTTTTTGATTAAGGAAAAAATCGGTTTTACAGGAACCCGAAACCACATAGTTTACAAGCTAGATAAAATATTCAAACAAAGTTCACTAAGGAAAGCTACATAATAGACAAAAAAGGACAACAACAATGAGACAGAAGTCGGCAAAAAGCCAACACCAGATAGACATAGCTAACCTAAGGACTTTAAGGTATCAGCAATCTCAGTTTCAAGGTTATTCATCTCCCGAGCCACCTTCTTCAACTCCTGGATCTCTTGAGGCATAGAATCCTCAAAATAAGAAACTAACTTTTTCTTGGGAGGGATTTCTCCTTGTTTTTAGCTTTTTGAGAAGTTCCAATGAGGGTTTTCACAGAGGTAACATTTTTATTCGAAGGCTTGCTCTGTGAGGTTTTATTCAACACAATCTTGTAGGGGGGACAATCTTCTTCTTCCCATTTAGTGTCCCATTCACCTTCACCCACAGACATACTAATATCAGTATTATGTCTGGAGGTTCTGAGGCTGGAGCCAAAATGGGGTTAGACATGGCCGATATATTTTCAAAATGCTCATGGATTAACTGAATAAGGCCATCATGCAAGACAAGATAATTCCTAGGGGTTTTTCGGTGTTTCTTAATACTATGTTTCAAAGAGAAAAATAAGTAGTAAGGAAATGAAATCCTCACCTAGTGTCGAAAATGGTTGAGGGAAAAATGGTAGTCGTAGACTCTGGTAAATCTGCCATCCACCATGATGTATTCCATGATAACTTTGAGCACCTCCCTCCATATCATCTTTACCTTCCCAACATCAAAATAAATATTAGAGATATTGACAAACGCCTACCTTTCCTCATCAATTTTTGGAAATTTGATGTTCAAAAACTTTTTGTCATGAAAGAACTTCACCCCCTATGTGGAGAGCCCAGTGATTTCCCCAGTGAGATTCTCATATATGTTTACCTTCCTTCTAGAGAGAAAAAATCCATCTTCCTTCCAGTTTCTAGCAAAATACTCTATAATTTCTAGTTTAGCACCATGGAGCTTCTCAAGGAAAGGAGTCACCCCCCCCCTCTCAATATGCCTCCAAACATTAAATTTTTTCTTGTGCTTCTCAAATTTGTTCAACTCAACCCTCTTTCGGCTTCCCCCCATTTTCTCATAGACTTTTCTTTTGTTGATCACAAAGTAAATGAACTGAACAAAGAGCCAATAACAAAACTGAAGCACCCACAATATGTGCCACCCCTCACCACCCGTATATATAATTAAGGCACCGCCATCATATTGAATGATGATATTGTACCATTCTCTATTCCACTTCATCATAATTAAAAATGACAAATTTCCCATGAGTGATATCATACTTGATTAAGTCTCTAACATCAAATCCTAGTTCACTATAGGCCTGCCACATCCCTAGGCCCATGTCCTTGACCCCTTCATTGGCAAAATAGTTGGCCAGCTTATTAGCTTCCCTCAAGGAATGGGAAAATCTAACCTTATGGAAGTTGGATAAGAGAAATTTAGCTTCTTCTATCCAACTTTTTATAGTCCATGAAGGGGGGATTTTCCAAAAGGCACTCAGTAATGTTATTTGAATCACCTTCAATATAGATGTTTTTAAATTTTATTTTATTAGCAAGATCGATTACCTAGAAAGCTCCTATGGATTCGTCTATGTGATTGGACTATGAGCCCAAGGAGAGTGGCACAACTGAAACAAAATTTCCATTATGATCTCTTAACTCTCTCCCACTCCCATTCAACCACGTATTTTATTGAGATATAATTGAGAGATGTGTTTTCATTGATGTCAACATCTTTCTCTATCTGAGACAGTGATGCAGTGAAGTTCAATGATTTAGTTTGTTTAGTATGATTAAGATCCGAGTTTGAGGATTAAAGGGTTTGTAAAGGGTTGTCTTTAGTTGATTTTGTTCAAGTTTTAGAGGTTCATCTAAATATTTGATTAAGTTATGGGTATCTATGTTGTGGTTGGATTTTTAGTTGTTTTGTGATAACAAAGTGATAGTATTTTGATCTACATTACTCCACATTGTAATATCTTATTCTACAGACTTGGAGGTATGTTTGGGACATTGGTGTGTGTCCCCAATTTAATTGGTTCATGGTTTGGAGGTCCACAAGTGGATTTTCAAGGTTGACAGTCATTGTTCTTAGTGTTCCTGAGGTTCAGTATGAAAATGTTGATAATTCTAGTAATTTGTGCTATTATGGATGTTGCTATAGTAATTCATGATGCTTGTCGATGTTTTTAGATCGTGTGCCTTTTTGTTGGTGGTTTGCATTGATCGTTGAGCTCGTAATTGATGTTTTTCTCTAGTGTGTTAGTGTTCTTCATGTTCTTGGCTAACCAAATGCTTGTAGTGTGTTGCAGATGTTAAAGGCATAATTCTTGGAGGTGTAACATGTATGAGGTGAAGGATTTGGGTCCATGCTATGACTTGACTGACATTTATTGGTTTGCATGTGATATTGTATTGAGTATGGTTATATTTTTGTAATTAGGTGATGAGTGTTGAGCCAACCTTGTTGATTTCTCCTAGGTTGATGTCATGTATTTAAATAATTGTAATATTTTTGTAATTGAGCATAGTTGTGAGTGAGTGGATGAGTATGTATGTGCGCTCAATGTATACATCTTTTGAAGGAAGAGAAGAAGTGTGAAGAAGAAATTTGTTTTCTGCTTCAATGGGACTGAACCAGACATTATGGAGATGTTATTTATCTATTCATAAATTCCGGATGTGATCTGAGATTGTTTGTATAGAAAGTGAGCCTTCCCTGGGCAATAAGTCTTTTTGTTATGAGCAGTGAGATCTAGGCAATGTGCCCAAATTCATATGCATTCCCCATTGTAATAATTCTAATAGAGGATACCTATTTTATGGGTTAATTCCCACTCTATTTTTTCCCTTGACCGGGTTTTCGACATCAAAAATATTTGTGTTATGTATGGTTATGATGTGTTGTTGATTTATCTTTTCATGTTTAATTATCAGATCTGAGAATAAGTTTAAGTTGTTTGAGTTTTTGATACAACTGATTCACCCCCCCTCTCAGTTGTCCACCCTATTTCATCATTTGGTATCAAAGCTATTTCATCAATTAGTATCAGAGCAGGTTCGTTTGAAGAAGCTTAACCGCTTGAGATGATCAAGATGATGACTTATAAGAAGGATAGTCTAATATTTGATGGTACCAACTCTCTTTGGAAGAATCACATGGAGTGTCTTCTAAAATGCATTGGTGAACCTTACTAGGATATTACAAAAGACAAGTATACTATTTCTGCAAATGGACCTTCAACTTCGGATGAGATCAAAAGTGTTGAGTACAATATTAGGGCTAAGGAAGTATTACTAAGTTCTCTGTCTGACTTAGAGATGATAAATTTTATGGAATTGCATAATGCTCATCAAACCTAGAAGAAGTTGGAAACCTTGTATGAAGGAGACAATTATGTGAAGATTGCCAGGTTGTAGAGCCTAAAAGGAAAGTATGAGATCTTGAGGATTTGTGAAGATGAGAACATCAATACTATTTGACAATATGGATGAATTTATTATGTGTTGCATTTATGCTTTGTCATTGATGTCAACACTAGCTATTATGGTTGGTTACCGACAGACAGGTTTTGGTTGCCGGTAGAAGATCTAGTGTTACCGACAGGACTATATGTTTGACACTTCCGGTATGTTTGGATCAATGGAGTATGTTTTATTTTATGTGTTACATGTTTCTGGAGCATGTTTTGGTTAGTTGGTATTGAATTGGTGATCGGATGCTATCATAAACTCTTGTAAACCCTTACTGGCATGGGTTTAAGGTTTAACCAATAGAGCTTTCACTGAGAAATCCTAGCAGAATGAATAAGTGGTGCTGGTGCGGCTTCGAGATAATATTTAGGATGCAAAAGGTGATCATGTTAACATGTTCTCATGCACGTTACCGGGATGATTTATGGATTGGTTATTGTTGTTTTGGTTTTAATATGACATGGCATATCATTGTAATATGGATGTATGTAATTATCTTATTGTAATATATTTTAGGTGGCCAACCTAATTGTTTTAGGCCTTACGGTTGGTATAAATTGATGTGAGATCTCATTGTAGATCATGTTATGTGAATGAAAATGTAATATCATATGCGAAGGAGATTTGGTCGATCATAGGTGATCGAATTGGAATTAAGGAAGAGGTCCAAGGCCTCTGGTATTGAGCTTAACCGGGACTATAATCAGCCATTGTAGATGTTATCTTAGGTAGTTCATTATTCTAGATCGTTGTCCATTTATCTTGAAGCAGTTGTAACCACTTTGTAGTCAGTGAGACTCTTCTGTAATGAGCAACCCCTCTAGGCAGTGTGCGTTCCTACAAGTACAAGCCCCTCATTGTATCAAATACTTTCTGTAGAAGTATCATCTGACTGTGAGTAGGCTTCCCACTGTGGTTTTTCCCTTTCCAAGTTTTCCATATACAAATAATGGTGTTATATGGTATGGTTGCATTGTGTTTATTATATGTTTTATTGTTAAGTTTTATTTCTTACCGGTATCTATTTCTGGTATTTCGGTAGTTAATGTTTATGTGATCTAGTTAAAGGTTATTAAGTGGTTTGGTTGATATAATCTGTTAACAACTGATTCACCCCCCGCCCTCTTAGTTGTTCATTGGTTATCCTAACAATTTGTATCAGATATTTGGTCCTCTTTTGCAGAATCTTAACCGCTTGAGGCAGATCCTTTGGCAGCTAACACTTAAAATCCACTGGCAACTATTTTCAAAAGAGAAATCCCTAAGCTTGATGTAACAAATTATGGGATATGGAAAATTTGAATGGAGACTCATCTTAGATGTCTTGGCAAGGATATTTGGGAGATCACTAAGAAAGGATACGCATCTTATCATCCGACATCTGGAAATCATGCTCCTACAGACCTAGACAAGAATATTGAAAATGATTGCAGAGCTAGAGAAGACCTCTTCTACGCACTTACTGATCAGCAAATGATAGGATTGACTAATAAATCATCGGCAAAGGTTATGTGGGATAAATTACAAACTCTGAATGAAGGTGATCCTACTTTCAAAATTGCTAAACTTGATGGTTACCGGGTAAGATATTAAAACTTGAAGATGGAAGATAATAAAAGAATTGTTGTTTTTATGGAAAGAGTAAATGAGATTATTATGGGAATTCAATGTTGTGGAGGATCTCTGAGTGAAGATGAAATAGTTTCCAAAGTCTTGAGAGCCCTTCCAATGGCTTCAAGATGAAGGCAACTACATTTAATGAGCTGAGAACAATGGCAAACACTTCTATTAACAGAGACATTTTGATTGGGAAATTATCTTCTTTTGAGCTTGAAGAGTTTGGACCTTTTGGAGTTGCAAAGTTTGAACCTGCTTTTCATGCATCATCATCATCTACCAAAAAAAGTGATTGGAAAGCCTTATATGCAAAAGAATTGGAAGATATGAGGAGAGAAGATGAAAAATTTGAGCAACTTGAAACCTTATTTGCTAGAAGAGTACCTAAAAGACCGACAGGAAGTAAGTATGAAGGAAAATAACCTTTTAAATGTTTTGCATGTAGTAAGATTGGTCATTTTGTATCTAGATGTTCTGAAAGGAATGCAAGATTTGAAGAAAGAGTTAAGAAATCATTTAATACTAATCAGAACAGATATAGATTCAAGAAAAGTAAACAATGCTACATAGCGGATGAGGAAGGAGTAAGTGATGACTTTGAGGATGAACCAGTAGCAAACTTTGCTAGTTGATCCAACAATGGAAAGGAATGGGTGTTCTATACTTTAAAGGAGGATGAACCAAAACGGGCTATCATGAATGAAGAAAAGGCTCTGGTAGAAAAAGTTGAAGATAAGGATGAATGGGTAATCTGTAGTGGATGCTTGCATCATATGACTGGAGATAAAAAAAAATATTTGTCCCTGCAAGAATATAATAGCAGTCAAGTCATATTTGGAGATGACAAAGCATGTATGATCAAAGGTAGAGGTATTATTTCTCTGGATGGCAAGCATAATATTGGTAATATCTATTATGTAGAAGGTTTAAAGCATAATCTCTTAAGTGTTGGTCAATTGGTGGACAAGGGTTTCCAAATTCAGTTTAAAGATAGAAAATGCAAAATCATTAACAAAACTGGTTTTGAGATTGCAACCGGTACTCAGCCTGGAGATAATATCTTTCACTTGAATACTGGTAATAAGACATGTTTGATTGCTCATATTGATGAGAGTTAGTTATGGCATAAAAGGTTGTGTCATGTTAATTTTAATTGTATTGTTAAGATTAGTTCAACAAAGGCAGTTAGAGTTATACCTAAGATTATGAAGCCTCATAATCCGATATGTAAGGAATGTCAAATGGGAAAGCAAGTTAGAACTTCTTTTAAGAACATACATCATAAATCTAATGATGTTCTTGATTTGATTCACATTGACTTGTGTGGTCTAGCGAGGACTACAAGCTTTCAAGGTGATAGGTATTTCATGCTAATAATTGATGATTATTCTAGAATGATGTGGGTAACTTTTCTTAGGGAGAAGTCTGAAGCCTTAGAGAAGTTCAAGATCTTTAAAGAAAAGGTTGAAATAGAAACTAGATTGAAAATCAAATGTCTAAGATCAAATCAAGGTAATGAGTTCACTTCTAATGAATTTAGTAGTTATTGTGAGACAAATGGAATTAGAAGGTAGTTATCTTCACCTTGGACTACTCAATAGAATGGAGTAGTGGAAAGGAAGAATAGAACCATTTTAGATGTAGCAAGATCTATGATGATGGAAGCTAAATTGCCTCACATCTACTAGAGCGAAGCCGTGAGTACAACACTCTTCACATTCAACATAGTTCACATCAAAGGTGAAACCGGTAAGACCCCTTATGAATTATGGTTTGGACATACACCTACTATTAAATATTTCATAATTTTTGGAAATAAATGTTATATCAAAAGGGATGATTCAATTGGGAAGTTTGATCCTAGATATGATGAAGGGATATTTCTTGTTTGTTCAATTCAAAGCAAAGCATATAGATGTTATAACAAAATATTGCAGAAAATTGTGGAGAGCACTAATGTGAAAGTGGATGAGTAATACATAAATCAATCTATATCATATGATAGGGAACCGATAGTGGAAATTATTATTAACTAAACTGACAATGCCTCAACTGGTACATGAAACTGAGACAGTTACACCAGTACAATCTGAATATTCAACTATGACTGATGATCATAGCAGTGAACCTGAAGTTAAGAAGACACCAAGGTATGTAAGAATAAATCATTCTGAAGATCAAATCATTGGAGATAGGAACAAGGGAGTTATGATGAGAAGAAGACAGGCAAATGAAGAGGTATGTCTTATTGCTCAAATTGAACTGACATCTGTTATTGAAGCTTTTAAAGATAAACATTGGTTAAAGGCTATGGAAGATGAATTAGATCAGATAGACAACAATGAGACTTGGACTTTAGTTCCTCGGCTTAAAAATAAAAATGTTATTGGAACTAAATGGGTTTTTAGGAATAAACTAAATGAGGAAAGTCAAGTTGTAAGAAACAAGGCTAGATTGGTTTGTAAAGGATATTCTATAATTGAATGAATTGAAGTTGTTAGACTATTTCTTGCCTATGTAGCTTATAGGAACTATAAGGTCTATCAAATGGATGTTAAATGTGAATTTTTGAATGGTGAACTTCAAGAAGAAGTATACATTGAACAATTTGATGGATTTTCACTAATAGATGATAAAGATATGATTTATAGATTGAGGAAAGCTTTATATAGATTGAAACAAGCTCCTAGAGCTTGGTATGCAAGGTTGGATAAATATCTTTTGAAGCTTGGTTTTACTAAAGGTAGTGCTAATAGTAATTTGTATAATGAGATCACTGATGATGATATTATGATTATTGAAGTATTTGTTGATGATATCATTTTTGGAGGAGAAGATAAATTGTGCATTGAATTTTCTTAGGTTTGCAGATTACCCAAAATGACAAAGGCATTTTTATCTGTCAAACTAAGTATCTAAGGGAATTGTTGAAGAAGTTTGGTATGGATAATTTCAAACCGTTAAGTACTCCTATGGTAACAAGTGAGAAATTATCTATCAAAGATACATCTACACCACTAATCCAACAAGGTATAAGTCTATGATTGGTGGCTTGTTATATCTAAGTCGAACTAGACTAGATATTATGAATGTAGTAAGTATTGTTTCAAGATATCAAAGTAATCCTAAAGAAATTCATGAATGTGTAGTAAAGAGGATATTCCACTATTTCCAAGGAACAACAGAATATGGCTTATGGTATTCTAGAGATCATGGTTTCACTTTATGTGCATATACTGATTCAAATTGGGCAGGAGATGTTGATGATAGGAAGAGCACTTCTGGTGGAGATTTCTTTCTTGGAAATAAACTAGTTTCTTGGATCACCAAAGAATAGTCATGCATTTCTTTATCTACTACAGAAGCTGAGTATGTTGCAGCAGAAACTAATTGCACTCAAGTCTTATGGATGAAGCAAATGTTGAAGGATATCAAGGTTAATTGTAGTGCACCGGTACTTATCTAATATGATAACTCTACATCTATTTGACATGTCTATGAATATATCAATAGAATATAACTTTCTGAAGGACAAGGTAGAAGAAGAGGAAGTCAAATTGGTTTATGTGAGCACTAAAGAGAAGATTACAGATATATTCACTAAATGGTTGTCTAAGGAATTATTTGAGTATTTGAGAGACAGGTTAGGGGTTTCTGCCTGTCCGACAGAGACTTGATTGATGCATTTTGCCATCAGTCTGACATGCATTATCAGAGATATTATTCATTCCGGTACTAATAAGTGGTGCTACTACTCAGGGGAAGTAGCCATCTTTGAGATTCAGAGATTTATATTCTTGCTTTGATTTTTTTGTCAAATTTCTGGCTTTAATGTCAAAGGGGGACAGATAGTGATGTTAAAAATAAATTCATAACTTTATAGAGGTATTATCCATAGGGGAAAAGTTATTGATATTCAAGATATTGTTGGTTGTCTTCCATAGGGGGAGACTTGTTTGGCATTTTTTGGTACTTAGATGTTTTTCACATCTAGTCTTGCCATCAATGCCAAAGGGGGTGATTGTCAGAAATATGGATGAATTGATTATGTGTTGCATTGATGTTTTGTCATTCATGTCAACACTAGCTATTATGGTTGGTTACTAGCAGATAGGTTTTGGTTATCGACAAAAGATCAAGTATTACCAACAGAAAGGACTATCTGTTGGACACTTCCGACATGTTTGGATCAATGGAGTATATTTGATTTTATGTGTTACATGTTGCTGGAGCATTTTTTGGTCAGTTGGTATTGAATTGGCGATCGGATGCTATCATAAACTCTTGTAAACCCTTATTGGCATGGGTTTAATTTTTAACCAACATAGCTTTCACTTAGAAATCCTAGTAGAATGAATAAGTGGTGTTGGTGTGGATTCTAGACAGAATTCAGGATGCAGAAGGTGATCCCTAATCATGCCTCAACTATTTTAAGACATTTCTTTGGTTTGGTTGACCCAGATTAGGTCTAGTACCTATCTAGGTTATGGACCGATATCATGTTAATGTGTTCTCTACACATTACCAAGATGATTTATGTATTGGTTATTGTTGTTTTGGTCTTAAGCGGACATGGCATATCATTGTAATATGGATGTATGTAATGATCTTATTGTAATATCTTTTAGGTGGCCGACCTAATTGGTTTAGGCCTTAGGGTTGGTATAAATTGATGTAAGATCTCATTGTAGATCATAGTATGTGAATGAAAATGTAATATCATATGAAAAGGAGAACTGGTCGATCATAGGTGATTGAATTGGAATTAAGGAAGAGGTCAAAGGCCTCCGATATTGAGGTTAACTGGGACTGTAATTAGGCATGGTAGATACTATCTGCCACGGTTCATTATTATGGATAGTTGTACATTTATCTTGAGGTGGTTATAACCTCTTTGTAGTCAGTGAGGCTCTTTTGCAATGAGTGGTACGCTCTAGGCACTGTACCTTCCTGCATGTGCAGACCCCTCATTGTATCACATACTATTTGTAGAACTATCATCTCACTATGGGTAGGCTTCCCACCGCGGTTTTTCCACGTAAAAATCATGGTGTTATGTGGTATGGTTGTATTTTGTTGATTATCTATTTTATTGTTAAGTTTTATTGCTTATCGGTATATGTTTCTGCTATTCTTGTATTTAATGTTTATGTGATCCGGTTAAAGTTTATTAAGTGGTTTGGCTGATATAATCTATTAACAACAGATTCACGCCCCATCTTAGTTATTCACTAGTTATCCTAACAATTGGTATTAGAGCTTTGGTCCTCTTTTGCAAAATGTTAACCTCTTGAGGTAGGTCCTATGGCAGCTAACACTTCAAATCCATCGACAACTATTTTTAGAAAAGAAATCCCTAAGCTTGATGAAACAAATTATGGGATATGGAAAATATGAATGGAGACTCATCTTAGATGTCTTGGAAAGGATATTTGCGACATCACTGAGAAAGGATACACACCTTATGATCCAAAATCTAGCAATTGTTCTCACGCAAACCTGGAAAAGAATTTTGAAAATGATTCCAGAGCTAGAGAAGCCCTCTTGTGTGCACTTACTGATCAACAAATCATGGGATTGACTGATAAATCATCTGCAAAGGTTGTGTGGAATAAATTGCAAACTCTAAATGAAGGTGATCCTACTGTCAAAATTGCTAAATTTGATGGTTACTGGGTAAGGTTTGAAAACTTGAAGATGGAAGATAATGAAAGAATTGTCGTGGTTATGGAAAGAGTAAATGAGATTGTTATGGGAATTCAATGTTGTGGAGGATCTCTGAGTGAAGATAAAATAGTTTCCGAAGTCTTGAAAGCCCTTCCACTAGATTACAAGATGAAGGCAACTACAATTAATGAGTTGAGAACAATGGAAAACACTTCAATTAACAAAGACATTCTGATTGGGAAATTATCTTCTTTTGAGCTTGAAGAATTTGGACCTTCTGGAGCTGCAAAGCTTGAACCTACTTTTCATGCCTCATCATCATCTACCAAAAAAAGTGATTGGAAAGCCTTATATGCAAAAGAATTGGAAGATATGAGGAAAGAAGATGAAAAATTTGAGGAACTTGAAGCCTTTTTTTCTAGAAGAGTACGTAAAGGACCAATGGGAAGTAAGTATGAAGGAAAAGAACCTTTTAAATATTTTGCATGTAACAAGATTGGTTATTTTGCATCTAGATGTTCTGAAAGGAATGCAAGATTTGAAGAAAGAGTTAAGAAATCATTTAAGCGTAATCAAACCAGATATAGATTCAAGAATAGTAAACAATGCTACATAGAGGATGAGGAAGGAGTAAGTGATGACTCTAAGGATGAACCAGTAGAAGACTCTTCTAGTGGATCTAGCAATGGAAAGGAATGGGTGTTATATCATTTAAAGGAAGATGAACTGGAACCAGCTATCACAAATGAAGAAAAGGCCCTAGAAACAAAAGTTGAAGATAGGATGAATGGGTAATTGATAGTGGATGCTCGCATCATATGACTGGAGATAAAAGAAAAATTTTGTCCCTGCAAGAATACAATGGCAATGAAGTCAAATTTGGAGATGACAAAGCATGTATGATCAAAGGTAGAGGTATTATTTCTCTAGATGGCAAGCATAATATTGATAATGTCTATTATATAGAAGGTTTAAAGAATAATCTCTTAAGTGTTCGTCAATTGGTGGACAAGGGTTTACAACATCAGTTTAAAGATACAAAATGCAAAATTATTAACAAAACTAGTTTGGAGATTGCAACCGGTACTTAGACAAGAGGTAATATCTTTCAGTTGAATACTGGTAATAAGACATGTTTGATTGTTCATATTGATGAGAGGTTGTAATGGCATAAAAGGTTGTTTCATGTTAATTTTTATTGTATTGTTTAGATTAGTTCAACAAAAGCATTTAGAGATATACCTAAGATTATGAAGCCTCATAATCTGATATGTAAGGAATGCCAATTGGGAAAACAAGTTAGAACTTATTTTAAGACCATACATGATAAATCTAATGATGTTCTTGATTTCATTCACATTGCTTATGTAGTCCAACAAGGACTAGAAGCTTTCAAGGTGATAGGTATTTCATGCTAATAATTAATGATCATTCTAGAATAATTTGGGTGACTTTTCTTAGGGAGAAGTCTGAAGCCTTTGAGAAGTTCAAGATCTTTAAAGCAAAGGTTGAAAGAGAATCTCGGTTGAAAATCAAATGTCTAATTTCAGGTCAAGGCAGTGAGTTCACTTCTCATGAATTTGACAGTTATTGTGAGACAAAAGGAATTAGAAGACAGTTATCTGCACCTCGAACTCCTCAGTAGAATGGAGTAGTGGAAAGGAAGAATAGAACCATTTTGGATGCAGAAAGATCCATGATGATTTAAGCCAAATTTCCTCACATGTACTAGAATGAAGTAGTGAGTACATCAATCTACACATTCAACATAGTTCACATCAAAGGTGAAATCGGTAAGACCCCTTATGAATTATGGTTTGGACATACACCTACTGTTAAATATTTCACAGTTTTTGGAAGTAAATGTTATATCAAAAGGGATGATTCAATTGGGAAGTTTGATCCTAGATATGATGAAGGGATATTTCTTGGTTATTCAATTTAAAGCAAATCATATAAATGTTATAACAAAAGATTGCAAAAAATTTTGGAGAGCACTAATGTTAAAGTGGATGAGCAATACATAAATCAATCTATATCATTTGATAGGGAATTGATAGTGGAAATGATCATAATTGAACTAATAATGCCTCAACCAATACAGGAAACTAAGACAAGTACACCAATAAAGTAAGAAAATTCAACTGTGACTGATGATCAAAGTAGTGAACTTGAAGTTCAGAAGACACCAAGGTATGTAAGATTAAATCATTCTGAAGATCAAATCATTGGAGATAGGAATAAGGGAGTTATGACAAGAATAATACTGGCAAATGAAGAGGTATGTCTTATTTCTCAAATTGAACCGACATCTTCTATTGAAGCTAGTAAATATAAACATTGGTTAAAGGCTATGGAACATGAATTAGATCAGATAAAGAAGAATGAGACTTGGACTTTAGTTCCCCAAACTAAAAATAAGAATGTTATTGGAACTAAATGGGTTTTTAGGAATAAACTGAATGAGGATGGTCAAGTTGTAAGAAACAAGACTAGATTGGTTTGTAAAGGATATTCTGAAATGGAATGAATTGATTATGGTTAGACATTTGTACTTGTAGCTACAATTGAAGTTGTTGGACTATTTCTTGCCTATGTAGCTTATAAGAACTATAAGCTCTATCAAATGGATGTTAAATATGAATTTTTGAATGGTTAACTTGAGGAAGAAGTATACATTAAAGCTTTATATGGATTGAAGCAAGCTCCTAGAGCTTGGTATGCAAGGTTGGATAAATACCTTTTGAAGCTTGGTTTTACTAAAGGCAGTTTTGATAGTAATTTATATTATAAGATCACTGATGATGATATTCTAATTATTGAAGTATTTGTTGATGATATCATTTTTGGAGGAGAAGGTAAATTTTGCATGGAATTTTCTAATAATGAAGAATAAATTTGAAATGTCAATGATTGGTGAGATGAGATTTTTCTTAGGTTTGCAGATTACCCGAACTAAGAAAGACATTTTTATCTATCAACTAAGTATCTGAGGGAATTGGTGAAGAATTTTGGTATGGATAATTCTAAACCGGTAAGTACTCCTATGGTGACAAGTGAGAAATTGTCTATCAAGGATACATCTACACCGGTAAATCCGACAAGGTATAAGTCTATGATTGGTGGCTTGTTATATCTAACTCAGACTAGACTAGATATTATGAATGTAGTAAGTATTGTTTCAAGATATCAAAGTAATCCTAAAGAAAATCATGAATGTGTAGTAAAGAAGATATTCCGATATTTGCAAGGAACAGAATATGGCTTATGGTATTCTAGAGATCATGATTTCACTTTATGTGCATATACTGATTCAGATTGGGCAAGAGATACTGATGACAAGAAGATCACTTCTGGTGGAGCTTTCTTTCTTGGAAAGAAACTAGTTTCTTAGATCAGCAAAAAATAATCATGCATTTATTTATCTACTATAGAAACTGAGTATGTTGCAGTAGCAACTAACTACACTGAAGTCTTATGGATGAAGCAAATGTTGAAGGATATCAAGGTAAATTGTAGTGAACTGGTAGTTATCTACTGTGATAACTCTGCAGCTATTGACATGTCTAAGAATCCGGTATTTCACTCTAAGACTAAGCATATATCAATAAAATATAATTTTTTGAAGGACAAGGTACAAGAAAAGGAAGTCAAATTTTTTTATGTGAAGACTAAAGAGAAGATTACAGATATATTCACTAAACTGTTGTCTAAGGAATCATTTGAGTATTTGAGAGATAGGTTAGAGGTTTCTACCCCTCTGACAGAGACTTGATTGATGCAGTTTGTCATCAGTCTGACATGCATTATCAAAGATATTATTCATTCCAACAGTGATGTGTGGTGCTACTACTCAGCGGGAGTAGTTAGCTTTGAGATTCAGAAGTTTATATTCTTGCTTTGATATTTTTGTCAGATTTCTGGCATTGATGTCAAAGGGGGATAGATAGTGATGTTAAAAATAAATTCAAAACTTTATAGAGATATTATCCACAACAGAGGAGTTAATGATATTCAGGAGATTGTTGGTTGTCTTCCACAGGGGGAGACTTGTTTGGAAATTTTTTGGTACTTAGATGTTTTTCACATCTAGTGTTGCCATCAATGCCAAAGGGGGAGATTGTTGGCAATATGGATGAATTGATTGTGTTGCATTTATGTTATGTCATTCATGTCAACACTAGCTATTATGGTTGGTTACCGACAGATAGGTTTTGGTTAGCGGCAAAAGATCTAGTGTTACCAGTAGAAAGGACAATTTGTTGGACACTTTCGACATGTTTGGATCAATGTAGTATGTTTGATTTTATGTGTTACATGTTTCTGGAGCATGTTTTGGTCATTTGGTATTGAATTGGTGATCAGATGCTATCATAAACTCTTGTAAACCCTTACCGGCATAGGTTTAAGGTTTAACTTGTTGGATATTTTTGGCATGTGATGAACTAGCATGTTGATATGATGCTAATGTATGTTGTCATTGATGTCAATAAGTACAAGTGAACCAGTATGCAAATTAAAAGAAGTTGGTGAACTGGTATGAAGAGGTATGAAGAGATGTTGTGAACCGGTGTCGGGGTTTCACTAAGCATGGCTACTGGTTGGTAGTCTAAGCTCTAGGGTTTCCGGTTTGGCAATCTAGCTTGTGTGATGCAACCAATGATACTCTATGATGAGTTAGCTAAGAAATAAGAATGGGATCGAGGTGACACATTAGTTTTATGCATGTGAAAGGTTTCCTTAAAGATCTTGCATGTGGAGATCGATTGCATTAAATGTCTACCTCGGGAATGAACATTCTTCTTAGCGGTATGAGAAGAAAGCGTGATGGGTTACTGATTCCCATATGTGGTGAAGAATGAATGATGTAGTTTGTCTTGTGATCTATTTAAGATTGTATTTCTCTATGAAAAGTGTTTGGACGGTAAGGATTGGACCGCTTGTATTGTAAACCCAAGATGCTTAGGGTTTAGGGTTTATGCTAGAGACCTAACTATTGTCTACAAGGTAAATGATGTTTGTTGTTGTAAGTTGTTGGCATATGTTGTGTGTATGTATCCGAGTGATGAGATACTTGCTAGACCAGTAAGAGGAAAACTGCAGAGTGTGATTGTAGAGTAGAGGAAATGAAAAGGATCTACCTTGGCATGTAGTGCTATTATCAGATCAGAGTTTTACCTGTTGTCTTCTAACCATTTCAATAGTTGAAAAATCCCTTTAATGAGTAGCTTTAACAGTATTATTGTAAATCCTTTAACTAGATGACTCAAGATCATTAAGTTCTTCAAATCCTCTAGTGAGGTAACCTCTAACAGGGTTTCAACCTTTAACAGGGTTTATAGCCATTCATTAACTGGGTGATATTTAATAGGATCGGTTCCTAGCAGAACCTTATTGTAAATTATTTAACCAAACTAGGCTCCTAACAAAGCGAACTTCAAAAGAGTTCAAAAAAAGCTTGTGGGCATTCATCCCCACTATGGTTTTTCCCATTTGGGTTTCCATATAAAAAATATGTGTGTCATGAGTTGTACATTTTTCATGCGATGATTAAGTATTCTGTGTTTTAGTAGTTCTGCATGCAGAGCTATTAGGTTATGGCATTACTGGTATACCACATGCATATGTTTATGGGTGAAGTTGTTATCAAGTATTGAATGTATTTGAAGTGTTCAGACTTATCAGTTTATGTTGTCTGAAGTCTTACTATGTTTAATCAGTATTTCCGTGGTTAAGTTCAGTAATGAAGACAACCGGTTGATATTGTTTTGACTTGATAAGTTGTTTAGAAAGTTTTTGTCTATACTGATTCATCCCCCCTCTCAGTACTGGTTAGGGTATTTGTTGTTCATCATTATTCATCAATTACTATCAGAGCAACTCTAGGTCCTCAGTGATACAAGCTTAACTGCTTGAAATAAAAGATCCTACTGTAATGAAGAAGAGGGAAGGTCCTAAGTTCAATAGAGATAAATTCAAGATATGGAAGGATAGAATGAAGATTTATATCAAGAGTATGGATTCTCAACACTAGAGCTATGTTAAGAATGCCTATGTGAATCCCACTGACACTCTGACCAATGATCAAAGGAGAGAGATTTAGTAAAATGTGCAAGTCATGGAATCCCTTATCAGCAGCCTATCAAATATTGAGTTTATTGATGTACAAGACAAGGACACTCCTAAGGATGTATGAGATGCACTGCAAACCATTTACGGTGGTGATGAGCATGTAAAGAAAGCTAAGGAAGAGAGCCTTAGAGGAAAATTTGAAGACATGAGGATGGTTGAAGGAGAGACCATTCAACAATATGACATTAGGATTAAGACTATGGTTGGAGATATCAAAAGTGTTGGTGGAACGATTGAGGATGCCACTGTTGTTAGTAAAGTCTTGAGATCATTTTTACCAATCTATGCAATCAGAGTTGCTGCTATCCGGGAACTAAGGTCTATTGATAAAACCAAGGTATCCTTAGACTCTATCATTGCAAAGTTGACTGCATATGAGTTGAATAGCTATAATGGCAGTGTTGAGAAGACTAAGTCAGCCTTTAGAGCATTTGTTGTACCATCTAGAAAAGGAAAGGAAACTAGTACCAGTTATGAATCCAGACAATGCAGAGATATGGATGATGAAGAGATTCTAATGGAGTTTGAAGCACTTCTTTCTACAAGATTTCCAAAAGGAACCGGTAAATATAGAGGTAAGCTTCCTTTAAAATGTTTCTCCTGCAACAAGATAGGACATATATCTATTAATTGTCCTAACAGTGATAATAAGGATAAACTGAAGAGGTTTAGAAAGTATAAAAGAGGAAATAGGAGAACTTGTCTTGTTGTTGTAGATGAAGGTGATACTAATGAAGAATTAGAGGATGAAGAGAGTGAAGATATAGTGTTTGTAGCTGTAAAGAAAGAAGTGTCTGACAAGAAAGCACTTGTCTCTCACATTGACAACTCCAATGAGTGGATTATTAATAGTGATTGTTCTCACCACATGATTGGTGAGTGGGGAAAGTTTTTGTCTCTAGAAGAATATGATGGAAGTGTTGTCAAATTTGGCAATGATGCACCATGCTTGGTAAAAGGTAAAGGATCCATCTCACTGAATGGAAAGAGTAGTGCAGATGATTTCTATTCGGTAGAAGGTTTGAAGCATAACCTTTTAAGTGTTGCTTAGCTGAATGACAAAGGAATCACTCTGAAGTTCAAAGGTGGAATCTACAGTATAATTGGAAAGAGTGGTGAACTTATTGCCACTAGTAAGAAGACCAGAGGTAACCTATTTTAGTTGAATGCCAAGATTAGTCAGTTTCTGATGGCTAAGTTTGATGACACTTGGATATGGCATAGGAGACTTTGTCATATAAACTTTGGTAATATTGTTAAAGCTGGTAAGATCAAGGTGGTAAGAGGATTTCCTTTGCTGAACAAACTTGAGAATTCTTTGTGCAGAGAATATCAACTTGCGAAGATGTCTTCCCAACTTTTAAAGGTAAGTCTTTTTCAGCAAAAAATTTACTTGACCTTGTACATACTGATTTGTGTGGTCCTATGAAAACTAGAAGTATTCAGGGGGATAGGTATTTTATGATTTTTACTGATGACTACTCAAGAATGATGTGGGTCACATTCTTGAAAGACAAGTCTGAAGCATTTGGAAATTTCAAAGCCTTCAGAGCATTAGTAGAAAAGGAAAGTGGCCAAAGGATAAAGTGCCTAAGAACTTATCAAAGAGGAGAATTCACTTCTGATGAATTCAACAAGTACTATGAAGATAACGGTATCAAGAGGCAATTGTCTTACCCAAGGACACCACAACAAAATGGCATAACAGAAAGGAATAATAGAACTGTAGTTGAAGCGATGAGAACAATGTTGATCCAAGGAAAGATTTCTCACACTTTTTGGAGAGAAGCCGTGAGTACTGCTATCTATACAATGAATTGGTACTTATCAAGAAAGGAAAAGATAAAACCCCTTATGAGTACTAGACTAGGAAGACTCCCACTGTGACTTACTTTAAGGTATTTGGGAGTAAGTGCTATATCAAGAGAGGTGAGCATTTGAGCAAATTTAATGCTGAAAGTAATGAAGGAATATTTCTAGGATATTCCACTAAGAGAAAAGCTCTCAAGTGCTATAATAATAGAACTCAGAAGGTTGTTGAGAGCATCAATGTCAAGGTTGATGAATCACCTGAGAAATCTGAGGGAACTAGTAGCAAGAAAGTGGAAGGTTAACCAGGAATAGCTTTCTAGGAACCGGTTATAATAGAAACAAGCAAAGATCTCAGCATTCCTATAACGATAGAAGCTGTAGTAGGAGAAGAAGAAGATGGAGAAGAAGGAGAATAGGAAAAGCAAGAAGAACCAACTAGATTCATTCCTAGATATGTGAAATTGTATCATGATCCGAAGTAGATCATAGGAGATAAAGATGCAAGATACTCACAAGAATAAAAGTGAAAGAAAACCCTTGCATGATTTCTGAATTAGAACCTAAGACTTCCAGAGAAGCACTTATAGGTAGAGACTAGATTAAAGCAATGGAAGAGGAGCTAGACCAGATATAAAAGAATGTAACATGGTCTTTGGTACCCAGAGCATAACACAAAAAGGTCATAAGTACCAAATGGGTCTTCAGGAATAAGCTAAATGCAGAAGGTATAGTTATAAGGAACAAGGTCAAGATTGTATGCAAGGGATATGCTTAGGAGGAGGGAGAAGACTATGGAGAAACCTTTTCTCCTATGGCTAGACTAGAAGGTGTTCAAATGCTACTTGCATTTGCAGCATTTAAGGGATTTAAGGTATATCAAATGGATGTGAAGTCTACATTCTTGAATGGAATCCTTGAAGAGGAAGTATATATAGAGCAACCAGATGGGTTTTCCCTATCAAAAGATAGTAACAATGTGTGTAGATTACACAAAGCCTTGTATGGATTGAAACAAGCACCTAGGGCATGGTATGAAAGGTTACATTCTCATCTTGTGAAGATTGGATTTTAGAGAACAAGTGAAGATAGAAACATCTACTTGAAATCAGAGGGTGATTAGATTATGATCTATGAGGTATTTGTAGATGACATAATCTTTGGAGGAGATGATGAAATGAGCCATGCATTTGCAGTTATAATTAAGAAAGAGTTTGAGATGTCTTTGATTGGAGAGATAAAGTTCTTCATTGGTTTACAGATTCAGAAAATGAAAGAGGGTATTTTTATTACCTAGTCCAAGTATGTCAAAGAGGTATTGAAGACTTTTGGCATGGGAGAAAGAAAACCGGCTAGTACATCGATGGTGACCAGCTGTAAACTAACTAAGGAAGATGATTCAACACTGGTAAATGAAAAGGAGTAATAGTCAATGACCAGTAAGTTGCACTATGTGGTGCACAGTAGACCAGATATTGCTCATGCAGTGGGCATAGTAGCTCATTTTAAGAAATGTCCTCGAGAATCCCACTTGGTAGTAGTCAAGAGGATTCTTAGATATCTGAAAGGAACAGTTGACTATGGATTGTGGTATCCATATAATGGTGACTTCAATCACAAATTGTATGTCGATGCTGATTGGGCAGGTAATGTGGATGACTGAAAGAGCACAACCGGTGGAGCATTATTTCTTGGTGGAAGACTAGTATTGTGGACAAGTAAGAAGCAGAGTTGTACTTCCCAGCCTATAGCTAAAGCAGAATATATGGCAGCATTTATGAACTGCACTCAAGCAATCTAGATGAAACATGTATTGGAAGGTTTCAAAGTACCTGTATCTAAACTGGTGATAATATTTTGTGACAACACAAGTGCAATAAATATTTCCAAGAATTCAGTATTGCATGCTAGAACTAAGCACATTGAGCTTAACTATCACTTCTTGAGAGAGAAAGTTCAGAATAAGGAGGTTGTACTTCAACATGTTTCCAGTAAGGAGCAACTAGCAGATATATTCACTAAGCCCTTACCATAGACTACATTTACCTATTTGACAGGTGAATTAGGGGTTATACCCCTTCATGAAGTCAACTAAAAATTGTGTGCTCCGCATTAGTCAGGAACTATAGTGTCAAATCTTTAAGGATTGATGTCTTGAAGGATGCTACTCCGTAGGGGGAGCAACATAGTGGAGTATGGAAGCTTGTGCCTCCACTTTGGCATTGTTGTCAAAGAGGGAGAAGATATCTGATGAAAATATATGATGTATGGGGGAGAAGATATCTGATAATGCAGATACACTAGCCTATGATGTTTACAGTTGCAATGCTACACTGAGTATTGCCATCAATGCCAAAGGGGGAGATTGTTGGATATTGTTGACATATGATGAACCAACATGTTTATATGATGCTAATGTATGTTGTCATTGATGTCAATAAGTACAAGTGAACTGATATGTAAATTAAAAGAAGTTGTTGAACTGGTATGAAGAGGTATGAAGAGATGCTGTGAATCAGTGTCGAGGTTTCACTAAGCATGACTACCTATTGGTAGTCTCAACTCTAGGGTTTCCGGTTTGGCAATCAGGCTTATGCGATGCAACCAATGATACTCTGTGATGAGTTAGCTAAGAAATAAGAATGGGATCGAGGTGACATGTCAGTTTTGTGTGCATGAAGGATTTCCTTGAAGATCTTGCATGCGAAGATCGATTGCATTAAATTTCTACATCAAGAATGAACATTCTTATTAGCGGTATGAGAAGAAAGTGTGATGGGTTACTAATTCCCATGTGCGGTGAAGAATTAATGATGCAGATTGTCTTGTGATCTGTTTAAGATTGTATTGCTCTATGCAAAGTGTTTGGACTGTCAGGATTGGACTGCTTGTATCGTAAACCCAAGATGCTTAGGGTTTAGGGTTTATTCTACTGACCTAACTATTTTCTATAAGGTCAATGATGTTTGTTGTTATAAGTTGTTGGCAAATGTTCTATGTATGTATCTGAGTGATGAGATACTTGCCAGACCAGTAAGAGGAAAACTGCAGAGTGTGATTGCAGAGTAGAGGAAATGAAAAGGATCTAGCTTGGCATGTAGTGATGTTATCAGATCAAAGTTTTACCTGTTGTCTTCTAACCATTTCAATAGTTGGAAAATCCCTTTACCAGGTAGTTTTAACAAGCTTATTGTAAATCCTTTAACCGAGTGACTCAAGATCATGTATTTCTTCAAATCCTCTAGCGAGGTAACCTCTAATAGGGTTTCAACCTTTAATAGGGTATATAGCCACTCCTTAACCAGGTGATCATCCCCACCATGGTTTTTCCTATTTGGGTTTCCACGTGAAAAATCTATGTGTCATGAGTTGTGCATTTTTCATTTGATGATTAAGTATTCTATGTTTTTGTAGTTATGCATGCAGAGCTATTAGGTTATGGTATTACTGGTATACCACATGCATATGTTTATGGGTGAAGTTGTTATCAAGTATTGAATGTATTTTAAGTGTTCAGACTGATCAGTTTATGTTTTCTGAAGTCTTACTGTGTTTAACCATTATTGCCATGGTTAAGTTCAGTATTAAAGACAACCGGTTGATATTGTTTTGGCTTGATAAGTTGTTTAGAAAGATTTTGTCTATACTAATTTACCCCCCCCTCTCAGTAATGGTTAGGGTATTTGTTGTTCATCATTATTCATCATAACTGGTAGAGCTTTCACTAAGAAATCCTAGTAGAATGAATAAGTGGTGTTGGTCTGGCTTCTAGACAAAATTTAGGATGCAGAAGGTGATCCCTAATCATGCCTCAACTTTTTGAAGACACTGCTTTGGCATGGTGGACCTAGATTAGGTCCGGTACCTATCTAGGTTATGGACCGATATCATGCTAACATGTTCTCTACACATTACCAAGATGATTTAGGGATTGATTATTGTTGTTTTGGTCTTAAGCCGACATGGCATATCATTGGAATATGGATGTATGTAACGATCTTATTGTAATATATTTTAGGTGGCCGACCTAATTGGTTTAAGCCTTAGGGTTGGTATAAATTGATGTAAGATCTCATTGTAGATCATGGTATGTAAATGAAAATGTAATATCATATGCAAATGAGATTTAGTCAATCATAGGTGATCGAATTGGAATTAAGGAAGAGGTCAAAGGCCTTTGATATTGAGCTTAACTGAGATTGTAATCAGGCATGGTAGATACTATCTCTGGTAGTTCATTGTTATGGATTGTTGTCCATTTATTTTGAAGTGGTTATAACCTCTTTGTAGTCAATGAGGCTCTTTTGTAATGAGCAGTACGCTCTAGGTAGTGTACCTTCCTACATGTGTAGGCCCCTCATTGTATTACATGCTTTCTACATAACTATCATCTCACTGTGGGTAGGCTTCCCACTGTGATTTTTCCCTTTCTGGGTTTTCCATTTACAAATCATGGTGTTATGTAGTATGGCTGTATTGTGTTGATTATTTGTTTTATTGTTAAGTTTTATTGCTTACTAGTATCTATTTCTGGTATTCCTGAAATTAATGTTTATGTGATCTGGTTAAAGGTATTTAAGTGGTTTGGTTGATATAATATGTTAACAACTGATTCACCCCCCCCCCCCCTTAGTTGTTCATGGATAATCCTAACAATTGGTATCAGAGCTTTGGTCCTCTTTTGCAAAAGATTAATAGCTTGAGGGAGATCCTATAGCAGCTAACACTTCAAATCCACCAACAACTATTTTTAGAAGAGAAATCCCTATGCTTGATGGAACAAATTATGGAATATGGAAAATCTGAATGGAGACTCATCTTAGATGTCTTGGCAAGGATATTTGAGAGATCACTAAGAAAGGATGCACACCTTATGCTCTGGCATTTGGTAATCGTGCACGAACAAACGTGGACAAGAATATTGAAAATGATTCCAGAGCTAGAGAAGCCCTCTTATGTGCACTTACTGATCAACAAATCATGGGATTGACTGATAAATCATCTACAAAGGTTATGTGGGATAAATTGAAAACTATGAATGAAGGTGATCCTACTATCAAAATTGCTAAACTTGATGGTTACTGGGTAACATATGAAAACTTGAAGATGGAAGATAATGAAAGAATTGTTGTGTTTATGGAAAGAGTAAATGAGATTGTTATGGGAATTGAATGTTGTGGAAGATCTCTGAGTGAAGATAAAATAGTTTCCAAAGTATTCAGAGGCCTTCCACCAACTTACAAGATGAAGGAAACTACAAATAATGAGTTGAGAACAATGGCAAACACTTCAGTTAACATCGACATTCTAATTGGGAAATTATCTGCTTTTGAGCTTGAAGAATTTGGATCTTCTGGAGCTACAAAGTCTGAACCTGCTTTTCATGCATCATCATCATCTACCAAAAAAAGTTATTGGAAAGCCTTATATGAAAAAGAATTGGAAGATATGAGGAAAGAAGATGAAGAATTTGAGCAACTTGAAGCCTTATTTGCTAGAAGAGCACCTAAAGGACCAACATGAAGTAAGTATGAAGGAAAAAAACCCTTTTAAATGTTTTTCATGTAATAAGATTGGTTATTTTCCATCTAGATGTCTTAAAAGGAATGCAAGATTTGAAGAAAGAGTTGATAAATTATTTAAGCCTAATCAGAACATATATAGATTCAAGAATAGTAAATAATGCTACATAGCGGATGAGGAAGGAGTAAGTGATAACTTTGACGATGAACCATTAGCGGACTCTTCTAGTGGATCTGGCAATTGAAAGGAATGGGTGTGCTATGCTTTAAAGGAAGATGAACTGGAACCGGCTATCACAAATGAAAAAAACACCTTGGAACAAAAAGTTGAAGATAAGGATGCATGGGTAATTAATAGTGGATGCTCGCATCATATGACTGGAGATAAAAGAAAATTTATGACCCTGCAAGAACACAATGGTGGTCAAGTCAGATTTGGAGATGACAAAGCATGTATGATCAAAGGTAGAGGTATTTTTTTTTGGATAGCAAGCATAATATTGATAATGTCTATTATGTAGAAGTTTTAAAGCATAATCTCTTAAGTGTTCATCAATTGGTGGACAAGGGTTTGCAACCTCAGTTTAAAGATAGAAAATGCAAAATCACTAACGAAACTAGTTTGGAGATTGCAATCGGTACTCAAACTAGAGGTAATATCTTTCACTTGAATACTGGTAATAAGACATGTTTATTGTTTATATTGATGATAGGTTGTTATGGCATAAAAGTTTAATTTTGATTGTATTGTTAAGATCAGTTCAACAAAGGCAGTTAGAGATATGCATAAGCTTATGAAGCCTCATAATCCGATATGTAAGGAATGGCAATTGGGAAAACAAGTTATAACTTCTTTTAAGAGCATACATGATAAATCTAATGATGTTCTTGATTTGATTCACACTAACTTATGTGGTTCACCAAGGACTAGAAGCTTTCAAGGTGATAGTTATTTCATGCTAATAATTGATGATTATTATAGAATAATCTGGGTGACTTTTCTTAGGGAGAAGTCTAAAGCCTTGGAGAAGTTCAAGATCTTTAAAGCAAAGGTTGAAATAGAAACTCAATTGAAAATCAAATTCATGTCTAAGATCATATCAAGGTGGTGAGTTCACTTCTCATGAATTTCACAGTTATTGTGAGACAAATGGAATTAGAAGACAATTATCTACACCTCAGACTCCTGAGCAGAATGGATTAGCAGAAAGGAAGAATAGAGTGATTTTGGATGTAGCAAGATCTATGATGATGGAAGCCAAATTGCCTCACATGTACTGGAGAGAAGCAGTGAGTACGTCAGTCTACACATTCAACATAGTTCACATCAAAGGTTAAACTGGTAAGACCCCTTATGAATTATGGTTGGATATACACCTACTATTAAATATTTTAGAAATTTTGGAACTAAATGTTATATCAAAAGGGATGATTCATTTCGGAAGTTTGATCCTAGATATGATGAAGGGATATTTCTTGGTTATTCAATTTAAAGCAAATCATATAAATGTTAGAACAAAAGATTGCAGAAAATTGTGGAGAGTGCTAATGTGAAAGTGGATGAGTAATACATAAATCAATCTATATCATTTGACAAGGAACCGACAGTGGAAATGATCATAACTAAATCAACAATGCCTCAACCAATATGGAAACTAAGATAGTTACACCTATACAATAAGAAAATTCAACTGTGACTAATGATCAAAGCATTGAACCTGAAGTTTAGAAGACACCAAGGTATGTAAGATTAAATCATTCTAAAGATCAAATCATTGGAGACAGGAACAAGGGAGTTATGACAAGAAGAAGACTGGCAAATTAATAGGTATGTCTTATTTCTCAAATTGAACCGAACTTTGTTATTGAATCTTGTAAATATAAACATTGGTTAAAAGCTATGGAAGATTAATTAGATGAGATAGAAAAGAATGAGAATTGGACTTTAGTTCCCCGGCCTCAAAATAAGAATGTTATTGGAACTAAATGGGTTTCTAGGAATAAATTGAATGAGGATGGTCAATTTGTAAGAAACAAGGCTAGATTGGTTTGCAAAGGATATTCTCAAATGGAAGGAATTGCTTATGGTGAGACATTTGCACCTATAGCTACAATTTAATTTGTTGGACAATTTCTTTCCTATGCAGATTATAAGAACTAATTGCACTCAAGTCTTATGGATGAAGAAAATGTTGAATGATATCAAGGTAAATTGTAGTGAACTGGTAGTTATCTACTATGATAACTCTACAACTATTGACATGTCTAAGAATCTGGTATTTCACTCTAAGACTAAGTATATATTAATTAAATATAACTTTCTGAAGGACAAGGTAGAAGAAAAGGAAGTCAAATTTTTTTATGTGAACACTAAAGAGCAAATTATAGATATATTCACTAAACCATTGTCTAAGGAATCATTTGAGTATTTGAGAGACAGGTTAGAGTTTCCTGCCCCTCTGATAGAGACTTGATTGATGCAGTTTGTCATCAGTCTGACATGCATTATCAAAGATATTATTCATTTCAACATTGATGAGTGGTGCTACTACTCAGGGGGAGTAGATAGCTTTGAGATTCAGAGGTTTATATTCTTGCTTTGATATTTTTGTCAGATTTTTAGCATTGATGTCAAAGGGGGATAGATAGTGATGTTAAAAATAAATTCTGAACTTTATAGAGATATTATCAACAGGGGAGGAGTTATTGATATTCAGGAGATTGTTGGTTGTCTTCCACAGGGGGAGATTTGTTTGGCACTTTTTTGGTACTTAGATGTTTTTCATATCTAGTGTTGCCACCAATTCCAAAGGGGGAGATTCTTCACAATATGGATGAATTGATTATGTGTTGCATTTATTTTTTGTCATTCATTTTGACACTAGCTATTATGGTTGGTTACTGACAAATAGGGTTTGGTTAGCGGCAGAAGATCTAGTGTTACTAGCAGAAAGGACTATCTGTTGGACACTTCTGACATGTTTGGATCAATGGAGTATGGTTGATTTTATGTGTTACATGTTTCTAGAGCATGTTTTGGTCAGTTGGTATTGAAGTGGTGATCGGATGCTATCATAAACTCTTGTAAACCCTTGCCGACATGGGTTTAAGGTTTAACCGATAGAGCTTTCATTGAGAAATCTTGGCTGAATGAATAAGTAGTGTTGGTGTGGCTTCTAGATGGAATTTAGGATGTAGAAGGTGATCCCTGATCATGGCTCAACTATTTGAAGATATTACTTTGGCATGGTGGACCCAGATTAGGTTTGGTACTTATCTAAGTTATGGACCAATATTATGTTAACATGTTCTCTACACGTTACCAGGATGATTTATGGATTGGTTATTGTTGTTTTGGTCTTAAGACAACATGGCATATCATTGTAATATGAATGTATGTAATTATCTTATTGTAATACCATTTAGGTAGCCGAACTAATTGGTTTAGGCCTTAGGGTTGGTATAAATTAATGTAACATCTCATTGTAGATCATGGTATGTGAATGAATATGTAATATCATATGTGAAGGAGATTTGGTCGATCATAGGTGATCTAATTGGAATTAAAGAAGAGGTCAAAGGCCTTTGATATTGATCTTAACTGGGACTATAATTAGGCATGGTAGATACTATCTCTGGTAGTTTGTTATTATGGGTTGTTGTCCATTTATCTTGAGGTGGTTATAACCTCTCTGTAGTCAGAGAGGCTCTTTTGTAATGAGAAGTACATTGTAGGCAGTGTGCCTTCATTCATGTGTAAGGCCCTCATTATATCACATACTTTCTATAGAACTATCATCTCATTGTGGGTAGGGTTCCCACCATGGTTTTTTGATGGATGGGGTCTGGGATAGACTAGCCTAGTCTATGCTCTAGGATCCTTTCCTTGGATCACTAGGTATTCTGACCACACCCTACGGTCTCTAGGACTTCCCATGCTTGTTTAATCCCCTGACCTTGCCCAATCCACCCACCAACAAGTTGAAAAACTACTCCTAAGGTCTCACCTACTCATGAGATTCACGAACCCTTACTTAGGCTAATAAGGGTTTGGCTTGCTCCACACCTTTCTAGGTCTTAGAAAGGATAGGTGATGTCTAATACAAGGTTTTTTTACCCATTCATGTGCCCCCAAGAGGTTCCAAGCTTTCAACCCCTTACCGATTTCACTATTTTGTGTTTTGCCTACAAAATAGGGCTACAAGGATTGTGACCAATTAGGCCTCCTACCCAGCCCTTTAGGGCTCCCTCTTGCAAATCATGCATTTTCTTGTGAAACCTCCCAAAAGACCTACTATTAATTTGGAAAGGACTTCAGGATTTTTTAGGTTTTATGCCTCCAAGTGTCCATACACTACCCTAAGTGGATTTTAAGGTTTTTAAGGGTTTTTAAGAGGGTTTCTAGGCCTGCCAGGGTCACAGTGTAGGTTTGGTGCTCTTGCCACCTTGTCTAGATTGGTAGAAGGTCCTCCTTCACACAAATGGTGCTCCACTCACCCCTCTATAACTCCTCCAAAGGATGCCTCCTCCTCTAACCTTCCTTGCTCTCCAAGACCTCTGCAACTTAACCCTTCCTAGTTGGGCACTATCCAGTCTCGCCTAGGAGTGGGACTTTAAGTGGCCTCCTTGCATTTTAAAGGGCCCTGCTTGCTTTTGATTATAGTACAAGGTTTTTACTCTCATTCCCCATGGTTTCATGGTGATTCCACAATGGGGAATGGAGTTATGAACCCATTGACACAAACCAGTCCAAAACTGGACAAAGAGAAGGCAATTTACAAAATATTTACAAACACACCTCACTTACAAATCAAAACCTATTCTAAATGCTTAAAATGAAATTTAATACACCATACAAGACACTCCACATATTTTTTCATGATAATCAATCCATTAACAATCTTCCTTTACTCCATTTCTGCCAACTGGCAACAAAATTGAAGTCACAGTCAAGTCACTTTGCCTGGGCCGTACAACATTTGACATCCAACCCATTAACTTAGGGTTTTCAATTACTTATAGAACCTTTGCCTCAATTTTTGTGCCCATATTAGGGTTTTCCATGCTACTCTAGAGATTTTGACCTCATGGTGGAAAAGTTGCTTAACTTTTAAAAGTTGCCATGCAACTTTTGCAAGTTTTGAGCAACTTTCTCGATGTTGCTTTTCTTGACTCCTAGACCCACATTGGGCTAACCTGTGGACACCACCATGCTAAGAAGGGCCCCTAAACACCTCAAAGGTACACATACCCTCTATTTCCAAAAAAACTCAACTTTTGACTCATGACCCAAAGACCTCAACTAGGACCCTAACTAGGACCAATGAGCACATGGCTCTTTATTTTATATACAATGGCTTCATAAAGAAGAAAGAACACAATCAAAAGTAAATGGTGGGAGCCCTTTGAAGGGTTTTCCTACACCATACTCCTCCTTTTCAAAAAACTAATAAATTAGGGGAGTGAGAAGAGCCAGATCAATGCCAAGCTTCTTGAACTTGCTTTCCTCCACCCAAGTAGCTTCAGACATAGGTTGATCTACCCACTTCACTAAGTGCTCCATGTAGACCTGGTGTCTAGTAGACTTCTTCACCCTTGACTCTAAGATCTCTTCTACTATAGGCTTCTTCACTTGAGGTAACGCATTCACATCCAAGTCTTGTAGTACCTTGGCTTGGTTCTCAGTCTGCCCTTCTATCTCACCCTTGTACATGATCAGATCAGCAACATTGAAGACTAGTGAAATGGCTAAGTCTAAAGGAAGTTCAACCTTATAAGCATTCTCACCATATTTTTCCAGAATTCTACAAGGTCCTACCCTTTTCATTTGCAATTTAGTAGGCTTGCCACTTTGCATTCTAGCCTTGCTCAAATGGACCATCACATAGTCACCCACCTTGAACTAAACCTCTCTCCCTTTCTCATCCATTTTGGCCTTCAATTTTTGAGTGGATTGAAGGATGTCTTTCTTGACTTGCTCTTGGACTTCCTTCATGGTTTGAGTGAAGTCTTCTACTTGCCCACTCTTCATCTCCATGGAATAAAAGTTCCCTGAGTTCACACACTCCTCTTGGATGTCTACCATAGACAACCTCAAAAGGACTTCTTCCAATGGTCCTATTTACATTGTCATTATATGCATACTCTACTTGAGGAATGATTAGGTCCCATGTCTGCCCATACTCCTTAGTTACACACCTCAACAAGTTTCTTAACACCCTATTGATGACTTTAGTTTGACCATCAGTTTGTGGATGGTAAGCTAAGCTAAATGAGAGATTAGTTCCAAGTCTCCTCCATAAAGTTTGCCAAAAATGGCCCATGAACTTGTTGTCCCTATCTGAAACAATGCTTAAAGGGAGTCCATGAATCCTCACAATCTCCTTAAAGAAGAGATGTGCAACATAGCTAGCATCATGTGTAGTTCTACATGGAATGAAATGGCTCATCTTGGAAAATCTATCTGCTGCCACATAGATGTTGTCCATACCTATCTTTGTCTTGGGAAGTCCTACTACAAAGTCCATACTTACACATTCCCAAGGCCTATTTGGGACCAAAAATGGTTGATAGAGACCAGCATTGCTTGATCCTCTTTCTTCTCTTTAGCACACACCACATTGCTCTACATACCTTTTCACATCTCTTAGCAACTTTGGCCAATAGTAGTACCTCTGTACTAGATCCAAGGTTTTGTTGACTCCAAAGTGTCCACTTAAACTACCATTGTGTTTTTCTTGGATGAGGTTTTCCCTCATGGATCCTCTAGGCACACACAAATGATTACCTTTGAATAGGAGACCACTTTGGAGAGTGTAATCTGTATACTCACCATGGAAATGGTTCTCAGAGTCCTTGCAAACCTTGTAGGCTGATGAGAAGTCTTCATATCCTTCATAGAGGTCCTTGAAACCTTCCATTCCTATGCTCTGCAATTGTAGTTCTTGAACTATTAACAACTTCCCGCTTAAAGCATCTGCCACCTTGTTGAGTTTCCCCTTCTTATGCTTGATGGTGAAGGTGAAGGATTAGAGGTATTCCATCCATTTTAGATGTCTATTGCTAAGTTTCTCTTGAGTGCTAATATAACTCAAAGCCTGGTTGTCTGTGAGCACCACAAATTCCTTAGGAAGTAAGTAATGCCTCCATTTTCTAAGAGACTGCACTAATGCATACAACTCTAGGTCATAGGCTAAGTAATTCTTCTTTGCTTCATTAAGCTTCTCACTGAAAAATGCCACAGGTCTTCCCTCTTGACTCAATACGCCCCCTACTGCAATTCCACTTGCATCACACTCCAATGTGAATAGCTTATCAAAAGTAGGTAGGAGAAGGTCAGGTTTTGTGGCTACTTCTTGCTTCAATATTTGAAATGCTTTGTCAACCTGCTCAGTCCATTTAAACTTAGTTTTAAGGCCTCCTTTTATGGTTTCAAGGATTGGGGCACATATGCCACTAAAGTTCCTCACAAACTTCCTATAAAATTAGGCTAAACCATGGAAACTCCTAACTTCAGTCCCTGTTCTAGGTGCAGGCCAATTCAAGATTG
Source organism: Cryptomeria japonica (assembly GCF_030272615.1). Classification (NCBI taxonomy): domain Eukaryota; kingdom Viridiplantae; phylum Streptophyta; class Pinopsida; order Cupressales; family Cupressaceae; genus Cryptomeria; species Cryptomeria japonica. The sequence continues at coordinate 616,639,097 of NC_081405.1, read as the reverse complement.
CCTCCACTTTGCTTGGATCCATCTTCAAGGTTCCCTTAGACACCACAAATCCTAAGTAGACCAGCTCTTTCTTCAAGAAGTCACACTTCTCTAGGTTGATGGATAACTTCTCCTCATGCAACCTCTCTAAGACTAACCTCAAATGGTCAAGGTGCTCCTCTTTGGTTCTGCTATAGATGAGAATGTCATCTAGGTACACCACCACAAACCTGCCTATGAAATCTTTTCACACCTCATTCATCAACCTCATGAAGGTGATTGGGGCATTGGTGAGTCCAAATGGCATCACAAGCCATTCATACAATCCCTCTATGGTCTTGAAAGTAGTCTTCCACTCATCTCCCTCCTTGATTCTAATCTGGTGATAACCACTTTTAAGGTCCAACTTGGTAAAATACATAGCACCTCCTAAATAGTCCATCAAATCCTCTATTCTAGGAATAGGGAACCTATACCTTATGGTGATCCTATTGATTTCCCTTGAGTCAGTGCAAAGTCTCCACTTGCCTCCCTTCTTTGATGATAGCACTACCGAGACTGCACATGGGCTGATGCTCTTCTTGATCAGTCCTTCTTCCAATAACTCCTGCACTTGCCTTGCTACCTCCTTGTTTTGATTAGGTGTGACCTTATATGCAGCTTTGTTAGGTAGGGATTCTCTGAGAACAAAGTCTATTTGATGGCTTATAGACCTTCTTGGTGGGAGTGTTGCAGGTGCTCCATAACTCACTATGTCCTTATACTCTTGCAACATTTGCTTCACCTCCTTGGGTACCTCTGCTTGCAACTTGTCTTCTTCCTCCTTTGGCTTCACAAAGATGGCACACTTCACTATTTTCTCCTCATGTAGCAAATGTAAGAACTCTTTACTAGTAGCCAATAAGACACTAGGTGTTCTTGAAGTTCCCTCTTCATTCTCCGTCAAAGACTAAATCTTAAAGGTCTTGTTGTCCTTCTTAAAGGAAATGGAGTTCTCCTCTCCATCATAGATCACCTTCCTATCAAATTTCCAGGGTCTACCTAGCAATAGGTGATAGGCATCCATGGGTAACACATCACAAAGGATCTTATCCTTGTATCCTCCAATAGAGAACTCTACCCAAGTCTGTTCATTGACAAGCACACTCTGCTCTTGATTCAACCACATCACCTTATATGGGTTAGTGTGGGGTAGCCTTGTGAGTTTAAACATCTTGGTTGCCTCCTCTAATATTATGTTATCAGTTGGCCTTGAATCAACTATCACCTTGCAAACTTTAACAAGGATCTTGCATCTCACCCTAAACAATGCTCTCCTATGCTTAGGTTCATTCTTGACTGGCTGTCTTATCAAGACCCTATTGAACATTAGATTTTCTCTAGTCTCTAGTTCAATATGGTACACCTAAGGTGTCTTTCTGTTTGAAGAGTCTTCATGTGCATAAGCAACCCTCTTTCCACTATTTGATGATGTAGGCTTGTTAGGGCATCTATAGGCTAGGTGTCCCAATTGACCACAATTGTAACATTTCATGGTTTCAAAGTAGGAGTTACCCCTGCCGGTACCTCTACCCCTACTTGGACCACCTTGTGTACCTCTTCCTCTAGAATGGCCCCCTCTGAGATTGGTTTCACTTCCATGTCCAGTCAACTTGGCTTCTCCTTGGTTCCTTTGCTAATTTGCCTTGCTTTGGTAACCACCTCAGTGATTCATTTGTTCTCTACCTCTGTCTCTACCCCTATTATTGGAGTCTCCTTTCTTTTTGTTCCTCTCTTCCACCTTGGTAGCAAGCTGATGACACTTTTGAATAGTAGTAGGAGTCCATAGGCTTATCTCCTCTTGACTGTTCCACTTTAGACCGCTTAAATACCTAGCCACCTTAATAGATTCATCTTCTTGGACTTTGGATCTAAGACAAAGCTTTTGAAATTCTTTGGTGTAGGAGGTCACATCAAGGTCTTTTTGGTTCAAACCCTATCTCTTCTTATGAAGTTGGACTTCATAATCCTCTAGTAAGTAGTTCTCCTTGATCTTACTCACCATGGCCTTCTAATTAGCAATAGGTAGCTTCCCCATGCTAACTCTCTCTTCCTGTAGATACTTCCACCATGTTAAAGTTGCTCCCCTTAATCTTGATTTGGAAAACTTAACCTTTTGAGCCTATGTCACTCCCTCACACTCAAAGTGGTTTTCCATACCCTCAATCCATTCCATGACAGTGTCTATGTCCATCCTTCCATTGAAATGTGGAAATCCTTCAAAAGCTTTGGTGTTCAAGGCCTTAATAGCCTTTACAAATGGTTCTTCATTGAACAAGGGATCTAGTTCAGGTATAATGTCATCTATGTCTATAGTTTTCTTGCCTTTATCCTTGGTGTCTTCACCCCAAGGTCTTTGTGTCCTCTGATCCACCACTTCCTACAGCTTATCCCTTATCTCACTCATAGCTTCTTTAAGGAGTCTATTCTTCTACTTCTACTCTTCTACCTCCCTAGCCAGCTCTGTATTAGTGACCATTGTGCTTTCCCCTACTGATTCACTAGAGTATATAGACATACACGGTCCACCAAATCTTTAACTTGCTCTGATACCAATCTAATGGGATGGGGTCTAGGATAGACTAGCCTAGTCTATGCTTTACGATTGTTTCCTTGCATCACCAGGTGTTCTAACCACACCCTAGGGTCTCTAGGACTTCCCCTGCTTGTGGAATCCCCTGACCTTGCCCAATCCACCCACCAACAAGTTGAAAAACTACTCCTAAGGTCTCACCTACTCATGAGATTCAAGAACCCTTACTTAGGCTAATAAGGGTTTGGATTGCTCCACACCTTCCTAGGTCTTAGCAAAGATAGGTCAGGTCTAATACATGGTTTTTTAACCCATTCATGTGCCCCCAAGAGGTTTCAATCTTTCAACCCCTTACCGATTTCACTATTTTGTGTTTTGCCTACAAAATAGGGCTACAAGGATTGTGACCAATTAGGCCTCCTACCCGGTCCTTTAGGGCTCCCTCTTGCAAATGATGCATTTTCTTGTGAAACCTCCCAAAAGACCTTCTATTCATTTGGTAAGGACTCAAGGATTTTTTAGGTTTTAGGCCTCCAAGTGTCCGTACACTGTCCTAAGTGGATTTTAAGGGTTTTAAGGGTTTTTAAGAGGGTTTCTAGGGTTGCTAGGGTCACAGTGTAGGTTTGGTGCTCTTTCCACCTTGTCTGGATTGGTGGAAGCTCCTCCTTCACACCAATGGTTCTCCACTCACCCCTCTACAACTCCTCCAAATGGTGCCTCCTCCTCTGACCTTCCTTGCTCTCGAATACCTTTGCAACTTAACCCTTCCTAGGTGGGCACTGTCCAGTCTCACCTAGGAGTGGGTCTTTAAGTGGCCTCCTTGCATTTTCAAGGGCCTTTCTTTCTTTTGAGTATAGTACAAGGTTTTTAATCTCATTCCCCATGGTTTCATGGTGATTCCACAATGGGGAATGGAGTTATGAACCCATTGACACAAACCAATCTAAAACTGGACAGAGAGAAGGCAATTTACAAAATATTTACAAACACACCTAAATTACAAATCAAAACCTATTCTAAATGATTAAAATGAAAGTGAATACACCATACAAGACACTCCACATGGTTTTTCATGAGAATCAATCCATTAACAATCTTCCTTTACTCCATTTGTGCCAACAGGCAACAAAATTGGAGTCACAGTCAAGTCAGTTTGCTTGGGCCGTACAACATCTGACATCCAACCCATCAACTTAGGGTTTGCAATTACTTATATCACCTATTCCTTGGTCTATGTGCCCATATTAGCATTGTCCATGCTACACTAGAGATTTTGACCTCATGGTGGAAAAGTTGCTTGACAACTTTTAAAAGTTGTCATGTAGCAACTTTTGAGCAAATTTCTCAATGTTACTTTTCTTGACTCCTAGACGCACATTGGGCTAACCTATGGATACCACCATGCTAAGAAGGACCCCTAAACACCTCAAAGGCACACATACCCTCTATTTCCTTAAAAAACTCAACTTTTGACTCATGACCCTAAGACCTCAACTAGGACCAATGAGCACATGGCTCTTTATTTTATATATAATGGCTTCATAAAGAAGCAAGAACACAATCAAAAGAAAATGGTGTGAGCCCTTTGAAGGGTGCTCCTATGCCTTTTTTCTCTTTCTGGGTTTTCCACATACAAATCTTGGTGTTATGTGGTATGGTTGTATTGTGTTGATTATCTATTTTATTGTTAAGTTTTATTGCTTACTGGTATCTGTTTCTGCTATTCCTATACTTAATGTTTATGTGATCTGGTTAAAGGTTATTAAGTTGTTTGGTTGATATAATCTGTTAACAACTAATTCTCCTCCCCCCCCCCCCTCTCACTTGTTCATCGGTTATCCTAGCAATTGGTATCAGTGCTTTGGTCCTCTTTTGCAAAAGCTTAACAACTTGAGGTAGATCCTATGGCAGCTAACACTTCAAATCCATTGGAAACTATTTTTAGAAGAGAAATCCCTAAGCTTGATTGATTAAATCTGAATGGAGACTCATCTTAGATGTCTTGGCAAGGATATTTGGGAGATTACTGAGGAAGGATACACACCTTATGATCCAGCATCTGGCAATCATGGACCTGCAGACCTAGACAAGAATATTGAAAATGATTCTAGAGCTAGAGAAGCCCTCTTGTGTGCAGTTACTAATCAATAAATCATGGGATTGACTGATAAATCATCTACAAAAGTTATGTGGGATAAATTTCAAACTCTGATTGAAGGTGATCCTATTGTCAAAATTGCTAAACTTGATGGTTATCGGGTAAGGTATGAAAACTTGAAGATAGAAGATAATGAAAGAATTGTTGTGTTTATGGAAAGGGTAAATGAGATTGTTATGGGGATTAAATGTTGTGGAGGATCTTTAAGTGAAGATAAAATAGTTTCCAAAGTCTTGAGAGCCCTTCCACTGGCTTACAAGATGAATGCAACTACAATTAATGAGTTGAGAACAATGGCAGACACTTCAGTTAATAGAGACATTCTATTTTGGAAATTATCTATTTTTGAGCTTGAAAAATTTGGATATTCTGGAGCTGCAATGTCTGAACATTCTTTTCATGCATCATTGTCCTCTAACAAAAAAAGTGATTGGAAAGCCTTATATGCAAAAGAATTGGAAGATATGAGGAAAGAAGATGAAGAATTTGAGAAACTTGAAGCCTTATTTGCTAGAAGAGTACCTAAAGGACCAACAGGAAGTAAGTATGAAGGAAGAGAACCTTTTAAATGTTTTGCATGTAATAAGATTGGTTATTTTGCATCTAGATGTCCTGAAAGGAATGCAAGATTTGAATTAAGAGTTAATAAATCATTTAAGCCTAATCAGAACATATATAGATTCAAGAACAGTAAACAATACTACATAGCAGATGAGGAAGGAGTAAGTGATGACTCTAAGGATGAACCAGTAGCAGACACTTCTACGAGATTTGGCAATGGAAAGGAAAGGGTGCTCTATGCTTTAAAGGAAGATGAACTAGAACCAGCTATCACGAATGAAGAAAAGGCCCTAGCAGCAAAAGTTGAAGATAAAGATGAATGGGCAATTGATAGTGGATGCTTGCATCATATGACGAGAGATAACAGAAAATTTATGTCTGTCGAAGAATAAAATGGCAGTCAAGTCATATTTGGAGATGACAAAGCATGTATGATCAAAGGTAGAGGTATTATTTTTTTGGATGGTAAGCATAATATTGATAATGTCTATTATGTAGAAGGTTTAAAGCATAATCTCTTAAGTGTTTGTCAATTGGTGGAGAAGCGTTTCCAACTTCAATTTAAAGATAGAAAATGCAAAACCATTAACAAAAATTTTTTAGAGATTGCAACCGGTACTCTGACTAGAGGTAATATCTTTCACTTGAATACTGGTAATAAGACATGTTTGATTGTTCTTATTGATGAGAGGTTATTATGGCATTAAAGGTTGTGTCATGTTAATGTTGATTGTATTGTTAAGATCAATTCCACAAAGGCAGTTAGATATATACCTAAGATTATGAAGCCTCATAATCCAATACGTAAGGAATGTCAATTGGGAATACAAGTTAGAACTTCTTTTAAGAGCATACATGATAAATATAATGATGCTCTTGATTTGATTCACACTAACTTATGTGGTCCAACAAGGACTAGAAGCTTTCAAGGTGATAGGTATTTCATGCTAATAATTGATGATTATTCTAGAATAATGTGGGTGACTTTTCTTAGGGAGAAGTCAGAAGCCTTTGAAAAGTTCAAGATCTTTAAAGTAAAGGTTGAAATAGAAACTCGATTGAAAATCAAATGTCTAAGATTAGATCAAGGTGGTGAGTTCACTTCTCATGAATTTCATAGTTATTGTGAGATAAATGGAATTAGAAGACAACTATCTACACCTTGGACTCCTCAGCAGAATGGACTAGTGGAAAGGAAGAATAGAACCATTTTGGATGCAACAAGATATATGATGATGGAAGCCAAATTTCCTCACATGTATTGGAGAGAAGCAGTGAGTACATTAGTCTACGCATTCAACATAGTTCACATCAAAGGTGAAACCAATAAGAACCCTTATGAATTATGGTTTGGACATACACCTACTATTAAATATTTCAAAATTTTTGGAAGTAAATGTTATATGAGAAGGGATGTTTCAATTAGGAAGTTTGATCCTATATATGATGAGGGGATATTTCTTGGTTATTCAATTTAAAGCAAATCATATAAGTGTTAAAACAAAAGATTGTGGAGAGCGCTAATGTGAAAGTGGATGAGCAATACATAAATCAATATATATCATTTGACAGAGAACCGATAGTGGAAATGATCATAACTAAACCGATAATGCCTCAACCAATATAGGAAATTGAGATAGTTACACTAGTACAATAAGAAAATTCAACTATGACTGATGATCAAAGTAGTGAACGTGAAGTTTAGATGACACCAAGGTATGTAAGATTAAATCATTCTGAAGATCAAATCATTGGAGATAGGAATAAGGGAGTTATGACAAGAAGAAGATGGGCAAATGAAGAGGTATGTCTTATTTCTCAAATTGAACCGACATTTATTATTGAAGCATGTAAATATAAACATTGGTTAAAGGCTATGTAACATGAATTAGATCAGATAGAAAAGAATGAGACTTGGACCTTAGTTCCTCGGCCTAAAAATAAGAATGTTATTGGAACTAAATGGGTTTTTAGGAATAAACTGAATGAGGATGGTCAAGTTGTAAGAAACAAGGATAGATTGGTTTGTAAAGGATATTCTCAAATGGAAGGAATTGATTATGGTGAGACATTTGAACCTATAGTTAGAATTGAAGTTGTTGGACTATTTCTTGCCTATGCGGCTTATAAGAACTATAAGGTCTACCAAATGGATGTTAAATATGAATTTTTGAATGGTGAACTTGAGGAAGAAGTATACATTGAACAACCTGATGGATTATCACTAACAGATGATAAAGATATGGTTTGAAAATTGAGGGAAGCTTTATATGGATTGAAACAAGCTCCTAGAGCTTGGTATGCAAGTTTGGATAAATATATTTTGAAGCTTGGTTTTACTAAAGGAAGTGTTGATAGTAATTTATATTATAAGATCACTGATGATGATATTCTGATTATTGAAATATTTTTTGATGATATCATTTTTGGAGTATAAGATAAATTGTGCATGGAATTTTCTAATAATATGAAGAATAAATTTGAAATGTCCATGATTGGTGAGACGAGATTTTTCATAGGTTTGCTGATTACTTGAACTGACAAAGGCATTTTTATCTGTCAACTAAGTGTCTGAGGGAATTGTTGAAGAATTTTGGTATGGATAATTCTAAACCAATAAGTACTCCTATGGTGACAAGTGAGAAATTATCTATCAAAGATACATCTACACTGGTAAATCTGACAAGGTATCAGTCTAAGATTGGTGGCTTATTATATCTAACTCAGACTAGACCAGATATTATGATTGCAGCAAGTATTGTATCAAGATATCCAAGTAATCCTAAAGAAAATCATGAATGTGTAGTAAAGAGGATATTCCGGTATTTGCAAGGAACAACATAATATGGCTTATGCTATTCTAGAGATCATGATTTCACTTTATGTTCATATATTGATTCAGATTGGGCAGGAGATACTTATAATAGGAAGATCACTTCTGGTGGAGCTTTCTTTCTTGAAAAGAAACTGGTTTCTTGGATAGGCAAAAAATAGTCATGCATTTCTTTATCTACTGCAGAAGCTGAGTATGTTGCAGCAGCAACTAGTTGCCCTCAAGCTTGGCTCTCCCACCCTTCTCTGGAAGCTTGCATTACTGAATGGTGGAACTTTGAAGTGGAGGGTCATGCTCTTTTTAGAATTGCTAAAAAGATCAACATCATAAAAGCCAAAATTAAAACCTGGAACAAGGAGATCTTTGGGGACATACTCAAAGACAAAACTCAAGTTAAAGCCGATCTAAAGCTTGTTCAAGATAGAATCCAAGAGATGGGGTTGTCTGAAGAACTTAGAATGTCTGAAAATGATCTGTTATCTAAATACCACTCCATCATTTCTAATGAAGAGACTTTCTGGAGACAAAGATCTAGAGCTTTGTTCCTGAAGGAAGGCAATAAAAACACTCGCTTCTTTCACTTAACTGCCCTAAAGCACAGGGTAGTCAATAGAATATCTAGACTTACTTGCAATAAAGGTGTCCTAATAGAGGATTGCGACATCAGGAAGGAAGATCTCGAGCATTTTAGCACCTTGCTGGGTGAAGTGGACAACCTGGACCACAGTAAGCAAAACTCTTTTTACAAGCCATTCCTTCTATCCTTTCGAAAGCTGACATTCGCCTCTTATCCCGTATTCCTTCTAATCTTGAAATCAAAAAGGCGGTGTTTTCCTTTCAGAGTGATAAATCCCATGGCCCAGATGACTTTCCCATGTTTTTCTTCCAAAATTCTAGCACATTGTGGAGGCAGACATATGCAATGGTGTTAAGGAATTATTTGGCTCTAGAGGACTTCTTAAGGAACTGAATGCCACTTTCATTGTTCTTATCTTGAAGATACCCAGAGCTGACTCTCTCAACAAGTTTAGACCTATCAGCTTATGCAACTCTGTCTACAAGATCCTTTCCAAGGTTTTGACTTCCAGGTTACTTGATGTGCTCCCAAGGATTATCTCTATCCAACAAAATGGCTTTGTCCCTGGAAGATAGATTTTGGACTCCATTATCTCTATTCACGAAAATATCCACTCCCTAAAAGTGGTGAGTAAACAGGGATTCTTCCTTAAGTTAGACATGGCAAAAGCTTTTGATAGAGTAAATTGGTAGTTTCTCCTCAAAATTATGGAATTGTTTGGTTTTGGTGACAAAGTTATCCAGCTTTATTCTCAACTCATGGGAACTTCCTCCTCTATTGTTATTGTCAATGGTTCCCCGTCTAATTTCTTCAAAATCTCCAAAGGTCTCAGACAGGGAGACCCCATCTCCCCCATCCTGTTTGTTGATGACTCTATCACCATGGGGGAAGCCACCATCTTGGAAGCCAAAAACATGAAAATAATTCTAAATACCTATGAATTGGCCTCTGGTCAAAAAATCAACTAGGATAAAAGCTCTTTATTTTTCATTAACACCCAAGCCCAAACGCAAATTAGGATTGGCAGGATTCTTGGTTGTAACATTTTTGAGTTTCCTTCTACCTATTTAGGGCTTCCTCTTTATCTCAAGCCTAAGGATTCCTTTAAGATAACTTAATTGATAGACTCAACTTGAAACTCACTGGCTAGAAAGGGGCTATTCTCAGTCAAGCTGGTAAAGTCACTCTGCTCAAAGCCACTCTTCAAGCTAAAAACACATGAAAGAATCCAAAAAAAGTTCCTTTGGTCGGGAGTGGAAGCTAAAAACAGAATCCCCCTTATAGCCTGGAATAACATTTGTACCTCTAAGGCCTTAGGTGGGCTGGGATTAAGGAGTATTAGCTCCATGAATAAAGCTTTATTAGCCAAACAAATCTGGAGGCTCAAAGGGGAGGAAAGAGAATGGAACTCTATTTGGGAAAACAAATACCTCTATATGCAACCTTCTGAGGAATAATTCTTTGACAATTTTTTCTCTATTGATGGATCTGCCATTTGGAATGCAGTGTAATTTGCTAAAGGCTGGGCAGCTACTGGTAGAACTTGGAACCTTAGGGATGGGAGAAAAATTAGATTTTGGGAAGATAGATGGATCCTGGATAAACCTCTGGAGGATATCCCTATAATCAAAGATTGGAAAGACAGCTTCAAATGCAGGTATGGTGAAATGGTTAGAGATTACTGAAATAATGAGGACTGGATTGACTTTAGCCAGCAAAGCCTGGATCTCAAGTTCCTTCAGATTGCTCTTTCTGCTAAAATCCCTAGAGACAACAAAGATGACATTCTAATATGGGGGAAAACTATGGATGGGAAATAGTTGTAGCTATTCATAATAAAATATTAACCCTAATAATCTTCATAAAAGAGGCATCATTTTTCCTAACATGTGTTCTCTTTGTTGCAGGGAAGAAGAGACAACTTGCCATTTTCTCAATCTATGCTCTTTTAGCCATGACATATAGAAAATCATCCTGACCAGGTGGGACCTGAGTTGGGTCTTCCCAAATTCTCTCGGTGACACTTGGCTTCAATGGCATTGTCCTAACTCTAATCCTAAAATTGTGGAGATCTGGAGACTTACTCTGCCAATTGTCATCTAGAATATCTGGAAAGAGAAAAACAACATGATTTTTAGAGATAAAAGAGCTACTCCCGAAGTACAAAATCTATAGGAGTATTTTTGAATGCCTCTATGGCACTGATCAAGGAATTGCTGCTAAAGAGGATTTCAAAGATAGATGGAACCTTTCCACCACCACTATTAGTAAGGAGAAAGGCAGAGAAGGTCTTGTTTCATGTTTCCCCCCACAAGGATGGATTAAGGCCAACTTCGATGGGGCTTCTAAAGGAAATCCAAGTAAAGCTGGATATGGGGGCATAATCAGGAATTTTGCTGGAAGTTGCCTTAAGGCGGTGGCTGGTCCTCTAAGAAATCAAACTAGCCACTTTGTTGAAGCCTCTACTGCTCTGCATACTTTAATTATAGCCAAAAATCTAAATTATGATAAAATTTGGCTTGAGGGGGATTCACTTAACATTATTAAGTTCTTAAAGGGGGAATCGGAGCCTTCTTGGTCCATTGAGAATATCATCATGAAAGCTAGAGAGATTATCACCAGTTTAAAAGAAATTCTTATACGACATGCCTACAGAGAGAAAAACAGTGTTGCTAACTGTTTAGTGAATGCAGGAGTTAATTCTGACATTCAAATGATTTGGCATGAGGATGATCTCAATTTAAACATTAAAGAGATCCTCAGAAAGGACCGTTATACGGGGAGAGAAGGACAAGTAAATCATGACAAGTAAAAAGCACCACTCATGCCTCGCTAAAAAGGCCATCATTACCTGGCACCACGACAGATCTCCCACTATTTCCCAAAAATTGCCGCATGCTTTGTGGGTTACTCAGGGCGATAATTTGAGTTGCAAAGGGAAAGAAATTCTAAATTTGCAGAGAAACAGAGTCAACATCGTGCATCCGAAAATGGGAGGAGATCTAAGACGCGAAGAACCTGACAACACGTCGACCTAGAAAGCAATGCCTAAAGTCTGGGCAAAATTGGAGAAGAGCCATCTCACCAGCTTCATGGAAAAGCTTGAGGACTACGACAAAGGTAGGGTCAACCTCGCTGTTTCCAAGATTTCTGAAAACTGGTCTAATGGCTCTTTTAAACTTTACAAAGTTAAATTTAAGTTGGATGTTGGGCTTATTTCTACTGTAACTAGTATGCCCCACTTCGGGCTCAACTTCTTTCGAGACCTCAAGGTCTCCAACAATGTTGTTACCCTATTCCTACATAAAGAGAAAGAGCGGGCCAAAATCGATAAGGCTACTAGGGGTTACTATGATGCTGCAAATATCAAGAAGTTGTGGGGTTGGGTCCTGAATGCCATCATGGAGTATATTATAGTTGAAGGCTGCTACTCTAGGGTCCACACTTACCACTTCATGCTCTGAACCATTTCAGACACGACAAAAAAGTGTCTTTTCCCTACTACCTTTTTTGATCCCTCTCCAGGTCCTTGAACAAGCACATGACAAACCCTTCTAGCCCGCTTCTCCACTACGGGCTCTTGCTGCTCATCTATGAGCATTGCAAAACCCTTGCTCTATAGGAAAATAAGCAGATTTCTGCCTCCTCTGGTAAAAGGAGGATGGAAGAGGGAGACACTAGCAAGGAAAAGGTGCCATCCAACAAGAAAAGGAAAAGCTCCACCAAGCTGGAAACTGAGGACATTGTCAAGGAAAGCAGTTGTATGGAGACAGATGACTCTAACGAAGAAGACAACTAGAAGGAAGAGGAATTGGTAGACAAGGAAGAAAGTGGAGATTTCATGCCTGGTCAAGATAGCCCTATTCCAAGTGATCACCCTGGTAAGGACATTAGCCATCTGATGGAGGAGACGACACCCAAGGATAATGAGGAAACCGAAGTTAATTCTAAGAAGGAAACAAACAAATGCTCCGAGAAGAACCTGGCTAAGGAAGGGGATAGAAAGGCTAAGGATAGTGCTGGTGAGGGGCTTATCCTGGATAATCTCAAGAAGCTCTTGGAGGCCAGAATGAATTTTGACAGATGGACTTACGAAACCCTGAAAAACCTAGAGAAGCAGGGGATAAATTCGGATAAAAAGAGGGAGGATGAAAATAGAGAGCATGCTAACTAGAAGCAGGAAATGGAGAATAAGGTAAAATTGCTGGAAGAGGGAAAAGGAGTGATGAAAAATCTGATGGGAATTATCCCAAGTATCCTCTCCCTTATCACCAAAAACCTGGAAGACATTGCCAAGGTCTTTGACCATACTCCTAAACCGGTTGTGGACCTTGACCTGGAGGAGGAGACCATCCAGACTGGAAGTGCTGGTGATGCTACCTTGGCAGCCAAAACTACTAAGAGAACTAGAGCCAGCATCAAGAAAGTTGTGGCTATTGCGGCCAAGGACCCTCCCAACCTCAAAGACAACATCAAAGAGCTGTAAGAAATTAGCAGCACCCTAGCTAAAGCACTGGATAAAATCTAATCCCCGGACTACCTACTTTCTTTTAGGGGCTTTTGTAGGCTTTTCTTGGTTTTCTGCTAGTTTTTTCCTTTTGTTCTATTTCTCTCTATTTCTTGTGGCTTTGCTATTTTAATATTGTTTGTATAGGGTTTCGGAGTCCCTTCAAACTTGCTTTTTCATTAATCAAAAACTAGTTGCCATCAAGCATTATGGATGAAGCAAATGTTGAAGGATATCAAGGTAAATTGTACTGAACCAGTAGTTATCTAGTGTGATAACTCTGTAGCTATTGACATGTCTAAGAATCTGGTATTTCACTCTAAGACTAAGCATATATCAATGAAATATAACTTTATGAAAGACAAGGTAGAAGAAAAGGAAGTCAAATTGGATAATGTGAACACTAAAGAGTAGGTTATAGATATATTCACTAAATCGAAAGGTTAGGGGTTTCTGCCCCTAAATCAGAGAGTTGATTGATGTAGTTTGTCATTAGTCTGAATGCATTATCAGAGATATTATTCATTTTGGCACTGATGAGTGGTCCTACTACTCAGGGGGAGTAGTGAGCTTTGAGATTCAGAGGTTTACATTCTTTCTTTGATATTTTTGTCAGATTTCTCGCATAAATGTCAAAGGGGGAGGGATAGTGATGTGAAAAATAAATTTAGAACTTAACAGAGATATTATCCATAGAGGGGCAGTTATTGATATTCAGGAGATTGTTGGTTGTCTTCCATAGGGGAGACTTGTTTGGCATTTTTTGGGTACTTAGATGTTTTTCACATCTAGTGTTGCCATCAATGCCAAAGGGGGAGATTGTTGGCAATATGGATGAATTGATTATGTGTTGCATTGATGTTTTGTCATTGATGTCAGCACTAGCTATTTTGGTTGGTTACTGGTAGAAGATCTAGTGTTACCGACAAAAAGCACTATCTTTTGGACACTTCTAACATGTAATGATCAATGGAGTATGTTTGATTTTATGTGTTACATGTTTCCTGAGCATGTTTTGGTCAGTTAGTGACTTGGTGATAGGATGCTATCATACACTTTTGTAAACCCTTACCGACATGGGTTTAAGGTTTAACCTACAGAGCTTTCCCTGAGAAATGCTAGTAGAATAAATAAGTAGTGTTGGTCTGGCTTCTAGATGGAATTCATGATGTAGAAGGTGATCCCTGATCATGCCTCAAATGTTTGAAGACATTGCTTTGGCATGGTGGACTTAGATTAGGTCCAGTACCTATCTAGGTTATGGATCGGTATCATGTTAACGTGTTCCCTTAATGTTACTGAAATGATTTATGGATTGGTTATTGTTGTTTGGGTCTTAAGTCGACATGGCATATCATTGTAATATGGATGTATGTAATGATCTTATTGTAATATCTTTTAGGTTGCTGACATAATTGGTTTAGGCCTTAGGGTTGGTATAAATTGATGTAAGATCTCATTGTAGATCATGGTATGTGAATGAAAATGTAACATCTTATGTGAAGGAGATTTGGTAGATCATAGGTGATCGAATTGGAATTAAGGAAGAGGTCAAAGGCATATGGTATTGAGCTTAACCAAGACTGTAATCAGGCATGGTAAATGCTATCTCTGGCAGTTCATTATTCAAGATTGGTGTTCATTTATCTTGAGGTGGTTATAACTTCTCTGTAGTCAGTGAGACTCTTTTGTAATGAGTAGTATGCTCTAGGTAGTGTGTGTTCCTGCATGTGCAGGCCCCTCATTGTATCACATACTTTTTGCATCATTTGACTGTGGGTAGCCATCCCACCGTGGTTTTTCCCTTATTGGGTTTTCCACATACAAATCATGGTGTTAGGTGGTGTGGTTGCTTTGTGTTGATTATTTCTTTTATTGTTAAGTTTTATTTCTTACCGATATCTATTTTTGATGTTCTAGTACTTAATGTCTATGTGATTCGGTTAAAGGTTATTAAGTGGTTTGGTTGATATAATTCGTTAACAATTGATTCACCCCCACCCCTCCTAGTTGTTCACTAGTTATCTTAACACTTCTTTCATGAAGAAGGAGAATGAACTTGTGTGCAATATCAGATATTCAAGTGGAAAGTTGGAAGAATTTGAGATTGTTGGTAAAGTGCCTAGACCTTTTCCTACATCCTACAACCATAAAGTTGTTGTTGTTGAGGAGATTAGAACTATGATAGATGTTGTTGGTATTTTGGTATGGTTTTGTCATTGATGTCAACACCTACTAAACACTTATCAACTCTAGCAATTTGGAGAATCAACAATATTCACTGCCAAGCAAGTGACTTATGCACAGTTACCGATATCTAGTACACCAGAAGGATATAATGATCACCGACACTTGGTTATGTCGAAGATATCATGTGGACACCTTGTCTTGAAGTTTTGTTAATTGGCATATTCGTATTTACATATTTGTTGTCATCGACAAATAGGTCTAGTTTACACCGATAGGTTTATCTTTTCCAAATGAGCATGGCACGCTATGGAGATGACTTATTATTGTTGTAAATGCATTAAGCCGACATATTGAATCGGTTATTGCATTGAATATTGTTTTGTTTATAAAATTATTTTATTGTAATATATCTTGTAGAGCTGACCTACTAAAATTGGTTCTAGGTTATGGTACAAATGTAAGATCAAATGTGGAATGCGAAAAAGTTGTGTGAAGGTATATGCAAGAATAAGAAGAACTATACACATAGACATCATTTGATGATTAAAGAAAGGTTTTTGTGAAGACAATCAGAACTACACCGGTACTAAATCCAGCATATGAAGATGCTATTTTGAGTAGTACATTCTTATTGGATTTAACCATCCAATTGTAGTCAGTGTGACTCCAATTTTATGTTTGAGCAATGAGCTCTAGGCACTTGGCCTTTCTGCATGTGTAGACCCCATTTGTATACACTTACTATCTGCAGTAGTATCATCTGATTGTGGGTAAGGTTTCTCATTGGGGTTTTTCCCTTTATAGTGTTTCCAAATATAAATATTGGTGTTATGTGTTTTTGATGACTTTGTCTTTTTGTTTCATACATTAATCTTTACTAGTATTGCAATTATCTAATAAAACTATCCACCGGTATAATAGACCGTGTCATCGGTATTAAGTAGAAAGTTGTTTAAGATGTTTTTGGTTTAAATTCATTTGACAAATGATTCACCCCCCTCGTCTTAGTTGTCTCTGGGACCTAACAATTGGTATTGGAGCCTAGTCCTCTTTTGCAGAAGTTTAACAGCTTGAGGAGATCCAATGTCTACTAACTATTTCAAGAAGGACAATCCTAAACTTGATGGAACCAACTATGGCATATGGAAGATCAGAATTGAGACACATCTAAATTGCATTGGAAAGGACATCTGGGATGTTACAAAGAATGGTTATACTACTCCTACTCTTGGTCAGCCTAATCCACCTACCTTGGGAAAGGATGAAGAAAATGATTGCAAAGAAAGAGAAGCACTTTTGAGTGCATTATCAAATAGGTCTACTACTAAAGCTATTTGGGATCATTTGGAAACACTGAATGAAGAAGATTCCACAGTCAAAATTGCAAAACTTGAAAGCTTCTGGGTCAAGTATGAACATCTGAAAATGGAAGAAGATGAAAGGATTTCTACTTTTATGGAAAGAGTAAATGAGATTGTTTTGGGTATTAAATGTTGTGGAGGAACCTTAAGTGAGGATGAAATTATTTCAAAAGTTTTAAGAGGATTTCCATTGACATATAAAATGAAAGTCACTGCTATAAATGAGTTAAGAACAATGCCTAATACATCAGTAACAAGGGATACATTGATTGGAAAACTTTCAGCTTTTGAAATTGAAGAATTTGGTCTTGTTTCTACTATAAAGATAGATTTAGCCTTTAAAGGATCAACATCATCTGCACCATCATTTGATAAATTAGATTGGAAAGCCTTTTATGCAAGAGAACTTGAAGAAAGTAGGAAAGAAAATGAAGAACTTGAAGAACTTGAAGCACTATTTGCAAGGAAAATGCCTAAAGGTCCAATTGGAAGTAAGTATGAAGGTAAATCACCCTTTAAATGTTTTAACTACAATAAGATTGGTCATATGGCTTCAAGATGCCCTGATAGACATGCTAGACTTATAGAAGAAGCTAGAAGAACATACAAGCCTAACCTTGAATATCAAAAGATACAGATTTAAGAAGAATAAAGACAAATCTTGTTACATTGCTGATGAAGGAGTGACTGATGACTCTGATGAGGATCCGACAAACAATGGATGGGTTTTTGTTGCTATAATAGAAGATCAACCAACACCTACTACTCAACTGGTAGAATAGGCCTTGGAAGCTAAAGTTGAAGTAAAGGATGAGTGGATCATTGATTCAAGATGGTCACATTATATGACAAAAGATAAAGGTAAATTCTTGAACTTTCAAGAATACAATGGAGGCTTAGTAAGATTTGGAGATGATAAAGCTTGTTTGATCAAAGGTAAGGGTACAATATCTTTTGATGGTAGGCATAACACTAACAATGTTTACTATGTTGAAGGTTTAAAGCATAATCTTTTGAGTGTTGGTAAATTAGTTGATAAAGGATTTCAGTTACAATTCAAAAATAAAAAATGGAAAATCATGAATAGAACTGGTTTGGAAATTGCAACCGGTAATCAGACTAGAGGTAATATCTTTCATTTGAATAACAGTTAAAAGACATGTTTGATTGCACATATTAATGAAAGTTGGCTATGGCATAAGAGACTCTGTCATGTAAACTTTGATTGCATGGTGAAAATCAGTACTACTAAGGCAGTTAGAGATTTACCTAAAATTGTCAAACCTCACAATACAGTATGTAAGGAATGTCAATTTGGAAAACAAGTTAGAGCTAGTTTCAAAAGTATTCTAGAAAAATCCAATGATGCTCTTGATTT
Source organism: Cryptomeria japonica (assembly GCF_030272615.1). NCBI lineage: Eukaryota > Viridiplantae > Streptophyta > Pinopsida > Cupressales > Cupressaceae > Cryptomeria > Cryptomeria japonica. Next base: position 616,620,981 of record NC_081405.1, on the reverse strand, counting down.
AATTCATACTGATTTATGTGGTCCAGCTAGAACTAAAAGCTTACAAGGTGATAGATATTTCATGCTATTCATTGATGACTATTCTAGAATGTGTTGGGTTACTTTTCTCAGAGAAAAATCAAAAGAACTTGGAAAGTTCAAACTGTTCAAAGCTATGGTAGAAAATGAAACTGGTAAGAAAATCAAATGTCTAAGATTAGATCAAGGAGGAGAATTCACATCTAAGGAATTTAATAAATTCTGTGAATTAAATGGAATCAAAAGACAACTATCAGCACCTCGGACACCACAACAAAATGGAGTTGTTGAAAGGAAAAATAGAACTATCTTGGATGCAACAAGAAGTATGTTATCAGAAGAAAACCTACCCCATGTATATTGGAGAGAGGCAGTCAGTATAGCAGTCTATACATTCAACAAAGTTCAGATCAAAGGTGAAACTGGTAAGACCCCTCATGAACTATGGTTTGGTATTACTCCTACTCTTAAATATTTCAGAATTTTTGGAAGTAAATGTTATATTAGAAGAGATGAGTATATTGGAAAATTTGATCCTAGAAGTGATGAAGGAATATTTCTTGGTTATTCATCTAAGAGTAAGGCATATAGATGTTTTAACAAAAGATTGCAGAAAATTGTTGAAAGTAGAAATGTAAAGATTGATGAACAATGCAGAGGAACTTCAAGGTATATAGACTCTAAAGTGACAACAAAATTTTTGACAAATGAACCTACACTGAATTCACTGGTACAGAATGAAGATTCCACAGTAACTGAGGAACAACAACAAACAAAGACACCCCGGTATGTAAGACTGAATCATTCTAAAGATCAGATAATTGGAAACAAGTATAAAGGAGTTATGAGAAGAGGAAGATTGGAAAATGAAGAGGTATGTCTTATTTCTCAAATTGAATCATCATCTATTAATGAGGCATGTGAAGATAAATATTGGATTAAAGCTATGGAAGAAGAATTGGAACAAATTGAGAAGAATAACACTTGGACATTAGTTCCTCGGCCTAAAGATAAAAATGTAATTGGAACCAAATGGGTATTCAGAAACAAACTTAATGAAGATGGTAAGGTTATTAGAAATAAAGCAAGACTAGTGTGTAAGGGATATTCTTAGAAAGAAGGAATTGATTACAATGAAACCTTTGCACCGGTAGCTAGAATTGAGGTAGTTAGATTATTTTTGGCTTTTGCAGCACATAAGAACTACAAAGTATATCAAATGGATATTAAATGTGCATTTTTGAATGGAGATCTTGAAGAATAAGTTTATATTGAACAACCCGATGGATTTTCTTTGACAGATAACAAAGATATGGTTTGTAGGTTAAGAAAAGCTTTGTATGGATTGAAGCAAGCTCCAAGAGCTTGGTATGCAAGATTGGATAAGTATCTTTTGAAGATTGGTTTTTCTAAAGGTAATGTAGATAATAATCTATATTATAAAGTGACTAATGATGACATCTTAGTTATAGAAGTTTTTTGTTGATGATATAATCTTGAAGGAGAAGATGGATTGTGTAAAGAATTTTCTATTAAAATGCTGCAAGAATTTGAAATGTCTATGATTGGAGAAATAAAATTATTTTTAGGATTGCAGATTTCACAGACTAGCAAAGGTATATTCTTGAGTCAATCCAAATACTTAAAGGAGTTACTAAAGAAATTTGGGATGGAGAACTCTAAATCGGTAAGCACACCTATGACTACAAATGACAAACTATCACTAAGGGATGAATCTACACTTTTAAATCCAACTAGATACAAATCTATGATAGGAGGTTTAATGTATTTGACACAAACCAGACCTGATATTATGAATGCAGTATTTATTGTTTCAATATTTCAGAGTAATCCTAGAGAAAATCATGAATGAATAGTAAAAAGGATTTTCCAGTACTTATAAGGAACTATAAATCTTGGATTATGGTATCCTAGAGATGAAAACTTTGAATTATGTGCATACACAGATGCAAATTGAGCAGGAGATGTGGATGATAGAAAAAGCACCACCGGTGGAGCATTCTTTCTTGGAAACAGACTAGTTTCTTGGTTAAGTAAGAAACAAAGTTGTACATCTTTATCAACAACAGAATCTGAATATGTTGCAGCAACAACTAACTGTACACAAGTACTATGGCTTAAGAAAATGTTGAAAGACATAAAGGTAAAATGCAAGGAACCTATTACTATCTATTGTGATAACACTGCAGCAATTGATATATCTAAGAATCTGGTATTACATTCTAAAACCAAACATGTTTCTATCAAACTGAATTTTCTAAGGGAAAATGTTGAAGCAAAAGAAATAAAACTAGTTTATGTGAATACTAAAGAGTAGATTGCAGACATCTTCACTAAACCTCTGCCCAAGGAGACTTTTGAATATCTCAGAGACCAGCTTGGGGTCATACCCTCACCGATAGAGAATTAGGAAGTTGATGTTTGTCATCAACCAACAAAATTAATAGAGAAATCTTTTACTCCAGCTTTGATGAGGAAGCTACTTCTCAGGGGGAGTAGTTGGTATACTAAATTGGTTGGTATTTTGTATATGAACTTGGTTTTGTAATAACTTTGGCATTTGATGTCAAAGGGGAAGAGATTTGTATGGAAAAACACAAGGAAAACACATGTTGCTCCCAAGGGGAGAGATTGCGAATTGGGTGAGATTATTACTCTCTGTATCTATATTTTCATTTCTAGTTATGATCTCTTTTTGGGAGATTGTTGGTTTTTGGTATTTGGCATTTCTATTTTGGCACTTTGATGGTTTTTCCATCTTGTGTTGCCATCAATGCCAAAGGGGGAGATTGTTGGTATTTTGGTATGGTTTTGTCATTGATGTCAACACCTACTAAACACTTATCAAATCTGGCACTTTGGAGAATCAACAACATTCATCAGCAAGCAAGTGACTTATGCACAGCCACTGGTATCTGGTGCACCGACATGATATAATGATCACCGACACTTGGAATGATATGGAAAACACTTTTTTATGTCGAAGACATCGTGTGGACACCTTGTCTTGGAGTTTTGTTAATTGGCATATTCATATTTACATATTTGTTGTCACCGGCAAATAGGTCCAGGTTACACCGGCAAGTTTATCTTTTCCAGATCACCATGGCACACTATAGAGATGACTTATTATTGTTGTAAATGCATTGAGCTGACATGTTGAATTGGTTAATGCATCAGATATTGTTTTGTTTATAAAATGATTTTATTGTAATATATCTTGTAGAGCCAACCTACTAAAATTGGTTCTAGGTTATGGTATAAATGTAAGATCGTATTTGTAAGATCAAATGTGGAATGTAAAAAAGGATTGTGTGAAGGTATATGCAAGAATAAGCAGAGCTATACACATAGACATCATTTGAAGATTGAAGGAGTATTTTTCTGAAGACAATCAGAACTACACTGGTACTGAATCCAGCATATGAAGATGCTATTTTAAGTAGTACATTCTTATTGGATTTAACCATCCAATTGTAGTCAGTGTGACTCCCATTTTGTGTTTGAGTAGTGAGCTCTAGGCGCTTGGCCTTTCTGCATGTGCAGACCCAATTTTTATACACTTACTATCTACAGTAGTATCATTTGATTGTGGGTAAGGTTTCCCACCATGGTTTTTCCCCTTACATGGTTTCCACATACAAATATTTGTGTTATGTGTTTTGGATGACTTTGTCTTTTTGTTTCATACATTAATCTTTACTGGTATTGCAATTATCTAATAAAATTGTCCACTGGTATAACAAACTGTTTCACCGGTATTAAACAGAAAGTTGTTTAAGTTGTTTTTGGTTTAAATTCATTTGACAACTGATTCACCCCCCACTCTTAGTTGTCTCCAAGACCTAACAGATGTAACTAGGGACATGTTGATTGCTAAGATTTTAACCTTTGAGTTTAGTGAGTTTGTTGATTCTCTTCCTAAGGTAGAATCTACATTTAAAGCTACTTTTTTAGGAAAGGATAAGCAGAGATATGATCTAGGACAAATTTATTAAAGGTGGATGTCTAGATATGAGAAGAAGAGGAAGGAAATTGAAGATGAAGATTGAGATCTTGAGGAGCTTGAAGCCCTTATTGCCAAGAGATTACCCAATGGAGCCGGTAAGTATGAAGGAAAATTGCATCTTAAATATTTTTCTTGCAATCAGATAGGTCATTTTTCCTCAAGGTGTTCGAAAAGAGTTCCTAAGAAACCTTACAAGACTAGATTTTAGAAGAGATGTTATTATGTTGTTGATGAAGGTGTGTTAGATGATGAATCTAATAAAGGAGGTGCAAGTGATAATGAATGGGTGTTTATTGCTATCAGGGAAGATGATCCAATGCTTATTGATTATGCTAGCTACATGAATATGGAAAGAGGTTGGATACACAAGTGGAAGAGAAAGATGAATGGGTGATTGAAAGTGGATGCTCTCATCATATGATGGGTGATAAGAGTAAGTTTTGTTGGCATTACACAGTTAGATGAGAATGGTTCATGTTATCATTGATGGCAACCAACTTGTAATAGGGTTCTACAAGAATCTATTGATTATACCAACAATAGATTTCACATACCATCACTGGTAACTACACAAAGTTCATTCACACTGGCATCTAGTTTACAACAGCAATGAATCATACCAGCACCCACGTCGACATATGATAAAGTTTTGTTTATGTGAATTATATTATAATGTAGTTAATTATTTGTAGCCAATATGCTGCATTGTAAAGACTCATATATGTATGAGATCTTGTAGGTCATTTTGTAGGAGATGTTTTTGTAATTAGGTAATGAATATGAGAGCAAATAACTGTATATGCATTTTGATGTAAGTATTTTATGAGTGAATAAAACAGAGTAGAGTGAAGCAAGGTTTATGGTAGAGGTATTTGACAAAGCTTAATCCGATACTGAATCCAACATTGCAGATGCTATTTTGAGTAGTACATTGCCATTGGATTTAATCATCTAATTTTGTAGTCAGTGGGACTCTAGTTTTGTTGTTGAGCAATGAGCTCTAGGCTGTTGGCCTTCCTGCATGTGCAGGCCCCTACTGTATAAGTAATATTTATTCATATTGGCCATTGAGTAAATGTTGTGGGTCACAAATCCCACTGAGTTTTTTCCCCTACTGGGTTTCCTCACCAAAATATATTGTGTTATGGTGTGCATTGATGTTGTCTCTCTTATTTCTCTTTACTGCATTATTACTTATTTTTTAGTTTATTAATTTAGGTTATAAAGTTGCAAACATGTTTAAATATTTTATCCACCGGTTAGACACTGATTCACCCCCCCTCTCAGTGTCTTTAGGACTAATCAAGTATCTAACAATTGGTATCAGAGCATAGTCCTCTATTTATAGAAGCCTAATAGCTTGAGGAAGATTCTGAAACCGGTACCAATGGAAAGTTTGAGACAACAATTGGAAGGAGCTCTTGAAGATTTTGATGCAAAAAAATTGAAGAATATCAAACTGGAAGATGAACTCAGGACTGCTTGGGAATTTATCAAAGAACTTCAAGATATTATAGAAAAGAATAAGAGAAAAGAATTACATGTGCTTTTGCAAAATCAAGATGATGAAGAAAATGAAATTCTCTGAGATATTGCAGAGAAATTGAGACAAGAGAACAATAACATGAAGAATGAGATGCAAGATTTAACCATGAGACTATGCAAAGATATTGAAGATAGGAAGAAGAATGAGGAAGATTTGGCCATAAGACTTAATGAAAGTTCAGATGAATCTCTAAGGCTTAGTTATATAAATGATATGCTTAAAACTGATTTGATTCATATGTAACATGACATAGAGGAAATTTTGAGATAAGTTAGCACTTTGGAAAGTGAGTTGGTCACTGCAAATGGATACAAAAACAAATTCAAGAAAAGTTCAGAGAATCTTGATGATATGTTGAAAAGTGAGAAACCTGATGGAGAAATAGTTGGACTTGGATTTGAACATGGAGAAATCTCTGGGATTGCAAACAATCATGATTACAACAAATTGGTAAGGCAACCTAATGCTTTTAAATTTAATGGGAAATATTTTAATTGCAACAAATTTGGTCATAGAGAAAATTAGTGTAGATTTAGAAATAATGAGAATACAAACTTACCCACCAGTCAATGTTCCAAATACAATAAAAATGGTCATAACTCAGACAATTACAGAATCAATGTGAAATGCTATGTTTGTGGTAGATTTGGACATTTATCTAATCAATGCAGAACTCAAACTGGTCAAGGTTATGGAAAGGCAATTCAGAGAAATAATGTAACTTGCTATGCATGTAACAAGATTGTGCATATTGCAAAATTTTGTAGAAGCAATAATTCACTAGCGAATAATAAAGGATCCAATAACAAAGGCAAAGAAAAGGTGACTGAAATCAAGCAAGAACTTTCTAAACAATGGGTTAGGAAGATGGATCAAAGTAGTGATGAATCTGTCTCTGCACTGACAGAACAGGGTAGTCCTGCACCGACAGGAGGTACTTCATCTAACCGAGGAATAATCCTTAGGGGTAAGGAAACAAATTGAAAATAATGCATTTTACCCTCAGTTGATGGTAAGAAGTTATATTTCTTCTTTACCAACAGACATGCTAAGTTTTCACTTAACCAGAAGCGTTTAATGCGGCTATTGGCAAAGTTTTTGGTTATAAAGTGCAAAAATCACTCATTTCAAATCACAAAGCATTCAAATTTACAAAGAGCATGAAGAGAGTGAAGGAATTCAAGAGGAAAAGCAACTAAGACATTTTCAAGGCATTTCAGAGGATTTCACTTGCAGCAAAGGTATTTATTTTAGTATCATGGCTACTTCATCTTCTGTTCCCAGATTCATTACAAACCCTACTATGATAGAGAATGTTAAGCATCCTAGACCCATTTTTAAGATCATTCCTAAGATTTCTAAGCAAGATGATTCTATTGGTGCCTTTTCTAAAATTCTGAAGGGAGTTTCTCTTGTTGAAGAGCTGAGGATATATATTCATTGCAACATAGAGAATTTAGGGTCTGATGATTTGAAAAACATATACCAAAATGTTATAGCTGATAAACAAGGTTTAATCAAGCCAAAGCATAAGAGTTTTGAGGATTTAGAATTTGTTGACATCTTGAACATTCCTGAATTTCTAAATGAGATAGTTCATCTTGTACTTAGTAGGGTTCATGGTGAATTTATGTGGTTAGATTATGTTTTCAAAATTACTAAGGAGGCAATCAAGGCAGTCATTGCTTTACCCTCTACCAGTACTAGGCCTGACAAGAAGAAGAAGATCCCAAACAAGGGGGTTATGAACCTAATTGGCACTACATCTGATAGTAGATCCGTTAGGATTAGTGATATCATTGATGAGAATGTGAAATATGTGAGTATGGTGATTGGTTACAAAGTTGTTCATACAAATAGGTTAAATTTTGTTTCTTGTCTATGTATACATAGTGCATATGTAATGGTGAAGAACAGTGCAAAGATTGACATTTGTGAATTGCTAAAGGATGAACTGATAGATAATTTGGGGAAGATCAAGGGTGATAAGAATGGAACCTTCAGATTTGGTAACTTACTTGTAATCCTAATGCTTTATTTCACAAAGGAGATTCTCGGTATTGGTCACAATGACTTTTCTTATGACATCCCTATTGGAAGACAAATTATGGAAGCAATTACCGACATAGGTGCTAATGGTGACAAGATGCTAAAAGATTATTTCAATAACTTTCAAACTAAGATGAAGGCAAGGGAAAGGATTCCTCAAAGCATTGTGGACAAATATGACAAACATATATGTTTTGTAATGAAGAGAGATGAGACATGGATGGAGGTTGTTACTCCTCGAACCATTTGGATAACAAAGATGGGCTATGAAGTAGATTTGAACATTATTGAGTCTTATGCAAGGATTCTTCTTCATGCACCAAGGGAACTGACTGAGAAGATATTTGGGATAGCTAAAACAATTGAGAGTGATGTATCCATGATGAAGGAGAGGAACAAAAGAGAAAAATTAATGAAAGATGCTTCAAATTTTATAGCAGATGTTAAGAAAGGATTGATGGAACTTGAATAGATAAGTGGTATTGCTAAGAGCATGAAGGAAAGTAAAACTAGATAGCAATTGGTAGCTCATGTTTCCCAAGTTGTTACTTCTTCTGAGACAAAAAGTGATAAAGAAGAAAAATTTAAAATAGTTGAAAGAAAGAAAAGGAAACCTTCACCGGAACCTACTCCTCCAAAGAGGACAAGAACACTAAGGAAGAAATAACAAGCTATGAGAGATCAAACCATTTAGAGAAAGAAACTTACACAAAATAAACCAACACCTAAGGTATCGGATATTCTATCCCTGGAAGAAATTATCAATGAAATTACCCAGGATGGAAACCTTAGCAATATCAACAAATGTTATCATACTTTCAAAGATTCTGATAAGGGAAAAATTGAGAAAAGTATCATTCTACATCTTGATATTTACAAGAAATTTTTAATTGAGGTCATTGATGATTTGCCTAATGATCTTTATCTGAGACTTCAGGCAAAAATAATGTCTATAATGGAACTTGACAAGAAATTAAAAGTTAAAGCATTGTTGGCGATTCACCTTGTCAATTCCCAACAAGAGATTGTGTTATGTCCCGGAGACAATTGAGAGGTGGGGGGGGTGAATCAGTTGTCTAATAAATTCAACCAAAATTAACTTAACCAAAACTTAATGCTTAATACCGATAAACGAAACTTTATGCCGATGGACATTTTTATCAGTTAATTGTAGTACCAGTAAAGATTAATGCATGAAACAGAAAGACAAAAACATCCATAACACATAACACAAATATTTGTATGTGTAAAAAATATAGGGGGAAAAACCACGATGGGAGGCCTTACCCACAATCAAATGATACTACTACAGATAGTATGTGTATACAATATGGATTCTACACATGTAGAAAGGCCAGATGCCTAGAGCTCGCTACTCAATCAAAAAATGAGAGTCACACTAACTACAATTGGATGGTTAAATCCAATGATAATGTACTGCATAAAATAGCATCTTCATATGTTGGATTTAATACTGGTTTAGTTCTGATTGCCTTCACAAAAGCCTTCCTTCAACCTTCAAATGATGTCTGCGTGTATAGCTCTGCTTATTTTCGCATATACCTTATTACAATTCTTTTTCCCAATTCAATATCAATCTCACAAATCAGATCTTACATTTATACCATAACCTAAGACCAATTGAATAGATCAGCTCACTAAAAGATATTACAATAAAATCAATTACAAATAAATCAATATCTAATGCATGATGTCGGCTCAATACATTTACAATAAAATAAATCATCTCCATAATGTGTCATGGTAATCTGGAATAGATATGCCTATCGGTGCATATCATGGACCTATTTGCTGGTAACAACAAATATGCAAACCCAAATAAAGAAATAACCAAATCTTGAATAATATCTTCGACATAACCAACTAGTCTCCAAGTCATTCCAAGTGCTGATGAACAATATAATCTGCTGGTGAACCAAATACCGATGATTGTGCATAAGTTTCTGACTTGTCGATGAACATAACCAAAATCTCCAAGTGCTAATAAGTGTTGACAAGTGATGACAGGTATTGACATCAATGAAAAAACCATATCAACATATCCAAAATACCAACAATCTCCCCCTTTGGCATTGATGGCAACACAAGATGGAAAAACCATCAAAGTGCCAAAACAAAAATGCCAAAAACCAAAAACCAACAATTTCCCAAAGAGATCATTAACCAAAAATGAAAATACAGATACAGAGAGTAATCAATCTCTCCAACAATCTCTCCCAAAGTAACAATCTCTCCCTAAGGGATAATGTGTTTTTCCATATCAATCTCTCTCTCTTTGACATCAAATGTGAAAGCATTACAAAAACTATTTTCAAATACAAAATACGAACTCATTATATCAACTACTCCCCCTGAGAAGTAGCTCTCCTCATCAAAGTTAGAAAAAGATTTCTGTCAGTTGATGAAAAACATCAACTGTCTAAGTCTCTACCAGTGGGGGTAGGACTCCAAGATTCTCTCTAAGATATTCAAAAGTCTCTTTAGGCAGAGGCTTTGTAAAAATATCTGCAATCTACTCTTTAGTATTCACATAAACCAATTTCACTTCTTTTGCTTCAACATTCTCTTTTAGAAAATTGAATTTGATACAAACATGTTTAGTCTTAGAGTGGAATACTGAGTTCTTTGATATATCAATTTCTTCCATATTATCACAGTAAATAGTTATAGATTCCTTGTATTTTACCTTTATGTCCTTCAACATTTGTTTGATCCATAATACATGTGTATAGTTAGTTGTTGTTGCAACATATTCTGATTTTACTGTTGATAGACTTGTACAACTTTGTTTCTTGCTCAACCATGAAATTAGTCTGCTACCAAGAAAAAATGCTCCACTGGTAGTTCTTTTTCTGTCATCCACATCTCCTACCCAATTAGTATTTGTGTATGCACATAAGTCAAAATTTTCATCTCTAGGATACCATAAACCAAGATTTGTAGTGTCTTGTAGGTACTAGAAACTCCTTTTTATTGCTAATTCATGATTTTATTTAGGATTACTCTAAAATATTGAGACAATACATACAACATTCATAATATTAGGTCTTGTTTGTGTCAAATACAGTAAACCTCCTATCATAGATTTGTATCTAGTCAGATTAACAGGTGTTGATTCATCCTTCAAAGATAATTTATCAGTTGTAGTCATAGGTGTGCTTACCAGTTTACAGTTTTCTATGCCAAATTTCTTTAGTAATTCCTTCAAGTACTTAGATTGACATAGGAATATACCTTTATCAGTCTATGAAATCTGCAATCCTAAAAAGAATTTTATCTCTCCAATCATAGACATTTCAAATTCTTGCTGCATTTTGTTAGAAAAGTCTTTGCACAATTCATCTTCCCCTCCAAAGATTATATCATCAACAAAAACTTCAACAACCAAGATGTCATCATTAGTCACTTTGTAGTATAGATTATTGTTAGCATTACCTTTAGTGTATCCAAGCTTCAAAAGATATTTATACAATATAGAATACCAAGCTCTAGTCATAACTCCTTGAAATTTGTTTCCAATTATCTGATCTTCAGAATGATTCAATCTTACATACCGGGGTGTTTTTACTTGCTGTTGAATCTCCAGATGATGCCGGTATAATTGGATCACCATTCTGTACTAGTGTATTCAGAGTAGGTTCATTTGTGATTATCTCTATTGCTGGTTCAGAGTTAGTGTACATTGAATTTCCTCTAAATTGTTCATCAATCTTCACATTTGCACTCTCAACAATTTTCTGCAATCTCTTGTTAAAACATCTATATGCCTTGCTCTTAGATGAATAACCAAGAAATATTGCTTCATCACTTCTAGGATCAAATTTGCCAATATACTCATCTCTTCTAATATAGCATTTACTTCCAAATATTCTGAAATATTTAAGAGTAGGAGTATTACCAAACCATAGTTCATGTGGGGTCTTACTGGTTTCCCCTCTGATGTGAACTCCGTTGAATGTATAAACAACTATATTGACTGCTTCTCTCCAGTATATATGAGGTAGATTTGCTTTTGATATCATACTTTTGGTTGCATCCAAGATAGTTTTGTTTTTCCTTTCAACAACTCCATTCTGCTAGGGTGTCCGGGGTGCAAATAACTGTCTTCTGATCCCATTCACTTCACAGAATGTATTAAATTCCTTAGATGTGAATTCACCTCCTTGATCTGATCTCAAAAATTTGATTTTTTTCTTGGTTTCATTTTCTACCATCGCCTTGAATAGTTTGAATTTCCCAAATGCTTCAGATTTATCCCTGAGAAAAATAACCCAACACATTCTAGAATAGTCATCAATGATTAGCATAAAATACCTATCTCCTTGTATACTTCTAGTTCTTGCTGGACCACATAAATCAGTATGAATTAAATCAAGAACATTGTTAGACTTTTCTGGAATACTCTTGAAAGTTTCTCTAACTTGCTTTCCAAATTGACATTCCTTACATACCGGATTGTGAGGTTTAAAAATCTTAGGTAAATCTCTTACCGCCTCAGTAGTACTGATTTTCACAATGCAATCAAAATTTACATGACAAAGTCTCTTATGCCATAACCAACTGTCATCAATATGTGCAATCAAACATGCTTTCTCATTGTTGTTCAAATGAAAGATATTACCTCTAGTCTAATTACCGGTTGCAATTTCCAAATGAGTTCTGTTTAAGATTTTGCATCTACCATTCTTGAATTGTAACTAAAATCCTTTCTCAACTAATTGACCAACACTCAAAAGATTATGCTTCAAACCATCAACATAGTAAACATTATCAGTATTGTGCTTACCATCAAAAGATATAGTACCTTTTCCTTTGATCAAACAAGCTTTATCATCTCCAAATCTTACTAGACCTCCATTGTATTCCTGAAAGGTTAAGAATTTACTCTTATCACCAGTCATATGATGTGAACATCCTGCGTCAATAATCCATTCACCCTTATCTTCAACTTTAGCTGCCAGGGCCTGGTCCACTAGTTGAACAATAGGTGCCTGTTGATTTTCTGTTATAGCAACAAAAGCCCATCCATTGTCTGTCGGATCCTCATAAGAATCATTAGTAACTCCTTCATCAGTATAATAACAAGATTTGTCTCTATTCTTCTTAAACTTGTATTTCTGATAATCAAGGTTAGGTTTATATGTTCTTTTTAGATTCTTCTCTTAATCTTGCATGTCTATCAGGACATCTAGAAGCCATATGACCAATCTTATTACAGTTAAACATTTAAAGGGTGCTTTACCTTCATGCTTACTTCTAATTGGACCTTTAGGCATTTTCCTTGCAAATAGTTCTTCAAGTTCTTCAAGTTCTTCATTTTCTCTCCTACTTTCTTCAATTTCTCTTTCATAGAAGGCTTTCCAATCAGATTTATCAAATAATGATGATGATTATGCAGATGATGTTGATGCCTTGAAAGCTAGATCTATCTTAATAGTAGTAACAGGACCAAATTCCTCAAGTTCAAAAGCTGAAAGTTTTCCAACCAAAGTGTCTCTAGGTACTGATGCATTAGGCATTGTCCTCAATTCATTTAGAATAGTTACTTTCATTTTATATGCCAGTGGCAAAGCTCTTAAAACTTTAGAAACAACCTCATCTTCACTTAAGGTGTTACAAGCTAGGGTTGCCATTGCACCAAAAGATCGACCTCGCAATGCCCGATACAAGCACTAGACTTATAGAATCCATAGGAGGCTGTTAAACCATGTTGCAAATCCCCGTGAGGGATGCTAGCCCACTACCAACAATCCCCCTCCCAACGTCACTTCCTGCAGCCTAGGTGATTTGAACCTATGACCAAGCTCTAATACTACTTGTTACAAGCTATGGTTGTCGTCGCACCAAAAGATCGACCTATCAATGCTCGATACAACCATTAGACTTATAGAATCCCCGTGAGGGACGCTAGCCCACTGCCAACATAAGGTTCCTCCAGAAAATTGTATACCCAAAACAATTTCATTTACTCTTTCTGTAGCGTCGTAAATTGTATGCACTTGCTAGGGTGGTACAATTTCACACCTAGTTTAGCACCCGCCTTAGTGCATTTTACATTTTGCATTGCATTGCTCCTTTAGCACTTAATTAATCAAATTAATTAGGTCTAAGGTCCTATTTCATCATCCTTCACATCATAAAGTCGGGCCCTTTCGTTAAAGTGTGCTCCTTTTCATTTTATTCCTCCAATACATCATCTAATCAAAAACCCTAATTAAGTCCTATTTCAAACTTGGGGGCTTGATTTCGGGGGTCAAAACATCTCGAAATCACCTGTAACTTTGGGATTCTCTCTAAAATCATCATATCTGACAGCCCTGAAAATTTGGTGAAAAGTTGTTGGGACCGTGGCACCCGGAGTGCACACGGTCCCGGACATTTTTCCCGAAATTTTAGGAGCGCGATCCAATCATAAAATAAAGCTTAACCCCAAAAAATTGGTGGGATATTCAATCTCTAGGTCAGCCAAAAGATGAAATTGTGACCTAGGGTTTCATACATAAGAGCTCTCTTTCTTCATTTGAAAGGATCCGATTTTTGTTTTCAGGAACCTCATATGCGGCGAAAGAGCAGATCTTTGAAGACTTCAACAACTTTCAACATCCCTCTATCAAGCATTTATCAAATCCATTCATCCATTTAGGGCTTGGAAGACATTGAAGAACAATAGGAGATTACCGACTGAAGATTGGCTTGTACCTCTCCCTTGGGGGTTGGGTATGATTTCATGTTGTTTTCATGTCTTTGCATAAGCTTCAATATATCATTCATTCATGCTTTAGATCACTTTGCATCTTTATTTAGAGCATTTACATTATCATTTACAAGCAATTAGGGTTTACTTTCTAGGTTGCTCTAGTTTGCTTTCTTGCATTTTATGACCTTGCACACACACTAGGTTTGCACACACAATACATTTTACAAAACAACTTGGCTATTCATGGAGGTGGAAATCACCAAAGCGGGGGTTTGACTAAGGCAAAACCCTATATAGCCGCCCATACACCCTTTTTCAGATATCAGTGTAGGTTTCGGGACTCGGACGATGCCGCAGGATACAGATCCGGAGAGAACAGGTCGAGACAGCACTTTGCATCAAATTGCAGAGCAAAAGACTGGGACAGGGGCACTGGGAACCCTGGTCCTACTAGGATAGGGGCGCTAGGTGCCTTGGTCCCTGGGACAGAGGCGCTGGGCACCCTAGTCCTCCGGACAGACAGCATTTCCGATAGTTTCCGACAGTGTTCCAGAGTGCAAAACAGCAGTTTCCAGTGCAGTTTTCAGGATAGAATCAGGACAGTGGCACCCGTGCCCCCGTCCCAAACATTTTTAGTCCGATTTTGACTCCAGGTATGCATTTGCATTCTTGTTTTATCCTTGTGTTTACAGCTTTCCATTGTTTAAGTTGAATTCTGCAATCTTGTTGTTAGTTCATACTTGCATTTTAGGGTTAGGAATTGGACTTGCATAATCTTACCTTTCAAATACAATGAAGGAATAGAAACCCTAATAGGTAGCCCATGGCTCTCTCTTTCACAAAAAGAAGTAGCCAATTGTGCGATACCTCTAGGCTCTTTCATATTCCGTAATGTGTGACAAGAGGTAGGATTAGGGCATGATAACCTAGTCTCGCTTTTTCCCCCACACACTTTCCATAAAAGAAGAAAGAATTTCTTCTTCTTCCATTTTCAGACTTTCATACCTGACCTGGAAGCATTCAAGTTTTGTAATTTTGACTGTGGAATCTCCTTCATTCAATGTTTCTAGTTTGTCCCAAATAGCTTTAGTAATAGATCTGTCTGACAATCCCATGACTTGCCAATCTGACAATGCACTTAAAAGTGCTTCTCTTGCTTTGCAATCATTTTCTTTATCTTTAGCCAAGGTAGGTGGATTAGGTTGACCTTGAGTAGGAGTAGTATAGCCATTCTTTGTAACATCCCATATGTCCTTTCCAATGCAATTCAAATGTGTCTCCATCTTGATCTTCCATATGCCACAGTTAGTTCCATCAAGTTTCAGATTGTCCTTCCTGAAATTGTTAGAACACATTGGATCTCCTCAAGCTATTAAAATTCTACAAAAAGAGGACTAAGCTCTAATACCAATTGTTATCTCCCAAAGACAACTAAGAGGAGGGGTGAATTAGTTGTCAATTAAATTCAACCAAAATTAACTTAACCAAAACTTAATGCTTAATACCGGTAAACCAAACTTTATGCCGGTAGACAGTTTTATTAGTTAATTGCAGTACCGGTAAAGGTTAATGCATGAAACATAAAGACAATAACATCCATAACACATAACACAAATATTTGTATGTGGAAACCCTATAAGGAAAAAACCACGATGCGAAGTCTTACCCACAATCAAATGATACTACTACAGATAGTATGTGTATACAATATGGATTATGCACATGCAAAAAGCCTAGCTACCTAGAGCTCACTGCTCAATCACAAAATGAGAGTCACACTGACTACAATTGGATGGTTAAATCCAATGATAATGTACTGCATAAAATAGCATCTTCATATGCTGGATTCAATACTGGTTTAGTTTTGATTGCCGTCACAAAAACCTTCCTTCAACCTTCAAATGATGTCTGCATGTATAACTCTTCTTATTTTCACATATACCTTATTACAATTCTTTTTCCCAATTGCATATCAATCTCACAAATGAGATCTTACATTTATACCATAACCTAAGACCAATTGAATAGGTTGGCTCACTAAAAGATATTACAATAAAATCAATTACAAATAAATCAATATCTGATGCATGATGTTAGCTTAATGCATTTACAATAATAATAAATCATCTCCATAATGTGTCATGCTGATATGGAATAGATATGCCTGTTGGTGCACATCTTGGACCTATTTGGTTGTAACAATAAATATGAAAACTCGAGTAAACAAATAACCAAATCATCAAAACCAAGTGATCAAATAATGTCTTCGACATAACCAAGTAGTCTCCAAGTCATTCCAATTGCCGATGAACAATATAATATGCCGGTGAACCAAATACTGGTGATTGTGCATAAGTTTTTGACTTGCTAGTGAACGTAACCAAAATCTCCAAGTGCTAATAAGTATTGACAAGTGATGATAGGTGTTGAAATCAATGACAAAACCATATCAACATATCCAAAATACCAACAGATTGATGAATTGATTGTAGAATCCAACCGATTAGTTTTTGCTAGTGGTCATTGAAAGATTAGCTTAATGGCAGGGTGGGGTCAAAAAAATTGCTGATGAAATGATAGACAAATGGGATATATTGTTTGTGGAAAAGGAGAAGAAGGAAGAGAAGGATAGATAGAAAATAGACAAATATTTTACTAAAGTATATCAGAAAAGCGATAAGGGTAAGAAAAAAGTTGGTGGTGTTCCTGACTTGACTATCAAGGATAACCTACCCCCACCAGATGAAGAAACACCACTAGTAGTGGTAGAGAAACAAGCAAAGGAGCATGTTAAAGAATAATTTGAGGCACAAGTTGAACATGAGGAAGAGAAAATAGAGGAAGTGAACACTGAGAATATTGATACGGAGTCAAACATTTTGTTTACCATGAATGTGGACACTCAGGATATCAATGTAATTATAGATAAATCTTATGAGAATGTTGAAGAAAAGAAAATTGGACCTATAAATGTCAACACTCAGTAGAAGGTATAGAAACTGATAGAGAAAGAACCTGAATAGAGTATAGCTGAACCGATAGTTAGGAAGGCAAAAAGTAAGGATGATAGTAGGGTTGAAAACAAAGTTGAAACATAGAGTGAGAAAAATGAAGAAATAGTGGATAAAGAAAAGGTCAATGATGGAAGTAAGATAGCTGAAGTGGTTAATGTGCATACATCCAAAGATGAGAAGAAACCAATTGCAGAACCTCACACTCTACCTAGCACTTCCACCATGGATTACAAACCTACAAATGTGACAGATGTTTTATTAGATTCTATCAAGAAGATCACTGAATGCAATGCCTTAGCATTTAAGGCTATTGATGACACCTTGCCTATTTTACAATAGATAGCACTGACATGTAAAGTAGATAATGTTGTAGGCTCTATTGGTAAGTTAGACACATTGTCTAAATTCATTTCATCTAATATTCAGTCGATTGATAAGATTAATGAGACAATTAGAGAAAGGGTAAATAATTTGAAGGCAAATTTCTTTAATAAATCTATTGACGACTATATAGGAAAGTTAGATTCCTTAATACTGGCACTAAATTAAACAATTTTGGAGTTTAAAGAACTGCATAGAGATGTTTGCAAGCCACACCATTTGAATGTTGATATTGATGATCAAATTAAACAAACACAAAAGGAAATTGATGATATACTAAACAACCTGATTAGTTCTTCTAAACTCACTTCAGCTTTAGATCAAGAAATGGTAGTATATGAGGAGAAAATAGAAAAACTTGAAAAGGAGAAAGATAGATTAAGGTTAAAAGCCCGAGAGTTAAAGAACAAACTTGGTCCTAGATTGGACAATCTATTGACAAATCGAAATGGACTATCTAAGGCTACTATTCTAGGAGGAAGATCACTGGAGGAACCAATGCATCATCTAACTAGCCTGATCTGACAGATTGAGGATATCATTTTTGATAGTTGAAAATTTTTGCAAGGACTTAATCTAATTGTAGCGGATATCTTTCAGATTGTACATAACTGGTTACAAGCTTTTAGGTAGAATTTTTGATTATTTTTGACAACCTTTGTCATTGATGTCAAAGGGGGAGTGATAGAGAAAAGGAAAAGGTATACTGAAGGAGATCATTTGCTCAGGGGGAGCACTTTCAATTTTTGCAGTTTTGCTTTTTGGTTTTTCTCATGAGTGTTGCGATCAATGCCAAAGGGGGAGATTGTTGGCATTACACACTCAGATGAGAATGGTTGATGTTGTCAATGATGGAAACCAACTGGTAATAGGGCTCTACAGGATTCTATTGATTATACCGGCAACAGACTTTGCATACCAACACCAGCAGCTACACAAAGTTCATTCACACTGGCATCCAATTTACACCAACAATGAATCATGTCGGCACCTAGGTCGACATATGATAAAGTTTTATTTATGCGAATTATATAGTAATGTATTAAATTTTTTGTAGCCAACATTATGTATTGTAAAGACAGATATATGTATGAGATCTTGTAGGTCATTTTGTAGGAGATGTTTTTGTAATTAGGTAATGAATATGAGAGAAAATAGCTATTTATGCATTTTTTATGTAAGTATTTTATGAGAGAATAAAAGAAGAGCAGAGCGAAGAAAGGTTTATGGCAGATTTATTTGACAGAGCTTAAACTGGTACTGAATCTAGCATTGTAGATGCTATTTTGAGCAGTACATTGTCATTAGATTTAATCATCCAATTTTGTAGTCAATGGGACCCCATTTTTGTTGTTGAGCAGTGAGCTCTGGGTTGTTGGCCTTCCTGCATATGCAGGCCCCTATTGTATAAGTAATATTTATTCATATTGGCTAGTGAGAGAATATTGTGGGTCATAAATACCATCGAGGTTTTTCCCATACTGGGTTTCTTCACCAAAATATCTTGTGTTATGGTGTGCATTGATGTTTTCTCTCTTATTTCTCTTTACTACATTATTACTTGATTACCGATTTATTAATTTAGGTTATAAAGTTACCAAAAAGTTTAAATCTTTTGTCCACCGGTTAGACATTGATTCACCCCCCCTCTCAGTGTCTTTGGGACTGATCAAGTATCTAACAAGTTTGTGAGTTTGGAGAAGTATGAAGGTGGTATTGTGGAGTTTGGTGATGATAAAGCTGGTATAATCCGCAGTAGAGGATCCATTTCTCATGATGGCAAGTATAATTCCCCACCAAGAAACCCTAAAGGATAAAACTAAAAACAACTAAAAAGAGTGCAAAACATTTTTTCTAAACAATATTGAACTAAAAGATGCATTAAGATAAACATCCTATTTAAAATTTACACAAGTGGAAGACTTAACTTAAACTCCTAAAGGGTTCCAACGAATATTACTCAATTAAACTTATTAGTATTAAGGTTGATTGTCCTATCTCAAGGTAGAATGGTTACAACATGAACATAACATTTAACATTTCATTAGGAGATTACAATAAGCATGATTGAATACCTACAATTGTATTTATTTACATTAAATTTAAAAAGATGCATTCCTCATAATTCATTACATTGCATTTAATCCATAATTATATTCATACAAATAAAAGATCTATAACCTATGTTACATCATAAATTCATTGCATTAATAACACGAAGTCTCATAAGAGTACATAATGATTACATCAAAATTACATCTTTCCATGAAGGCCTACATAAAGAAATACAGCAAGCACAAAATAACATTTAAGTGTTATGAACATAGAATAATTCCCTCAAGCTATTCAAACAATTACACAAGTAGAATACAATAAATCATTACTACTGCCTCCCTAGGGTATCTCAACAACATTACTTAATCTACCTACTTAAGAAATAAGCATTTACTTTCTTCCAGTTCAATACCTCATAATCTTAATCATTATACACACATAGGTGCATCATAGCAATACCTAACACTCATGATATTCAATCTACTTAATCTTTCATTTAACATGATATTCTATCTTTCAATGCACATCTATTTCCCTTTTCACTTAGATTCATTTTATATGCCAAGTCCAAATGTTCCTATTATCATTAACCAACCTCTAACTATAAACATCACCATACACATACCAAGATTAATCCCTTACATTGTATTAACTTGATTTCCATTTACAATTAACTTCTACATAGTCATTTATAATTCTATGGTCCTAGCATACTTATTACTTCATCATGATTCCAAAAGAACATAATGCAATACTCACAAAGTCTCCTTAAAAATTTAACCCATAGCTTGTTTAATAATCATAAAATATCTTACACTGTATCAATTAACCAACAATAATCTCATTACAAATCAGGTAACTACATGAATTCATCTCAACACAAACTATGATACAATATCCTAATTCCATAACCACTAATAGCATCCACCAAATGGAGATATAATTCTTAAACTATAACACATGATACATTCTAATCCTTTCCTAAAAGATAAGAACTCATTTAATCGTCTTCCCATACACTTACTAGTAATTTCCATTAATAAGATTAGCAATTCATTCACTAAGAACATCCATACAATATTTCATAAGGAACCTTCAATTACATCCCAAACATTATAGGATTTCGATTCAATCATTAGATCACTATCTACGAAGTATGATAATATAACTTCAAATTATTTAATCACAACTTATAAACATGTCCTAAAATATCATCCAACATTACTCAAACTCATACATCCTATCAAGACATAACATTTCTTCTACTTAAATCATTAGTTAAAGACATCATTTCAGATCTAGTACCATTGTCATAACATTTACATAATTTTCTTTTAACATGGTTTATCAAGAACACGAAATGCATCATTAAATTCTAAACCACCATACTTATCCACATCTCATGCATCCATTTCATTTAATATAGATGTGTTACAACACAAATCAAGGTTCATCATTACAATCATCTACCATAATCAAAAGCTATCACTATAACTAGAGCAACATAGTCATTTCTCATATATATGACTTCTTTTACAACCGTTACATAATAATTTTATTACATAAATCACATCATCATTTACATTCTTACTACAATTATTATCCATGAACAATCTAAAGAAGCATCCTCATCCATGCAAGAAGAATCCAAAGACAGGAACATCCCAACGGTTTAAAAGCACCAACCACCCAACCATGTGGAACCAAAGAAACCACCCCCCGTGCTAGGAGATGACACAAGGTCCCAACACACACTCTACATCTAGGCTGACACTAAAAACCAAAGAGACTAACCAAACTGGACTCTCAAGCAAGAACTCACATAGAGCCACAAGAATAAACTCGTAGAAAAATGCATCCAATAAGCATAATCATAAATCATAAAGGGGGAACACATGTAGGAGTAGAGTGTCATCACATGCCATCCTCATAACACCATAACATAATAACAAAAGGTACTAGCCTGATGGACATGTGGAGCCATCTCCACCTATGAGAGACTAAGGGAGATTAGCTTACCATCTTCACGGCCTTCTCATGCTTATCCTAAAACATCCTCCCTAGGACATAAGTCATGAGGCTCAAAACTATTCATTATCTTGTTTAAGTGAGTTATAATTTTCCCATCCCAATTAATTCATTATCAATGTTATCACTTGCTTACAAATCATGGAAAACTCCAATGTGCCCTAGTGGTCTAGACTTCATGCATCCTTACAAGGAACCTCATGCCAGCCTATCTCTCATGACCCCGTTCATCACAAGGAAGCCCACTCCTCCTAACATGGCCCAACAATAAATCAAAAGAGGCTCTACAACAATAAATACATGAAAATAATACTCAATGTAGCCAATAACTTCCACACATACTCTCACAACATATGCAAGGCTACAACGACATCAATATAACAAAATGAGCCTCTTGGCTAGCAATCAACAAAGGCATATCAAGCCATTAAATTTGTTGTCATTAATGAAAGTAAAACCACAGCAAGGCCAACTCACTTGCTACCCCAAAACAACAACACTTCCAACTCACCAATCATAGCACATCAATATGGATGAAAGCACAATTCTTTCCCCAATAACATAGGAAGGTAAATATGCCTGAAACCAACAAAATACATCAAATAAAATCAGATATAAAACTAAAAAAAACTCACCAACACCCTCAACAATGCCTCTCGTACAAGAATTAATCGAGAAAGTTCCACACAAGCAGGCAACTAGCAAATTGACCTACAGGAAAAACTGGAAAATGCAGAAATTGGAAGAAAATTTGATGTAGAATCCCAAAAAGCAATCCAAGCCTTTAAACCAATTTGAATCCAACCACCAGAAATCTCCAAATCAATCTCATAAATTCATTCACCATAGATGCCAACCCCCATGAATGCATAGGAAGGCCTATTTATCAAAAATTTTAAAAAACAAGCAAAACCATCCTCCAATCAAAATATTTCAAAAATATAATATTCCATACCTACCTTCCCAAGGTTCAAGAAAATAAAATATATTTTCTACCTACCATAAACTTCCAGCCAATCAAATCCAAGGGTATATAAAAGAAATTAAACCATTGACCTGGGGTGAAAATAACTTTTAAATAAAAGAATACAAATTACCCCCTTTTAATTAGTTAATGGGTAAAATAATATTACCCAATAAATAAAATTCACTTCAACATTAAATAAATAATAAACACTTGAAGGCCAATATTAAATCAAAACTCCATGCATGACATAGACTCAAAAAGACACAGAAGGCTTTCAACAAACCCATAAACACAAATATTTCCCAAAAACTATAGAATAAAACCTTAAAACAAAGTTATGCCTTCATATATTTCCTTCCTCACTATACAAATTTTAGATTCATTTCCCCAAACTCACACATTCAATCTGCAGACACACAGCATACAAGAAAACTGTAAAATAAAATATAAAATGGTAGAATACATCTCCAACCTGCAACCCGTGTTATGGAAGAAGCTGAAGAAGAGATTCCACGAGCCAAACCAAATCCAACCCTAGCTCCAGCCAAAATCCAAGAGAGAAGAAAAATCAAAATGAAGAAGAAAACTTGCTGGAGAAAATTTTCCAGAGAGGAACCAACCCCCGAAAACTTCACGAGAAAGAAAATAAAAAGACAAACATTAACCAAAAACCCTAGCCTCAATCTCAGCCAATCAAAATATTCCAATCTATAATATATTTTACCAACCCCACCATATAATATAATTTTACCTCCCTTTTTAAATTCAACCAATAAGAGAAGAGGGTAGGTAAGGTAAATATAAATCATGCTTTTTACAATTTGGTGGGAATGTTTTATCATTTTATTATTTATACAACCCACTTAATATAAAAGTCAAACTAATAAATAAAACATGAGCCACAATTAAATAAATCAAATGGGGAAATTAAATTAAATAAACCAAAGGCTCATAAATGAATTAATGAACCAGATAAATATTAAAAGCCAAATAAATATTAAACCATAGGCAATTAAATAAATAAATAAATACCAATAAAGGTCAAATCACAAATAAATATAAAACACATCATAAGCTAAACAATAAAAATTAAATAAATATTAAATCATCATTAAAATAAATAAACATTTAAATATCAAATAATTAAATAACCATAAAAGAAAGAATCCAATAAATTAAATTAAACATTAGATAACCAAATAATCAAATCGCTATTAATCAAAATAATTAAAATAAATATCATTAATTATTTAATCTTGCATCAATAATCAAATAGTCAATCTCAACATAAAAGGAATAACTAGCCACTACTAACATACTCACAACACAAAAGAAACCCAGCTTACTAACTATCATGACGACTTGCACCAAGACACTGACGACTCACAGTGAACAACTTACACCTAGAGTATGTGAGGGGAAATTGTGCCAACTCTGAACCACATACCATTGGGATTTAAAGGCACACTCAGACCTGTGGAGCCAGGTGGAGTCGATGTCTAGTACCTACAAATCCTACATCCACAAAGCAATGATACGACATATGCATCTATATATTATAACAAACAAGGGTTAGAGAATCACAATGACACATCCCACTCGCAATGAGTGATGTGGAATTGTCTCTATCCTGAAGACAGTTATACAACAATCAAACACACCATAAGATCAACTCATCATAGATAATCATTAAATATGGTTAGTACATAAAAACATCATCAAGTGCATGATTAGTATAATTCACGATTATAGTAAGGCATGTAAAATCCATCAACAATTATGCTCATCAAATCACATGATAAATATAATCTTTCGATAGTCAATCACATAATAAGCATATAGTGTCTAATAAATCACACGATCATTAATGATAGTATCAACATCCTATAAATCATCTGAAATAGCCTATGCCCAATAGTGCCTATCATGCATGAATTAAAAGTCAACTCTAGTAAAAACCAGTTAAGTTGAGGGTGGACACTACAATGTGGAAACCCAAATAGGGAAAAACCACTGTGGGATTTTGGACCCACTAAGAAATATACTCTTCTAGAGTATGTTCGGTTAAAAGAAAATCAGGTTAAAGATTACAAACACATTGCTAGATGTGACCCAGTTAAGGGATTTCCCTCAAATTTGATAGGATCTTCACTCTGTTAGAAGTGACCTTGTCAAAGGATTTCAAACACTCATTTAGAATGTCACCTTGCTAGAGGGTTTACAAATAAGACTGTTAATTCCACTCGATTAAGAGATTTTCTATCACTTACACAATAATAGTAATAAATATATATCTACAACTTCACATCTAAAATGCTAAAGTAGATTCTTATTTTCTCTAAACAATCTTGTCATAGGACTTATCTTGTCCCTCTGCTAGGCTCCCTACTCTATTATTCAAATAGGTCTTCAAGCTTCTATGCTCGATAATCACTATGTAGCATCCATGTGCTTACACTTGCCCACATACATTGTTCATCAACAATTTTTTATTTATAAACAATTCTAACCACTGAATTTCCTTGATCACATGTCTCATAATCAATCTTGACTAGGTTGAATGCATCCTTCGATCTGAAAATGTTTTACCTTGTGTAGGGACTTGCAGTCCTTTCTTGGAACTTGCACAAGGTTATTGCGGTTCAATCTGCGCTATAGATCTTCCTGTCGATCTTCCATTTCCATAGATCCTTAACAAACTTCATGCACGACATACCAATCATTTAAACAACTCCAACTCATCATTGTCCTTCATTAAATAATGCTTGTATTCATCCAATGCGATTAGTCATAACTCGGTTGCAACTAGGTAAATACTAAACTTTACTCGGTAGACATTCTGCCTTCATTAACCGATATCGATAACCTTAGGGTTTACCGACTAGGTTCCTTAGGGTTTACTGAGTAGGTTCTTTGCTCGGTAACATAGTATAGTATTAACCTTACAATCAACAACATTTGTAGGATATCAAAACAATCTAAACAACATGATCTTGTCATTGTCTAACTCGGTAACAGTTTCCCATTGAATAACTTATTTCTCCCCTTATTCATCACATTCTTTCTATGTCTTTTACCGACCACTTAATTCTCTTCAAATCAATCTTCTCAAGATATGGAAACATCATACTGAATCAAAAAATTAATTTCTTGACATCAATGACAAAATAATGTTATAAAGATAGTTATCATCCATTTTCAGTTATATCAAATAATCTTCAACAACCTTCTCAATATCCTTAATGAATATCAACAATCTCCTTCTATTGAAATGCCAACAATCTCCCCCTTTGGCATTGATAGAAAAACTAACTTTTAAATGGTAATACCAACAAGATATTCAAATTGATTCGGATTCAGATTGTTGTTAGATTTCTCTTGTTATCCTTTGAGCTGTTAAAATCTCCTGAAGTCTTCTCTCTTTTGTATACTTCTCCCCCTGTCATTAGTCTTTAGTTATCTTCTTCATTTAGGATTTTACCATTCAGTCTTCTCCCCCTCTGAGAACAATGCCAAAAAGTAAAAGAACTAAATCATGATTTCTTTCTTTGTGAAGTGATTTACCTTGTGGTGTATCATATCAGTCTTGGTCAAAGCAACTTGTCTCTATTTATTATTTCCAACACACCTTTAGAAAACCTTCTAGAGTGTGTAAATTAGCATCAATCCACACATAATATTATGTAGATTCATCGAATTGATACTTTCACTGAACTCTGTGAGTGAGTAGAAGATAGGGTTAGGACCCCTAACTTGCTTCTGAGATACTCAAAAGTGTCCCTTGGCAGTGGCTAGGTGAAAATGTCTGCTAATTTCTCCTTTGAACTGATATATTCTAGCACAACTTTCTTCTCTTGAACTTCTTCTCTGAGATAATGTTACTTTATAGAGATATGCTTTGTCATAGAGTGCATTACTAGATTCTTTCAAATGTTAATGGCACTCGTATTATCATAGAATATAGTTACTGGGTCGGTAACTTTCTCATTTATACCTTCCAACAGTTGTTTGATCCATGCTATATTGGTACAATTCAATGCTGCAGCAACATATTCAGCTTCTGATGTTGACTGTGAGATACATCCTTGTTTCTTACTAAGCCAACTCACTAGTCTTTCTCCTAAAAATAAAGCTCCACCACTTGTGCTTTTCCTGTCATCTATGTTTCCTACCCAATCAGCATCAGTATAAACTTTTAAATCAAAATCATTTCTTTTTTCATATACTAAGCCATAATCTTTAGTGCCTCTCAGGCATCTGAAAATTCTCTTGATTGCTATCATATGGGTTTCTTTGGGACCTGCAGAAAATCTTGCAACAATACCTACTGCATGTGCTATATCCAGTCTACTATGTACAACATATTGCAACTTCCCAATCATAGATCGGTAAAGTGTCTCATCAACAGATGCAGATTCATCATTCTTTGATAGTTTATAGTTGGTAGTCATAGGAGTACTTACTGGTTTAGAATCCTCCATTCCAAATTTCTTCAAAATTTCCTTTATGTACTTGGATTGAGTAATGAAAATCTTATCTTTCATTTGCAGTATCTATAAACCTATAAAATACTTTATCTCACCGATTAATGACATCTCAAATTCTTTTCTCATTTCATTTCCAAAGTTCTTGCATAAGGAGTCATTACCACAAAAAATAATATCATCAACAAATATAGCTGAGATCAGTATTCCATTGTTCACATTCTTCTTGATGTACATGTTGCTATTTTCACTTGTCCTTATAAAACCAATCTTGATTAAATAAGAGTGCAGTCTTTCATACCATGATCTAGGTGCTTGTTTCAGACCATATAAAGATTTGTTCAATTTGCATACCTAATCTTTACTCTTGTCTTCAACAAATCCTTCAGGTTGTTCAATGTAAACTTCTTCTTCTAGTATACCATTCAAAAATGCAAATTTAACATCCATTTGATATAATTTGAAATTTTTCAAAGTAGCATATGCCAACAATGTTCTTACTCCCTCAAGTATAGCCACAGGTGCAAAAGTCTCACCATAATCTATTCCTTCTTCTTGAGTATAACCTTTGCAAACTAGTCTTGCTTTGTTTTGAATAACCTCACCTTTTTCATTTAGCTTGTTTTTGAAAATCCACTTTGTATCGATTACATTTTTGTCCTTCGATCTTGGGATCAGTGTCCATGTGTCATTCTTCTTGATTTGATCAATCTCTTCTATCATAGCATTTACCCAATCTTCACTGTTAAATGCCTCTTTTACTATTCTCAGTTCAAATTCAAATATCAGACATGTGTTCTGTCTCAGTTTGTTCCTTGTCATCACTGGATCATCCTTATCTCCTATAATCTGACTTGATGCATGATGTCCTCTAACATATTTGGCTAATATAGGCTCGGTAGGTTCTGTATGATCTTCTTCATCACTCGGTAACTAGACATTATCTTCATTTTCTTTAGCAACTCTCTCGGTAGGACTTCTCAGTTGAACATAAACAAATTCTTCATAATCTTTTGGTTCTTTGGAATTTCCTTCATCATTTCTTTCTGCAAATTCATCAATTTTCACATTTGCACTTTCCACTATTTTGTTAGATGATTTGATCAGACATTTAAATGCTTTACTTCTAGAAGAATAACCAAGAAATGTTCCTTCTTCACTTTTTTGATCAAACTTTCCATTTCTGTCATCTTTGTGATCATAGCATCTACTTCCAAAGATTTTTAAATAACTTACATTAGGTTTCTTGTCATACCAGATCTCATATGGTGTCTTCATAGTTCGTTTCTTTAGTTGAACTTGGTTCAGGGTGTAAACTGCACTACTGATTGCTTCTCTCCAAAATGTTTGAGGTACCCTCTTTTCTATCATCAGGGTTCTTGCACAATCCACAATTGATTTGTTTCTTCTCTCAGCTATCCCATTTTGCTAAGGTGTTCTTGGTGTAGATACTTGTCTTTTTATACCATGATCATTGCAGAATAAGTTGAATTCATCAGAAGTGAACTCTCCTCCTCTATCAGATCTAAGACATTTTAGTTGTCTTCCTATTTCATTTTCAACTCTTGCCTTGTACTACTTAAACATTTGAAAAGCTTCTGATTTTTCTTTTAAAAACATAACTAACATCATCCTTGAGTAATCATCCACAAATAATATGAAATATTTATCACCATTATAACTTTGAACTTTCATAGGACTACAAAGATCAGTGTGTACTAGATCTAAAATTCCTTTAGAAGTGTAGGACTTACTTGTAAAGCTTGATCTTGTCATCTTACCCATTTGGCATCCTCAACACATAGTATTCTTAGGTTTTTCAAGACTCGGTAGACCTCTTACTCGGTGCTTCTTACTTATTTTGATTAGATTATCAAAATTTACATGACAAAACCTTTTATGCCATAACCAGGTATCATCTATCTTAGCATAAAGACACTTGTTCCAAGTTGAGTCAAGATGAAATGTGTTACCTTTTTTTTGTGTCCGGGTAGCAGCTAACTTTCCATGCTTTTCATGAACTTTGACAATTCCTTTTTGAAATTCTATTTGGTATCCTATATTGTTTAGTTGTGCTACACTCAACAAATTGTATTTCAAACCTTCAACCCAGTATACATCATCACATTTAGCATTGTCAAGAAGTTTTATAAATCCTTTACCTTTCACTAGACATGGTGCATCATTATGAAATCTTACATAGCCTCCATCATAGTCTTCTAATTAAACAAACTTGTGTTTATCACCTATCATGTGATGTGACCATCCACTATCTATGATCCAAGAATCATTATTATTTATGTGAGATATTAGGAATTTTTATTCATACGTTTCTTCATCTGATCCATCTTTAATAGCCACATAAACAACTTCCTTAGTATCAGTTTCATTAGATTTATCATCATTGAATTCTTCATCAGCTACTAAGCATGTCTTTCTGTCTTTCCTTCTGAAGTATCGGTGTCCCCTATATTGGTTGTCTTTCTGCCTGTTATCTCGGTATTCTATCTTTTCACTAAATTCTTTGTCAAGGAAGTTAGAAACCATATGTCCTATTTTATCACAATTGAAACATTTTAAAGGTAGCTTTCCTTTATACTTACCTTTTTCTCTCGGTAACCTTCTGGCTAACAATGCTTCAAACTCTTCTTGCTTCTTGATTTCCTCATACAGTTTGTGCACTTCTTCCATGTTCTTATGAAATCTTTCACTTGCTCCACTATGATTCCCTTTAGAGTACTTACTCATTCTATCATTGTAATCATCATATTCACCAATATGAAAAGAACTGAATACAGATTCAACTTTATTTACCGAAGACCCACTGTTATCAAAATTACTTAACTCAAATGCATGTAGCTTACCAATAATAGCATCCAAATAAACTGGCATGTTAGGTACAAACCTCAATTCATTGATTGCAGAGACTGAAATAGCATAAGCAGGTAGAAGGGTTCTCAGCTACTTACTTGTTATATCCTTTTCTTCAATATTTCCTCCTGCTCCTTTAATTTGATTGACAGTCTCCTTTAACCTTGTACCATATTGGGTTATGTTCTTACCTTCATTCATTCTCATGGATTCAAGTTGTCCTCTTAGACTATCTACTTTTTCTCTTTGAACATGTTCATCACTGCCATATACAGATATGAGCTTAGTCCACATTGCTTTTGCATCATTGCAGCCTTCTAGATCATTAAACTCTGAGTCGGTCAATGCTGATGTTATTTCAATCATAGCTTGAATGTGTTCTTGCTTTGCCTTTGGTGCTCGGTGCAATGTAATCATTCTCTAGATAATATGTTGTATATTCTCCAATTCCTTATAAATGCAGCTTCATCCTTTTCTACCATGTGGAGAAACTTGACTTATTCAGCTTTGGTGCATCTCTTTTATACATCTTCGGATCTTTGTCGCAAGTACCTTTAAACTTTTCTTCCGGAGTCCAAATCTCTGATACTAATTGTTAAGTTCTGATAATAAATGTAAAGAACTGATGCCAATAGCTAACAAGATGAGAGGGGGGGGGGTGAATCATACAAACTTAATCTTCAATAAAATCAATAGATTCAACCTCGGTAACTTATACTTCAGCAATAAAACCAAAAATAGCTAAACATGCAAACTTATAAACACATAATCATCATAACACATATAGCACTAGATTTAACGTGGAAACCCAAATAGGGAAAAATAATTGTGGGATTTTAGACCCACCAAGAAATATACTCTTCTAGAGTATGCTCGGTTAAAAACAAATCATGTTAAAGATTACAAACACATTGCTAGATGTGACCCGGTTAAGGGATTTCCCTTAGTTCTATTAGGATCTTCACTCTGTTAGCAGTGACCTTGTCAAAGGATTTCAAACACTCATTTAGAATGTCACCTTGCTAGAGCATTTACAAATAAGACTGTTAAGTCCACTCGGTTAAGAGATTTTTTGCCACTTACACAATAACAGTAATAAATATATATCTGCAACTTCACATCTAAAATGCTAAAGTATATTCTTGTTTTCTCTAAACAATCTTGTCATAGAACTTATCTTGTCCCTCTACTGGGCTCCCTACTCTATTATTCAAATAGGTCTTCAAGCTTCTGTGCTCGGTAATCACTATGTAGCATCCACGTGCTTACACTTGCCCACATACATTGTTCATCAACAATTTCTTATTTATAAAAAATTCTAACCATTGAATTTCCTTGATCACATTTCCCATAATCAATCTTAGCCATCAGATCTTCAATCTTGACTAGGTTCAATGCATCCTTCGATCTAAAAATGTTTTACCTTGCCTAGGGACTTGCACAAGGTTATTGCAGTTCATTCTGTGTTGTAGATCTTCCTATCGATCTTCCATTGCCATAGATCCTTAAAAAACTTCATGCATGGCATACCAATCATTTAAACAGCTCTAGCTCATCATTGTCCTTCATTAAATAATGCTTGTATTCATCCAATGTGATCTATCATAACTCAGTTGCAACTCGGTAAATACTAAACTTTACTCAGTAGACATTCCACCTTCATTAACCAATATCAATAACCTTAGGGTTTACCGACTAGGTTCTTTGCTCGGTAACATAGTATAGTATTAACCTTACAATCAACAACATTTGTACGATATCAAAACAATCTAAACATCATGTTCTCATCATTGTCTAACTCGGTAATAGTTGCCTATTGAATAACTTATTTCTCCCCTTATTCATCACATTCTTTTTGTGTCTTTTACCGACCACTTAATTCTCTTCAAATCAATCTTCTCAAGATATGGCAACATCATACTGAATCAGAAAATCAATTTCTTGACATCAATGACAAAATAATGTTATAAAGATAGTTATCATCCTTTTTTAGTTATATCAAATAATTTTCAACGACCTTCTCAATATCCTTAATGAATATCAACAATCTCCTTCTATTGAAATGCCAACAACTCAAACCCTTCCATCTAGGTCTAACCAACTAGAGGTATAATACAGACAATTCGTTCTATTGACAACACAAGACCACAATGGGAAAAAGCATGAAAAGGTCAGAATCATCATAAACCTAATTAACTTGCACGATGACTTGATTTAAGAAGGCATACCCACACATGCAAGAAAATTTCCCCTTTAAAAAAAATTAAGTCATTAAGTTCCCGAACCAAAAGACTAAAAACAAGTTTCATTTGCAATATAATTTCTAATAAATAAATAATGGGTAATGCCAAACATACAAGAAACAAAACCATTATGTACATTCAAATACAGATTTTGTTTTTCCAGCTAGTTCATATTGACCAAGTTTTACTATAATTTATAAATTTCAATTTAAATCAATTTCTTAAAATAATTTCTCAAAAGCAATATTAAACTCCAATCTATATTTACTAATATATATATATATAAATCATACTTATATTAAAATATTATAATTCAAAACTCAAAAAAGACACTATTCATATTGTTACAAGCTAGGGTTGTCATTGTACCAAAAGATTAACCTGTCAATGCCTGATACAACCACTGGACTTATAGAATCCACAAGAGGCTGTTAAACCATGTGGTGAATCCCCATGAGGGACGCTGGTCCACTGCCAAAAATCCCCCTCCCAACGTCACTTACCGTGGCCTACATGATTCGAACCTGTGACCAAGCTCTGATACCACTTGTTACAAGCTAGGGTTGTCATTGCACCAAAAGATTGACCTTTCAATGCCTGATACAACCACTAGACTTATAGAATCCATAGGAGGTTGTTAAACCATATTGTGAATCTCCATGAGGGACACTAGCCCACTGCCAACACATATTACCAAGAATATAAATATGCAATTATATATATAATGTTGGGTCCCACGAAGGGAGAAGGAGGCATGGTTTGTGGAGAACTAAGCTGTGGGAAAGCCCACAACCATGGTTTGCCCATATCCATGGGTTCCCCATTACTGTGGTAAAGCCCACAGCTGTGGGTTCCCTCATGTTGTGGATAAGCCACCATGCTTGGGTTGCCCACATTGTGGGTTCCCACAAAAATAAAAATAAAAGAACACCCAAACCAATGAAGGACAACCCAACCTTGCAGCCTATTGTTCTCAAATTCTGATTCTCTCCTTTCATCCCTGTAAGAAGATTTGATAACTCTATTTTCATATGAAGAAGGCATCAAGAAAATATAATTCCAGAATGACATATCACAAGGTTTCGATAAAACCTTCTACACTTCAAACTTATCCAAAGCTCAGGTGGGTATACCCTTTGTGAAAACTTTCACACTTTTAAATTGAGATCCATAGTAAACCAATGCTAAAAACCTATGGATTTCATCACCTCAATGAAACTGAAACATTAAAAGAAAATCTTGTGTTGATTTTCAGTATTGATCCTCAAGAAAAATAGAAAGAATTCCATAACTTATCTAGGCCACAGAGTCACCTAAATCAAGAAAGAGTTTTCAAAGCTGAACATTCTCATACATTTCATCACTTCGGCTTTCATGAACCCCATACATGCCTAACATATACATAGGTCCTTTCCAATTTAACTAAACAGTTCATCAGATTCAAAGCAGCAAACAATTGATCTACTAACAGAAATATTTCATGCACATTTAATCCCTCTCCTGAAGAGAAAAGATAGAAATATGTCTATAAGATTGCCTTACAATCCATGTTCATTTTAACAACCCTAAATTATCCAAATGAAACCAGCAAACTAATGAATGCCCACCAGAAGAAAAAGAAGATTTAGGCCTGAAACTTCGATCTATATATTCATATTCATTCTTGAAAATGTTACATAATTCTAAGTAATCTTTGAGAGAACTAGAAAAAACCCTAGATATATTTCAATAGAGTTCTTTTACAAATTCTTGTGATCCCTCTTTCTTAAGTCCTGGTATCCATTTATAACAATATGGATTCATACAAGCTTCAAACATTCCTAAGAATAGTTTGCTACAACCGCAATTTCTTTCAACAAGAAGCTACACGTGACTTTCAATCCCAGCGGCCTTTTCAGTTTGTTGCTCCACAATTGTACATGCATCTCTTCACTGTCCTTTTTCTTAACTAAATCCATTTCACTAGCGAAGTAATCAGCACCTTTAAATAAAAACATATGCATGAGAAGGGAGTACCATCCAAAAGGTCTATCTACCTTACCACTTTTTATCCCTATCAGTCCTGCATGGACTGCATCAGTGAGATAAGGTGCATAATCAAATGTTACTACAAAAGAGGGGTTTAAAACTTGTGCTATCATTAGCATATAATGGGTTGGCATGGAGGTTTCAACATCTTCCCCAAAAATCTAACAGAGTGACCAATACATCCCTTTAGCCCTCAGAGTAAACAAATTTAGAGAAAATGGTTCCATGATACTAGGGCCTACAATAGTTAGCCCTCCTATTTTTACAAAAAACTCCTTCAAAGGACCACTCTTGAGGTGATCTCTATGCACATTGTAGACTTGGGCCAATGTTTCAAAATTGATAGGCTCTAAGTAATTTGATACCTCATTGAGCTTAAACACCTTCCTAAATTCATCATCATTGATTTCAATTAAGGCTCTTCCATTTACATTCCCGATACAACTAGCCACAGGGTCATAATTGTGTGCAATCTGGGTTAACAAATCTACATCCATGAAAACCCCAGGGACTATGAGCTTTCCCACATCTAATTCCCATATATTGTTCATCAGAGCAAAGGTATATCTTTGACCAAAACCCACCTTAAAAAGTCCTAGACCTAATATCCCTATCTGTGGATCCCTCAACCAGTCGCCTTTGTCATACAAACCATCTCCAATTCTTAGACGAGGGGCTTTGGTTATGAATTCTTTAATTTTGGCTATGGCATTTGTGGACATGGTTAATTGTTCTAAAAAATCATCACAAAGCTCTTTCCTAGTAATTCATTTTCGCTGTCAAATCCCTTCTTGGTCTCATCCCGAAATTGCAGTTTCTTAATTAAAATTTGGACAAACTTCTGAGAAAACAAGCATGCAATGATACCAATTCGAGTTATAATAGTCAAATAGTATGCAAAAACTTACTAATTTCTTGAAGAAACTCACTCTGTGCACCAGCTCCTCTACAAAACTCTTCAAAATGATGCCAATGTTCAGCTGATGTGAGCTTAATACAACAACTGAGCATTGAATTGAGAGATTAAAACCGCGTGCTTCAACAATCAACTCAGAATTGAATTTGCAATTGAATTCGAAAATTGGCTCCAATGGATCATAAAATTTTCTAAGTGTTTCACCTTTCACTATTTTGCAGAGGTTAAAATCCTCGCACCTTTTCATCATGAAACAATGACATCCTTTGGATCTTGAGAAACCTACATGCCTTTTACCTTACCTGAGTCGAGCTGCTTAAAATTGGGCCCCACTTTCTTTTCACTGCTTCACGAAGGCTAAACCTCATGCATTTCTTTCATGCAAAATAGCGCCATCCATCAGATCTTCTATCATCCACTTGACCTTTACTCTACATGGTGACCGCTTGTCTTTTCACTAACCGTATGGAGTCATTACTACTAATGGTTTTTGCTACTTCGTGAAGTTTAAAGGCCTTGCATCTTCGGGCTGCAAAACAATGCCCATCATTGGATCCCTCTTAAGATGTGCCACCTTTAACACCTTTAATCCTTTGAAGTGGGCCCTCCACATGGAATCCACCTGCCTTATTGAGTGTTGGTAGATAATCCTTATGTGTGAGTCATTTATTTGTTCAAGGACTTTATCAAGCTCCACATCTGGACTGCCACGTGTTCTACTTTACCATAAATTTCAACACTATCACCTCTTAACCGAAGAGGGTCCTACACTATCCTTAAGAGCCACGTGTCTAGCGGACAAGTCACCCCTTTGCCCTAGCTAGACATCCAACTGCATTGCCACATCACCGGCCATGTAACCGCCAACTCATTTCGCTACTTCATGAAGAGTATATTGCATGCTACTTCACCTAGCAAAACAATGCGGACTGTCAGATCTGTTATGAGATGCACCTTCATTACTCTCCATGTCACCCTTAAGCCGTGCCCATTACCTTTTCACCACTTTGTGAAGCATAAAACCTTGGTAGCTTTTCTTCGCGAATCAACATGAACTGTTATATCCTCTAAGAGATGATCATCTGTTAGCCCTTTTATGACCGCCTTACCTGGGCCCACCACCTTTTCGCTCCTTCGCAAAAGGTAAACTTTGGGCTACTTTTGGCTACAAATCCATGCGCACCATCAGATTAACTCCAAGTTGATCAGCCTTTAATACCACAAACTGCATACTTGTCGGACCCACCTATCCTTCCGCTATTTTGCGAAGGATAAAATGCATGCTTTTTTGCCCAGTGAAACAACACAGGCCATTCGATCTTTGCAAGATGCACCCTTCTTACCTTTTAAACAATCTTTCTGCTAGGCCCACTACCCTTTCGCCATTTTGCGTAAGGTAAACATCAAACACCTTTTCTAGGTAAAACAACATTGACCATTAGATCTTCTTGAAGATGAATGATCTTTAATCGGAGGATTCACTTAACATTCAGGGCCTGCTAGGCTTTTGCTACTTCGCAAAGGATAAACCTCACGCATATTTTGTTTGCAAGACTAGCTACACTATTAGATTTACTGGAACTTACGTGATCTTTGTGGAGCCTAACAAGGAAATGATAACTTAGGAAAAGGGCGTAAGAAATAAAACATTTAACCGAGACTCGCCTAAGGCAAGACATAAAGGGGGGGCCCTTTCACGATGGACCGACCCTTCCATGATGGACCGACCCTTCCACTTAAGTGAAAAAAGTAACTTCAAAAAAGAACAAAGGGACTCCAAGACATAGCAAGGGGTCAAATTTCAAAAACCCTAAACCCTTAGACCAACAAACTCAGAGGCAGCAAATAGTGCTAAGCACAATTTTGTAGATTTTAGTCGATTATGGAACAAAATCACCCAAGTTTCAAAACAGTAATAAGAGCGGCTCTGATTGGGGATGGTTGATTGTAAGATCAACACAAGAATACAAAAAACTCTAGAGAACAGACCAAAAACAAACCTAATTATATATAGACTAGAACATACTATGCATGGACTTAAGAGAAGTAATGCTTCAGGAATTGTCCATGCACTGGAAATTCCTGTACCTCACCATTCATTGTCTACAAAAAATATGAATCTTTTCCATTCAGATCACAAACAACAGAAGGGCCTACCCATAATGACTCAAATTTCTTGTGTTTTCCTTTATCTTGCCCTCTTGCATTCCTTTGAAGAACCATGTCACCAATTTGAAACTTCCTTAGTGTGGTTCTTTTATCAAACAAGTACTTGGATTGCAACTGGATCTTCAAATTTTTTTTATTGGCCACAGTCCTGATTTCCTCCATTTCCACAATTTGAATCATTCTATCTTCCATAGGTTCAGATAACTAGATATCCTCAGCTTGTAGGAACTTGTATACAAGAAGAAGATTGTTGACTGGCACCCTAGATTGCATGCCATAATCCAATTCAAAAGGTGACATACCAATTGCTTTCTTGATAGTAACCCTATCTGCCCATAGGGCCAATTTCAATTTCTGGTCCCAACACCTTTTGTTCTCCTCAAGGATTTTCTTAATAATATTCAGAAGGCTCTTATTGTTGGATTCATCTTGCCCATTACCCTAAGGATGATATAGTGAAGAATAAGACATAATTATTCCATTACTGGTGCAAAATTTAGTAAACTCCTCTGATATGAAACTCATGGCATTATCCATTACCAGTTTCAAAGGAACACCAAATCTAGTTATAAAACTATCCTTCAAGAAATCAATAACAACTTTACTAGTGGCTCTTCTAGTGGGCACAACTTCAATCCACTTAGTGAAATAATCAGTGGCCACTATGATCCACCTATGACCTCTTCCTGATTTCTCAACTATTTCTCCAGTAAAATCAATGCCCCACTGGACAAAGGGGACTTCCAATGTAACTAGGCTGAGGGGCAAAGATCCCTCATACTTCAATTTGGAAGAAATTTTTTGGCATGGGTCACATCTCTGAACATGTTCATGAGCATCTTTGAACAAAGTAGGCCAATAGTATCTAGCCTAGACTATCTTACTAGTTGTAGTCTTTGCAGAGTAGTGACCTCCACACACTCCATCATGCATTTCAGTTAACATCCTTTTAGCTTGAGATTTGTCTAAACACATCAACAATTCCCCATCTCTATTTTGCCAATATCGGTCACCCTGAATAAGTATATACTTTTGAGATTTTAGTCTCAATGTCCTTCTCTAGTTATTAGTCATTCCTTCTGAATATGTTGCATCCCTTAAAAAATGTACTATCTTTGAGTACCAGGGTTGTGTCTCAATACTTGTGACAAGGATGTTCTTAATTTCAACATTATTCACCTCAACATCAAGAAGGTTTGGTTCAGCCATTAGCTTAGCAAGACCTAACCCTCTTACCAATTTAGTAATTTTAATCTCTAGGTCAAACTCTTGAATTCTAGTTATCCATCTACACCTTTTACCAGTGACCTTGGACTGAGATAAGATGTCCTTGATAGCCGCATATGGGACATAAGCAATTAATTGTGCATTCACCAGATATGGCCTAAATGCTTTTATAGCCTTAACCGAAGCATATGCTTGTTTCTCCATAATTTCATATTTTAGCTCTATAGCTTGTAGAGATTTACTATAAAAGGCTATAGGGTGTTCATGTCCTTCATTATCCTTTTGTAGAAGTACTGCAACCACTGTATGAGAAGAAGCAAAAGAAAACAGAGAAAAGGGCTTACTGTAATCAAGGGACTTCAACACTAGTGCCTCCTAAATAGCCCTTTTAATTTCACCAAAAGCCTTTGAAGCTTCTTCATCCTAGTAAAACTTTGTATCCTTCTTGAGAAATCTAACAATAGGCTTAACTATCTCTACAAAATTGGCAATGAACCTTCTAACAAAATTTACTTTGCCCAAGAAAGATTGGATACCTTTGACACTCTTTGGCTCAGGTACATTGTTTATAGCTTCAATTCTCTCAGGGTCTATTCTAACCCCTTCCTTGGAGACAATATGCCCAAGCAACTTTCCTTCAGTGAGAACAAAATGACACTTATTTGGATTTAAAGAGACACCAAATTCCAGAGCTTTATTGAAAACATTTTCCAAGTGCCCACAGTGGTCATCCACCCTTTTGGAGAAACATGTTAAATCGTCTTGGTACACAACCATGATAATGTTAATGAATTCCTTGAAAGCTACATCCATTGCTCTCTAGAAAGTACCTCCAACATTTTTTAAATTGAAAGGCATTCTTACATATACATATGTTCCACAAGGGGTGGTAAAAGTAATCTTGAACTATTCAGATTCTTTCACTAACACCTGGTTATATCCGAAAACCTATCCGTCATTGACAACAGGTCACAGCAAGTTACTCTCTGCAACATTGCTTCCATATTGGGAAAAGAATAATTGTCTTTTAAAGAAGGAACATTTAAGTTCCTAAAATCAACACAAAGCCTTATGTCCCTATTCTTCTTTCTAACTGGGACCAAATTAGACACCCATGATGAATGCCTTATAGGCTTAATGATCCCCCTTCCCTCAACTTGGTTAACTCTTGTTGCATTTTAATTTCCAAAAAGGGGTTAATAGGTCTTTGTTTCTATCGAAAAGGCTTAGCATCTGAAAGCAAAGGGACTTCATGTTGAACAAGATATTGCATGTATGCCTTCAAGTCCTCATAAGACCAAGCAAAAACATGTCTATAACTTTTCAATAAATTAATAATGTTAGCTTTAATGTGAGGAGACAATTTCTTTCTAATGTAGACCAACTTAGGGGATGATTCTATCCCTAAGTTCACTTCCTCCAATTCTTCTAATTTCATGGTTGACTGCTGATGTAAATGACTATCACTGTGACTGAACATACCTTCCAATTCTACTAATCCTTTAGGTATTTCATTAGTTTCCAATTGAACCATGTCATTTCCAAACACTGTTTCTCAATCTTCCACCACTTCTACCAATGCATTGCAATCAATTTTCTATCCATCATAGTCATCAATGCATTGTATGAATCTGAGAATGTCTTCATCATCCACAAATACTTGCCAATTATATACATTATCAGCAATAGCAGGCCTAGCTTTTATCTCAATTGTGGATACACTGGTTAGTGTTACATCATCATTCTTTAATGCAACATTTGCTAAGAAATCAGCCATGATGTTCTTTGATCTTTCTATCCAGTTAATAGAGAAAGCACAAAAATGTTCAATTACATCCCAAATAGCATGTTTATACCTTTTCAGATGATCATTCTTAGATGCATACTTAGACCTTACGTGAGAATCAACCAACTTTGAATCCCCAAACACTCTTAACAACTGAATTCCATGCCTTTTAATAATTTCAAGCCCCAATAACAAGGCTTCATATTCAGTAGTGTTATTTGAACACTGGAAGGCTAGCACAAAAGAGTATTTGAAAGTTATACCTAATGGAGACACAAAAACAACTCCTACTCCAGATCCTTCTTTAGAACAAGCTCCATCAAAGTACATGTGTCACAAACCTTGTTTTTGAGATTCTAATTCAGTCACAATAGAATCAGTATTTTTTAACTAAGGTAAAATTGGTTGCATTCTAAAATTATCAAGATCTACATCAATCATGTAGTTTAACATACTAGGGTCTATTTTCTCAATTACCATAGGGGCACATGGTTCTCTATACAATTTAACCTAGCTTCCATTTATTGGGATTGTAGCATATGATAGATCCAATTGAACATTTCCACCTACTACTGCAGCCCACTGTCTGGATAGTAGCATGCCATAATGAGGTTTTGTGTCAGTTACTCTGACATCCATCTTATATGTTTCTTCAGGAAACACTGCTATTTTTACCTCCACATCTTTCATTGTACCTATTACAGGTACTTATCTATTATCCATATCATAACACTTTCCATACATAGTACTTACTGACAGTCCTAATTCTTTCATGACACCATATGGAATCACATTTGCAGCTGCGCCAGAATCTATCATACAGTTCTTAATTAATTGGTTATTGACTAACAAAGTTACATAGAAAGGATAAACCTGTGAAGGCTCTTGTGTAATAGTTGTTCCAACATATACCTCTGGGGTATGCAGCTCAAGATCCTTTTCATCTTTCATTGTACCTGAAGGCAAAGCTGCACTGCTGTTAGATATTTTAGAAAATAAAGATAGAGCAACTTCTTTGTGTTCATTTATTTTCAGTAATTCTACCAATGGGACTGTAACCTTCATCTGGATCAGAGCTTGAGTCATATCAAAAGTGAAATTATTAACTCAGTATTAATTTTAGCTTTCTCTGCCTTAGGCTGACTTGTCTTCTTCACTATAGTAGTCCCTTGTATATAACCAGTAGCATTATTATCCACACTCTTGGATACATCTTTAGATTGGTCACTCTTTGCCTGACCATCTCAAGGCAAGGTACCATTACTTGCTGTCCTCTTCTGAGATACTTCCTTTATGAACATTGAGCCAAGTTCACCTTGATTTCCATCCTTTTTACTACTTCTCAAGTCGTAATTATGCTTGGCTTTGGCTATGGCAGCCTTAGTAAGATTTCTTACCTCTTCATCACTAGGTCTTCGAAGATGAACTTCTTCATCTTCAATAGTTACCACATTCAAAGTAGGATGCCAATCAAGTGTCAACTGTCCTTGGTAATACTTATTATTATTTAGCACATCACACTCACTAGATTCACTTTGTGAGGACTCATCACCACTTTCAATAACATCTCAAACATGTTAATATCAAGCTCACCCTCTTTTCTCATAGATTCTTCAAGGACTTGAGCTACAACACACTGAAGAGGAGAATGTGGTCTGTCACAAGCCGTGCACTAGGGAGTATTTTCCATGTTATGAACATTTCCTCATTTCAAGGGATTTGGGGTATCTTGGCTTTGAGTGTTTTTTGGCTTATCATTTTGAGGTTTGCCATCCTTCCAAGTAGTGTTATAAGACATGTCATGTAATCTAGGAGGCCTATATTTCCAATTGTAATGAGGCCTATCATTTTTACTTACCTTGGCAATAAGATATTTCATGGTAGTCATCAACTTTTCTATTTTGTCATCTTCCTTGGCAACTTTATTAGGCTACTATTTTGATTCTTTCCATAACCTTCCATCAGTTCTCCTTCCTACTTTTCTGGATGCTTCCCTATTACTTTCTACATTAATGGCAATCCTAAAAGCATCCCTTAGATTATGCAGGTTCTTATCCCTCATAATATAGGCGATTTTAGAATCAAAAGCATTATAATAAGTGTTCAGACACATATTATCATCTAATCTCATCACTTGATAAAGCCTATGCATTGCTTTTTGAAATCTAGCATTGAAATCTATGACAATCTTATTGTCAGACTCTCTAATATTATTGAACTCATTGAGCATGAATCTCACATTTGTTTTATCACCATATTGTTCCTAGAAGCAATTCTTAAAATCCTCCCAAGAACCAATGCTATTCATAGGTAGACATCTATACCAATCCCTTGCATCATCTACCAAAGATTGTACAAATAGTTTCATGATGACATCTTCATCTATAATTTCATAACGATTTATCAGGTCACCAAATGATTTTAGATGCTCTTCTACAATTATTGCATTATTACCAGCAAATTTATGAAGCCTATCTCTTAATTTAGTAGGAACATGGTTAGGATACCCTGGGATTCCATCAAAAAAGGGTTGTCTATATAATTCCAAGTTAATGGGTCTTCTCTAGAACTGATTAGCATTAGAATTATTACCCATTTTCATTCTCACATTAGAACAATGAGTTAGAGAGATTTGGCTACCATGATTAGTATTAGGAACTTGATTAGCTGGAGGAATGCTTACAATTAAGGTTGACTAAATATTTACTGGAGGGAGTGAAGCAAGCTAAGGTAGAGGTTTACTTAAGTTTGTTGAAGGAAATATTATAGGAGGAGCCTTTATATAATTAATTTTTCATTTAACCTCTTGATTGGCTGCTTCTAATTCAACTTTCTCTAATTCCCTTTGCAGGTCTTCCTTTTCTTTTTTCATTCTTTCTATTTCTTTCTCATGTGCAGACAGCATGTGAGAAACTTCTACTATAGTTTTAGACCCAGACCCATCTTCCATACATTTTTTTTTCCTTTGTCAACAACATTTTTAACCGGTTGTAGGTAACTAAGGACCTCCCTACTTGGTTGCACAACAGATTTATATGTAGGGTTAATTTTGGCAACTAAATTTTCTCTGATGACTAGTCCTTCATCCTCACTCTTAGCTTCTTCTCAGGTGATTAATTCAAGATCACTAATTTATCTTGAAAGCCTATCCCTCTCAATCAATTTAGCTTTCACTTCCTTTTCCTTATTTTCTTCCTTTTGTGCTCTTAGGGAAATTAAGTGATGGACTCTTCTATTGCGAGCCTTAATTTCTTGGGACACCTTATCTTCATTAGGGAACATTTCCTCAAAATCAAACACATTGACTTTGTCGATATAAATTAAACTAATATTCCCATCTAAAGTTCTTGGTATAAAGTCCATCTTCATATTAGAGCTATTCTGATCCTTCCCAGAGATACTAGTATGAGAAATCTTTTGATTCAAAACTGGGACATCCTCATTATTAGCAAACAAACTAGAATGGAAACCCAAAATATCCTTCTCAAATTCACGGGAATAAGAATTTGAATTTGCATATATGGGCCTATCAGATACCTTACCCGTATGAATGCTCTTTTGTACCCTTGCAACACTAGATGGCTCATGTGCAACTGATCTTTTCTAGCCTCTCCGTGTCTGTTCAGGTAATCCCTCTTGCAATGTCTCTTGAGGATGCTTCCTCATAAATGACTTGGTATTTCTTCCTCTCTGCATAATACTTGTTTGTCTTAAAAGAATTATACTTATTCAATAGCACTGGTTATACTTGTCAGAGTCGCCACCCATTAAAAATGTGGGAAAATAAGAAAACAAGTTTTGACAAATCTCTTGCAAAGATTTAGATGACAGGAAGATTTTTAAAGAGCGAGAGATGACACAAATGAAAGATAACACAATGAGCCACAAAAACACAGAGACTCAGACAAACTTCTGAGCTAATACAAGTAACAATCTATAACATAGATACACACTATGACTCTCCCTAGTAGAGTCACCACTTTTGTTGTTCTCAAATTGTGATTCTCTCCTTTCCTCCATGTAAGAAGATTTGATAAATCTATTTGCATATGAAGAAGGCATCAAGAAAATAGAATTCCAGAATAACATATAACAAGGTTTTAATAAAACCTAAATCAAGGTTTCAATAACATATCCAGGTCACAGAGTCACCTAAATCAAGCAAGAGTTTTCAAAGCTAAACATTCTCATACATTTCAACACTTCGGCTTTCATGAACCCCATACATGCCTAACATATACATAGGTCCTTTCCCATTTAACT
Organism: Cryptomeria japonica; assembly: GCF_030272615.1. Classification (NCBI taxonomy): domain Eukaryota; kingdom Viridiplantae; phylum Streptophyta; class Pinopsida; order Cupressales; family Cupressaceae; genus Cryptomeria; species Cryptomeria japonica. The sequence continues at coordinate 616,576,188 of NC_081405.1, read as the reverse complement.
AAAATAGTTCATCAAATTCAACACAGCAAACAATTGATGTACTGACAGAAATATTTCATGCACATTTAATCCCTCTCCTGAAGAGAAAAGCCAAAAATATGTGTATAAGATTGTCTTACAATCCATGCTCATTTGAACAACCCTAAATTATCCAAATGAAACCAACAAACTAATGAATGCACACCAGAAGACAAAGAAGATTTAGGCCTGAAACTTTGATCTGTATATTCATATTCATTCTTGAAAATGTTACATAATTCTAAGTAATCTCTGAGAGAACTAGAAAAACCCTAGATATATTTCAATAGAGTTCCTTTACAAATTCTTGTGATCCCTCTTTCTTAGGTCCTAGTATCCATTTATAACAATATGGATGCATACAAGCTTCAGACATTCCTAAGAATAGTTTGTTACAACCGCAATTTCTTTCAACAAGAAGCTACACATCACTTTCAATCCCAGCAGCCTTTTCAATTTGTTGCTCCACAATTGTACAGACATCTCTTCACCATCCTTTTCCTTAACTAAATCCATTTCACTAGCGAAGTAATTAGGACCTTTAAATAAAAACATAAGCATGAGAAGGGAGTACCATCCAAAAGGTATGTCTACCTTACCACTTTTTATCCCTATCAATCCTACATGGATTGCATCAGTGAGATAAGGTGCATAATCAAATGTTATTGCTGAAGAGGGATTCAAAATTTGTGCTATCATTAGCATATAATGGGTTGGCATGGTAGTTTCAGCATCTTCCCCAAAAATCTGACAGAGTGACCAATACATCCCATTAGCCCTCAGAGTAAACAAATTCAGAGAGAAGGGTTCCATGATACTAGGGCCTACAATAGTTAGCCCTCCTATTTTGACAGAAAACTCCTTCAAAGGACTACTCTTAAGGTGATCTCTTTGCATATTGTAGACTTGGGCCAATATTTCAAAATTGATAGGCTCTAAGTAATTTGATACCTCACTGAGCTTAAACACCTTCCTAAATTCATCATCATTGATTTCAATTAAGGCTCTTCCATTCACATTCCTGATACATCTAACCACAGATAGCTTTGTCCTGGTAATTCACTTTCCCTGTAGAATCCCTTCTTGGTACCATCTTGGAATTGTAGTTTCTCAATTAAGATTTGGACAAACTTTTGAGAAAACAAGCATGTAGTGATACCAATTCGAGTTATAACAGTCGAATAGTATGCAAAAAATTACTAATTGCTTGAAGAAACTCACTCTATGCACCGACTCCTCTACAAAACTCTTCAAAATAATGTCGATGTTTAGTTGATGTGAGCTTAATATGGCAACTAAGCATTGAATTGAGACATTAAAACCACATTCTTCAACACTCAACTCAGAATTGAATTCGCAGTTGAATTTGAAAAATGGCTCGAACCGATCATAAAATTTTCTAAGTGTTTCACCTTTCGCTATTTTGTAGAGGTTAAAATCCTCACACCTTTTCATCGCGAAACAACGACACCCTTTGGATCCTGAGAAACCTGCATGCCTTTTACCTTACCTGAGTCGACCTACTTAAAACCAGACCCCACTTTCTTTTCGCTACTTCGCGAAGGCTAAACCTCATACATTTCTTTCATGTGAAATATCACCATCCATCAGACCTTCTATCATATGCTCAACCTTTACTCTACATGGTAACCACTTGTCTTTTCACTAACTGTATGGAGTCATTACCGCTAACGGTTTTCGCTGCTTCATGAAGTTTTAAGGCCTTGCATCTTCGGGTTGCAAAACAACGCCCATCGTTGTATCCCTCTTAAGATGTGCCACCTTTAATCCTTAGAAGTGGGCCCTCCACATGGAATCCACCTACCTTATTGAGCATTGGTAGATAATTCTTACATGTCAGCCACTTATTTGTTCAATAACTTCATCAGGCTCCACATCTGGACTATGACATGTTCTACTTTACCATAAATTTCAACACCATCGCCGCTTAACCAAAGAGGGCCCTACACTATCCTTAAGAGCCATGTGTCCAGCTGACGAGTCACCCCTTTGCCCTAGCTGGACGTCCAACTACATTGCCACATCACCAGCCATGTAACCACCAGCTCATTTCGCTGCTTCACAAAGAGTATACTACATGCGACTGCGCCCAGCAAAACAACGTGAACCGTCAGATCTGTTCTAAGATGCACCTTCTTTACTCTCCATGTCACCCTTAAGCTGGGCCCATTACCTTTCTTCCACTTTGTGAAGCATAAAACCTTTACATCTTTTCTTCACGAACCAACGCGAACTGTTAGATCCTTTAAGAGATGATCATCCGTTAGCCCTTTTGTGACCACCTTACTTGAGCCCGCCACCTTTTCACTACTTCACAAAAGGTAAACTTTGGGCTTCTTTTGACTGCAAATCCATGCACACCATCGGATCAAATCCAAGTTGATCGGCCTTTAATACCACAAACTACTTACCTGCCAGACCCACCTATCCTTTTGCTATTTCATGAAGGATAAAATACATGCTCTTTTCCCCAGTGAAACAATGCGGGCCGTCCGATCTTCGCAAGATGCACCCTTCTTACCTTTTAATCAATCTTTCTGTTGGGCCCACTACCCTTTTGCCATTTTGCATAAGGTAAACATCAAACACCTTTGCCAGGCCAAACAGTGTAGACCATCAGATCTTCTTGAAGATGAACGGTCTTTAATCAGAGGATTCACTTAACATTCAAGGCCCGCCAGGCTTTCGCTACTTCGTGAAGAATAAACCTTGTGCATATTTACTTCGTGAGACCGCACACACCATTAGATCTACTGGAACTTACACGATCTTTACAGAGCCTAACAAGGAAATGAAAACTTAGGAAAAGGGCATAAGAAATAAAACATTTAACCGAGACCCACCTAAGGCAAGACATAAAGGGGGGACCCTTCCATGATGGACTGACCCTTCCAGTTAAGTGGAAAAATTAACTCCAAAAAAGAACACAGGCACTCCAAGACATAGCAAGGGGTCAAATTTCAAAAAACCTAAACCCTTAGACCCACAAACTCAGAGGCAACAAATAGTGCTAGACACAATTTTGCAGATTTTAGCCAATTATGGAACAAAATCAACCAAGGTTCAAAATAGTGATAACACAGCCTAACACAAAAACCATGACAAATATACTGGTAACCAATAACAAGATGCCAAAAATAGTAGAAAGATTAACCAGTAACATAATAGAACATATAACTAGTAAAAAGTATGAATAAATCTTATTACAGCCTGAAGAATTACACATGCCACATGTTGGATCGCATTATAGGATATAAATAATGCTTACAACACAATTACAAGATCCACAGATCATCCACATATCAGATCAGCCTTCCGAAAATAGTCTATTGGTTCTACCCTAATATGGACCTTAGCCTTCCGAGCTCAATCCACCGGATCTACATCTTCGCTTGATCTCTAAACTCTTTCTTTGATCTTCTAACTTCTATGTTTTCTATCATCTCAAATGATTCACAAACCTCCACTTATATTGTCTGTAAATAATAACAAGTTAATCAAGTTGGCCCAAAGACCAACTGATTCATGAAATGTGTAATGGTAACAAGCTGGCTCAAATCACTAAAAACAACTTCCAAAATGCTTAAAATAATGTGTGGTCCTTCAGGAACATCAGACACAACACAGGGAACATAAATCAATAATCCTCAAGTCACAAAGATCAACCGCAACCGGATCCAATTTCACTTAACACATTGCCAGAATAACCAGTAAGAACATATCAGCTAGTCCAATAGCATAATTGATAACTGATCACTAGTAGTAAATCCAAATGCCATGGAACTTAAACATGACAAAGACCACAAACACAAGGGAATAAACCCAAAACCACAACCTTGAACTCTCAAACAAGAAATGCCATGATCTCAAGCAATTCAACTAAAAACTGCTCAATCGGTAAGAACTAGACTAGTGCTCTTGCATCATTCTCAATTACTAAAACAAAAAATTAATTTGAATCAGACAACAAAACCACACAGTTGTGTATGAACAACAAACATAACAATTTCTTTACTCCCACAAATTGGAAAATCTCGAAACCCCTATCTCAATTCCATAAAAAGGAAAACAATGAACTAATCATATGCTCATTTAAATTAACTTGATATCATTGAATAACTAGCTCATAAAAGGAATTTCTCAAACAAATATGTCTTTCAACTAGACAAGGAATTCCTCTTCTGCCTAACCTATGCTACTACCAAATTCTCATGAATCTACTCAACCTATTGCTCCATCTCTCAAAGAATATCCGGACCTATATGCACCCTGTCCTCTAATCGATCCCAACTCAAAGGAGTACGGTAAGGAAGACCATATAGCATCTAGAAGGGAGACATACCTATGGAGTTATGATATTCATTGTTATAATTAAACTCCATAAGATAAAGATAGTCCTCCCAATGCGACTGTTGGTCCATAACATACAGGCAAAGAATATCCTCCAAAACTGGATTCATGCACTCTGTTTGACCATCGGTCTCTAGGTAATAAGCTGAACTAAAGTTCAACTAGATCCCTAATGCATGCTAAAGTGAGGTCCACAGTGCTGAAGTAAAGACATGATCCCTATCTGAAATTATCTACCTAGGAATCCCATGTAGTCTCACCACATCCTCCATGAACACTCGTGCCACCACTATTGTTGTATAAGAAGATCATATAGGGATGAAATGAGAAACTTTGGTCAATTTGACAATAATGACCATGTTGGCATCATGATGATGCAAAGAAACCGACAACCCTACTATGAAATCCATGCAAATGATGTCCCATTTCCAATCCGGTACCAAATTAGGCTGTAAAAGCCCTATTGGATGCTGATGCTCAACCTTAACCTGCTGACACTCTAAACACTTCGACACAAAATCAGCGATGTCATGTTTCATGCCAGCCCAACATGATATATTTGTCTCAGATTTTCATGCATCTTCTTGACACTAGGATATGTCGAGTAAGGTGCATGATGGGCCTCAATCATGATCAAAGTATGAAGTCCATCCAGTGGAGGTACATAGATCTACCCAAGATGTGAAAGAAGACCATATGCCTCCAGGTTATATCTAGAATATCTATCCTCTAATGGTCTTCCAGTCTTAGTCATGGCTCTAACCTCTTGATACTAGGTGTCCTGTGGAAGAATCCCAAGGATTTTCTTTCTCAAATCCACCGCAAGGGACAATCCTGTAAACTCATACTATCTTCAACTCAAAGCATCTGCCACTACATTCTCTTTACCCTGAATATATCGAACCTAAAAATAAAATTAACAGAGGAACTCCATCCATCTCTGCTATTGAGCATTCAAGTTTGGGTGAGTAAAAATGTTTTGCAAGCTACAATGATCACTGTGTAGCACAAACTGACACCCTAATAGAAAATGTCACCACCTGACTAAAGTGTGAACTACAAGTGCCAACTCTAAGTCATGAGTAGGATAGTTTAGATCGTGGTCCTTGAGATTTCGATACTCATAGAGTACCACATGACCATCTTGCATAAGCGCTACTCCTATGCCTTCTAGAGAGGCATCTGTGCAAACCATGAAGTCTCTAGATGGAATAGGAACTGCCAAAATTGGTGCACTATGTTCAAGGAGTTCCTTCAAAGTACAAAAGGTTGTCTCACACTTCTTTGACCAAACAAATTTCTTCTCTTTCCTCTGAAGAGAAGTGATCGAGTGAGCTATTTGGGAAAAACTCTGAACAAAACAGTGGTAGTATCTAGCCAAGCACATAAAACTCTGAACCTCAGAAACATTAGTCAGTGCTGGCCAATCTACAATGGCTTGGATCTTAGAAGGATCCACAAATATACCTTCTCCCAAAACCACATGACCAATATATTTCACCTCAGATTGGAAGAAATCACACTTATCCAAGTTGGCATAAAGTTGATTCTCTCTCAAACACTGCTATACCTGTCTCAAATGGTCCTCATGCTCCTCCATGGTTATAGAGAATCAAAATATCATCGAGGAACACAAGGACAAACTAATATAGATAGGTGCAAAAAACCCCATTCATGAGGCTCATGAACACTGAAGGTGCATTCGTCAACCCAAATGGCACCAATGTGAACTCATAGTGACCATAATGGGTACAAAAGGTCATCATATAAATGTCTATATCATGGATAGGCAACTAATGATACCTAGATTTCAGATCTATCTTAGAGAACACCTTGGCTTCCTTTACCTGATTGAAGAGATCATCTATACAAGGCAATGGATATCGATTCCTTATGGTCACCTTATTCAACTGTTGGTAGTTAATGAATAATCAAAGGGAACCATCATTCTTCTTCACGAAGATAACTGGTGCACCCCAAGGAGAAATACTAGGACGAATGGACCCCTTGGCCAATAATTCCTTAATCTACAACTTCATATCACTCGGCTCCTAAGTGGTCATCCAATATAGTGCTCTCGAAATAGGTTCCTCTCTAGGAACTAAATCAATGCAGAAGTCTATATATCGCTTCAGAGGCATATTGGGAATATCACTAAGGAATACATTGACATACTCCCAAAGAATAGGGTCACTATCAAAAGTGACTTCTCCAATTTTCTCCTTATCTGAGTCCTTAGGAGAAACTACAAAAAGTTGGCACCCCTAATGCATACACCACTTAAGCTTCATAGTGGAGATCATACGGAGGGATATCGGTCTATGAATCCCAACTATCTCCACTTTCCTACCATGGTCATCTAAACACTCTACTATCTTCTGATGATAGTCCACACTAGCATTGTGTGATGCTAACCAATCTATCCCCAACACAACTCCATAAGACCCCAAAGGAATGACTCAAAGGTCAAGTATGGTAGAAAAGGGTCCTAGGTCCAACTCACACCTTGGAATGAAGTACCCGAATCAAATAGTAATAAAATGGATATACCACCCAACACACATGTGGTCTCAATAACAATGCCCTGATGCTCTGCCTTGCGGTTATCAACCACTACAAATACTCTATGAGATCGACCTATATCCCTAACAATGGGCTCAAAAGAAGAAGATATACGAGTCCCTATTAGAGGAGATCTCTATGGAAAATGAGAAATTATATGACCATACTAGCCACAAGAAAAACACTCTCCTCTACCAAAACCTCTACCCCCAGAAAGAACACCAGACTACTGAAAACTACCCCTAGTAGGGGCCTGAGAAACACTCTATGAAGACTAACTCAGAAAACTCTCCCTAGCTCGCTGCCACTTCCTATCCTTCTTGTACTAAGGATTACACCCATGATGATTGTGAAAATATTTCTACCTAGGTTGGAACTTTTCATGCTACTCTTGTTGTTGACCACCCTTGGCAGGTGCATGAAAACTCCTAAAAGGTACAACAACTTGAAACTAACCACCTCTAGCCCCAGATCCACCTGATAATGCACTACCAATCTGAACCCCACTCTGTCCACCAAGTGCATGGGATAAATTTTGGTCCACTACTCAAGCTTTCGCTATGGCTAACTCTAGAGATGTTAGCTCAAACACCTGAATTCCTCCACTGATATGGTCATTTACACCTCTAACAAAGTGCTACACCTATGTACGGGAAAAAGTGAGACTAGGTTAACATGCCCTAATCCTATCTTTTGACACACATTACAGAATACGAAAGAGCCTAGAGATATCGCACAATTGGCTACTTCTTTTGGTGAAAGAGAGAGCCACGGGATATCTATTAGGATTTCTATTCCCTTGTTGAAATTGTAAGATCAAGTAATGCAAGTTCAAACCCTAATCCCAAAACGCAAGTATGAACTAATAACAAGATTGCAGAATTGAGATTAAACAATGAACAGCTATAAATACAAGGATGAAATAAGAATGCAGATGTGTACCCGGAGTCAAAATCGGACTGAAAATGTTCGGGACGGGGGCGCGGGCACCACTGTCCTGAAAACTGCATCGAAAACTGCTGTTCTGCACTCTGGAACATTGTCAGAAAGCTGTCTGAAAGCTGTCTGTCTAGAGGACCAGGGTGCCCAGTGCCTCTGTCCCAGGGACCAGGGCGCCCAGCGCCCCTGTCCCAGTCTTCTGCTCTGCAATTTGATACAGAGTGCTGTCTCGACCTTCTCTCTCCGGATCTGTATCCCGCGGCGTTGTCTGAATCCCAAAACCTGCAATGATATCTGAAAAAGGGTGTATGGGCAGCTATATAGGGTTTTGCCTTAGTCAAACCCCCGCTTTGGTGATTTCCACCTCCATGAATAGCCAAGTTGTTTTGTAAAATATATTGTGTGTGCAGACCTAGTGTGTGTGCAAGGTCCTAAAATGCAAGAAAGCAAACTAGAGCAACCTAGAAAGTAAACCCTAATTGCTTGTAAATGATAACGTAAATGCTCTAAATCAAGATGCAAAGTGATCTAAAGCATGAATAAATGATGTATTAAAGCTTATGTAAAGACATGAAAACAACATGAAATCATACCCAACCCTCAAGGGAGGAGTACAAGCCAATCTTCAGTCAGTAATCTCCTATTGTTCTTCAATGTCTTCCAAGCCCTAAATGGATGAATGGAATTGATAAATGCTTGATAGAGGGATGTTGTAAGATGTTGAAGTCTTCAAAGATCTGCTCTTTCACTGCATATGAAGTTTCTGAAAACAAAAATCGGATCCTTTCAAATGAAGAAAGAGAGCTCTTATGTATGAAACCCTAGGTCGCAATTTCGTCTTTTGGCCGACCTAGAGATTGAATATCCTGCCAATTTCTTGGGGTTAAGCTTTATTTTATGATTGGATCGCGCTCCTAAAATTTTGGGAAAAATGTCCGGGACCGTTTGCACTCCGGGCGCCACGGTCTTGACAACTTTTCACCAAATTTTCAAGACCGTCAGATATGATGATTTTAGAGAGAATCCCAAAGTTACAGGTGATTTCGAGATGTTTTGACCCCCAAAATTAAGCCCCCAAGCTCAGAATAGGGCCTAATTAGGGTTTTTGATTAAGTGATGTATTGGAGGAATAAAATGAAAGGGGCACACTTTAATGAAAGGGCCCAACTTTGTGATGTGGAAAATGGTGAAATAGCACCTTTAGACCTAATTAATTCGATTAATTAAGTGCTAAAGGGGAAATGTAATGCAAAATGCAACTGTGCCAAGGCAGGTGCTAAACTAAGTGTTAAATTGTACCGCTTTTAGAAAGTGCGTACAATTTATGACGTTACATTTAGCCCCCACTTTAGCAGTCATATGAGTATTACGTGCATATGCAAGCTAAAGTACAGAAAGTCAACATTATTTGAAAAAAAAGGATATATCCATGAGTTGTCGGACGAAGCCCCCAGCGGTATCTGCAGTACATAGTTAGGAACCGCACCCTACAAAACACACGTTAGATCACAAAATCACCTAATGCTTACTAGGGAAAGTGATGAAATCTGTGAGTAGCTATATGCCCCCCCTGTTTCGACTTGCTTATTAGGGAGATGAAACAGGGTAGCATGTTTACTTGCGACAAATTGTGTAAGATAGTATTGATGAGGGGTGTTCACTAAATAGGCTTCATTAGAGCACTTTTTGGAACATCTTGGGAGTAGGAGAAGGAAAATATGATTCCAACGCAAGAAACAGCTCGAAAATCGCATCTCCCAAACCCAAGTTATGATAAAATGAATGATAGAGGAAAATTAGGGTTTCAAAAAGTGAAGATAAACAAATGAGAGTATATACCTTGAAAATGACACTTGCATTTGTCACTTTGTTGATTTCAGAATACTATTTAGTGCAGCGGAGCCCACATAGCCATCATCATGCCTTCACGATGACCGGAGCGTCCCACAAGGATCGAGATCCTATGTCAGGCCGTGATCGACGATGAGCCACTGGACGAGGTGAGTTGACTGAACGTTTGACTTTTGATTTTCTGCATTTTGACTTTTCTGTGATCATATGCGGGCCCTGAAGGCTGACCCGAGGCCCACCCAGGACGCCATGGTCCCTGTGGGGCGCCCTGGTCCCCCCAGGGCGCCATGGTCCCTAACAAGGGTGCCATGGTCCCTTCAGGGCGCCATGGTCCCTGACAGGGCGCCATGGTCCCCTCAGGGCGCCATGGTCCCTGACAGGGCACTATGGTCCCCAATCAGGGCTTGGCGAGGGGTTTTAGGACTAGCACATGATGTTCGACAGTTTGCATTAGTGATTTTGATGATTGAGTACAGATTACGGTTATGTTTTTGTGTTGCACGGCCTTCCGTACATGAGAGAGCATGCAGCGGGACATATTCTTCGCAGTTTACGAGATCAGATTCCGCAGCTTACTCAGTCAGAGAGAGACACACTGTCGATAGTAGGATTATGGTATGTGATCCTCATGCCAGCCATTCGGTTCCATCCTGCGATGCTGATGGCATTGATGGAGCGATGGGATCCTGACACATGCACATTTCATCTTCCAGTAGGGGAGCTGATGGTTACACTCGAGGATGTGTACCGTATACTTCGTCTTCCTATCAGAGGAGCGACTGTTACATACGCGACTGATCGGTCAGCAGAGGATCATCAGAGAGAGTAGGTGTATTGCATAGGGAGAGTCATGCCGAGTGAGACGAGAGGTCGCATCATGGTCAGCTGGCTCTTACATCCTACAGGGGAGGTACCCCTTCTGAGACGCCTTATGATAGCCATCATAGCACTAGCCATCTGCCCTAATGGGCGAGGGACGCACATGCATGGGGGTCTCACGTGGTGTATCAGAGCGATGGAGAGACACAGGAGAGTGTATGCTTGGGGTCGGAGTATGCTTGCACATCTCTATCACGACCTTGAGGAGTACGTATTTGGATAGGGGTTCAGTTTGATGACATGCACACTTCTGCAGGTGTGGATTTTAGAGTACTTCACATGCACCAGGCCCGTCGGCTTTCTGCTGAGTACAGCGAGCGAGCGACCTAGGGTGTTCACTTATCCACTTACCAGCGAGTGGATATTTGGAGATTTATTATATTGGAGAGTGATTTTTGACAGACTGACAGCCGAGGTGACAATGTGGAGACCTTACCTATGGATGCACAGATGGGATGGGATGGAGAGACAGTTAGCATGCCTATAGAGGAACCGCCTACTACGGGGATGATATGCACACATCATAGTCCCTTTCTACTTCGACCGAGTACGGAGGCAGTTCAGGCTAGAGCAGTGTGTTCCAGCCGATGTGCCCATCTATACTCGACACTCGTGGGTCCTTCCCAGACCTAGAGTAGTAGCGAGACTGACGATAGATGACATCGAGACTACAGACTTAGAGGGATCTGATCAGGATGTAGTCACTGACTACTCTGTAGAGCCTGGAGCACAGCGCAGGTACGTCTCATGGTTTATGAGATCATATCCAGGCCCTATCTTTCCACCAGATCATCCGACAGGCTATCCAGGCCCATGGAGACATGGAGACCAAGACGAGGACCAGGGATCCAAGTCAGAGGAGCCAGAGGAGGGAGAGGGTCATGAGGAGGCGGGAGATCCTGATCCACCTACAGGCGATCAGCCCAGTGCCGAGGAGGAGGAGGAGGATACAGATAGAGAGGAGGACGAGGGAGACGCAGGTGATGATGCGGATGAGGACGAGGATGAGGATGATGAGGAGGACGACAAGGAGGAGGATAGAGATGATGAGGTGGAGTCAGATGCAGCTCCCCACCATTCAAGAGACGATACCATAGCTTTGGATCCACCTCTTATTCCCCAACAGGGGGAACATGAGGTGATACGGAGACCTGTTCCTAGTACCATCCAGCCCACACCCATCGTGCACAGATTATTCGAGCGAGGGGAGCCTAGTGATGCCCAGGCACAGATGCTACCATATCATGATCCCTACTGGCATGAGGGAGATCCAGGTATAGTAGTTTTATATTGATTGATTAATGTTTTGATGATATAGAATGGTACTAACAAAAAATCTGTTCTACTGCCACAGCTAATGTGCAGGAGTGGCGTTCCTTAATTCACCAGGCAATGACAGACATTTCCATGATAGCACAGATCCCCAGTTCCTCACAGATTGCCTATAGGCCTCAAGGGAACATGGGTCGGCATGAGGACTTGTTTTCCCCATTCCGAGTATAGGTAGATATATGGAGGGAGAGAGAGAGAGTCCTATCAGAGGACCTCCAGCAGGCGCGGCGAGATCTAGCAGCGGCTCAAGCCAAGACTACCACCTATCATGCGATCCTTATGGATAGGGATCGTAGGAGTTCCTCTCGGAGTCACTCACGGTCTGTATTGCGCTACACACCCATGGGTCCACCTTCACGGCCAGATCAGGAGGGAGAGTCCAGTCGACACTCTCCAGCCACTAGCCCTAGGGATAGGAGATGATTTTATGATGTAAAAGAGAGGTCACATTTTGGATATACAGTGACCTATATTTGTATACGATCCACACATATATATGTATATATACATGCTTCTCTTTTGTCTCAAATGTGTTATCTTTAATGCCTAAAACAATGTATATTTTGTTTTGATTAAATCTAATACATTTGGTAAATGTACATGTATGTTCAGAATTTAATTTCCATGCGATTGATTTCTCAATGCTCCATGATTAAATTGATACATGTGTGACTTAATTAAAATATTTAATCAAGTACAACATTGATGATAAGGAAGAATTATGCATTAAGTCTAAGAATCATATAACTAATGTGATTTAATTCTGAACTTAAACACAACATGATATGATTCTACTTAACACATAAAGACACTGTATAATATGTTAGCATAATGGAATGTAAATCTTTCACAATTTACATAAATGAATTCAAGACAAACCATGAAGTAAAGAAATACATTTGTCAAGAACGAAGCAAAACATCATAACATTTAATTCTATTTTGCTTTAATTAAGAGACACTAACATATTATCCAATGTTTGAAGAATTGAAAAGAAGATAAATAAGGAATGAATAATTAAGCATAATATCTACGCAAGTGCATAGCATTTATAGGTTCTTTAAGAGGAGTACCGTCTAAATCCGCTATTTTGTAAGCACCTGATCCATAATCCTCAATAACGATGTATGGTCCAAGCCAATTAGGACTGAATTTTCCCTTTTCTGTAGGTAACGCATTCACATTGCGCTGATTCTCATAGAGGACTAAGTCACCTACTGAGAAGGAACGTTGAATAACCTTATCATTATAGCTTCGTTGTAGAGTTTTGTGATACGCTTGAATATGCTCAAGAGCGTTTATACGCTGTTCATCAAGCATCTCAAGCTGTTGAAGTCGTTGTTCTCTATAAGAGTCATCATCTACTATACCTTTGAGAGAAACCCTAAGTGATGGAATCTCTAGCTCTAAAGGCATAATAGCGTCAGCACCATAAACAAGATTATAAGGAGTAGTTCCTGTGGCAATTCGTACACTCGTTCAGTAAGCCCAAAGAGCATAGATTAGCTGGTTACTCCAATCCTTACCATGCTTATTCACGGTTTTGCGAAGAATTTGTTCAATTATCTTATTGGATGTTTCGGCTTGACCATTTGACTGAGGATAGTATGGTGTAGAAAATCGATGTTTGATATGATACTTCTCGAGGAATTTCTTCACGTCCTTGTTCTTAAATGATGTCCCATTATCTGAGATTATAGTGGAAGGTATCCCAAATCGAGAAATAATGTTTTCTAGAAAAAATTGACAAATCACTTCAGCAGTAGTAGAGCGAAGGGGAATAGCTTCTACCCACTTTGTAAAGTAATCTATTGCGGTTATAATGAAGGTGTGTCCTTGAGATGAAGGAGGAGAGATTTTTCCAATAAGATCCAAACCCCATGCGGAGAAAGGCCAAGAAGCTACTTGAGAATGAAGTTCTTGGGCAGGAGCATGAATTAGATTATTGTGTTGTTGACATTGATGACATTTTTTAACAAATGAAAAGGAATCCTTCTGCATAGTTTGCCAATAGTATCCCATACGAAGCAATCTATGAACTAAGGATTTGCCCCCAAAATGCCCCCCATAGGCACCTGAATGTGCCTCTTCAAGAGCAACAGGGATTTCTGACTTGTTAAGACAACAAAGGAGAAGACCATCATAACCCCTTCGGTAAAGGACATTAGAAAGAATGATATACCTAGCAGACAGCTTGCGGGTTCTTGCCCTAGTGTTCCTATTAGTGGAATCAGAAAAGATACCATCAGTCAAATATCTTACGATATGCGAGTACCATTCATCTGAATCTATAAAATCGCAACATGTTACCAAGCTAGAATCGTCTACAATAGCTGGAGAAATAAGGTTGTGAATAACAAATTTAAGATCAACCATAGGATCCTCTAAAGATACAAGAGAAGCCACACATGCCATTGCATCTGCATGTCGATTATCTTTTCGAGGAACAAGTTCCATGGTATAAGAATCAAATTTCTGTAATAAAGAGATGGCAAGATCTTTATATTGTGATAATTTGTCTTGTTTTGCTTGATATATTCCTGTTACTTGTCTTATAATAAATTGCAAATCTCCATAGATATATATGTGTTTTATGTTTAGAGCTAAGGTTGCTTTTATTCCCGCTATAAGAGCCTCATACTCAGCAATGTTATTGGTACACAGGAAATTTAGACGATATGATAAGGGAATAGGTTTCTTTGTAGGAGAAACCAGAACAACACCTGCCCCCGATCCCGTACGACACTTAGAGCCATCAAAGTATAACTCCCAAGTTTCATCTTTCTCTATAGAAAGAATGAAGTCGTCAGGAAAGGACTCAGGGTTAGGGAAGGAGAAAGGTGAAGGGGCCTCAACTAAGTGATCAGTCAACGCTTGTCCTTTAATTGCTCTTTGTGAAACAAATTTAAGGTCAAATTCAGTTAACATCATAACCCACTTAGCTAGACGTCCTGATAAATCAGTTTTAGAGAAAAGATGCTTCAAAGGATCAAACTTTACCATGACATGGACTTCTGAATTTAAAAGATAATGTCTCAATTTCTGAGTCGCAAATACCAAGGCCAAACATTGTCTTTCTATCGCAGAATATCGGGTCTCATAATCGAGTAAGGTAGGACTTATGTAATAAACCGGACATTCCTTACCATCTTTATCATGTTGTGCCAACAATGCTGCGAGAGCATGAGAGGAAGCAGCTGTATACAGAAGGAAGGGTTTAGAAGGTTCGGCAGGTTGAAGAATAGGAGGACAAGCCAAATACACTTTTAAATCTTCAAATGCTTGCTGACAATCCTCATTCCATTGAAAAGTGATATCCTTTTTAAGAAGTTGAGTAAAAGGAAAGGTACGATCCGCAAGCTGAGACACAAACCTACGAATAGCTTGAATCTTTCCTTGTAAGCTTTTAAGTTGAGACACATTTCTAGGAGGTGGCATGTTGACAATAGCATCTATTTTCTTAGTATCCACCTCAATCCCACGATGCGAAACTATGAACCCTAATAGTTTTCCACTATCCACACCAAAAACACATTTGCGGGGATTCAAGCGCATGTGATATTTACGAATCCTTTCAAAGATTTGACGAAGGATTTTAACATGATCCATGTGAAGAAAGGATTTGGCCAAAATATCATCAACATAATCCTCTAAAATCTTATGCATATAATCATGAAAGATAAGGGTCATCGCTCATTGATAAGTTGCACCGGTGTTTTTAAGTCCAAAAGGCATCATTATCCAACAAAACGTACCCCAAGGAGTGGTGAAAGCAGTTTTGAATTGATCTTGAGGGTTAATAAAAATTTGATTGTAGCCTGAAAAACCATCCATGAAGGATAACAAGGCATGTCCTGCCGTAGAATCAACTATCATGTCAATGTTTGGAAGAGGGAAATCATCTTTTAAAGAAGCCTTATTTAGATCCCGAAAGTCGGTACACATTCTTATTTTGTTGTCTGGTTTAGCCATAGCGACAATATTTGAAATCCATGGGGAATAGTCAATAGGGCGGATAAATCCAGCCTCCAATAATTTTTCAATCTCAGCCTTAACAAGCAGAGCCACCTTAGGATTCATTTTTTGAATCTTTTGTTTCACGGGCTTAGCATCAGGAACTAAGACAATATTATGAGTAACGATCTTAGGATCTATACCAGGCATGTCAGAATATGCCCAAGCAAAGATCTCAGGGAATTCATGCAATAGTTCTTCATATTGTTTCTGTTCCTCTTCATCCAAACATTTCCCAATTTTAATGACTTTCTCTTTATTGCAAGGATCCATCTTAACATCAGTGGTGTCACTTATGAGAAGATTACTTTGTTGAGGAGTATCCTTTAACTGAGGGAATTCTTTCACAATCTCGTCATTATCAATCTCTTTTCCAAAATAGGCTTCAGTGTTCAAACAATAAGGGAGTCCCCTATTGTGATGATAACGAGGAAGAGTGTCATAGGCTCCCAAGAACTCAGCTAAAGCATCGTCGGTAGGGAAGACATCCAAAGCACAGGCACATGAAGGATCCCCATCAATATACTCAGGATGTTGTATTGATAAAGATGTAGAGATAGCATTAACACTAATGCATGGTCTTTTAGAAGCTTTAGTACGTTTGCAGGGATTAAAGCCAAGTCCAAAGGCATAATTGTGAAAATTAGTCTCTAGAGGAACTCTTATCCCTTG
The DNA here is from genome assembly GCF_030272615.1 of Cryptomeria japonica. Classification (NCBI taxonomy): domain Eukaryota; kingdom Viridiplantae; phylum Streptophyta; class Pinopsida; order Cupressales; family Cupressaceae; genus Cryptomeria; species Cryptomeria japonica. The sequence goes on along the minus strand of NC_081405.1, from coordinate 616,559,550 downwards.
TTCATGAGCACCACAAGCTTTTCCATGATACCCATGCTTAGCAAAAATGCGAAAACCATGACCATAACGATCAGCCATTTCAGGAAGAGAAGGTGGTTTTTCATAAGACAAAGAATCAAACTCTTCATAATTAGAGATGTGAGGAGAAGAAGTTTGAGAGGCGGCCACAAAATTATTACTCATAGATTTAGGTAAGGTTGATTGATTTTTAGTTTCTTCTTTCTTTTCAACTTTAATTTCTCTAGAAGGAACCTTATATTCAACCACAAAGGTAGGATTAAAATCAAGGGATCCCCAATCGTCGTCTTCGAGGATCTTCCCAGGATCAAAATCCTTCTTATGTGTAGTTTCAAGTTGAGAAGAATCTTCTCCAAGAGCTCCAGACTCATCCAAAGAATTTTGATCATCGGAGAGCGAGGATTCACCGATAGGTATCTTATTTAAAGATTCATCACTAGATGAGGACGGCTTAGAAGAACCCCCCTTAGAAGTGGATGTTTGCAAACAAGCTTGAAAATTAGTATCACCTATCAAGGTATATGTCTTATTGTTATAAATAAATTTAACTTGTCTATGCAATGTAGAAGGGACAACTTGCATACTGTGAATCCAAGGTCTCCCCAGTAGCAAGTTGTACGTTAGATTTCCCGACATAACATGGATAGGTGTAGGCAAAGTAACAGGCCCCACTGTGATGGGTAAGGTGATAGTACCTAATGAAGTTTTAGCCACATTATCAAAGCCTCGAATAGGATGAGAGTCCGGTTCAATTAAGGATGTATCCACATTCATCTTATGCAAAAGATTAATGCTACACACATTAAGACCAGAGCCATTATCTACTAGTGTTCGCCTTATAGCAGTGTCTTTCATGATAACCACAATCATCAAGGGATCATATTGATGTTGGATTTCACTAGTAGGCAACTCATCTTGGGTAAACACAATTTGAGCTTTAGGATTCATCATAGAGTTAACCAAAGATGCTATATTACTAGATGTATTCGGTGGAGGAACATTCAAATCTTTCAAGGCATCTTGTAACATTCCATGATGAGCGGAAGAAGTTTGAATCAAATCCCAAAGGGATATCTTAGCAGGGGTAGCTTTAAGTTGTTCTATGAGATCATATTCCTTTCCAAGAACTTGTGAAATACGTGGAGCTTGTGGAAGAACCGGTTGAGGATTCGGAAGGGAAATTGGGATAACAGGAGGAGGACTAGGCTACCTATTATTTCTGGTATGATAAGTATGGGCAACCGCATGATAACTCTCTCTAGTTATTTGCTTGGCATAATTATAAGGACTTATAGGTTTTCTTCCTTGCACAGTGATGATTGGTTTATTCGGAGTACGAAAGGAATCATGATCATACCCTCCTTGGATAGTAAGGAGAGGTGACTTAGAAACTTGAAAGGTGGGAGAAGGATAAGCTCCTTGGACTTCAAAGAGAGGCTTTTTATGCTCATTCAAGTTTATCATGTTAACTAATTTAGAAGTTTTGTTCTTGTTTAAAGATTTTGATAGAGCCACAAAGTCATCAAGAGCATCATCCAACAAAGCATGATCATATCTATTGAAAGGTTTATCTTTTGATTCAAAAGGAGACATCTCCTCATAGAGGGGATTGGTGAAAACAACCATGTTACTAGATTTAGTGGAAGAGTTGATAGGAATGTACCCTTGAGAGGACTCATTCAACTTATCTTTCTCATCACAACGAAATGGCATAGTAACAAGGTTTATGAGTTTTTGGTAAAATGAAGGTTTGGCATCTTTAGGGTTTAAAAACTCATCTAAAGCTTCATCTAATTCGTCTTGGCTATACTCATAATAATCATCGAAAGCATGAACATTTTGCAAATAAAAATCTGACATTTTGAAAAGATTACACAAAACTTAAACACCCAATGCAAAGAAACACACTTTTTTTTTTTTCTTCTTTTTCCTTTTAATGAAAATGACATGAAAACACACTAAATCTAGATCTAGATCTAACAAATGTAATGCAAGAGGAAGCAATGATAGATTCACGTCGGGTTCACCAAAATGTGTGGGGGAAAAAGTGAGACTAGGTTAACATGCCCTAATCCTACCTTTTGACACACATTACGAAATACGAAAGAGCCTAGAGATATCGCACAATTGGCTACTTCTTTTGGTGAAAGAGAGAGCCACGGGATATCTATTAGGATTTCTATTCCCTTGTTGAAATTGTAAGATCAAGTAATGCAAGTTCAAACCCTAATCCCAAAATGCAAGTATGAACTAATAACAAGATTGCAGAATTGAGATTAAACAATGAACAACTGTAAATACAAGGATGAAATAAGAATGCAGATGTGTACCCGGAGTCAAAATTGGACTGAAAATGTTTGGGACGGGGGCGCGGGCGCCACTGTCCTGAAAACTGCACCAGAAACTGCTGTCCTGCACTCTGGAACACTGTCGGAAAGCTGTCTGAAAGCTGTCTGCCTGGAGGACCAGGGCGCCCAGCGCCTCTGTCCCAGGGACCAGGGCACCCAGCGCCCCTGTCCTGGCAGGACCAGGGTGCCCAGTGCCCCTGTCCCAGTCTTCTGCTCTACAATTTGATACAGAGTGTTGTCTCGACCTTCTCTCTCCGGATCTGTATCCCGCGGCATCGTCTGAATCCCGAAACCTGCAATGATATCTGAAAAAGGGTGTATGGGTGGCTATATAGGGTTTTGCCTTAGTCAAACCCCCGCTTTGGTGATTTCCACCTCCACGAATGGCCAAGTTGTTTTGTAAAATATATTGTGTGTGCAGACCTAGTGTGTGTGCAAGGTCCTAAAATGCAAGAAAGCAAACTAGAGCAACCTAGAAAGTAAACCCTAATTGCTTGTAAATGATAACGTAAATGCTCTAAATCAAGATGCAAAGTGATCTAAAGCATGAATAAATGATGTATTGAAGCTTATGTAAAGACATGAAAACAACATGAAATCATACCCAACCCTCAAGGGAGGAGTACAAGCCAATCTTCAGTCTGTAATCTCCTATTGTTCTTCAATGTCTTCCAAGCCCTAAATGGATGAATGGAATTGATAAATGCTTGATAGAGGGATGTTGTAAGATGTTGAAGTCTTCAAAGATCTTCTCTTTCGCTGCATATGAAGTTTCTGAAAACAAAAATCGGATCCTTTCAAATGAAGAAAGAGAGCTCTTATGTATGAAACCCTAGGTCGCAATTTCGTCTTTTGGCCGACCTAGAGATTTAATATCCCACCAATTTCTTGGGGTTAAGCTTTATTTTATGATTGGATCGCGCTCCTAAAATTTCGAGAAAAATGTCCGGGACTGTGTGCTCTCCGGGCGCCACGGTCCCGACAACTTTTCACCAAATTTTCAGGACCGTCAGATATGATGATTTTAGAGAGAATCCCGAAGTTACAGGTGATTTCGAGATGTTTTGACCCCTGAAATTAAGCCCCCAAGCTCAGAATAGGGCCTAATTAGGGTTTTTGATTAAGTGATGTATTGGAGGAATAAAATGAAAGGGGCACACTTTAATGAAAGGGCCCAACTTTGTGATGTGGAAAATGGTGAAATAGCACCTTTAGACCTAATTAATTCGATTAATTAAGTGCTAAAGGGGAAATGTAATGCAAAATGCAACTGTGCCAAGGCGGGTGCTAAACTAAGTGTTAAATTGTACCGCTTTTAGCAAGTGCGTACAATTTATGACGTTACAACACCAACATAGCCTCATCATTCCCTATACCAACATATTGCTTGAGCTCATAAAATCTATGCTTATATTTCTCTATAGTCATCCCCATCTAGCGCAACTTATGGAACTCGACTGCATGATGCTGCCTCCACTGAATTCAAAGGAAACGAGTCTTGAACCTATGTCCACATTAATCTTCTGCTCCTCAAGTCTCCACCAAGTAGAAGCAAAATCTCTAAGATGCATGATGGAAAATCTCACCTTGGTGTTGTTTCCATATAGATGCATGGAAAAACACTAGTCCATATCAATAAGCCAGGTCTCAGCCTCCAGTCCACTGCCTGAACCGTCAAATATAAGAGGGAAGGATCTCAACAAATCCCTCATGTGACTAGCAGCTACAACCTCCTAAACAACTGCATTCTCTCTCCTCCTAGGGGACCTTTCTCTATCTCTATCCACATGCTCAAACAAGTGAGATTCCATAAAATGTATATTATCTTGCTACTCAACCATGGGTCTGATAACTTAATGATGAGAGAATAGTACCAAACTGGTACTGAGAGGGGGGGGGTCAATCAATACAGACAAAAATTTAGTCCAAAACTAGTTTGACAACAGACACTTCAAACGACTAGCAGATAGTGACATCGGTTTGAAACAGAGTGCAACCGGTAAAGCTAAGAATGTCTGAGACAAGCATTAACTGGTTACTCACTTAGCTTTTTGCTCAACTCGAGACTACACTACCATTTCACCCTTATGCCTAAAGAAGTAATCTATCATTAGATCATAATAACAGCTACTTCAACATGTTTTATTGACAGACATAAAACACAAAACCATCATATGCTTGACAGACAATAGCAAAGCATCACAAGATAAAAGCATCACACATGACACACATATTTTTCACGTGGAAACCCAACTAGGAAAAACCATGGTGGGGATGAATACCCACAAGCTATTTTTGAACACTTTAGATGTCCGCTCTGTTAGGAGCCTTGTCCGGTTAGAGACATTACAAAAGGTTCTGCTAAGAACTGATCCTGTTAGAGATCACCCGGTTAAGGGATGGCTACAATACCTGGTGAAGGGTTAAACCCAGTTAAAGGTTACCTTGTTAGAGGATTTCAAGAACTCAATAGCTAAAGGATTCCGAACTCAGTAGCTTTGAGTTACCCTATTAAAGGATTTTCAACAAGCCAGTTAAGGCTACCCTATTAAGGGATTTTTCAACTATTGAGGTGGTTAGAGATCAACAGGTATTACAATGATCTGGTAACAACACTCAATGCCAATGTAGATCCACTTAAGCTCCTCTTCACCTTCTTCACTTACACTCTGCAGGTATCACTTCTCTGCTTTTGGTCTAGCAAGAATCACGTATCCCTTCACTTGGATACACACACACAACTTTTTCCAACAACCTCAAAAAGAGACACAACATCGACCTTATAGGAAAATAGATAGGTCGGTAGCATAAACCCTAAACCCTAAACCTGTTAGGTTAAGGAATTCAAACGGTTCAATCCTAACCATTGAGCACACTGTATTAATTGTAGTAGATCTTGATCCAAACTCTAGACATTCTCCATGGTCCATTTCCATCGATTTTATGGCAGCTGATAACCCATCACATGTTATCACCATTTTGCAGACTTCACACATTCCCGAGGTAGATAGGAACAATCTCCCTCATGCAAGATCCTTCACACATATAGGCTTGCGTGGTAACATGATCTATTCTTCTTTACAATGCTAACTCATCACACAATATCATCGGTTGAGCCACACAGGCTTGAAGCACATCAACTAGAAACCCTAAAGTTGAGACTACCAACTGGTAGTCATACGATAACTCCATATGCCGATTCCCACAACTATATGTCAGTTCATCATGAACAAGCACACCACTTCACTTTGGCACAAATACCGGTTCACAGTGTTATACCGGTTCTCACATATGCCAGTTCACACCTCTTCATCATATTGACATCAATGACAACATACAATGTCATTATGTCCTCATATTGGTTCACATAATTCCAACAATCTCCCCCTTTGGAATTGATGGCAATATACAAAGATATCTCTCTGCTTCACATCTTCTCCCCCAATTTCTATAGATATCTTCTCCACTTCACATCTTCTCCCCCTTTGACAAGAATGCCAAAGTGGAGGCACAAGCTACCATGTTCCATTATGTTGCTCCCCCTGAGGAGTAGCATCCTTCAACACATTAATCCAAAATAAATTTGACTATGCAATACCTGACTGATGTGGAGCATATGCTTTTAGTTCACCTCCTGAAGGGGCAGTACTACTAATTCACCTCTTAAGTATGTAAATGTAGTCTTTGGGAGAGGCTTGGTGAATATGTCTACTAACTACTCCTTACTGGAAACATGCTCCAGTGCAATCTCTTTGTTCTGAACCTTTTCCCTCAAGAAATGGTACTTAAGCTCAAAGTGCTTGGTTCTAAAATGTAAAACCAGATTCTTTGAGATATTAATTGCACTGGTATTGTCACAAAATATACTTACCGGTTCAGATATAGGAACTTTGAAGCTATTCAATACATGCTTCATCCAAATTGTCTGAGTTGAGTTCATGAAAGCTGCAACATACTCCACTTCCACTGTAGACTAAGAGATACAACTCTGGTTTTTACTCATCCATGAGACCAGTCTACCACCAAGGAAGAATGCACCATTGGTTGTGCTCTTCCGGTCATCTACATTACTAGCCCAATCAGCATCTATGAACACTTTCAGGTTAAAATCATTATTGTATAGATACCATAACCCATAGTCAATAGTTCCTTTTAGATACCTAAGAATCCAATTGACTGCAACCAAGTGGGATTCTCTTGGACTTTTCTAGAATCTTGCAGTAATGCCAACTGCATGTGCAATATCTAGTCTACTATGCATTACATAATGCAACTTACCAATCATTGATCAGTATTCCTTCTCATCAACCAATGCAAAGTCATCCTCTTTGGATAGTTTACAACCAATCACCATCAGTGTACCAACCGGTTTGCTATCTTCCATGCCAAAGGTCTTCAACACCTCTTTGACATACTTGGACTGAGTGATAAAGATTCCATCCATCATCTGCTGGATCTACAGTCCAATGAAGAACTTAATCTTGCCTATGAGTGACATCTCAAACTCTTTCTTCATCTCATCTACAAATTCGTGACTCATCTTTTCATCTCCACCAAAGATAATGTCATCAACAAATACCTCATGAATCAGGATCTGATCTCCTTTAGACTTCAAGTAGATATTGCTATCTTCACTTATTCTCTCAAATCCAATCTTCACAAGATGGGAATGCAGGTGTTCATACCATGCTCTAGGTGCCTGCTTTAGCCCATATAAGGCTTTATGTAGCCTACATACCATGTCACTGTCTTCAGATAGGGCAAACCCATCTGGTTGCTCTATATACACCTCCTCTTCAAGTACACCATTTAGGAATGTAGATGTTACATCGATTTGATATTATTTGAAGCCTTTAAAAGAAGCATATGCAAGAAGCATATAGACTCCTTCCAATCTGGCTATAGGAGCAAAGGTTTCTCCATAGTCTTCTCCTTCTTCTTGAGCGTATCCTTTGCATACCAATCTGGCTTTATTTCTAATCACTGTGCCATCCTCATTCAGCTTATTTTTGAAGACTCATTTGGTATCAATGACATTTTTATGCTTCGATCTAGGTACCAAAGACCATGTACCATTTTTCTCTATCTGGTCAAGTTCCTCTTGTATTGCCTTGATCTAGTATTCATCTTTATGAGCTTCTTTAAATGATTTAGGCTCAAATTCAAAGATCATACATGAGTTTTCTCTGACCTTTCTTCTTGTAAGGATTCTTGCATCCTTATCTCCTATGATCTGATTAGGATCATGATTCAGCTTGACATACCGAGGAATGGTCTTGATGGATTCCTCTTTCTTTTCTTCTTCATCCTCATCTCCATTAGTATCAGCATCTACATTTGTTGGTGTAGGAACATTGTTACTGGTACTCAGTTGACTAACAACTGGTTCCCAAAAGGTTGCAACCGGTTTGTTTTACCGCTTGCTCACTACCAATTGTACTCGGTTGACTAACATTGATGCTTTCCATAATTCTCTAAGTCCTATTGTTGAAACACTTGAGAGCTTTTCTCTTCATGGAATATCCAAGGAATATTCCCTCATCACATTTTGCATCAAATTTTCTCTGGTGTTCACTCCTCTTGATGTAACATTTTCTACCAAACACTCTAAAGTAGCTAACCACAAGCATCTTACAAGTCCAATACTCATAAGGAGTTTTATCCTTACCTTTCTTGATGAGTACCCGGTTCATTGTGTAGACTGTAGTACTCACCGCTTCTCTCCAAAAGGTGTGAGCTACCTTTCCTTGAATCAACATGGTTCTAGCTGCTTCAACCACAGTCTAGTTATTCCTTTCGGCTAGGCCATTCTACTATGGAGTCTAAGGGGTAGACAATTGCCTCTTGATGCCATGTTCTTCATAGTACTTGTTGAATTCACTAGGAGTGAATTCCCCTCCTTGATCAGTTCTCAAGCACTTGATCCTTTTACCGCTTTCCTTCACCACTAAAGCTCTGAAAGATTTGAACTTTACAAAGGCTTCAGGCTTGTCTTTCAAGAATGTGACCCACATCATTCTTGACCAGTCATCAGTGAGAATCATGAAGTACCTATCACCCTGCACACTTCTAGTTTTCATAGGACCACACAAATCAGTTTGCACAAGATCATGCAAGTTGTCAGTAGTGAAAGATTTACCTTTAAAGGTTGAGGAAGACATTTTTCCCAATTGACACTCTCTACACAAGGTATTATCCAGTTTGCTTAGCACTAGCAACCTTCTAACTGCCTTGATCTTACTAGCTTTCACAATGTTATCAAAGTGTACATGGTAGAGTCTCCTATGCCATATCCAACTATCATCAAATTTTTCCATAAGACATGCACTTATATTAGCATTCAGATGAAATAGGTTACCTTTGGTCTGCATGCCAGTGGGCACCAATTTACCATTCTTGAATTTCAAATTGAGGCCAGTGTCATTCAACTGGGCAACACTCAGAAGGTTGTGTATGAGACCATCAACCCAATACACATTGTCAACACTACTCTTTCCATTCAGAGAGATGGACCCTCTTCCTTTGACCATGCATGGTGCATCATTGCCAAAGAAAACCACACCACCATCATACTCCTCCAAGGATAGAAACTTGCTACGGTCACTAGTCATATGGTGATAACATCCACTGTCAATGATCCACTCATTGGAATTATCAAACCGGGAGACAAGAGCCTTCTTGTCTGACACATCTTCCTTCACAGCAACAAACACAATATCTTCATTTTCTTCATCCTTTGATTATTCATCTGTGACACCTTCATCAACTATCACAAAATAGTTTCTCTTGTTTCTTCCTTTGAATTTCTTGAACCTTTCTGGTTTGTCCTTGTTGTCATCATTAGGATAGTTTATAGCAATATGTCCTATCCGGTTGCAGGAAAAGCATTTCAAAGGTAGCTTACCTTTGTATTTTTCGGTTCCTTTAGGAAGTTTCTTGGCAAGGAGAGCTTCAAATGCCATCAAAATCTCCTCATCATCCATTTCTCTTCTCTGTCTTGGTTCACCACTCTTGCTAGCTTCTTTTTCTTTTCTGGATGGTATAGCGGAAGCTTTAAAAGATGATTCAATCTTTTGAACACTGCCATCAAAACTATTTAGCTCATAGGCTGTCAAATTTGCTATGATGGAGTCTAAGGATACCTTAGTCTTGTCTATTGATCTCAGCTCCTGAATAGCAGCAACCCTTATTGCATAGACCAACAATAGGGATCTCAAGACTTTGCTTACCATAGCGGCATCTTCTATTTTACCACCTGCACTCTTGATATCTCCAACAACGGTTTTGATCCTTATTCCATACTATTGAATAATCTCACCTTCAACCATCCGCATATCTTCAAACTTCCCTCTAAGGCTTTCTTCCTTAGCTTGTTTTACATGCTCATCACCACCATAGATATTTTCAAGAGTATCCCATACCTCTTTGGGATTTACCTTATCCTGAACATCAATAAACTCAATGTCAAATAAACTACTAATTAGGGCTTCCATGACTTGCCCATTCTCTTGCATCTCTCTCTTTTGGTCATCAGTAAGGGTACCAGTAGGAGTAGCATAGATAGTCTTTACATAGCTCCAGTGTTGAGCATCCATGCTTCTATTGAATATCTTCATTCTGTCTTTCCATATACTAAAATTTTCTCAGTTAAACTTTGGACCTTCCCTCTTCATCATTAGACTGGGATCTTTACCTCAAGCGATTAAGCTTATAGTATAGAGGACCTAGAGAATGCTCTGATACCAATTGTTAACTTAATGATGAGTGAATAGTACCAAACCGGTACTGAGAGGGGGGGGTGAGTAGGTACAGACAAAAATTTAGTCCAAAACCAGTTTGACAGCAAGCACTTTAAACAACTGGCAGACAGTGACACCAGTTTGAAACATAGTGTAACTGGTAAAGCTAAGAATGTCTGAGACAAGCATTAACTAGTTACTCACTTAGATTTTCACTCAACTTGAGACTACACTACCATTTCACCCTTATTCATAAATAGGTAATCTATTATTAGATCATAATAACAACTAGTTCAACATGTTTTATTGACAGGCATAAAACACAGAACCATCATATGCTTGATATACAATAGCAAAGAATCACAAGATAAAAGAATCACACATGACACAGATATTTTTCACGTGGAAACCCAATTGGGAAAAACCACGATGGGGATGAATACCCACAAGCTATTTTTGAACTCTTTAGAAGTCTTCTCTATTAGGAGCCTTGTCTGATTAGAGACATTACAAAAGGTTCTGCTAGGAACCGATCCTCTTAGAGATCACTCAGTTAAGGGATGGCAACAATACTCAATTAAGGGTTAAACCCTGTTAAAGGTTACCTTGTTAGAGGATTTCAAGAACTCAATAGTTAAAGGATTTCGAACTCAGTAGCTTTGAGTTACCCTATTAAAGGATTTTCAGCAAGCCAGTTAAGGCTACCCTGTTAAGGGATTTTCCAACTATTGAGGTGGTTAGAGATCAATAGGTATTACAATGATGTGGTAATAGCACTCAATGCCAATGCAGACCCACTTAAGCTTCTCTTCACCTTCTGCACTTACACTCTGCAAGTATCACTTCTCTCCTTTTGGTCTAGCAAGAATCACATATCCCTTCTCTTGGGTACACACACACAACTTTTGCCAACAACCTCAGAAAGAGACACAACATCAATTTTATAGGAAAATAGATAGGTCGGTAGCATAAACCCTAAACCCTAAACCTGTTAGGTTAAGGAGTTCAAACGGTTCAATCCTAACCATTGAGCACACTGCATTAAATGCAGTAGATCTTGATCCAAACTCAAGACATTCTCCATCGTCCATTTCCACCGATTTTATGGCGGCTGATAACTAATCACATTCGCACATTCCCAAGGTAGATAGGAACAATCTCCCTCATACAAGATCCTTCACGCACACAGGCTTGCATGGCAACATGTTCTGTTCTTCTTTACAATGCTAACTCATCACACAATATCATCGGTTGAGCTACATAGGCTTGAAGCACATCAACCGGAAACCCTAAAGTTGAGACTACCAACTGGTAGTCATACAATACTTCCATATGTTGGTTCCCATAACTATATGCTGGTTCATCATTAACAAGCACACCACTTACATTTGGCACAAATATCGGTTCACAGTGTTATACCAATTCTCACATATGCCGGTCCACACCTCTTCATCATATTGACATCAATGACAACATACAATGTCATTATGTCCTCATACTAGTTCACATAATGCCAATAGGGTCTAGGTCCTGATCAAGCGAGGACCTCCTCAAACATTCTAACACAACTCATCCCTCTCAAGAACCTATTGAACACTAGGCTCCTCACTATGCTGTCTCACATCTCTCTGCTCACTCAGGTGATTTGAGTGATGTTGCTCTGTCTCAATACTCTCATGAGTATCCTAAGGTGAAGGATTTTGATGGGTAGCCCGACGACCATATCCTCTACCTCTACTTTGACCATGACCATGACCTTTATCCTTACCAAGCATAATCCTAACAACAACACCACAAGAATAAAAGTTTAGATCTCCAGTAAGGATACTCACAAGGAAGACACATGCACTAAGTCTTAGCAATTAGTCTAGTTAGATGGGCTCATATGAAACCAGAGTGCCTAGTGTTGAAACCTGGGCTCTGATACCAAATGTAATTCCCTATCAAGAAACCCTAAATGATAAAACTAAAAACAACTGAAAAGAGTGCAAAAACAATACTGAACTAAAAGATGCATTAAGATAAACATCGCATTTAAAATTTGCATAAGCGGAAGAATTAACTTAAACTCCTAAAGGGTTCCAATGAATATTTCTCAATTAAACTAATTAATATTAAGGTTGATTGTCCTATCTCAAGGTAGAATGGTTACAATGTGAACATAACATTTAACATTTCATTAAGAGATTACAATAAGCATGATTGAATACATATACAACTATATTTATTTACATTAAATTTCAAAAGCTACATTCATGATAGTTCATTACATTGCATTTAATCCATAATTCCATTCATACAAATAAAATATTTGTCACCTAGGTTACATCATTATTACATTGCATAAATAACACCAAGTCTCATAAGAGTACATAATGACTACATCAAAATTACATCTTATCATGAAGGAAAACATAAACAGATGATACATCCAACCACATAAGGTCCAAGAAATACAAAAATATTGTAAGAAGAACAAAGAGGATCCAACTGGTACATGAGATGATCAAATCCATGAGAACGACTAGAACACCTGTGAAGCCAACGCTTGCAACAATCGAACGAACACCCGATGGAAAGTGGCACTACCACCCGACCATGTGGCCCATAAAGGAACCACCCCATTGTGCTAGGAGATAGTAATAAGGCCCTCTATCAAACCACAAAGGATGCACACATGGTCTAAACATTACACCAGTTAACCACATAAAATGTACACACACAAATATGACTCCACAATAATACTCCAAGTGACATCAATAAGACTACACATAAGTGAACATAAGGGAAATGTGTCATCACATAGCTTGGAATGGTTATCCTGGAAGGCCTCCATAGGCCCTAACCACCATCTTTGATTATCCTCACAACCTCTCCCAAATCCCCGACCCCATCCGAATCTCATGCGGACCCAACAAACATTTCATGAGGACAAGGTGGTTGGATTCGCCATTCCAAGACTTCCCACTACATCCCAAGTCTGTAGAAGAACTCAACCATGAGTAGGGTATAATTAATCTTAATTAATATTTAAGCTACCCAAACCCCCTAATATATTATTATGTTATCACTTAATTATCCAACTTTCGAGGGGATTATCTTGGTAGCCTCTTTGGGCCTAACCCCCACTCGGAAGCCACTCTTCATTATGACACTACACAATCCCAAAAGAACTCCAAGGAAAAAAAATAAAAGAAAACCATACACAAGGACTTCAAACAACACTAAAGAAATACACTTGGTCACTCAAACCCTTCCATCTAGGTTTAACCAACTGGAGGTATAATACAGATGATTCAGTCTACTCAAAAGACAATACCACAAAGGGACAAAGCATGAAAAGGTCAAAATCATCATAAACCCAATTAACTTGTGCGATGAATTGATTTAAGAAGCCATACCCATACACGCATGAAAATTTCCCCTTTAAATAAAATTAAGCCATTAAGTTCCTGAGAAAAAAGACAAAACAATTTCATTTGCAATATAATTTCTAATAAATCAATAGCGTGTAAAGTCAAATATAAAAGAAATAAAACTATTATTTACATTCAAATATAGATTTTGTTTTTCTAGCTAGTTCATATTGACCAAGTTTTACTATAATTTATAAGCTTCAATTTAAATCAATTTCTTACAATAATTTCCCAAAAGTAATATTAGCCTCCAATCCATATTTACTAAGATCATTTAATAAATTATAAAAAATAATATACAAATATATCTATATATATATATATATATATATATATATATATATATATATATATATATATATATATATATATATATATATATATATATATATATATATATATATATATATATATATATATATATATATATATATATATATATATATATTGTGGGCCCCTCGAGGGGAGAAGGAGGCATGGTTTGTGGAGACCCACACTGTGGGAAAGCCCACAGTCATGGGTTGCCCAACGTTGTGGGAAATCCCACAGCCGTGGGTTGCCCCATGTTGTGTCTTCCCCACACTGTGGGTTCCATTGAAATAAAAAAAAAAACTCCCAAACCAATAAAAACAAGAAAAAAATAACAGCACCCCCCCAAATTTAATAAATAAGAAAAACATTATTTTCTTCTCTATTATTAAAATAAAAAATTAAATTGAATCAGACAACAAAACAACACAGTTGTATATGAACAACAAACATAACAATTTCTTTACTCCCCAAAAATTCAAAAATTTAGAAACCCCAATCTGAATTCCATAAAAAGGAAAAGAATGAACTAATCATATGCTCATTTAAATTAATTTGATATCCTTAAATACCCAGCTAATTAAAGTAATTTCTCAAACAACTATTCCTTTCAAACAGATAAGGAAAGGGAAAGAAGGAAAGAATAAGAGATGTTTTCACAGTCACAAATTCATAGAAGATAAAAAATCAACAAAACATGAGTTTTAAAATCCAACCTTCAATGCTTTCCTGGAAGAAAAGTTGAAATGAATCCAATGGATGCACACATAACAACCACACCAATCCTTCCAAAGCTTTCACCAAAAAAAATCCATTCAAAACGTAATCAACACGTCTAGTCAAAAATCCCCAATCAACAACAGAGAGAAAATTTTCCCAAAATGCAAGAACTCCATAATGTGGAAAAATCCCCCAATATAAAGAATTTTTACCTCGAAATATCTTTTAGGGTAAAAATATTTTCCTTATGAAAACACAAATTTTTTCTAAAATTCAAATTTGAATTTCTTTCCTCGAATTTAATAACACTTATATTTTTAATTTAATATTAAATTTCCTCACACACAAAAATGCCATCTAGATATTTATTTTTTAAAAGTAAAAATAACGTTTTGCAAATACACAAGACACAATATTAAATCCACTAGATGATATATATTAAACAATTAATTTATTTAATCAACCTACTATGATTGATTTATTTATTTTAATATAAAAGGTTCCCATATTAATTTATCCCTAATTTAATTTATGCATGACAATACACATTAAATATTAATTACCTTAAGGTATTAATGTAATGGTGGGAAAATGATGAGTGATAAATCAAGAGGAAAAGTAACCCTTTCCCTCAAAGAGAGATGAGAGTTTCACTATTAATTATCCTTCAAGTGCTTTTCACCATTACATTAGGGAGATAAGGGATAATTCACTAGATTCAATCTTCACACAAAGATGATAGATTGAATTCTGAATGAATTAAGAGTGTTAGGATGATCCCTTCTTCCTTTGTTTTATTTGGAAATTAAATTGATTGAATTATGTAGGGAAAAAGTGACAAAGAATCAATTATAAATTTGATGAAAGCTATCTAGATCGTTGTGGGAATGTACACGGTCCTCCGAAAAATCCATGAAATGAAAAAGGGTTTTCTACCTCTAGAAATGAAGCTCAAATCTGAAAGTACAGCTGCGCACCTGCAACCTACACACACAAAAGAGAGGGAATTGTGTTACGATTAGGGGTTTGCCTTTAGGTCAAACCCCAGTTTTGGAATTAACCAAGTAATGAAAGAAAGTACTTGCAAGTAGATGTAAATGAAAGACTGAATTGTAAATCACCTCAAGGGAGGTTGTAGTAGCAATGTTGATAGAAATGTTTGTATGGAATTGTATGTTGAAATCAATCTCCTCTTCAATTGGTTGAATCCTTGACTTGAATGCAACACCTAGCCTTGAAGGGAGACTTGAGAATGCTCAATGCTGGAAAAGAATGCTTGAATGCTTGAATGCTTGATCGCTTATGACCTTATCAAAATTTTACCTATTGAACATATGAAAATGAGAGAGTGAATGTCCCCTTAATTACATGTTTGAAGGATTTGAATTTCATCACAGGCTGACATCAGAGCAATTTCCTACTCACTACACAACCCACAATGCATGCTCTAGAATGGTTCTACCCCAAAATAGGTCAGGGATAGGGGCACCATGCCCCTGTCCTACCCTTTTCTCCAAGGCAGAGTGCAGATGGAGTGATGCAGAGGCAAAGGAAGAAGCTATTTTCGTAAGCGGAGCACTCTCCAGTCTCCAATTAGGCTAGAGAATTCAAGGTCACATGCATGAGGACCCTAATGCAGTTGTAAATTACTAGGGTCACCATTTTATGACACTACATTTAGCCCCCATTTTAGTGGGAGTACAAGTGAATGCTAATACTATTAGTAAAGTATAAAGAAACAAGATTGAAACACTTTCACCATGTCAAGGAGGCAAGATGCACTAAGCTCGTAGTGGACTTAGGATCTTATGACTTCGATTGACAAAGTAAAAGGGAAGATCGAAAAGGGGAGAACCATAACTACAATCAACAAAGTTCCCGTCACTATGATTCATGAAAGCAAGGATACTAAAGATTACAAAAAAATAAAGTTCACTAAGTAATTATAAGTATCACAAGAAGGAAAATATGAGCGGAGTGTATGCCCCCACATTAAAACGATCACATGTGCCTTATCAAGAGTGATTGCTTTATGGTAGGATACACTCAAGAGAGAGAGAAGAGAGGGAGCATGCTATCACAAGGATTTAGCCCCCAGTCGAGGAATCAACCCAAGGATAATGAATACAAAACATGAGGTAGTGTCACTTTCCTTAGGGTAAGTATGTTGTATGATAACTCATGTATATCATGTATGTATATGCATATAATAATCTTCATTCCCCAAAGAAGGACACTACCTTATAAGAAAGGGAAGAGAGGATGTCTTTTGAGTCAACATGAAAAGAGACCAAGAGAAGATCTTAATGCTTTGCATCATCCCCAAGTAGACATTAAGGAAACAATAGAAGAATAGGGAAACATATAGAAGAATGGTCACAAAAGAAAAAGAGAGAGAAAGATCTACAGTGCTAATATGAAAAATCTAGCATGACATCCACCTCCTGATCTTGCTGATCACTATTTTGGGAAGGTGATAAACATGCCAAAGGAGCAACATCGAGCATAGTAGATGGAGCTATCACAAGATCCAAATAAGTGATAGTTCTGATACTTAATATAAGTACAGATCCAATAGCCAATAAGATGAGGGGGGGTAGTGAATCATACAAACTTTATCTTCCATAAAAACATCAGATTCAACCTCGGTAACATATATATCAATAATATAACCAAAACTATCAAACATGCAAACTCAAAAGCATATAAAAATCATAAACCTCATAACACTAGATTTAACGTGGAAACCCAAATAGGGAAAAACCACTGTGGGATTTCAGACCCACTAAGAAATATACTCTTCTAGAGTATGCTCGGTTAAAAGCAAATCCTGTTAAAGATTACAAACACATTGCTAGATGTGACTCGGTTAAGGGATGTCCCTCAGATCTGTTAGAATCTTCACCTTGTTAGAAGTGACCTTGTTAAAGGATTTCAAACACTCAATCAGAATGTCACCTTGCTAGAGGGTTTTACAAATAAGATTGATAAGTCCACTCTGTTAAGAGATTTTTTGTCACTTTCACAAAATAACAGTAATAAAAATCTATCTGTAGCTTCACATCTAAAATGCTAAAGCAGATTCCTATTTGTTCAATACAATCTAGACATAGAACTAATCTTGTCTATCTGCTGGTCTTCTATACTCTGTTATTCAAACAGGTCTTCAAGCTTATGTGCTCGGTAATCACTATGTAGCATCCCTATGCCCACACTTGTCCACATGCCTTGTTTATCAACAGTTTCCTATTTATAAACAATTAGGTAACCGCTTAATCTCCTTGATCACATTTCCCATGATCAATCATAGCCATCAGATCTTCAATCTTGTCCAAGTTCAATGCATCTTTCGATCTAAAAACATTTTACCCCACCTTGGAACTTGCATACATTTCTTGGAACTTGTGCCAGGGTATTGAGGTTCAATTTGTGTTGTAGATCTTCATGCTGACTTTCCATTTCCTTAGATTCATTAACAAACTTCATCCATGGCTCACCAATCATTTGATCAGTTCCAGCTCATCAGCTTCCATCATTAAATAGCATGTGCAAATATTTAATACATTCTGTTATAGCTCGGTTAGAACTCAGTATCAACTCAGTTATAACTTGGTGAATACTAAACTTCACTTAGTAGACCTTCTGCCTTCATTAACCAATAGCGATAACCTTAGGGTTTACTAACTAGGTTCCTTAGGGTTTACCAACTAGGTTCTTTGCTTGGTAACATAATGTAGTGTTAACCTTTACAATTTACAACATATGTATGATGTTAAAACAATCTAAACATCATGATCTCATCATTCTCTGACTCGGTAGTAGTTTCCCATTGAATACCTTATTCATCCCCTTATTCATCATATTCTTTCTTGTGTCTTTTATCGACATCTTTATATTCTTTAAATCATACTTCTCAAGATATGGCAACATCATACTAAATTAGAAAATCAGTTTCTTGACATTAATGACAAAATAATAATATCAAGATAGTAAACATCTTTAATCAGTTATATCCATAATCATCAACAACCTTCCCAATATCGTTATTGAAATGCCAACAATCTTTCATTGTCTGTTATAATGCAATATTGCCAACAATCTCCCCCTTTGGCATTGATGGTAAAACCAATTGATTTGACCTTAAAAAGATTCGGATTGTTGTGATTCTGAAATGCTGAAATGCTTCTCCCCCATACATTAGACTTCTCCTCTTTTCTTCAGTCTTCTTTCCAATCTGTAGTCTTCTCAGTTGTCTCTTAGTCTTCTCCCCTAATATTCTTCTCCCCTGATATTAGTCTTCTCCCCCTTTGACAACAATGCCAAAAAGTAAAGAACTAAAACATAATTTCTTTTTGTGTGAAGTGATTTCCTACTATTGTGTATCAACTGAGTCTCGGTCAGAGCATTTTGTCTTAAATTCCTATTCCCTATATAATGTCTTGTAATAATTCCTATAATAATTCTTGTAATAATTCCTATACACCTTTAGAAAACATCCTAAAGTGTGTAATGCAACATCAACTCCTAAAAGATATTCAATAGAGTCATC
Source organism: Cryptomeria japonica (assembly GCF_030272615.1). Taxonomy (NCBI): domain Eukaryota; kingdom Viridiplantae; phylum Streptophyta; class Pinopsida; order Cupressales; family Cupressaceae; genus Cryptomeria; species Cryptomeria japonica. Next base: position 616,540,451 of record NC_081405.1, on the reverse strand, counting down.
AAATTGATGCTTTCACCGAACTCGGTCAACAAGTAGAAGATATGGGTAGGATCCCTAACTTACTTTTGAGATATTCAACAGTGTCCCTTGGTAGTGGCTTGGTGAAGATATCTGCTATTTGTTCCTTTGTGCTAACATACTCCAACACCACTTTCTTCTCTTGAGCTTCTTCTCTAAGATAATGATATTTGATAGAGATGTGCTTTGTCTTAGAGTGCATAACAGGGTTTTTTGAAATATTAATGGCACTAGTATTGTCACAGAATATAGTTACTGGCTCGGTAACATTCTCATTTATACCTTCCAAGAGTTGTTTGATCCATGCAATGTTGGTTCAATTCAATGCTGTAGCAATGTATTCAACTTCTGTTGTTGACTGTGAAACACATCCTTGTTTCTTGCTAAGCCAACTCACTAGTCTTTCTCCTAAAAAGAAAGCTCCTCCACTTGTGCTTTTTCTATCATCAATGTTGCCTGCCCAATCAACATCAGTATAAACTTTTAAATCAAAATCTATTCCTTTCTGATGTACTAAGCCATAATCCTCAGTGCCTTTCAAGTATCTAAAAATTCTTTTGATTGTTGTCATGTGTGTTTCCTTAGGATCTATAGAGAATCTTGCAACTATACCTACTACATGTGCTATGTCTAGTCTGCTGTGAACAACATATTGTAGCTTTCCAATCATGGATCGGTAAAGTGTCTCATCAATAGATGCAGATTCATCATTATTTGATAATTTATAGTTGGTAGTCATAGGAGAACTTATTGGCTTTGAATCCTTCATTCCAAATTTCTTCAAGATTTCCTTTATGTACTTGGATTGAGTAATGAAAATCTCATTTTTCATTTGCAGTATTTGTAAACCTATAAAATACTTTATCTCACCAATTAATGACATCTCAAATTCTTTTCTCATTTCATTTCCAAAGTTCTTGTGTAAAGAGTCATTTCCACAAAATATAATATCATCAACAATTATGGCTAAGATCAGTATTCCATTTTCATCATTCATCATGTACATGTTGTTGTTCTCACTTGTCCTTATAAAAACAATCTTAATCAAATAAGAGTGCAATCTTTCATACCATGCTCTAGGTGCTTGTTTCAAACCATATAAAGCTTTGTTCAATTTACATACCTGATTTTTATTATTGTCTTCAACAAATCCTTCAGGTTGTTCAATAAAAACTTCTTCTAATATTCCATTCAGAAATGCAGATTTGACATCCATTTGATATACCTTGAAATTTTTTAAAGCAGTATAGGCTAGCAATGTTCTTACTCCTTCAAGTCTAGCAACAGGTGCAAAAGTTTCACCATAATCAATTCCTTCTTCTTGAGCATAACCTTTGCAAACTAGTCTTGCTTTGTTTCGAATAACCTCTTCTTTTTCATTTATCTTGTTTCTAAAATCCACTTTGTACCGATTACATTTTTGTCCTTTGGCCTTGGAATTAGTGTCCATGTGTCATTCTTCTCGATTTGATCAATCTCTTCTATCATAGAATTTATCCAATCTTCACTGTTAAATGCCTCTTTCACTATTCTTGGTTCAAATTCAGATATCAAACATTTGTTATGTCTCAGTTTGTTCCTTGTCATCACTGGATCATCCTTATCTCCTATAATCTAACTTGGTGCATGGTGTCTTCTAACATACTTGGCTAATAAAGGCTCAGTAGGCTCTGTATGATCTTCTTCATCACTCAGTAACTGGATATTCTCTTCATTTTCTTCAACAGTCTTCTCGGTAAGACTTCTCAGTTGAACATAGACAAATTCATCATAGTCGTCTGGTTCCTTGGAATTTCCTTCATCATTTCTTTCTGCAAATTCATCAATTTTCACATTTGCACTTTCTACTATTTTGTTAGATGATTTGATCAGACATTTAAATGCTTTGCTTCTAGAAGAATAACCTAGAAATGTTCCTTCTTCACTTTTCTGATCAAACTTGCCATTTCTATCATCTTTGTGAACATAGCATCTACTTCCAAAGATTTTAAATAACTTACATTAGGTTTCTTGTCATACCAGATTTCATATGGTGTCTTCAAAGTACCTTTCTTCAATTGAACTCGGTTCAAGGTGTAAACTGCTATGCTTATTGCCTCTCTCCAAACTAATTGTGGCACCTTCTTTTCAATCATCAGTGTTCTAGCACAATCCACAATAGATCTATTTCTTCTCTCAGCTATTCCATTCTGCTGTGGAGTTCTCGGTGCAAAGACTTGTCTTTTAATACCATGATCATTGTAGAATAAGTTGAACTCATCAGATGTGAACTTTCCTCCTCTATCTGATCTAAGACATTTCAGTTGTCTTCCTATTTCATTTTCAACTCTTGCCTTGTACAATTTAAACATTTGAAAAGCTTCTGATTTTTCTTTTAAAAACATTACTGACATCATCCTTGAATAGTCATCCACAAATAATATGAAATATTTATCACCATAATAACTTTGAACTTTCATAGGACCACAAAGATCAGTGTGCACTAGATCTAAAATTCTCTTAGAAGTGTAAGACTTACTTTTAAAGCTTGATCTTGTCATTTTACCCATTTGGCATCCTCGACACATAGCATTCTCAGGTTTTTCAAGACTCGGTAGACCTCTTACTCGGTGCTTCTTGCTTATTTTGATCAGATTATCAAAATTGACATGACAAAACCTTTTATGCCATAACCAAGTATCATCTATCTTTGCATACAAACACTTGTTATGAGTTGAGTCAAGGTGAAATGTGTTACCTTTTGTTTGTGTCCCGATAGTAGCTAATTTTCCATTCTTGTCATGAACTTTGAGAATTCCTTTCTGAAATTCTATTCAGTAACCTGTGTTGTTTAGATGTGCTACACTCAACAAATTGTATTTCAAACCTTCAACCCAATAAAAATCATTGCATCTTGCATTGTCAAGAAGTGTTATAGGTCCTTTACCTTTCACCGAACATGGTACATCATTACCAAATCTAACATAGCCTCCATCATAATCTTCTTATATAACAAACTTGTGTTTATATCCTGTCATATGATGTGAGCATCCACTATCTATAATCCAAGAATCATTAGTGTTTATGTGAGATATTAGGGCTTTTTCTTCATACCTTTCTTCATCTGATCCATCTTTGATAGCCACATAAACTACTTCCTCTGTATCAGTCTCATCTGATTTATCATCATTGGATTCCTCATCAGCTATTAAGCATGTCTTTTTATCTCTTCTTCTGAAGTTTCGATGTCCTTTGTAATGATTATCTTTCTGTCTGTTATCTCAGTAATCTCTCTTTTTAGTAAAATCTTTGATTGGATAGTTAGAAGCCATATGTCCTATCTTGTCACAATTGAAACATTTCAAAGATAGTTTTCCTTTATACTTACCTTTGCCTCACGATATCCTTTTGGCTAATAGTGCTTGAAACTCTTCTTGCTTTCTGATTTCCTCATATAGTTTGTGTACTTCCTCAATGTTCTTACGAAATCTTTCACTTGCTCCACTGTGACCTCCTTTAGAGTACTTATACTTTCTTTCATTTTAATCATTAGATTCATCAAGATGAAAAGAACTAAATGCAGATTCAACTTTATTTACCAAAGATCCACTGTTATCAAAATTACTTAACTCAAATGCATGTAGCTTACCACTAGTAGCATCTAAAGAAACTGGCATATTAGGTACAGACCTCAATTCATTGATTGTAGAGACTCGGATTGCATAAGTTGGTAGAAGGGTTCTCAACAACTTACTTGTTATATCCTTTTCTTCAATAGTTCCACCTGCTCCTTTGATTTGATTGACAATCTCCTTTAGTCTTGTACTGTATTGAGTTATGTTCTCACCTTCATTCATCCTCATAGATTCAATTTGTCTTCTTAGACTATCTTCTTTTTCTCTTTGAACATGTTCATCTCCTACATATACTAATATGAGCTTATCCCACATTGCCTTTGCATCATTGTAGCCTTCTAGTTCATTAAACTCTGAGTCAGTCAATGCAGATGTTATTTCAATCATTGCTTGAATATGTTCTTGCTTTGCCTTTATCTCTTCCATAGTCAATGCATAGGTGCTCAGTGTAACAAAATCATTCTCCAGATAGTATACCGCATATTCTCCAACTCCTAATAGATGCAGCTGCATCCTTTTCTGCCATGTAGAGAAACTTGACTTGTTCAGCTTCGGTGCATCCCTCTTATACATCTTTGAATCTTTAACTCAAGTGCCTTTAAACTTTTCCTTCCGGAGTTCAAAGCTCTGATACCAATTGATAGTTCTGATACTTAATATACGTACAAATCCAATAGCCAATAAGATGAGAGGGGGGGCTGAATCATACAAACTTAATCTTCCATAAAAACATCAGATTCAACCTCGGTAACATATATCTCAGTAATATAACCAAAACTGTCAAACATGCAAACTCAAAAGCATATAAACATCATAAACCTCATAACACCAGATTTAACATGGAAACCCAAATAGGGAAAAACCATTGTGGGATTTCAGACCCACTAAGAAATATACTCTTCTAGAGTATGCTCTGTTAAAGAAAATCCTATAAAAGATTACAAACACATTGCTAGATGTGACTCGCTTAAGGGATTTCCCTCAGATCTGTTAGGATCTTCACCTTGTTAGAGTGACCTTGTTAAAGGATTTCAAACACTCAATCAGAATGTCACCTTGCTAGAGGGTTTTACAAATAAGACTGTTAAGTCCAGTTGATTAAGAGATTTTCTGCCACTTTCACAAAATAACAGTAATAAGAATCTATCTGCAGCTTCACATCTAAAATGCTCAAGCAGATTCCTATTTGTTCAATACAATCTAGACATAGAACTAATCTTGTCTATCTATTGGGCTTCTAAACTCTGTTATTCAAACAGGTCTTCAAGCTTCTGTGTTCGGTAATCACTATGTAGCATCCCTGTGCATACACTTGCCTGCATGCCTTATTTATCAATAGTTTCCAATTTATAAACAATTAGTTAACCACTTAATCTCCTTGATCACATTTCCCATGATCAATCATAGCCATTAGATCTTCAATCTTGTCCAGGTTCAATGCCTCTTTCGATCTAAAATTTTTTTACCCCACCTTGGAACTTGCATACATTTCTTGGAACTTGTGCCAGGGTATTGCGGTTCACTCTGTGATGTAGATCTTCATACCGACTTTTCATTGCCTTAGATTCATTGAAAAACATCATCCACAACTCACCAATCATTTAATCAGTTCCAGCTCATCAACTTCCATCATTAAATAGCGGATGCAAACATTTAATGCATTCTGTTATAGCTTGGTTACAACTCAGTAGCAACTCGGTTATAACTCGATGAATACTAAACTTCACTCGATAGACCTTCCACCTTCATTAACTGATAGCGATAACCTTAGGGTTTATCGACTAGGTTCTTTTCTTGGTAACATAGTATAGTATTAACCTTTACCATTTACAACATATGTATGATGTTAAAACAATCTAAACATCATGATCTCATCATTGTCTGACTTGGTAGTAGTTTCCCATTGAATACCTTATTCATCCCCTTATTCATCATATTCTTTCTTGTGTCTTTTACCAACATCTTTGTATTCTTTAAATCATACTTCTCAAGATATGGCAACATCATACTGAATTAGAAAATCAATTTCTTGACATTAATGACAAAATAATAATATCAAGACATTAAACATTTTTAATCAGTTATATCCATGCTCATCAACAACCTTCTTAATATCCTCATTGAAATGCCAACAATCTTTCATTGTTTGTTATAATGCAATATTGCCAACAAGAAGGACTATGCTCACTTTGTTAGATTATAGGAGCTAGGATTAAAGTTTGTGAAAACTCATCTGATAAATGTTTGTCCACATCAATATATTCATGCTCACTGTCAGAAGCATTAAGAGTTGTATTTCCATTATGAATAACATTTTCACCCATTTCTTCGCCAAAGTTTAAAGCAGGAGGAGCAAGAACACGAATAGGAGTAAAACCATCACATGTTTTATGCAACTTATGATTTGGAGATGTAGGTTGAACATCTTGCTTAGGAGAAAAGGGAATCATGTCAATTGTTGGAGTCTGAGGAGACTGAGTATTTTGATGGATAGCTTCATGAGCTCAAACATGATGTATTCATCGGTGTTCTCTCGCACAATGATTCCATCTAGTCTTAGTGGAAGGCTAAGAAGGAGGAGGAACCTTTGAAGAAGTAAGAATGGTTTTCTCCTTTATAGTGGAAGGTTTAGGTTGAGGTCTTTTTGGTTGAACAATAGGAGAGGCAGGCCTCTTCTCTCGATAAGAGGAAGGAGGTGGAACTGCATGATAGAAAGGAGGAATATTAGGTGTAGGAAGGAGACCAAGTCCATCATGGGGAGGAGGGATAGGTCTAACCTTAGGAAGAATATTGGTCTTGTCCTTAAGATAAGGTAAAGTCACATCCATAGGAGTAGGTGGACAATTTTCCTTAGGAGGGAGATTAGTTCTATCTGAGAGGGGAAGAACCTCATTGTGAAGAATAATAGGAATGTCAAGTGTTGGAGATCTAGGTTGACTTAAGGATAAGACCATATGGTTCTTCCATTTTTGATAAGATTGAAAAAGAGCATCGCTCCTTGATGGAAGAGATTGAAAATGTTTGGGCCAAAAGAGATCAATAGGAACATCGGGGATTCTTTCAGATGGACAAAATAAGCTATGATTCATGGTTATGATTTCTCCATTGTGAGGAAATTTAAGACACTTGTGGATTGGAGAAGCAATAGCCTTCATGGAAGATAGCCAAGGATAGCCCAACTTCACATGGAATTGCGTAGAGGAAGGTATGATAATAAAGTCAACATCCATGGATTTAGCATGGACTTCGACATGAAGGGTAACAGATGCAGTGGTAGGACAAGAGAAGCCATAAAATAACTTCACCAATAAATTAGAACCATCATATAGTGGTTTATGTAATCGTAAAGTGAAAAGATGCTCTTCATTTGTGACATTAACCATACAAGAGGGATCAATCAAGGCACCATGGCAAAGGATATCCTTGACCCTTGTAGCTATGTATAAAGGGCCATCAAGTTCTCTAATGGTCTCGCTAGGGTCAAATGTAATACAAGGATCCTTAGATGTATCTTGTGTTACTACCATATTAACAAAGTTTGGAGCCATAAAGATGAGTGTTTCAAAAGACAAAGAATTAGGCACAATCTCAATAATGTTAGAGGTATGAGATGGCAAGCGATCAGTGAAACTATTAAGATTTTAATTAGGACGAGAAACTAATTTATTCCCTTTATTATTCACAGCTCCCATAGATATAGTATTATTATCAATCAAGTCTTAAGCCTTATGTTTCAATGCAAAACATTTCTTAGTATCATGACCAAGTTGACGATGAAATTGGAAAAATGAATTGTTATCAAAATGAGGAGATTCAAGTTTGGAAGGATAAACTTGTTTTATAAGAGGAATTTTGATAGCATTTCTATGCAATAACTGAGCCATAATACTATGCAAAGATTCATTCAAAGGAGTAAACTGTCTCTCTCTTTGGAAAAATTTAGAAATAGGAGGCACACCTGTTGTAGCATTCACATGGTTGTTGTTGATTGGATCATTGAACTTGATGAAGCATTTTGTTGGTTTTAACTTTGCAAATGGTTGTTGAACACTCTCCCCCTTATCACTCAGAGCCATAGGAGTGGATTGCTCCATTTGACTCACAACCAGTTGATAATTATGGAGTTTGCACACAACTGAAAAAGGAAGTAAAATCAGACAAGAGAAGCTTTTCCCTGATATATTTTTGTAAATTAGAAATCAAAATTATTTGAATATCATTATTAGGCACATGAAAAGAAATTTGAGCACACAAATGCTTATATCTACCAATGCAATTAGTCACTCTCTTCAACACCTTGTTTACAATGCATTAAATCAGTCAAAGTGATTTTAGGACCAATATCGTTTTAAAATTGTTGAATGAAACAATTTTATAGTTGTTTAAAGGAAGTGATAGAATAAGAAGGGAAAGAGAAATACCATTGTAAATCCTTATCTCTTAATGTTCTTGTAAATGGTTTTGTAAGCAATCGTTGATAATAAGCAAAATCAGTACACAAGGTTTGAAATGTTTTGACATGCATAAGAGAATCACCTTTTCCATTATAGAGTTCCAATTGAGGGATATCCACATGTTTAGGTGGCACAAATTTCAAGAGAAAGTGGGATTGCAACATCAAAGGTGGGCACACTAAACTTGGATTGACTCATGAAAGCAATTTGTTGTTGTAAGGAAGACACGGTTTGGGAAAGATTGTTGATTATCATTTCGGTGGAAGAATTCATGTTAGACATAGGTGATTGAGAAGGTGGTGTGATGTTATTGAAAGAAGGCATGGACTGAGAATAAGGTGGTGGGACACTATGATAAGTAGGCATTGGTGATGACTGTGTAAGAAAAGGGACACTTAAAGGAGGAATAAAGTTGTTGAAGGAATTGCCCCCTTGTGTCACACTGATTGGTTGATGAATAGTAAGAATACTCATGGAAGACATAGGTAATGATGGAGGATTAAATGAAGAAGAGGGATTACCCCCATCACCTATGGTTGTAGGAATGACATTTTGATTTTAAGTAGTCATGATGTTGGATGTGAAAGTAGGAATACTAGTAATAGGATTGGTCAAAGGAATAGAGGAATTAACTTGTGTTGAAGGTTGTGAGTAACCTAGGGTTTTGGCACAACTCTTCATGGGCATGACATTAGAAACAACAATATGTGCAATGCCACACAATATATCAATTCCATTCTTGTCACTTTGAAGCATATATTTAAGACCTTCAACTAATGGAAGAGATTCACTATTAGGGTATTCTGGGGACATCCATTGTTGAAAGCTATCAAATTGATTGTCTAATGTAAAAATTTGATCTAAAGAAACTATAGTTAAAGCTTCTTCTTCATCATGAGATCCCTCAATGGGCACATGATTAGGATGGGAAGAATTAGCATGATCGTCATTAAAGAAGTCACCCAAATTAGGCTCCATTTCCTTAGTATTTAAACATTGGGAAGCCTTAATTCTAATGCTTAGTCTAATGGGGATAGGATAGGTAGGACGAATAGTGGTAAAACTCATGCACTAGAGGAAAAATTTGAATTTTTAATTGTAGGACAAAGCTTGCAAAAATTGAGTAATGCAAAATTTAAGAAAATAATTATTACACAATTTGAAATTTGTTGGGGGAAGAGGATGACACAATTTCCTAAAATGAAAGGAAATTGGAACTTTAAAATTAGGGCCAAGGGAATACCACTTAATTTTAAAATTAATTTTTTTTAAACTAGGGTAGACAATAATTAATCTCTTAATTTTAAAATTTTTCTTGAAAGTTGAAATGTTGAATTTTGAAGGTATTTCTGATTCTAGAAGGTTCAAAAATTGATAAAATCAACCAATCTTTTGGATTTAGGCTATTAAATACAATCATAATAGTCTCCCAAAATTTCAGAAAAAAAGTCAAGGACTATGGTGGGAATGCACATGGTCTGACCAACTTTTTTTCAAATTTGTAGGGATGGATATTATGATGATTTTAAAGCTAACCCCAAAAAAGGGGCAAATTTTAGGATCTTTAGATGGGCGAAATGAAGACACAAATGTGAAAATAGGACCCTATTAGGGTTTTGAAGAAAAAGAGGAATTGAAGTGCAACTTTGAAAAGGGTCAAACCTAATGTGTAGGGACACCTTGGAAAATGTTTAAGAATCTGAATTTTAATGAAATTGATTTGAAATTCACACAAAATCCAATTAATTTTAAATATTATGGTTTGATGACTTAACCACTTAATTTTGAATATTGAATTTTTGGAAAAAGGGGGGGAAATTGAAAATTTGAATTGTAGAACTGGAAACAAATCTAAGAACAATTAGAAATCTAAAAATTAAAGGGAAATCCAATTTTTGCACAAGTTCAATATGATTTTTAAAAATTACAGTTTGAACAAGTAACCTCTTAATTTTGTAAATTTTAATTGCAAATTGAATAAGACAATGAGGAAATTGAATTTGACAAACAAATCAATTTTCAAATCTAAGACAACTACAAGCAGTTTTTAGAAATCACAGGTTCAATTTTAAATTTAAAAACTAGGGTTTTTAATGAATTAACCACTAAGTTTGCAGAAAGTTGAAACTTGTAAATGAAAAAATATGCAATGTTGTTCAAACGATAGCATGTAAGACATCGGGTTCACCAAAATGTAATGGTGGGAAAATGATGAGTGATAAATCATGAGGAAAACTAACCCTTTCCCTCAAAGAGAGATGAGAGTTTCACTATTGATTATCCTTCAAGAACTCTTCACCATTACATTAGGAAGATAAGGGATAGTTCACTAGATTCAATCTTCACACAAAGATGATAGATTGAACTCTGAATGAATGAAAAGTGTTAGGATGATCCCTTCTTCCTTTGTTTGATTTGGAAAGGAAATTGATTGAATTATGTAGTGCAAAAGTGACAAAAAATTGATTATAACTTGAGATCTGAATATGGGATGAAGTTGTGCACTTGGATTTGGTAGTAAATGTTGAGATGAAGTTGCCCTATAAATTTGATGAAAAGTTGTCCCGATCGCAGCGAGAATGTACATGGTCCTCTGAAAAATCCATGACAAGAAAATGGTTTTTCTGCCTCTACAAATGAAACCTAAATCTGAAAGTACAGCTACGCACCTGCAACCTACACACAAAAAAGAGAGGGAAATGTGTTGGGATTGGGGGTTTGCTTTTAGGTCAAACCCCTGTTTTGGAATCAACAAAGTAATGAAAGAAAGTACTTGCAAGTAGATGTAAATGAAAGACTTAATTTTAAATCACCTCAAGGGAGGTTGTAGTAGCAATGTTGATAGAAATGTTTGTATAGAATTGTATGTTGAAATCAATCTCCTCTTAAATGGTTGAATCCTTGACTTGAATGCAACACCTAGCCTTGAAGGGAGACTTGAGAATGCTCAATGCTGGAAAAAAATGCTTGAATGCTTGAATGCTTGATCGCTTGTGACCTTATCGAAATTCCACCTATTGAACTTATGAAAATGAGAGAAAAAATGCCCTCTTAATTACATGTTTGAAGGATTTGAATTTAGTCACGGGCAGACATCAGGGAGATTTCCTTCTCAGTGCACAACCCATAATGCATTCTCTAGAAAGGTTCTACCCCAAAATAGGGTAGGGATAGGGGCGCCACGCCCCTATCCTACCCCTTTCTCTAGGGTAGAGTGTGAATAGAGTGATGTAGAGGCAAGGAAGAAGCTATTTTTGCAAGTCGAGCACTCTCCAATCTTCGATCAGGCTAGAGGATTCAAGTTTGCATGTGTGAGGACCCTAATTTAGTTGCAAATTTCTAGGGTCACAATTTTATGACTACAATTAATAATCAATTTCACATAGAATAACATTAAAAGTTACTAGGCCTGATAGCTTCCTAATGTTCTTTTTTCAAACCTTTTGGTAGATTATTGGTTCGGATGTTGTGCATGCTGCAAGAGAGATCTTTGGTTCCAGATCACTTCTTAGGGAACTAAATGTCACCTTTTTTGTCCTGATCCCTAAGAAACCTGATGCCAGTTCCTTTCAGGACTTTAGACCCATTAGTTTATGTAACTCGATCTCTAAAATATTTAACAAGATCATTGTGTTTGGGCTTAAAAAATTTCTACCCTCTTTGAGTTTTAAGCATCGGAATGGTTTTGTTCCTGGTAGATAGATTTTGGAAAAAAAGAAGTAAAATTTACTAATTAAAGTGTGGTGGCTTGTGTAACTTCAATTTCAGCATTTTATCAGCAACTAAATTATAGTGTTTACTTTATAAAAAACTACATTCAAATAATTGTTTTTAATTTTGTTAAAATTACAAAGATAATATAGACAAAAGAATATAAATTTTATTAGTTTACATCATTTCAAAATTCAAAACATATATCTCTCTTTCTATTGATTTACTTTGAAAATTTGAATCAACATTGACCATTTCCTTTTTAAAAGTGTGACACAACTTTGTACTTTTACCCTGTCCATGAGAATATACATTCATTGTCTGTCGATAAGAAGTCAGGCTTCTTGTTGAAGTTGGATCTCCTCAAAGCTTATGATCAGGTCAATTGGATTTTTTTGTTTAAAGTACTTCAATCCTTTAGTTTTGGTAACCATTTCATCCAGCTTGTCAATCAGTGTGTTACCACTCCCAAATTTTTGGCTCTGGTCAATGGATCGGTGTCTAGTTTCTTCTCAACATTGAGGAGTATTAGATAGGGGGACTGTCTCTCCCCATTTCTCTTTATTCTAATGAGTGAAGCTTTCAGCAAAATTATCAAAAGAGATATCAGGAAGAGCAATATGATGGGTTTACGACCTTCTTCCCGAGCTACCTTTTGCTCCCACCAACAATTTGTTGATGATACACTGTTGATGGGGGAAAGTTTGATTAAAGAAGAAAATATTATTAAATTTATCCTAGATACTTATGAGAAAGGATCGGGGGAAAAGGTCAGTCTCTCTGAAAGCTCTATTTTCTTCATGAATACTCTTTAGCATCGAAAAATGAAGATTGCAAATATTTTGGCTACAAGATGGGTGCTCTCCCTGATTCGTATTTGGGTCTACCCTTCTGCGTGGGACCTACCCTAGACTCCTTCTGGACTAGTCTGATTGATAGATTTCAAATAAAGGTTGTTGGCTAGAAAGGTGCTTTGTTAAGCCAAGTGGGTAAACTTCAATTAATTAAGGCATCGCTTCATAACCTTCCCATCTATGCTATGAGTCTCTTTAAAATCTTGACCAAATTTGCTGATAGAATGGAAAGAATACAAAAGCACTTCCTATAGTCGAGTACTCAATCCAAGAGTAGGCTTCATTTGGTTGCCTAGGATAAGGTTTGTTTGCCTAGAAATAAGGGAGGCCTGAATATTAGACATTTGAGAGACTTCAACAGAGCTTTAATGGCTAAGAAGCTATGGAGATGTTTAAAGGAGAACAATGAATGGATTGATATTTTCAAGGACAAATACCAATTCATGGTTTCCAGAGAATGTTGGAAAATGATACCCTCCCAACTTCAGTCTCTGATCTTTGGAACAACTTCTTCAAATCCACTCCCATTATTTCTTAGGGAAGTCGATGGGTTCTAGGAAATGGTAGAGTTATAAGGTTTTGGGATGCTTGGTGGATAGGAGAGGGACCATTGTCTAATTTGGTTTGGGGTTCACAATTCAAAGAGAAATGCATTAATTTGATTGGAACTTTGGTTTCAGTTTATATAAGTGATGGAGTTTGGGTGGACCTCTGAAGCTTTGATTCTTCTTTGTCTCCTTTGCATTCTTGGTAGAACCTAATCATCATTCCATCCTCTCTCATGGAAGATGTAGTCATGTGGAATGGTTCTACCTCTGGGCATTTTTTGGTAGCAGATACTTTCAAAATCATCACCAAGTCTTTTTATCCTCCCCCCTTTTGGGCTGGAGTTTGGAATAAACTCTTAATTCCTAATTTTAATATCTTCTTCTAGTTATTCATTCCAAACAAGATCTAGCAACCATTGATAATAACTGTAAACATGGGATCCCCATCACTAATAGATGCTTTTTTATGTAAAGAAGAAGCTGAAAAATATTGATGATTTTCTCTTACATTGCTCCTATGCTAGGAACATTTGAGCCTTCTTTTCTCAACCTGTGGAATATTATTTAGGTCCCCCCTGATTTTATACAAAACTTCTGGTAATAATGGAGGTGCCCATATGGAAACCATGTGATTGGTATTTTATGGAATTTATTGTTGGCAATTTGGAGGAATTGATTATGTGTTGCATTAATGTTTTGTCATTGATTACAACACAGGTTGTTTTGGTTGTTTACCAGTTTCTGATTGATTCCGTTAGAGTGGTTGATTATGATATTGATCCAGTGCAATCCATTATGCTTTGGTTTGTGGAATTGGTTTGGATATGTCATTCATGTTATTTAGATGTGTATCATGATTATTTGGTTCGAGATTTGATGACTCGGGAGCTATCATTTGTTCTAGTAAGCGTTTTGGTCACCGGTAAGGGTTTTACCAATAGAGCTTTTTTGAAGATCTTTTGTTGCACATGATAAGTGGTGTTGGTGCAGCTTCTAGATGGATTTAAAGATGCTATTGGTTATCTTGTTCATGTTCCATTTCATCAGTAGTGTTGAATTTGGTTTATGGCAACTTATTTTGGGTCCGGTGTTATCTAGGTTATGGACCAGTTTCTATAACGTGTTGGAGGATGTTCCTGATGCATTACCTGCACGATTTAATGATTGGTTTACATTGTTTTCAGCCTAAGATGACTTGGTTGATCATTGGATTATGGGTTTATGTTATGAACTTATTGTATTATCTTGTAGGTGGCCGACCTAATTGTTTAGGTTCCGAGTTGGTATAAATATGATGTAAGACCTCTTTGTAGATCATGGGTTGATAGGAGAAAGGTTATCAGATGGTCCATGTATGAATAATGTTGAAATCATATGTGGAAGGTTTGGTTTATCATAGGTGATTGAATTGGGTTTGTAAGATAGGTTTACAGCCTTTGATATTGAGCTTAACTGAAACTGTACTCAAGCACAAGAGATGCTCTACTTGCAGTTCACTCTTCTTTCCAGATTGTAGTTCAATGTTTATGTAGTTAGTGAGGCTCCTTTTTGTGATAAGCAATGTGCTCTAGGTTGTTGGCCTTCCTGCAAGTGCATGCCCCTCATATTCTAATCACATACTTGGGTGGCTACAAGAAGTTGAGTCCCACTTTTGGGAAAAAAGTGAAAGTGTTTTCCCTATTTTTCAAATTTTATGTCGATTGACGTCAAAATTTGAGGCACTTAGAGATTGAATCTTAGAAAACTTCAATAATAGAAAATGTAGTGCTCGGAGTCTAATTTTCAAATATGTAATTTATTTCAATACCCACATGCTAGAAATTGATTTTTACTATACATGTTTAAAAACCACTTTTTAAAAATGCCTGTTTCAGGACCATACCACACGTGTACGCCCACCATATTTTGATGTAAATAAATGATTTTTTGCAAATCCTTCTAGGAAAAGATACCTAAGACACCAAATATTAATGAGAATATTTTTTATTATGTTTTTATTCAATATATTTTTTTTTATTAATTTTTGATTGACTATAAAGTACATTTTCAAAACATCTGGTGTACGACCACCATAATTTGATGAAAATTTTATTTTAATTTTTTTTTCTTCAATCTTCAAAATAATTGTATGTAGATTGATGTCATGTAATTTATTTTCCAGAAAACCCCTTTAGTAAACCTCACTATTTTACATTTAGGTACCACTTTTGATTAATAAATAATACAAAAATAGTAAAAATAATCATATCACTATGAAATTTACATTTTTTAAATTAGGATAGTGAGAACTCTAATGGGTTTTTTGTTTCATCAAAAAATACGATCATGAAGACGTTCAAAAAATTATGGCAAGGCAGAAATCTAGTATTCCAGAGCCTTAGCCATTTTTTTGGAGGTCCAAGCATAGGCGTGTTCCCACCAAGCCTAACCCAAAGCAAGAACTGAGGCATAGGTGTGTTTCCCACTCCATCTTTTATGAAATGAGCGCCTGTTATATAAAATTCAGAAAACAGGCACCCATTTTGAAATTTATAGCATTTTAAGAAACATGTGCCCATTTTTAGAAATGTGTACTCATTTTTAGAAATGTGTCCTCATTTTTAGAAACGTGCCCCCATTTTTAGAAATGTTTGCCCATTCTAAAATTCATGTACATGTTTCTCTACTGTGGTCCGATCCTAAATGGGTACCTATTTTTAAAATGTGCACCCATTTTTTTTAATGGGTCGAGGCCCTGAGGCTAAACGGTTGTCTATTTCTTAAAAAATCAGCACTCATTTCTAGTGGCAAACTTTTTTGCTCACAGAATTCCACAGAATTTGGATCTAACTTCTTGCACCCACTCACTTGCTACAAAAGTTTTATCTAACTTTGGGTAGGCTTTTTACTGTGCTTTTTCCCTTTACCCAGTTTTCCACATACAAATCTTGGTGTCATGTGCTATGGATGGATGGTAACTGTTCTATGATTTATGTTTATGTTTAAATGCTTTATCAATAATTATGGTATTTGGTTTATGCATTCTGATATTAAGTTTATGTGTTCCAATAATAAGGATTTAAATTCTTAAACTTCTTTAATCTAGTGATGACTGATTCAGCTCCCCCTCTCAACTTTCCTCTGATTTTCTGAGTTGTCTAACAACTAGTATCAGAACTTGGTCCTATTTTTAGAATCTTAACCACTTGAGGAAGATCCTATGGTATCTAGCAGTTCAAGTTCATCTACTGCTGTTTTCTAGAGAGAAATTCCTAGGCTTGATGGAACAAATTACAGGGTATGGAAGATTTAGATGGAGACTCATCTAAGATGTCTTGGAAAGGAGATTTGGGAGATCATTGAGAATGGTGTTACATCATTTAATTCGACATTTGACAATCATCCTCTGGCTAGTGTGGATAAAGAGATTGAGAATGATTGTAGAGTTAGAGAAGCCCTTTTGTGTGGACTTTTTGATCAACAAATAATGCGACTAACTAACTGATCAACAAATAATGCGACTAACTAACAAATCAACTGCAAAGACTATGTGGGACAAATTGGAGACTCTGAATGAAGGTGACCCTACTATTAAAATTGCTAAACATGATGGTTACTGGGTAAGCTATGAAAATATGAAGATGGAAGAAGATGAAAAGATTACTTGTTTTATGGAGAGAGTTAATGAGATTGTTTTGGGAATTCAATGTTGTGGTGGATCTTTGAGCAAAGATGAAATAGTTTCTAAATTACTGAGAGCTTTGCCACCGATTTCTAAGATGGAAGATACTACAATTAATGAGTTGAGAACTATGGAAAACACATCTATTAATAGGGATACTTTGGTTGGGAAGTTATCTTCTTTTGAGCTTGAGCAATTTGGACCTTCTGGAGATGTTAAATCTAAACCTTCTTTTCATGCATCTACAACATCTACCAGCAAGACTGATTGGAAAGCTTTATATGTGAAGGAACTAGAGGATATGACGAAAGAAGATGAAGAGTTTGGGAAACTCGAAGCCTTATTTTCTAGAGGAGTACTTAAAGGACCAAAAGGAAGTAAGTATGAAGGAAAATCACCTTTTAAATGCTTTGCATATAATAAAATAGGTCATTTTGCATCTAGATGTCCTAAAGGAATTCAATATTTGAAGAAAGAGCTAGAAGATCTTTTAGGCCTAATCATGATTATCAGAACAAGCATAAGTACAGGAAAAACAAAGACAAATCATGCTACTATGCAGATGAGGAAGGTGTGACTGATTCTGATGAGGTACTGACATAAGATTCAGCTAGTGGATTCGGCAATGGAAAGGAATGCGTATTTTTTGCTATCAAGGAAGATGATCTGGTACCTGAAGAGAAGGCCCTTACTGCTAAAATTGAAGACAAGGATGAATGGGTAATTGTCAGTGGATGTTCACATCATATGATTGGAGATAAAAGGAAGTTCTTGTGTATGCAAGAATTTGATGGTGGTCTGGTTAGAATTGGAGATGACAAAGCATGCATGATCAAGGGAAAAGGGACAATATCATTAGACAGTAAGCATAACACTATAATGTTTATAATATTGAACATTTAAGGCATAATATTTTGAGTGTAGGACAATTGGGGGATAAGGGATTTCAGTTATAGTTCAAGGATGAAAAATGCAAGATTATCAATAGATCTGGTTTGGAAATTTCAACCGGTACATAGAATAAAGGTAATATCTTTCATTTGAACTTCGGTGAGAAGACATGTTTGATTGCACAAATTGATGAGAGTTGGCTATGGCATAAGAGGTTGTGTCATGTGAATTTTGATTGCATTGTGAAGATTAGTTCTACTAAGTTAGTTAGAGATATACCTAAGATTGTAAAGCCCTATAATCTGGTATGCAAGGAATGTCAAATGGGAAAGCAAGTCAAGAATTATTTTAAGAGTATACAAGAAAAAGCTAATGATGTTCTTAATTTTATTCATACTAATTTGTGTGGTGCTAGAATAAAATTTTTTCAGGGTGATATATATTTCATGCTAATCATTGATGATTATTCTAGAATGATGTGGGTTACTTTTCTAAGGGAGAAGTCTGAATCATTTGCAAAGTTTAAATTATTTAAAGCTAAAGTTGAGACAAAGACAGGATTGAAGATTGAATGGTTAAGGTCAGGTTAGGGTGGAGAATTCACATCCGGTGAATTTAACAGTTATTATGAGAAGAAAGGGATAAGGAGACAGTTCTCTGCACCTCAGACACCTCAGCAAAATGGAGTTGTGGAAAGGAAGAACAAAACTATCTTGGATGCAGCTAGAACCATGATGATGGAAGCTAATATACCTCATATCTACTGGAGAGAAGTTGTAAGCACGATGATATACACATTCAATAGAGTTGAGATCAAAGGAGATACTAGTAAGACACCTTATGAGTTATGGTTTGGTAATACACCGACAGTTAAGTATTTCAGAATTTTTGGTAATAAATGCTATATCAAAAGAGATGATTTCATTGGAAAGTTTGATCCTAGATGTGATGAAGAAATATTTCTTGGTTATTCTAATGAAAGAAAAGCATATAGATGTTATAACAAAAGATTGTAGAGAATTGTGGTGAGCACAAATGTCAATGTGGATGAGTAGAACATAAGTCAAATCAAAACTTATGAGAGAGAAACATCAGTGGAAATTATCATAACTGAATCGGTAGCACCTATACTAGAACAAAATGTTGAGCCAATTATTTTGGCAGTATCCAAAAATTTAATAGTAACTGAAGATCAGGAAAGAGGAACAGAAAATCAAAAGACTCCTAGGTATGTAAAGTTAAATCATTTTGAAGATCTGATCATTGGAGACAAAAGAAAAAGAGTGATTATAAGAGAAAGGTTGGTAGCTGATGAGGTATTTTTTAATTCTTAAGTTGAACCGACATTAGTAATTGAAGCTTGTAAAGATGAATTTTGGATGAAAGCTATGGAAGAAGAATTAGATCAAATAGAAAAGAATGACACATGGACTTTAGTTCCCCAACCTATAAATAAGAATGCTATTGAAACTAAATGTGTTTTTAGGAATAAATTGAATGAGGATGGACAAGTTGTAAGCAATAAAGCTAGATTGGTTTGTAAAGAATATTCTCAGAAGGAAGGAATTGATTACGGTGAAACCTTTGTACCGGTAGCTAGGATTCAAGTTGTGAGATTATTTCTTACTTATGTTGCTCATAAGAATTACAAGGTTTATCAGATGGATGTTAAGTGTGCATTTTTGAATGGAGATCTTGAAGAGGAAATTTATATTGAGTAACCTGATGGATTTTCACTTTCAGATGACAAAAACATGATTTGCAGGTTAAGGAAATCTTTATATGGATTGAAACAAGCCCCTAGAGCTTGGTATGCAAGATTAGATAAATATCTTGTGAAGCTTGATTTCACTAAAGGTAATGTTGACATTAATTTATATTATAAGATCACTGATGAGGACATATTGATTATTGAGGTCTTTGTTGATGATATCATTTTTGGAGGTGAAGATAAGCTGTGTATGGAATTCTCTAACAATATGAAGATTGGGGAAATAAGATTTTTCTTAGGTTTGCAGATTACTGAAACTGATAAAGGTATTTTCATGTGTCAAAGTAACTATGCTAGAGAGTTGTTGAAGAAATTTAGTATGAAAAATTGTAAACCGGTTAGTACTCGTATGGTTACAAGTGAGAAATTGATAAAGAAAGATGCATCTACGTCAGTAAATCCTACTAGGTATAATTCTATGATTGGTGGTTTGATATATTTGACTCAAACTAGACCAAATATAATGAATGCAATTTGTATTGTATCAAGATATCAGAGTGATCCTAGAGAAAATCATGAGAGTGCGGTGAAAAAGATTTTCAGGTATTTGTAGGGAACAATTGAATATGGTTTGTGGTATCCTAAAAATGATGACTTTACATTATGTGTATATACAGTTGCATATTGGGCTAGAGATGTTGATGACAAAAAGAGCACATCCAATGGAGCTTTCTTTCTTAGAAACTAACTTATTTCATGGATCAACAAGAAGTAGTCATGCACTTCTTTATCTACTGTTGAAGCTGAGTATGTTGCTACTACTACTAATTGTACATAAGTTCTATGGATGATGCAAATATTGAAGGATATAAAGGTGGGTTATAATGAACCGATAGTTATTCACTGCGATAACTCTATTGGTATTGATATATCAAAGAATCTGGTATTTCATTCTAAGACAAAGCACATATCTATAAAGTATAAATTTTTGAAGGAGAAGGTGGAAGAAAATGAAGTCAGACTAGTTTATGTGAAGACTAAAGAGTAGATTGTGGACATTTTCACTAAACCTTTGCCTAAAGAATCATTTGAGTACTTTAGAGATATATTAGGATTCTCTACCCCTTTTGTAGAGACCTGAATGATGCAGATTGGCATTAGTCTTGTATGAATTATCAAAGATTACTCATTTCAGATTGATATGGTGGTGCTACTACTCTGGGGGAGTAGTCAGTTTTATGATTCAAAGGATTTATGATTTTTCTTTGATGTTTTATGCTAGATATTTGGCATTGATGTCAAAAGGGGAGAGATATATGTGAAAAATAGAGCTTAACAAAATATCAGTCAAAAGTGAGTTTGGTTTAGAACTTCATTGCTATATCATTTTGTGGGAGAGTTGTTTGGCATTGTTGGCATTTGCATGAAGATTGCATTAATGATATGTTATGTTGTCATTGATGTCAATTGAATCGGTAATGGTATTTATGATATTGCTGATATTATTGTTGTTATTGATATTGGCTTGTAACTGGTAGGAAGAGCTTTGTGGAAGATCCTATAAACTGGTATGTTAGTTTGTGAGTTGAACGGGTAAACCAGTGTATAAGGTTAAACTCTTTTCTATGCAATGTAACTGGTAAACCCTACCAATTGGGTTTTTGTTAAACCCTAACCAATCAAGTTTGTTGGTTTAAGATCTAATGATGAACGGTAATGATGGAGACACGTGTGATCATTGTATGAGGTTAAGTTCAGATTGTTTTGGTGCGTTTGTTTGTTTATTTGATTGTCTAGGGAATGAGAAAAGTGGATTGCATCTAATGCATAGCGTGTGATGAGTTACAAAGTCCAATGAAGCAGTGATCATGGAGTGGTTGGAATTTTGTTGAAGAATGTGAAAAGATTGTTATGATTTCTAATGGTCAAGATTGAACTGACTTGTTTGTAATCTCTATGACAGAATTAGGTTCTTTTGTGCTACCGACCTAATTGATTTGTATTTAAGGTGGATGAAGTTGTTTGTAAAACTGTTGGCAAAATGTTGGCTGAAACTAGTTGAACATGTGGTTGCCTAACTAGAGAATGGATCTACAGTTTGTGTAGAAGCATATTGAAGCTTAAAAGGATCTGATCAACAAAATGTAGTGCTATTCAGACAGATGAAAAAACCTGTTGTTTTCTAATAATCACAACAGAAATTGAAATCCCCTAACCGGGTAAGTTCTAACAAGTTTGGTTACTTCTTAAATCCTCTAACAAGGTGGTCCATTAGCTTGGATTCTCAAACCCTCTACTGAGGTTACTCCTAACAGGGTATTTAGCTTTTCATCAAGGCTTTCTAAATCCCTTAACCAGGTGATTCCTAATAGAATCAGTTCTTAACATGACTTATTATAAAAGCTTTAACAGACTTGGCTCCTAACAGGGGGAACTTCAAAAGAATTTAGATAGCTATCCTTGTGAGTCTCATCTCATCGTGGTTTTTACCTATTTGGGTTTTCCACGTATAAACATTTGTGTCAAATGGTGAATGTTTTGGTGGTTATGATCTTATTTGTTAATTTGATTAACTTATGATAAGGCATGATAACTGGAAGCATTGAGATATTGAATATGTTGAGATATGATTAATAATTTTGATGTTTACAAGATTGAAGTTCTTTACTATTAAGTTGTTATAATAGTTAACTAGTTGATATTATGTATTGATCTTGATAGTAAAAGTTTACTTTGTGAGTTTGAATTTGAGATTGGGAAGTTTATATCAGTTTTTGAATCTAGCGATTCACCCCCCCCTCTTAGTAATCTATCAGATACTTATTATTTCATCATACCATTAATTGGTATGAGAGCATCTCAGGTCCTCTTTAACCTAAAATCCTAATGACTTGAGAAAAAGATCTTGTAGATCATGATGAAGAAAGAAGGTCCGAAGTTCAACAAAGATAAATATAGGATATGGAGTGACAAAATGAATATTTACATTAAGAGTTTGGATGCCAGTATTTGGATCATGTAGAAACTATGTATATTGCACCTACTGGAACCCTGACGGATGATCAGAAGAAAGAACAACAAGAAAATCATCAAGCATTGGAGGCTATTATCAGTTCCTTGTCTGATGCTAAATATGTAGATGTTCATGGTCTTGAAACTGCATATGAAGTATGGAAAAAACTTGAAGAGATTTATAGCAGCGATGAACATGTTAAGATTTCTAAAGAGGAGAGCCTAAGAGGAAAGTCTGATGACATGAGAATGTCTAAATATCCAACAGAATGGTCAAAGGATAAAAGAGATGGTGAAATAAAGAGTATAGGAGGGAAAGTGGAAGATGCCACAATGATCAATAAGGTATTGAGAACCCTGCTACTAGTCTATGCTATCCGAGTTGCAGCTATTTAGGAGCTAAAGTCCATTGACAAAACAAAGGTAACTCTTGACTCTATCATTGGAAAACTTACTGCTTTTGAATTAAATGGCTATGATGGTAGTGTACAGAAATCAGAATCTACATTCATAGCTTCTATCTCAAACCCATGTATGAGAAAAAGTAGAGATACTTGTCATGGTTATGAATCTAGATCTAGTAGAGATGCTTGTGATGAAGACAACTTAGTGGAACTTGAAGCATTTTTGGCAAAATGACTGCCTAGAGGTACTAGGAAATATAGAGGTAAACTACCTTTAAAATGTTTTACATGCAACAAGATTGGTCATATAGCAGCTAACTATCCTAATGGTGAAAATGAATACAAGAGAGACAAATTCAAGAAGTATAAGGGCAAAGGCAAGAGATGTTGTCTTATTGCTATTGATAGTGGTCTTACTGATGAAGAATATGATGATGATTCTAGTGAAGATATTGTGTTTGTAGATATTAAGGAAGAGATATCAGATCAGAAGGCACTAATGTCTAGGATGGATAACTCTAATGATTGGATCATTGATAGTGGTTGTTCACATCACTTGACCAGTGATCAGAGCAAATTTCTTTCCTTGAAGGAATTTGATGGTAGTTTTATCAGATTTAGCAATGACTCACCCTATATGGTTAAAGGTAAGGGAGTTATTTCTCTTAATGGTAAGAGCAGTGCTGATGATGTCTATTGGGTTGAAGGCCTAAAGTACAATCTTCTGAGTGTGGCATAACTTAATGACAGAGGATACCCACAAGAGTTTAGAAATGGTATGTGCAAAATCTTTGACAACAAAGGTGAATTGATTGCAACTGGGAAACAAACAAGAGGTAATCTATTTCATCTTAATCCTAAAGTTAGCAACTGTTTGATTGCAAATTTGATGATAGCTTGCTCTGGCATAGGAGATTTTGTCATATAAACTTTGATAACATTGTTAAAGTGAGCAAGTCCAAGACAATAAGAGGTTTGCCTCAGCTAGACAAACCGGTTAATACTCTTTGTAAAGAATGTCAGTTAGGAAAGATGACTTCTTGAACTTTCAAGAGAAAGTCCTTCTCAAAAGAGCACTTGTTAGATTTGGTTCATACAGATCTATGTGGACCAATAAGAACAAGAAGCATTCAAGGTGATAGATATTTCATGATCTTCAATGATGATTGTTCAAGGATGATGTGGGTCACATTCTTGAAGAATAAGAATGAAGCTTTTGGTAAATTCAAGGCATTCAAGGCCTTAGCTTAGAAAGAGAGTGGAAAAAAGATAAAATGTTTGAGAACCAATCAAGGTGGTGAATTTACTTTTGAGGAATTCAGTAAGTACTGTGATGAGAATGGTATCAAGCGATATCTTTCTTCACCAAGGACACCATAGCAGAATGGTATTGTTGTCATTGGGATTTGCACCTGATGCAAGCTTGAAATTCCTACAATCTAGTGACACATTGGACTGCTCTGAGGCTGTGGGTATCCTATTATGATAGCAGACCTCCAAATTATAGGCCAGCTTCCTATTTGATCATCTAATACTAACTTGAAATTGACTTGGAAAAGGGATAGAAGGATATGCATAAAATAAAATTATTGCTAAAAAGGTGATCCACCAATGACTGAAATGATCTAAAATGCTTACAAACTCACAAAAAATGCTCAAGTATTGAAGCTATACAATCTCACAACTTTTCTACTTATGCCTGCAAAAGTGATTCTTATGAAAGGCTCAAGCTTTCTTATGTACACGAAAAGGAGAACAATGAGGTTCTCATAGTTTTGATGCAAAAGAACGAAAACACTAACATAGACCTGCACTATGACATAACATTCTTAGCATTCAACTTTGAAGGAATCTGATGAAACAAAATGATAAAACAATATTTTACCATAAAATTCACAAACAACAGTTGAAAACCCAAGAATAACGAGAAGGAAAACAACTTCTTTATTGAGAATCAGGAGCTATCTGCATTCCAAATCTGTATAACTACTTACAAAAATCTGAATAATACTCATAAGTAATGAGTTACAAGAGAAAGGATCTCTGCTCCTTAACAAGTACCAAACTCTAGAACTAAAGAACTCAGTGACAAAAATTCCCTTAAACAAGTAAGCTTTTAAAATTCAAAAATGAATTTTGGCTCCCAAAAATATGTGTTGTCATCTCTCCAACAAATCAGGACTCTAACTGAAAGAAAAAATCCTCCAAAACTAATGAGTTCTCATCATTTCACGCTGAGTTCACCTGGACGCTACTAGTTACCTGACCATTTGATTTAACGACCTGCATTAACCGTCAGCACATGACAGATTAACATTCAACCGTTGGGACTTCTTATGGCTAGTCTCTATGTCGTGAGGATTAACATTCAGACACATTTTCATTCTAGTATAGTGATAGTCCTTGAATCATCTCGAACTTGCATGACCCTTATCTCACCTGGACACTCACCCTTTTCTACACATTCTTTGTCGCCAAGTCATGGTGAGTATTTGGCAATTATCTTCCCATCGTGACATAGTGACAACTGTTGGATCTTTCTTGATCACTGTTGATCTTCCTTGATCTGCTCGACCTTTAGCCTCTTTGAGCATCTCTCTCATATGCCACGGTGTCACCAAGTGTCAGCCACTGGTTTTCTCATGAGATCTGCCTATATCGCCACTTGGACCTTCCACTAGACTTGGTCTGCCTTGGTCCTTCATCTACTCTCTACCATGTGGCTCATCCTCATTCATTCTAAGCCCATCTGGATGGCCACCTAAACTGCCACCTCGCCTGTCGCAGGAGATAACCAGCAAACATCTTCATCTTGTGGTATAGTGACAACTGTTGATCTACCCTCAAACTTCTCAATCTTTAGCATCT
The DNA here is from genome assembly GCF_030272615.1 of Cryptomeria japonica. Lineage (NCBI taxonomy): Eukaryota > Viridiplantae > Streptophyta > Pinopsida > Cupressales > Cupressaceae > Cryptomeria > Cryptomeria japonica. The sequence continues at coordinate 616,514,705 of NC_081405.1, read as the reverse complement.
GAGCCCCTCACCTTTTCCACGCGTGCTTTGTCACCAAGTCATGAGGATAATTGGCAAGCTTCTTTCTATCATGGTATAGCGACTACTATTAGATCTCTCACATCACCATTTGATCTTCCTTGATCTACCTGATCATTAACCCCGACTGATCTACTCCCCCCTACCACGTGTCACCATGTGGCACCTCTTGGTTTTCTCATGAAATCTACCTGGGCACCACCTGTCAGTCGGGCCTGCCACACATCAACCTACGGCCTGCTCGCGGATCCACCTAGACTGCCACGTCACCTTTGGTTCTATTGGATATCATTCTTTCGGCCAAACTACTCCCTTAGTGATCTGTTTACAAGTCTCCTCAAACCTGCAGTTCAATCGATGCCTTTATTTTATCGGTAAGACTTGTTTTGATTTTTTGATACACCCTATGTCAATGGAATGGAACTGTGCCTTCGGTAAAACCTTTTAGAGATTCATTGTGGCCAAGGTCTGCTTGATAAGTCACCCTTTGGTGACATGCCACCCGTTCTTCTACGTCATCACCTCTATACCTTCCATCTCTTTCTCCATCCATGCCACATCACTCGCCACTAGACAACCACCTCACTAGTCACCAAGTCACAATGATAGCTAGCAAGCATCTAACTATCACAATATAGCAACCACCATTAGATCTCTCTTCATCTGCATTGATCTTCCCAACTTTCTTGCTCATTAATTTGCCTTTTCGATGCAAAATTTGGGTGCCTTGAGATGCGCACACACGTGAGGGACCAACTAATGCTGAGTAGCTCCTTGTCCAAATCCCATAAGCTTTGACACTAAGGATATATGTAGCTTTGTCTTTAAATGTGATGAATTTCCTCTGCGCAGCCAATGTGGGATAAATGGTCTATGCTCGGGCCTTTCCATCGGGTCATTAGGATAGCATGAAACCAACTCTTGCCAATACCCGATACAACTACTCCACACCTATGCTTTCTCATCAGGGTAAGTCCTATCAATCGGGGTAGGTCTTGCCGATAAGGGAAAAATTCAAAAACTGCAAAGAAACCCATCTCCATTAGGATGGTGCGCTCAGCCCTCATGGGAGCCACATTTTAACCCACATGTTGTATTTTAATTTTCCTATATCTATACATGAAGCAAATAGGTTAGATAAAAACAATGCATATATGGTTTATTCCTCATGATTTGACTTGATATTTACTGATTTGCTTGGCATACTAGTTGTTGTGATGCACATGAGGGATGGATTGTATGTTTTCAGATCTATGTGCGGATAATGGATGATGATTCTCATTGCTCAAACACATTTTATCAAATGCAAGTACCCAAGGGAAGTGAGGAGGCAACACACCAGATGCAAGTTGGGTGGAGGGTTTACAGATGTACAAAACAATTTAAAGAGGGCTTGTCATTCAGGCAATGATGAGTCACCCTTCTTTATTCTGCATTTACTTTAATGTTTTGCATCTGCAAATATATAGTTTGTTCCTTATTTGCACCACATTAGTCAGTCTCACAGCTTGTGTGAGAAATTGTATATTCATCAATAAGAGATTACTTTTCTCCAAAATTTGCTTTTCCTCTATTTCATATGCATTTGAAAAATGAAACATGATATTGTAATATTTTGTCTTTCTTCTCAAATAATAATGAATGCAATTTAGCAAAATAAAAAATGCACCTTCTTGCTCATGTGTAAAATATCATAGCTCACCTAATTGAGCTAGTAGTGAAAATAGGTAACAGTTATAGGAAAGAGGAACAACTGGTCAGTGGTTGAAGCTACTTGGACAATGTTGATATAAGGAAGTGCAGCAAAAACATTTTGGAAAGAAGCTATAAGTACAGTTGTCTACACAATGAACTGAGTTCTGATGAATAGAGGAAAGGACAAGACCCCTTATGAATATTGGTATGAGAGCTCACCTGATGTTATTTATATTAAAATATTTGGTAGCAAATGTTTTATTAAAAGAGGTGATTACATAAGAAAGTTTGAAGCTAACAGTGATGAAGGCATATTTCTTGGCTATTCCACCAAGAGTAAGGCCTACAAATGCTTCAATAGCCAGACACAAAGAATTTTTGAGAGTGCTGATGTTCGTGTAGATGAATGTCCTAAAGTCTCAGATGGAACGAGTTCAGAGAAAAAGGATGAAGATCCTTGCATTTTTCTTTTGGAACCTGAAACTGTTAAATCAGAAATTGGTAAAACAAATCCTGATGTACTTGTTCAATCGACAAAAATAAATTTAGAAGAAGATGATAATGAAGAAGTTGAACCTAAAGAGAATTGTTATGTTATTCCTAGGCATGTGAGACTGAACCACAATCCTAAGAAGATTATTGGGGATAAGGATGTTGGAGTACTAACTTGAAGAAGAATAAGACTGAACTATTGCATTATCTCCACCATTGAACCTAGAAGTCCTAAGGAGGCATTTGGTGATGATCATTGGGTTAAAGCTATGGAGGAGGAATTGGATCAAATTGAGAAGAACAACACTTGGACCATGGTACCCCTACCGATAAACAAGAATGTTATAGGTACTAAATGTGTATTTAGAAACAAGTTAAATGAAGATGGTGTTTTAGTTCACAACAAGGCAATATTAGTTTGGAAGGGTTATGATCAAGAAGAAGGAGAAGATTATGGTGAAAATTTTGCACCAGTAGCAAGACTGGAAGGTGTCATAACTTTACTTACATTTGCAGCCCATAGAAAGCTCAAGGTATACTAGATGGATGTTAAGTATGCATACATAGAGCAACCTAATGGTTATACATTGATAGATGAGAAATATATGGTATGCAGATTGCATAAAGCTTTCTATGGATTAAAGCAGGCACCCAGAGAATGGTATGAATGACTTCATACACATCTGATGAAGATAGGCTTTGCAAGAACCAGTGATAATAGTAATATTTATCTCAAGTATGAAGGAGATAAAATACTAGTCAGTGAAGTATTTGTTGAAGATATTATTTTTGGAGGCAATGATGTCATGAGCAACAGTTTTGCAGATGAAATAAAAAATGAGTTTGAAATATCTTTAGAAGGGGAAATAAAAAATTTCATAGGCTTGCAAATACAACAAATGAAGAATGGTATTTTCAGTACTCAATCTAAGTATGTGAAAGAGGTTTTGAAGACTTTTGGCATGAGTGACTATAAACCAGTTGGAACACCAATGGTTACAAGTTGTAAGTTGTCCAAGGAAGATGCATCTAAGTTTGTTGATGAAAAGGAATTTAGGTCAATGATTGGAAAATTACACTATGTTGTTCACAATAGATCAGATATTGCCCATGCGGTTGGTATAGTTGCTAGATTTTAGAAGAATCTAAAGAAAGCACACTTGATAGCAACAAAGAGAATTTTTAGGTATCTAAAAGGTACAATTGACTATGGATTATGGTATCCATATGGAATAAACTTTGATTTGAAGGCATACATAGATGTTGATTGGGCAGGAAATATTGATGACCAGAAAAGTACTACCGGTGGAACATTCTTTGTAGGAGGAAGGCTAGTTTCATGGAGTAGTAAGAAGAAGAGTTCTACTTCACAATCTACTACTAAAGCTAAGTATGTTGCAACTTATATGAATTTCACACAAGCTATTTGGATGAGACACATTATAGAAGGCTTTAAGATGAACATCTCAGAACCTATCAAGATTTTATGTGATAATACAAGTTCCATTAATATTTCTAAGAATCCTGTTTTGCACGCTCGCATGAAGCACATTGACTTGAAGTATCACTTTTTGAGGGAAAAAGTTCAAAGTAAAGATGTTATCTTAGAGCATGTTTCTACCTAGGAGCAACTTACAGATATCTTTACCAAACCTCTGCCTAAGACTATTTTTGAGTATCTTAGAAGTTAGTTGGGGGTTGTCCCTCTTCATGAAGTTAGTTGAGCATGATGTTGATTGCATTAGTCCCTAAATTACTTGTATAATTTTACATGGATTGATGAAGAAGTGGATGTATTCCATAGGGGGAGCATCAAGCTATAGTTTGTTGTTGATGCATAGTGAAATTTTTACATTACATGTTTTAATTTCAATTTGGCATTACTGTCAAAGGGGGAGAAGAATTATGTGACTGAGGAGAAGAACTATGTGACTGGCAAAGGGAAACCAGTGACAGGCTGAAGACAGAAAGAGCATGTTGAATACTTGGTAATGTAAACCAGGATTCCTATTCACCAGTCACAAAAGCAATTATAGGTGTTGATATTTGTATTGCCATCATTGCAAAAGGGGGATATTGTTGGCATTTGCATGAAGATTGCATTAATGATATGTTATGTTGTCATTGATGTCAATTGAACCGGTAATTGTATTTATGATATTGTTGATATTATTGTTATTATTGATATTGGATTTTAACTATTAGGAAGAGCTTTGTGGAAGATGTTGTAAACCAGTATGTTAGTTTGTGAGTTAAACCAATAAATCGGTGTAGAAGGTTAAACCCTTTCTATGCAATGTAACTAGTAAACCCTACCACTTTTGTTTTTATTAAACCCTAACCGATCAAGTTTGTTGGTTTAACATCTAATAATGAGTGGTAATGATGGAGACACATGTGATCATTGTATGAGGATAACTTTTGATTGTTTTGGTGCATTTGGTCATTTGTTTGATTATCTAGGGAATGAGCAAAGTGGATTGCATCTAATGCATAGTGCGGTGATCATGGAGCGGTTAGGATTTTCTTGAAGAATGTGAAAAGATTGTTATGATTTCTGACAGTCAAGATTGATCCAACTTGTTTGTAATCTCTATGAGAGAATTAGTTTTTTGTTGTGTTACCGACCTAATTGATTTGTATTTAAGGTCGATGAAGTTGTTTGTAAAATTGTTGGCAAAGTGTTGGCTAAAACTAGTTGAGTGTGTGGTTGCCTAACTAGAGAATTGATCTGAAGTTTGTGTAGAAGCAAATTGAAGCTTAAAAGGATTTGATCAAGCACATGTAGTGCTATTCAGATAGATCAAAAAGCCTATTGTTTTCTAACAATCATAGCAGAAATTAAAATCCCCTAATCGGGTAAGCTCTAACAAGCTTGGTTACTTATTAAATCCTCTAACAAGGTGGTCCATTAGCTTGGATTCTCAAACCCTCTACTGAGGTTACTCCGAATAAGGTATTTTACTTTTCATCAAGGCATTTTGTAAATCCCTTAACCAGGTGATTCCTAATAGAATCAGTTCTTGACATGACTTATTGTAAAAGCTTTAACAGACTTGGCTCCTAATAGGACAAACTTTAGAAGAGTTTAGATAGCTATCCTTGTGAGTCTCATCTCACTGTGGTTTTTACCTATTTGGCTTTTCCACGTATAAATAGTTGTGTCAAGTGGTGAATGTTTTTGTGGTTATGATCTTATTTGTTGATTTGATTAACTTATGACAAGGCATGATAGCTGGAAGCATTAAGAGATTGAATATATTGAGATATGATTACGCATTTTGGTGTTTACAAGATTGAAGTTGTTTTCTATTAAGTTGTTATAATGTTTAACCAGTTGATATTGAGTATTAATCTTGATAGTGAAAGTTTAGTTTGTGAGTTTGAATTTGAGATTGGGAAGTATGTATTAGTTTTTTAGTTTACTGATTCACCCACCCTCTTAGTAATCTACCAAATACTTATTCTTTCATCATACCATCATGCATTTCTTAGCACTTGGATATTTTTCACATCTAGTGTTGCTATCAATGCCAAAGGGGAAGATTGTTGGTAATTTGGAGGAATTGATTATGTGTTGCATTGATGTTTTGTCATTGATGACAACACCAGTTGTTTTGGTTGTTTACCTATTTCCAATTAATTCCAGTAGAGTGGTTGATTATGATATTGATTCGGTATACTTTGGTTTGTGGAATTGGTTTGGATATGTCATTCATGCTATTCACATTTGTATCACAATTAGTTGGTTCGTTATTTGATGACTCAGGAGCTATCATTTGTTCCAGTAAGCCTTTTGGTAACCGGTAAGGGTTTTACCAATAGAGCTTTGTTGAAGATATTTTGATGCACATGACAAGTGGTGTTGGTGCAGCTTCTAGATGGCTTTCAAGATGCTATTTCTTATCTTGTTAATGTTCCATTTCATCGGTGGTGTTGGATTTGGTTTATAGCGACCTATTTTGGGTCTGGTGTTATCTAAGTTATGGATTGGTTTTTGTAACAAGTTGGAGGATGTTCCTGATGCGTTACCGGTGTGATTTAATGATTGGTTTATATTGTTTTTGGCCTAAGCCAACTTGCTTGATCATTGGATAATGAGTATATGTTATGAACTTAGTTTATTATCTTTTAGGTGGCTGACCTAATTTTTTAGGTCCTTAGTTGGTATAAATATGATGTAAGATCTCTTTGTAGATCATGGGTTCATAGGAAAAAGGTTATGGGATGGTCTATGTGCAAATAATATTATAATCATATAAAAAAGGTTTGGTCAATCATAGGTGATCAAATTGGGTTTGTAAGAGAGGTTTAAGGCCTTGATATTGAGCTTAACTGGAACTATACTCAAGCAAAGAAAATGCTCTAATTGTAGTTCACTCTTCTTTCTGGATTGTAGTCCAATGTTTATGTAGTCAATGAGGCTCCTTCCTATGATGAGTAGTGCATTCTAGACTGTTGGCCTTCTTGCATGTGTAGGCCCCTCATATTGCAATCACATACTTGCTGTAGAAGTATTATCTGACTGTGGGTAGGCTTCCCACTATGGTTTTTCACTTTATCGGGTTTTCCACATACAAACCTTGGTGTCGAGTGTTATGGATGGATGGTAACTATTATATGATTTATGTTTATATATACATGTTTTATCAGTAATTTTAGCATTTGGTTTATGCATTCCAGTACTAAATTTATGTGTTTGGGTAATAAGGATTCAAATGCTTAAAGTTCTTTAATCTAGTGACAATTGATTCACCCCCCCCACCCCCCTTTCAGTTGTCCTCTGATTATCTGAGTTATCTAACACTTATCTCTACCTCACACTTCCTGGGCTTTGTGGAAGGAAAGAAATAATAGGGTTTTTCAGAGATATGGAGTCCAATTCTTTTGTTGTGGCTATCAGAATAAGGAATGCTATTAAGGAAAACTTTCTTAATTACCATCCTAGTAGGAAAAATGATCCTCCACTTGAGTCTGGCTAGGAGGAATGGGATACTATCAAGTGATGGTAGATATGATAGAATATATCTATCCTTGTTTATAAAATTAAACATACTAGAGAGAATGTTTCTTGGAATCCACCCCTTCTGGGGTGGATCGAAATTAATATCGATGAGGCGACCAAAGTAAATCCTAGGCTGGCTCACTGTGAGGGAGTGGCAAGGAACCATTTGGGTTTCTTGGTCTGTATGGTGGTACTCCCTTTGGCTAACTAGACTAGCCATTTTGTGGAGGCCAGTGTCGCCTACATAGGACTACACATGGCGAGTAAGGAGGGGTTCAAACGAGTCTGGCTGGAAAGTGACTAGCTTAACATTGTAAAATGCATTAAGGGATGTACGGTACTTAGTTGGACTATTTCAAACTTAATCAAGGACTGGCTTGAAATGATTGTTGGCCTGGAGGATTTCAAGATCTCGCACATTTTTTGGGAAGGAAACAAACTGGCAGATCATTTGGCCAACTTCATGGTTGATAATGTGGTGTTTAGATGATGGAGAGGAAGGGAAACTTTCCCAAAAAATTTGTGCAACAATGCAAGAAATCATGCTGAGATATTTGGCCTTTCCAATGAAATTAATGATGAAAGATTATGATGGGATGGGAGCTGTTGGGGTGGTATTTCAAATTATTACCACTTTGAGAAGTTATAGGACTTTCAGTCTGACTTGTTTTTGGTTTTTTTTCCTCCTTGTTTTTCTAGAGTCTTGTTGTTTGAATTGCTTGAGCTATAGAATGGGAGGTGAAAAGAATAGGTCTAAACCCATGACCTATGATAAGTGGAAAAAGAATAAGGAGGTTGGGGCAGAAATTTTTGATAGTGGGATGGTGGCCTTTTTTGAGAGACTGCATGGTCATTCTACCATTGTTATGGAAAACTTTGTCAAAGGTTGGAATAAGGGTGTGTTGACTGCCTTTGATGTGGAGTTTTAAGTCAACAAAACCCTGGTTGCCATTGTTACTAGTCTGGATATAAAAGGTAGGAAATTCTATAAAGACAGGAAGTCAGGTGAGGAGGCTATTGCTTCCTTTTATGATAAGGAAAAGGAATGACATAATGTTACAAAAATGGCAGATGGTGGCTATAATAGGAAATAATTGATTTCCCTCTAGGCTGATATGGTAAAACTCATCATGAGGTACATCACCCTTGATGGTAGATATGCTAGCATTTTCTTGCATCATTTTACTATCTTAAATCATTTTAGACATGGTAAAATTATTTCCATCCCATTCTACTTGGTTTCGTCTTTGGAAAATAGTTTAGTTAAACATTTTAAAAACTAGAATAACCCTATGATTCATGAAGGGCTTATCTTGTTGATTATGGAATATGCCCGAGCTCAATAAGTGAAAACCTCCCCCAAGGATAAAACCCACATTTCCTCCTCTAACCTTGATTTGTAGTTTGTTTCTGACACAGAGATGGATGAGGATGGCAGTTGTACTACCATGGATTGGTGTGACATTGAGGATATGGAGGACCCTAAGTATGGATCTTATGGTGACCCCAAGAACTAACATTACCAAGAAAAGAAATCCTCCAAGGTGGGCGGCAAGTAAGTTCAAATCTAGCATCAAAAAAACGCAAGACCTAGAGACCCCACCAAAAAGAAAATGAAATTAACCAAATCTAGTGGGTCCAAAGTCCTAGACCATGAGATAGGGGTTTGTGAATAGAGAAAATAAAGGAAAGAAAAAGGAGGAGAAGGTGTTGGAAAATCTATTTTCAGAGGCTACTAGAAGTAAAGAGAACTGTTGGAAGTGGGTGGATAAGGAAATTGGGTCCTTGAAAAATGGGATTAAGAAAATTATTGATACTTTCACGGAATTCCTTAGACCCAGTAAAACTGAGAAGATCATGAGAATGATCCAGAAGATATCTTAGGATGTTGAAACTATGAAGGTCATCCATGAGTGCAGAATTGAGAAGCTTGAAGAGTATGTGAGTGATATCAAGGAAAACCTAAACAATCTAGTGGAGATCAGTAGGGAGGTGATGAACAATAGTACTGATTGTTTGGAGAAAATTAATTCCATGATGGCCGACTATAGAACCAAAACCATCACCAATGACCCTCCCTTGGGGGAAAAGCAGAAAAAGAATGCCTCAAAGGGTGGATAGGGTACTGCTGGTGAGAAGACTAGCTCGGGTCCTTACACTAGAACGAGGAGCCAGAGCTAGGACCAAGGAACCTCAAGATTTATCATGGAGGATTTAGAGAAACTTAACAAGAGGATTATTACGAAAAATACTAAATTGGTGCACTCTCTTAGTTGAGTGCTTTGCCCTATTTTTTGGCTCTGGTGACTTTTGTTTTGGCTTTTGGTCTGTGTGGGGTTTGTCCCCTGTTTTTTAAGTTTATTTTCTGGTTGGTTGTTGGCCTTGGTCTGTAATTTTCTGGGTTTCAGGTCCATGTAAAATTTGTTTATCTTTATCAAAAATATTAAAATAAATTAATAAAGTCACAAAATGCATAACACACAAACTCATCTTAACAAAATAAAGACTTGACTCGAATATGAACATTGGAAACACTGACAAAAGACTGATAATGTTCACTATCAAGAAATCCTAGGAATGATATTTATGGCCTTAAGACTATCACTTTTACTTCCATCCGGTTGATTAGGTATGCTTAGACCTGGGGAACTAGGTGGAGTCAGTACCTTGTACCTACAATTCTTTTATCACCGATATATATATATATATATATATATATTAAAACATGGTAAACACACCAATGAAGGAGAATTTTGCATGTCACCGAAGTGAGTGATGGAAAATCATCTCCTTGCACCCCAAATAGACTCCACACATACATGAAGACAGATACATAATGCAACTCATACATAAGGTAAATGTGTTAGTCCATGGTCAATAACACATAAATAAAGTGAACATATAATCTACTGGTAGTATGGATGAATCAATTAAGTGTTGCATTGATGTTTTGTCATTGATGTCAGCACTATCTGTTATGGTTTGTTACTAGTATAACTTTTACTAAGAAACCTTAACAGAATGCTAAGTGGTGTTGGTGCGGCTTCTAGATTGAATTCAAGATGTAGAAGGTGATCCTTGATCATGCCTCAACTAATTGAAGACATTTCTTTGGCGTGGTGGACCCAGATTAGGTCCGCTGCATATCTAGGTTATGGACCAGTATCATGTTAAAGTGTTCTCTACACATTACTAGGATGATTTATGGATTGGTTATTGTTGTTTTGGTCTTAAGCCGACATGACATATCATTGTAATATAGATGTATGCAGTGATCTTATTGTAATATCTTTTAGGTGGCTGACCTAATTGGTTTAGGCCTAAGGGTTTGTATAAATGATGGAAGATCTCATTGTAGATCATGGTATGGTATGGGAATGAAATAAGTGTGTCGTGCTTATGGAATTGGGTTTAAGGAAGAGGTCAAAGGCCTCTACTAATGAGCTTAACCATGACTTTAATGAGGCATGGTAGATTTTATCTCTGGTAGTTCATTCTTTTGGATTATTGTCCAATTATATTGAGGTGGTTATAACCTCTCTATAGTTATGAGACTCTTTTGTAATGAGAAATATGCTCTAGGAAGTATGTCTTCCTGCATGTGCAGGCCCCTAATTGTATCACATACTTTCTGCAGAAGTATCATTTGACTATGGGTAGGCTTCCCACTATGGTTTTTCCCTTTCCAGGTTTTCCACATACAAATCATGGTGTTATGTGGTATGGTTGCATTGTGTTAATTCTATGTTTTATTTCTTACTGATATCTGTTTCTCCTATTCTGGTATTCAATGTTTATGTGCTCCGGTTAAAGGTTATTAAGTTCTTTGATTGACATAATTAGTTAACAACTTATTAACCCCCCCCCCACCTCTCTCAGTTGTTCACCGGTTATCTTAACAATTGGTATAAGAGCTTTGGTCCTATTTCACAGAAGCTTAACCACTTGAGGTAGATCCTATGGTAGCTAATACTTCTAATCCACCGACAACTATTTTCAAAAGATAAATCACTAAGCTTGATGGAACAAATTATGGGATATGGAAAATCTGAATGGAGACTCATCTTAGATGTCTTGGTAAGGATATTTAGGAGATCACTAAGAAAGGCTATACACCTTATGATCTAGCATCTGGTAGTCTTGGACAAGAATATTGAAAATTATTGCAGAGCTAGAGAAGCCCTCTTGTGTGCACTTAATGATCAACAAATCATGGGATTGACTTATAAATCATCGGTAAAGGTTATGTGGGATAAATTTAAAACTCTGAATGAAGGTGATCCTACTGTCAAAATTGCTAAAATTGATGGTTACTGGGTAAGATATGAGAACTTGAAGATGGAAGATAATGAAAGAATTTCTATATCTATGGAAAGAGTAAATGAGATTGTTATGAGAATTCAATGTTGTGGAGGATCTTTGAGTGAAGATGAAATAGTTTCCAAAGTATTGAGAGCCCTTCCACTATCTTACAAGATGAAGGCAACTACAATTAATGAGCTGAGAACAATGAAAAACACTTCAGTTAACAGAGACATTTTGATTGGGAAATGATCTGCTTTTGAGATTAAAGAATTTGGACCTTCTGGAGCTGCAGAGTCTGAACCTGCTTTCCATGCATCATCATCTACCGACAAAAGTGATTAGAAAGCCTCATATGAAAACAAATTGGAAGATATGAGGAAAGAGGATGAAGAATTTGAGAAACTTGAAGCCTTATTTTCTAGAAGAGTACATAAATGACCGGCAGGAAGTAAGTATGAAGGAAAAACACCTTTTAAATGTTTTGCATGTAATAAGGTTGGTCATTTTGCATCTAGATGTCTTGAAAGGAATGCAAGATTTGAAGAGAGAGTTAAGAAATCATTTAAGCCTAATTAGAACATATATAGATTCAAGAAAAGTAAACAATGCTACATAGCAGATGAGGAAGGAGTAAGTGACGACTCTGAGGATGAACTGGCAACAGACTCTGCTAATGGATCCGGCAATGGAAATGAATGGGTGTTCTATTCTTTAAAAGAAGATGAACCAGAACCGGATATCAAGAATGAAGGAAAGGCCATGGTAGCAAAAGTTGAAGACAAGGATGAATGGGTAATTGATACTGGATGCTTGCATCATATGACTGGAGATAAAAGAAAATTTTTGTCCCTCCAAGAATACAATAGCGGTCAAGTCAGATTTGGCGATGACAAAGCATGTATGATCAAAGGTAGAGGTATTATTTCTCTAGATGGAAAGCATAATACTGATAATGTCTATTATGTAGAAGGTTTACTTTTAAGTGTTGGTCAATTGGTGGATAAGGGTTTCCAACTTCAGCTTAAAGATAGAAAATGCAAAATCATTAACAAAATTGGTTTGGAGATTGCAACCGGTACTCAGACTGGAGGTAATATCTTTCACTTGAACATTGGTAATAAGACATGTTTGGTTTCTCATATTGATGAGAGTTGGTTATGGCATAAGAGGTTGTGTCATGTTAATTTTGATTGTATTGTTCAGATCATTTCAAAAAAGCCAGTTAGAGATATACCTAAGATTATGAAGCCTCATAATCTGGTATGTAAGGAATGTCTATTGGGAAAGCAAGTTATAACTTCTTTTAAGAACATACATTATAAATCAAATGACACTAACTTATGTGGTCTAGCAAGGACTAGAAGCTTTCAAGGTGATAAGTATTTCATGTTGATTATTGATGATTATTCTAGAATGATGTGGGTGACTTTTCTCAAGGAGAAGTTTGAAGCCGTTGAGAAATTCAAAATATTTAAAGCAAAGGTAGAAACAAAAACTGGATTGAAAATCAAATATCTGAGATCAGATCAAGGAGGTGAGTTCACTTCTCATGAATTTAACAGTTATCATGAGACTAATGGAATTAGGAGACAATTATGTGCACCTTAGACTCCTCCACAGAATGGAGTAGTGGAAAGGAGGAATAGAACCATTTTGGATGTAGCAAGAACTATGATGATGGAAGCCAAATTTCCTCACATCTACTGGAGAGAAGCAGTGAGTACAATAGTCTACACACTCAACAAAGTTCACATCAAAAGTGAAATCGGTAAGACCCCTTATGAATTATGGTTTGGACATATACCCACTGTTAAATATTTCATAATTTTTGGAATTAAATCTTATATCAAAAGGGATGATTCAATTGGGAAGTTTGATCCTAGATGTGATGAAGGGATGTTTCTTAGATATTCAATTCAAAGAATGGAATGTAGATGTTATAATGAAAGATTGCAGAAAATTGTGGAGAGCACTAATGTGAAAGTGGATGAGCAATACAAAAATCAATCTATATCATATAACAGGGAACCGACAATGGAAATGATCATAACTGAATCAACAATGCCTCAACCGGTATAGGAAATTGAGACAGTTACACCGGTACAATCTCAAAATTCAATTGTGACTGATGATCAGAGTAGTGAACCTAAAGTTCAAAAGACACCAAGGTATGTAAGGTTAAATCAATCTAAAGATCAAATCATTGGAGATAGGAACAAGGGAGTTATGACAAGAAGAAGACTAACAAATGAAGAGGTATGACTTATTTCTCAAATTGAACCAACATTTGTTATTGAAGCTTGTAAAGATAAACATTGGTTAAAGGCTATGGAAGCTGAATTAGATAAGATAGAAAAGAATGAGACTTGGACTTTAGTTCCCCGACCTAAAAATAAGAATGTTATTGAAACTAAATGGGTTTTTAGGAATAAACTGAATGAGGATGGTCAAGTTGTAAGAAACAAGGATAGATTGGTTGGTAAAAGATATTCTCAAATGGAAGGAATTGATTATGGTGAGACATTTGCACCTGTAGCTACAAATGAAGTCGTTGGACTATTTCTTGCCTATGCAGCTTATAAGAACTATAACGTCTATCAAATGGATGTTAAATGTGTATTCTTGAATGGTGAACTTGAGGAAGAGGTATACATTGAGCAACATGATGGATTTTCATTGACAGGTGATAAAGATATGGTTTGTAGATTGAAGAAAGCTTTATATGAATTGAAAGAAGCTCCTAGAGCTTGGTATGCAAGGTTGGACAAATATCTTTTGAAGCTTGGTTTTACTAAAGGCAGTGCTGATAGTAATTTATATTAAAATATCACTGATGATATCATTTTTGGAGGTGAAGATAAATTGTGCATGGAATTTTCTAACAATATGAAGAATTAATTTGAAACATCCATGATTGGTGAGATGAGATTTTTCTTAGGTTTGTAGATTACTCAAACTGACAAAGGCATCTTTATCTATCAAACTAAGTATCTGAGGGAATTGTTGAAGAAGTTTGGTATGGATAATTCCAAACCGGTAAGTACTCCTATGGTGACTAGTGAGAAATTATCTATCAAAGATACATCTACACTGGTAAATCCAACAAAGTATAAGTCTATGATTGGTGGCTTGTTATATCTAACTTAGACTAGACTAGATATTATGAATGCAGTATATATTGTTTCAAGATATTAAAGTAATCCTAAAGAAAATCATGAATGTGCAGTAAAGAGGATATTTCGATATTTGCAAGGAACAACAAAATATGGCTTGTGCTATTCTAGAGATGATAACTTCACTTTATGTGTATATACAGATTCAAATTGGGTAGTAGATACTGATGAGAGGAAGAGCACTTTTGGTGGAGCTTTCTTTCTTTGAAAGAAATTAGTTTCATGGATCAGCAAAAAACAACCATGTATTTCTTTATATGGATGAAGCAGTTGTTGAAGGATATCAAGGTAAATTGTAGTGAACCGGTAGTTATCTATTGTGATAACTCTATAGCTATTGACATGTCTAAGAATCTGATATTTCACTCTAAGACTAAGCACATATTAATAAAATATAACTTTTTGAAGGACAAGGTGGAAGAAAAGGAAGTCAAATTGGTTTATGTGAACACTAAAGACCACATTGCAAATATATTCACTAAACCACTGTCTAAGGAATCATTTGAGTATTTGAGAGATAGGTTAGGGGTTTCTGCCCCTCTGGAAGAGACTTGATTGATGCGGTCTGACATCAGTCCATCACTGATGAGTGATGCTACTACTCAGGGGAAGTTGTTAGCTTTGAGATTAGAGGTTTATATTCTTGCTTTGATATTTTTGTCAGATTTCTGGCATTGATGTCAAAGGGGGAGAGATAGTGATGTGAAAAATAAATTTCAGAACTTTACAGAGATATTATTCACAGGGGGAGAGTTATTGATATTCAAAACTATATACAGGAGATTGTTGGTTGTCTTCCACAAGGGGAGACTTGTTTGGCATTTCTTGGTACTTAGATGTTTTTCACATCTAGTGTTGCCATTAATGCCAAAGGGGGAGATTGTTGGAAATATGGATGAACTGATTATGTATTGCATTGATGTTTTGTTATTGATGTCAACACTATTCGTTATGGTTGGTTACTGGCAGACAGGTTTTGGCTACCGGTAGAAGAGCTTGTGTTACCAACATGTGTTTAAGGTTTAACCGGCAGAGCTTTCACTGAGAAACCTTGGCAGAATGCTAAGTGGTTTTGGTGCGGCTTCTAGATGGAATTCAGGATGTAGAAGGTGATACTTGATTGTGCCTCAACTGATTGAAGATATTGCTTTGGCATGGTGGACCCAGATTAGGTCTGGCGTCTATCTAGGTTATGGATCGATATCATTTAACATGTTTTCTACACTTTACCAGGATGATTTATGGACTGGTTATTATTGTTTTGGTCTTAAGCCGACATGGCATATCATTGTAATATGGATGTATGTAATAATCTTATTTTAATATCTTTTAGGTGGCCGACCTAATTGGTTTAGGCCTTAGGGTTTGTATAAATGATGTAAGATCTCATTGTAGATTATGGTATGGTATGGGAATGAAATAAGTGTTTTGTGGTCATGAACTGGAATATCATATGCGAAGGAGATTTTTTTTATCATAGGTGATCAAATTGGGTTTAAGGAAGAGGTCAAAGGCCTCTAGTATTGAGCTTAACTAGGACTATAATTAGGCCTGGTAGATGCTATCTCTAGCAATTCAATCTTTTGGATTGTTGTCCAATTATCTTGAGGTAGTTATAGCCTCTCCGTAGTCAACGAGACTCTTTTGTAATGAGCAGTATGCTCTAGGCAGTGTGCCTTCCTACATGTGAAGGTCCCTTATTGTATCACATACTTTCTGTAGAAGTATCATCTAACTATGGGTAGGCTTCCCACTGTGGTTTTTCCCTTTTTGGGTTTTCCACGCACAAATCATGGTGTTATGTAGTATGGTTGCATTGTGCTAATTCTATGTTTCATTCTTAAGTTTTATTGCTTACGAGTATCCATTTCTTCTATGCCGGTATTTAATGTTTATGTGCTCTGGTTAAAGGTTATTAAGTGGTTTGATTAATATAATCTGTTAACAACTGATTCACCCCCCCCCCCCTCCTCTCAACTGTTCATCGGTTATCCTAACATAATGATCCATAAGGAACTAATGCATAATCAACATTCACTGAATCACACATCAAAGCATAGTCCATCATAGCATAATAACTAAATAAAAAAATCACCACATAGTGTATCCAAAACACCACGGAAAAGGCAACCATGGTAAAAATGAGTATCAAAAAAGTCTGATTGAGGGAGGGGTACTATAGTAAGCACAATACTAATGATGTCTTTTATGTAGAAGGTCTAAATCATAATATCTTGAGTGTTGGGTAGATGGTTGACAAGGCCAGTTATGATCTTTAGTTCAAGAATGACAAGCGTAGAATCTTGGGTAGTTCCGAATTTGAGATTGTATTACGTACAAAGACTAAAGGTAATATCTTTCACTTAAATAGTGCTAGTAAAAGATGTTTGATTACTTGGTTGATGAAAGTTGGTTGTGGCATAGAAGAATGTGTCATGTGAATTTTGATAACATTGTTAAGATAAAATATACTCAAGCTTTGAGAGATCTTCCTAGGTTGATGAAACCTGCTAACCCTATGTGCAAGGAATATCAATTAAGGAAACAAATCAGAGTTACTTTCAAGAGTAAGAAGAATTATTTAAGTGGATTATTGGATCTTATGCATACTGATTTGTGTGGTCCTTCTAGAGTTAGAAGCCTATAAGGAGATAGATATTTCATGTTCCTAGTTGATGATTATTTTAGGATGATGTGGGTTACTTTTTTGAGGGTGAAGTATGAAGTTATATACAAATTCAATATTTTCAAAGCTATGATTGAGACATAAACATGATTGAATCTAAAGTTTCTGAGATCTGATAGAGGTGGTGAATTCACTTCCAATGAGTTCACTGCATTCTTTGAAGAACATGGGATAAGAAGACAGTTGTCTACTCTGAGAAACTCTCAACAAAATAGAAATGTAGAAAGGAAGAACAAAACTATTCAAGAAATTTCCAAGACAATGATGTTGGAAGGAAATTTACCACATGTATATTAGAGAGAAGTTGTTAGTTTTATTGTTTACACTCTTAACTAGGTGCATATCAAAGGTGATATTGGTAAGACTTCTTATGAATTATTGTTTGGTCATACTCCTTCTATTAAATATTTCAAAAATTTTGTAGGTAAATGTGATATCAAGAAGGAGTAAGGTATAGGAAAGTTTGATGCTAGATGTGATGAAGGAATATTTCTTGGTTATTCTACCAAAAAGAAAGGCCTGCCTATTTTATAATAAGAGACTAAAGAAGATAGTTGAGAGTGAAAATGTCAGGGTTGATGAAAGCAATGAGAGACAATACAAATCTTGCAGATATGATTTAGATGATCAGAATGATAGTACAAACAAAGGGAAGCAACCTCAAACCTAGAATCAAGTCCAAGTCATTCTGATGAATCTAGTGCCTCAAGAAGAAGAAACTAGTGCAAGTTATGAAGAAAGAACACAAGAGTTTGAAATTCAAGAAAATCCTAAGACTCTTAGGTATGTAAGATTTAATAATTTTGAAAATCAAATCATAGGAGATAGAAATAAAGGTCTTCAAACAAGAAGAAGAATTGTTGAAGATCAAGTTGAGTATTGCTTGATTTTAAATATTGAACCTAAAGACATGAATGAAGCATGTAAAGATGAACATTGGGTTAAAGAAATGGAAGATGAATTGATGCAGATTGAAAATAATAATACATGGGTTCTTATTCCCAGACCTGAGAACAAAAATGTAATTGGAACCAAGTGGGTCTTCCAGAACAAATTGAATGAGCAAGATGAAGTTGTTAGAAACAAAGCAAGATTTGTTTGTAAAGGATATTCACAAATGGAAGGAATTGATTTTGAAGAAACTTTTTCCCCTGTGACAAGAATTGAAGTGGTAAGATTGTTTCTTGCCTTTGCTTCTTATAAGGATTTCAAAGTCTATTAGATGGATGTCAAGTTAACATTCCTGAATGGTGAATTGAAAGAAGAGGTGTACATAGAGCAACCTGATGGATTTCAATTGGCTGATCAAGGAGATATGGTTTACCAGTTGAAGAAAGCTTTGTATGGACTGAAGCAAGCCCCAAGAGCATGGTATGCTAGATTGGATAAGTATCTATTGAAGCTAGGATTCAACAAAGGTACCTCTAATAGTAATTTCTACTTCAAGATTGATCATTATAACATTATTATTGTTAAAGTTTGTATTGATGCTATTATCTTTGGAGGAAATGATAGTTTGTGCAAAGAGTTTGCTAATGAAATGTAGAATGAATTTGAAATGTTTATGATTGGAGAGATGAAATGCGTTTTGGGTTTGCAAATCACATAGTCAGAAAAAGGAATCTTTATATTTCAGTCCAAGTATGTTAAAGAGTTGTTGAATAAGTTTTGTTTGGAAGATTCAAAGCTAGTTGGAACTCCTATGGTGACTGAACGTAATCTGACTAAAGATGATGATTCTCTTGAGGTAAATCAGAGTAGATACATATCTATGATTGGTGGAGAGCTCTATTTGACTCAAACCTTACCTGATATCATGAATATAGTTTGTCTTGTTGCTAGATCTTAAGTTGATCCTAAGGAATCTCATGTTGTAGCTATCAAAAGAATTTTCAGATATTTTAAAGGAACAATTGATTTTGGTCTATGGTATCCTAAAAATGATGATTTTACTTTGAGTGTTTTTATGATACTAATTAGGTAGGAGGTGTGGGTGACAAAAAGAGTACTAGTGGTGGTGCATTTTTCTTGGGAAAAAGATTGGTTTCATGGTTGAGCAAAAATTAGAATTCTATTTCTCTATCTATTGTTGAGGTAGAATATATTTCCATAGCAAACAATTGTAGTCATGTGGTATGGATGAAGCAGATGTTGAAATATATCAAAGTAGTGTATGATAAGCCTATTGCTATCTACCATGACAATTAAAGTGTAATTAACATTTATAAGAATCTAGTGTTGCATTCAAAGACTAAACATATATCCATCAAGTTTTACTTTTTGAGAGATAAGGTAAATGAGAAGGAAGTCAGATTGGAGTATGTGCCTACTAAGGAACAAACTGTAGACATATTCACAACGCCTTTGCCTAAGGATACTTTTGAGTATCTCATTGGTAAGTGAGGGGTGATTACATCTCTTGATCAGAACTAACGTGCATTGGTATGTACAGTCCAGCGAATTTCACAGTCATATCTTGTGATCCAAATTGATGAGTGGTAGCTTCTCCTCAAGGGAAGTAGTCAGTTTTTTGATTTAGTGCTGTGGTTTTATTGAAAATATGTGCATTTTCTATTGATGTCAAAGGGGGAGAGAGTCATGTGAAAAATTGTGTTGAGAAAAAGGAGAAGAGTAGTGTGCAAGGTCTAAGGGGGAGTTGCTAATTTCTTTCTCATTGATTGTTTTTCACATCATATATTGCCATGAATGCCAAAGGGGGATATTGTTGGAAGAATGTTGCAAATATATGCTTGAGAGATATTTGAGAGATGTGTTGTCATTGATTTCAACATATTTATCTGTCTGAGATAGTGATGTGAAGTTGAGAAAGTTAGTTTGTTCAGTATGATGAAGATCAAAGTTTGCAGATTAATGGGTTTGTACAGGGTTGTTTTTAGTTGATTCAGTTCAAGTTTCAGAGGTCCGCAAGAAGATTTGATTGAGTTATAGGTATTTGTGTTGTGGTTGGTTTTTGAGTTGTGTTGTCATGAGAGAGTAGTAGTATTTTGATCTGCATTGCTCTGCATTCTAATATCTTGTTCTATAGATTTGGAGGTATGTTTCGGACGTTGGTGTGTGTCCTCAATTCATGTAGTTAGTGGTTTGGAGGTTTGCACTTTATTTTTCAAGGTTGATAGTCATTACAGTTAGTGTCCTAAGGTTTGACATGAAGATGGTAATGATTCTAGTAATTTGTGTTGGTGCGGATGTTGCTCATGGTGCTTGTGGATGTTTCTAGATCATGTGCCTTTTGTGCTGATGGTCTGCATTGATCATTGAGCTCGTAATTGATGTTCTTTTCTAGTGCATTAGTGTTCTTCATATCTGTGGCCAAGCAAATGCTTGTAGCGTGTTGTGGATGTTCAAGGCGTAATTCTTGGAGGTGTAATGTGATCAAGGTGAAATATTTGGGTCTATGCTATGTCTTCACCGACATCTCTTGGTTTGCATGTGATATTGTATTGAGCGTGGTTGTATTTTTGTAATTAGGTAATGAGTGTTGAGCTAACCTTACTAATTTTTCCAAGGTTGATGTCATGTATAAATTATTGTATTATATTTGTAATTGAGTGTAGTTGTGAGTGAGTGGATGAGTATGTATGTGCAGTGAATGTATACATCTTTTGAGGATAAAGAAGAATTTTGCAAAGAAATTTTTTTTATGCTTCAATTGGACTGCACTAGGAATTAAGGAGATGGTATTTCTTAGTTCATGATTTCCAAATGTGATCCAAGATTATCTGTATAGGCAGTGAGCCTTCCCTAGGTAGTAATCCTTTTTGTTTTGAGTAGTGAGCTCTATGAAGTGTTCCTAAATGCATGTAAATTCACCATTTTAATACTTCTAATAGAGTATACCTATTGGTGGGTTCATCCCCACAGTATTTTTATGTCAAAAATGTTGGTGTTATGTGTGGTTATGATGTGTTGTTGATTTATGCTTTCATATTTAATTATAAGATCTGAGAATAATTTTATGTTGTGTGAGTTTTTGAGACAATTGATTCACTCCCCCTCTCAGTTGTGTACCCTATTTCATCAATTGGTATCAAAGCTATTTCATCATATACATCTTATCACCTATTATTTGAATCTCATTTCCTAGTATTCTAAAGATAATTTGGAGGCTCAAAGATCTTCTACAAGTCCATACTGAGATATACAGATGAATATGGAATGTCCAAAACTAAATGGTTGTAGGCTGAGCTTAATAAGTTAACTCCACTTTTAGTGGAAGTTTCATAGGAGAGAAAAATATAAATTGTTAGAGGTATATGCTTTTTTAAAAAATATGTAAATATTTAAGAACAAGTATCAAAGCCTAAAATCCCATCCATTTGGAATGGGTATTCATTCCATTTTTTGATCCCACTCTAAAATGTGTATGGGTTATAAATAGAAATATGTACTCAGTTTCAAATGGGTGTGCATTTTGAAAGGAAACAAGTACCTATGTTAATCTGGGTATCCCTTTATATTTAAAATATTTACCTATTTTTTTATAGAATGGGTATATATTTTATAATGGGAACATGTTCTATAAAATTTCAAAATTGAAAATTATATTTTCTCTTCTATTTAATGCTTGTAAGAGGCATGTAAATCCAACGCATAGCCTTGGATATACAAGTATAATATTCATTCATTTTTTAATAGAATGGGCATACATTTTGGAGTGAGAACATGTTCTATAAAATTTCAAAATTGAAAATTATATTTTCTATTTTGTTTAGTGCTTGTAAGAGGAATTTAAATCCAACCCATAGCCTTGGATGTACAAGTATTATACCATGTTGATAAGAAGAGGAAAAATAGCTATAGAGATCTCCAAGAATGATATTTGATGGAAGGCCCCAGAGTCTAGATGGATCAAAATAAATTTTGATAGGGTGGACAAAGGCAATCCATACCCAGGTGGAATGAGATGTGTTTCTAGGGATCAAAATGGCAATATTATTACTGAAAAATATATGGCCTTAGGGGAGACTACCAATAACATGACATAATTTAGAGCAACATTGCTTGGACTATAGATGGGGATGAATATTGGAGCCAAGAAAATTCATCTAGAAGGTTACTCAATGATAGTGATTGATGTTATTTGAAAGAATAAAATGCATAATTGGATGCTATCACAATGGTTACATCTAATTAATAAATTAATTAGCAAATTTGAAGATTTCAAAATAAGTCACATTTATAGAGAAGGGAATGACTTGGTAGATAGATTAGCCAAGCGAGCATCTAAAATTGAAGGATAAAAATAAAGGAATGTAAAATTTTAGCTGAGATGGCAAAGTTAAGTTAACCTTTTTGGATGGTTGATTGGACTATTTGGTTGGCATCGAAGTATGATCATAATGACGATAGGACTTTTAAATCATATTGATGGCTCTGAGTTCAATGGATGGGATATGACATTTGAAGATCAATATCTCCATTTAGGTGATTTGAGTTGATTATGGAGGATGATAGAATATTTAAAGATCATAGATCATTAATGACACATCTTGTATGATACTTCCTTCAACAAAATAAGATACAATAGATAAAATTTAAAAACTAGCAAAATTAATGTGGAAAGTGGCAAATAGATTTTCATATTGAGCCAAAACTATAGTGGATTAGAGATGATAAATAGGTTGAGATTTTGGTTGTGGGTGTGCCTCCTTGACAACTCAGTGGGGGAGAGTATATTTTAAAAGTTTTTTTATTAGGTAATTATGAATTGGTATTGAGTTTGATGCCACAAATATTATAAGGGATTTGATAACAAGGAAAGGACAATTAAATAATGGGCATTTATATCCAGGTGATGTGAGAGGCTGGCGTATGAGGTGAAATGTTTTATAGATAATTCATGTAGTAAGGGTCATTTTAGGAGATGAATTCTTAACTGCAGACCAAAAATATAGAGTCAACACAAATATATCCTCCATTTTTCTCGCAATTGCAATAGATTTTGGTTTTAGCAAAGAAAAAGTGAGACTTGTATGTGAAAGGGTCTTCAAAGGGCAAGTTTTGGGGGCCATGCAAGAAGTGATGATGAATATTAATGACCATAAATATATTCCCATGCCCAAAGATTTCTCCAAAATACATCTCGATGTCCCCAAATTCCCCTTTGTCCTAATTGATGATGAGAATGAATACCAAGGTAATTAGCATGTGGCAACCAAAGGACTAGAATTTCTACTAAATTGGATGCTAATTGAGACAAATGAAGACCCTAAGTGGGTTAAATTATGTGTCTAACTAGAGGGGCTCAAATGGGAAATGTAGGTTGATGACATTCATTGAGACAATGTGGCAAAGACAGCAAGTAGATAACCTCAAGATTTCATCTGAGGTGGGGAAATTTTTTATTGAATTTGTTAGGTTTGTGGTTAAGTTCTAAGGTTTTCATTTGTGTATGATTGGGCAGGCTTTGGGTGGTATTAGATCATTTTTTTTTATAGCTTGGATCTCTTTTAGTTTTTGTAAAACATATTTTTAATGGACTTTGGTAATCTCTTTCAAACTGATTTGATGAGAGCAATCCCTTCCAATAATTTAACTACCAAAACAAAAAGATATCGATATATGTTTTCTCACGTTTTTTTTGAGAAAAAACAGACCAACTTAAATCCTACTACAAATGATTATCTATAGCTTTCAAATATGAAATAATTTTACTATTGTCTAGTTATTCTTCTATATTTGAATTAAACTCTTTGTTAAAGGGATTAATACTGTATACACCTAAAAATGGTCTAAAGTTAATTAATTAAATAAGCAATTATTTAATTAATCCCCCTTCCTAATTTAATTGAATTCATTAGGCAATTTGATTAAATTCTCCCTTTCATCTACTTATTAATAAATCTAAAAATTTATTTAATAGGTTCATTTCCATAGTTCCCTTTGATTAATTAATTCAAATTTATTAATCTTCCCCCCCAGTTCAATCAATTCTTCTAATCTTCTAATTAATTAAAACAAATCAATTTATGAGTTGTTGAGAATTAATTAGCCTTTTCCTATTATTTGAATTTTTAAAATTCAAATGATCCACATGCCTCTTAACTTCTAACCACCTAACCTAACCCTCTCTCTAGCTTAACCCATTCCACCTAACCTTGGGTTTAACTAACCCTATCCTATCTTGCACATTCTAACCTCCTTATCCTAACCTCCTATGGTGTGGATATTTTCTTCTTGAGACACATGGCACTTTGGCCACATGTCTCCTTTCTTGGACACTTGCCCTTTTATGAGAAAAGCTCCTTGACACTTGTCACTATAGAGATGACAAGTGTCTCTTCCTCCAACCTGTTCTTCAACCTCCTCCAATTTCACCCTTGATATCTTCAGACTCAATCTTGACCATTGATTCCTGCCACCTCACCCCTGGCCTTGGAAATCCTATAAATATCCCCCATTTTGGAGCAATAAGGATCCCATCTCATTTCCATCTTATGCATTGTTACTATAGGCATATCCATTCTAGAATATCATTTGAGCATTGTTGTTATAAGCAACTGCATCTTAGATCTAGTTTAATTTGATCATTTTCTAGCATAATTATTGAATCATGTAGCTTAATCAATCTCTTTTCTAGCTTAATTGCATCATCATCATAGCTTAATCATGCATATCATTAGCTTAATTAGTCTCTTCGATCAATCTATCATAATCAATCTCATCTTTGCATATCATTATCATTTCAAATCCTCCATCTAGGTGTAGTCAAGTCACTGGGATTGCTTATCCATATCTGAGAGAAAATCCATACTCGCATCTCTTAGGAGGCGATAGATCACTTTGTCATGGTTCATCTTTCTTTGCTTATTATTTGCTAACCATGCTTGTAATGATCTATTGAGTGTTTTTGTGTTGTAGCTACAGGTATCACACTTCACACAGAGCACGACATTTTGGTGCCCACCATGTCAAGCATCATCAAATCTTCATTTTCGGCTGGGTCTAAATTAGAATCTCGTACGAGTCCCTTTTTAGTCTCGTATGAGCTCCTTTGTGTGTTGAAATGAGAATTCTTCCTTACTCATATGAGATTTTAAGGATTCTGAATTGTCGTATGAGGTCCATTTTGTACTCGTATGGTCCCGAAAGGATACTTGTATGGTTAGGTAAATTGTGTCATACAAAACTCTGCTTCTATGTTTTCAAAGAAGATTGCATTTTAAGGTTTTCATGCTTCAATTTGATTATTACTAATGTTAACCCTAGTCTGTTTGTGAGCTTTTCAGTAGCCTAGCTGGTTTTTGTAGGATGATTATCGAAGATTACATTTGTCAAAGCTTCGTTTCAACCAAAAACATCATGACTACTAATGCATTTTTTTTTGCAGGTTGCCTAGGAGGACTCAACTAAACTCTATGTCTTCTTTAATCTTTCTAGGTACACTTGTTTTTGCTAATGGAAATGAACAATCATGTTTTACGTGTTTTGATGATAGGAGAGTATGCTCTCACCTTTCTTAGGTGATCAGAAAGCTAGACTCATCCTTTGCTTTTGTTAGTGCATTTCTTTAGTGGCCCTGCCCTCCGGAGGACCTAATAACTCTTAGCCATTAAGGTCGGTGAGAGGAGAATGACCTAAGTGGGAATGGCTAATGCCAAGTAATCCAACCCACTATAAAATAAATGTGATTTGATGAAAATCAAGTCAATGACAGTGCTCGAGAATAGCTCTCCTTCGTACCTTCAAGTATATCAAACCTTGGTTTTCAAGGTTGGAAGACCTCTTAATTGAGTTTATACCCCGATGCGCCAAACGGATCCCTTACTAGTTCCAAATTAAATTAGAAGCTAACTAATTCACCTCCGAAAGGGTGATAATCTTTATGCAAGAGAGATAGTAACTCTCCCAAGACACTTGCCATATCGTGCACCCATTAGCATTTGGAGTCGGATAATATGGCATTGAGAATCCATTGCATGAGACTTAGTGACCGTATTTTGATTAGCTATTGGGTGTGTACCTAAGCTTGCAAGAAAAGGTTTTCTCTCTTAGCCAACTTACTTAGGTAGTGTAATGTGCTTGAGGTCACTTATAATATCACATGTTTTTTGTGTCTTCATAAGTAAAACAAAAAATTAGACATCTAAAACTGGAAAACAAAAGAAAAACATCAAACTTCAATGATCAAAAATCTATCCAAACAACATTTTTTGCTTTTGTTCTATCTTGAGTCATATGAGCTTGTGTTTTGTTGTATGAGCCTTCTTGTTTATCGTATGAGTTCTCTAGTTTATCATTTTCCTTAGTAAGTTTTGTTGTATGATTCCTCTAGTTTATTATTTTGCTCAGAAAGTTTTGTCATATGAGTTCTTTGGTTTATCATTTTGATCCATAAGTTTTGTCATACAAGGCCTCTAGTTTATTGTTTTTCTCAATGGGAATTGTCATACGAACTTGTGCTTTGTCATATGCAATTTTTGATTTGTCATATGGGCCTCTATGTATTGTTGTCTGAAGCTGCTTAAATTGTCATACAAATTTTTGTCTCTATTCGTCCAGAGTTCTTTTCTTGCGCATCTTTTTCAAGTCTATCTTATTTGCTCGGTCAATTTGCAGTAATCATAAACACCTGTTATCTATAATTTTGTGCTTGGATTGTCTTATTGGTTTACTTGGTCAAGTTATCATTTGTCAAATTAGACTCTAGAAGATAAACACATCAAGATTTTCAAGTACTCACATTCAACAAGTTCAAGATCTAAACATCTCAAAGTGCATTATCACCCTCTTTGATAAACAGATCACTCAAAAATAGTTTCTCATCAGGATCTATCATCCTCTATCATGAGACTACAACGCTTGGTCAACATAATCTTGTCCTGCATCATAGGATATATCATTCCTATTGGACTTGAATTTTATCAAATCATCATCATTGTACTCCAAAATCAAAGATCGAAAAACTTGCAAACTTTTAAACACTTGAATCATCTTTTCGTGTCATATCATTCTATCACATCTACATTGACAGTTGATCACTTATCAAAACAACTTTTAAACAATCAAAACCCTAAAACCAAAACATAAACATTTGAAATAGATGAAGATCGTAGAAACATGGAATACCAAAGCAAAATACAAGTAACAAGATGACATATTAGAGAAATCAAACAAGTTCAAAATCAAAATCCAACTATGTCAAAATCTCACAAGAATTCAAATACATCTCCAAAGAAAGGTGGTTCTTTCATGCAACTCTTAAAGATATCGCTAAAGGATTTGGCTGAGAAAGATAAAAATCATGCACCTATGTCTAGAAATGGCTCATCCCTCCATAAAAAAATTGACTCTCCAAAGGCATATATTCCTACACCTCTTGAATACTTACAAAAACCTTCCATAGCATCATCACCAAACAATACACCCAAAGATGAAGTTCCCCAAGGGATATCCAATATATCCATCAAACCTATTTCAGAGGATCCTATTCAAAGCTCGTCTCCTTCATATCCAAGCATTGATTCCATGCAACATCCCTATAACACTCCCTTGCAAATTGAAGTCAGCATTCATAGAATGCTCATTAAACTTGTCCTAATAGATGGGGGAGATGGCTTGAACATTTGCTCTTTGAGTCTTGTCTGTTCTCTAGGTTATTCAGAAGATGAAGTTGATCCCCTGAAAAAGATCACATTCAAAGCATATGATGAAGAAGAACGTTCCTCTAAAGCAATTGTGATATTACCCATCAGAATGAGACCTTTGTAGAAAGACATAGCATGCCAACTTCTAGACTTGTACTTACCATACAAAATAATTTTGGGAAAAACCTAGATATAGGACATACAAGATATTACATCAACATGTCATCAGTGCCTAAAATTTCCATACAATGGGCAAGAAATCACGATCTCAGTAGACTCAAATCCATTGCAGTGTTGTAGTAATCTAAAATCAGCTCACGAGGTCATTGTTCCACATAATAGAGAGGCAACATATTCAAGCACACAATCCAAGGAACAATCATTTGCATCAATTTTGTCAAACATGGAAAAACAAATGCAACTAAAAGATCGAGGGAATGGAGAATATTTGCTATCATGGAAAAACAAACAAGAGCAACTTGAAATTGAAAGAGAAGAAGAAGATGTAGGAGTCGATATACTTCACACGTATGCAAGGTAAACGTTAGGAACTAGTTCACTTGAATTAGAATCACATTTGACTAACTTGGACTTAATCGAGGACGATCAGGAGCTACTTGTGTGGGGTCATTCTGATGAGAGTATCGTTCTAGACATAGAAATACATATTGAAAGCTCTAACATCTCTATCATGACCCCTGATATCTTTGACATAATTCAACATGAGGATCCTTTATCCTTAATCCCTCCTGAACCTATGAACTGGAAAAATGAAGGACATACTACCATTGATACATCCTAATGACCACGCCATATCCTTATATCTTAATGAAATAAAATACACAAAAAATTTCACGAGGGATTCTGCTAACATATCTTCCAGTCAAGTGGGTGCCAAATCTCCTAGTCGCAAAAGTGAAAATAAAGAAAATAATATCAGCTATATTGCTGAAAACCATTTATTGGCAACTTTAGACCGAGAAAAAGTAAAAAGAAAGGATGCATATAATGGTGAAAACCTCCTTGAGGCACCGAAAGATGGGAGATTTGACACCTTACCTGAATACTATGAAAAGAGGTCATCTATGCTAATGGAACCAGTGGAGGCAGTTAACATTGGCACAACTGATCTACATCCAACAATCTCTCTATAAGAACTAGCAAGGCAGATATATTTGGAACCCTTCAAAGGATGGCAAATCAATTTTACCTGGTCATATGTAGACATTCTAGGGTTCGATCCATATCTTATAATACATCACCAAAATATCAGTCTAGGAGTATGCATCAATAATAGAACACAACATAGATGGGGAGCAGGTATTCTATTCATCACACCACAAGGGCATACAATTCCAAAAGCATACAAATTAAGCTTTCCATGCACCAACAATATAGCAGAATATGAAGCTTTGGTTACAGGCATCAAAATGGCTATAGAGTGGAACATTACACAACTTCAAGTCTTTGGAGACTCTCAGCTCTTCATCAATCAAATCAATGATGATTATTAAACAAAGGACAAAAATTTGATGCCTTATAAAAGGATGGTTGATGATATCAAGAAATACTTTGTAGAAATAAATTTTTAGTAGATTCCAAGGAATGACAACAAAGAAGTAGATGCCATGGCTACACTTGCTTCTCTCCTTCAGACACAGGAAAATCAACAACGTTATGAATTCCTGGTAGAAGAGTTATTTTACCCTGCTCATAATTGTCCTGATTCCCAAACTATCTATCACCTTGTTGGGCATGATTCCTCCCATGACGGGCAAACTTACACATACCTGAAAGATAACACCTTACATCCCGACTTATCAAAGAACCAAAAGAGAATCTTTATTTGCCAATCCTCCCATTTTACTGTTGTCGCGGAAACCCTGTTTAAATGAGGTCTAGATGGTACTCTTTTAAGATGTCTCGAACAAGAAAAATCTAAGAAGGCCTTACAAGAAGTCCATAATGGTATTTTTGGAACTCTTTAAAGTGGCCTTACCCTTTCGAAAAAACTCATACGCTTGGTATATTATTGGCTGACTATGGAATGAGATTCTTTTTAGAGAGCTAGAACATGCAAACAATGTCAGATCCATGGGAATTTGATTCATGTACCAGCATAAGAACTTCATGATTTGGCAACATCTTGGCCTTTTTTTCATGGGGTCTTGATCTAGTAGGAAAGATAAGTCCTTCTTCATCTAATGGTCACAAATTTATCCTTGTAGCTACAAAATATTTCACAAAATGGATTGAGGTAGTACCTCTCACAAATATCACAAGAAAACAAATTTTTGCATTTATCTTGAACTACATCATCTGTTGTTATGGAATACCCATGACCATTATCACTGGTAATGGGCGACCATTCAAGAATCGGGATGTACAAGAGCTATGTGAGAGATTCAAGATCCAACACAGATTCTCCACACCCTACTATCCACAAGGAAATGGGCAAGCAAAGCATCAAACAAAACTATTTGGAAAATCCTCAAAAAGAGTGAATGATGCTGGCAGAGATTGGCATATTCAATTGAACCCTTCTCTATGGGCCTATCATACCAGTATTCGCACACTAAAAAGTGCCACACCTTTCTCTCTTCTTTATGGATCAAAAGTAATACTACCAATAGAAGTAGAGATAGCTTTTGTATGAGTATCATTAAAAGGTCTTATCCCAGATGAAGAACAATGAGTATCTAGATTGCAGGAGTTAGAATTCATCCATGAATGAAGATAAAATGCCTTTGATCATTTAAAGGTATATCAACAAAGAATGGGTCAAAGTTATAATCACAGGGTCAAACCACGAGTCTTTCAAATTGGAGAACTAGTACTAAAGGAAAATCCATGCAACTAGGTAGATTCTGAAAAGAAAGGAAAGTTCAAACCAAACTCATTAGGTCCATTTGTGGTCACAACAGTATTTGGGTCAGGAGCATATCAACTATCAACACAGGACATAGATCAGCTCGAGGAACCCATCAATAGCATGCATCTGAAGAAATTTTATGTCTAAAAAATTAGAAAAATAAAAAACAGTGAAAAAGCAGAAAAAAAAAAAATCAAATATGAGGAAAAATGCAATAAAAATAGATGGTGAAAACCTGGCAAATAGGTGCTATCTATCCACTAGCTCTTCCATCTTTTAGTTCATGCATCCTTTGTTCATATCCATAATAAAGCCTTTTTACATACGCATGCATCCCAGGTGCCTTCTTGCCATGGTTTGGATCATTAAGTATATCATAATGAATTTGTTTCTAGGCTTGTGGCAAAATCATGCACCTAGTTGGGGGCAAAATTTTGGATCATTTTGAGCTAAATCAAATAGGTAGAACAACAGTTAGACAACTCTTATCAAGCAAAAACTGAGACATATCCAACATTGAACATG
Source organism: Cryptomeria japonica (assembly GCF_030272615.1). Taxonomy (NCBI): domain Eukaryota; kingdom Viridiplantae; phylum Streptophyta; class Pinopsida; order Cupressales; family Cupressaceae; genus Cryptomeria; species Cryptomeria japonica. The sequence continues at coordinate 616,483,327 of NC_081405.1, read as the reverse complement.
AGATCAAATTATCAACTATCAAGCTATCACAAAGTCACTCTAAGCACATTACACACTTTTCAATGGCTGCTATCTTTTGGATAATGATTTTAACATGCTTGTTCAACTTTTCTATCTTGATTTTTTCTATCATTATTTCTAAGTAACTCGAGGATGTCTCTGACTAGAGGAACAAGGAAGGAACATGACATTTTTCTTGTCTATTGTCTGTAAATTATTCATTAATATATGCAAATTTGTCTCGGGACATGATCATCGGAGTATCATTGAAGACATTTCTGATTTGCATATTGAAATGGTTAATACTGCCTATTTTATGCAAGAAACACTCAGGTAATCTTGGTTCAATTATACCTCGATGCTTCTACTAACTTGCCATATCAAAATCCAGGAAAGTTGTGCTCAGGTCATCATGGTTTAATTATACCATCAATGTTTGCACTTACTTCTCACATTTTAAAAAGCTCAATGATGACAAAACACAATAACCCAGTGACTAATCTATGTTAGGATTCCCACAAATACTGGGAGTTGGGGGGGTGAATCAATATCTAACTGATATATAAAATTTCTTATCTTAAAACATCCAGAACATATTATAACAATGTATAGGTATGCAAGAAATAATGAAATAAACAGAGTTAAAAACATCCACATGAAAAGCACACCATGACACAAGGATTTAATGAGGAAACCTGGTGTGGGAAAAACCTTGATGGGATTTGTAACCCACAATATCCACTTACTAGCCAATAAGAGAATATTACTTACAAGAGGGGCTTGGACATGCAGGAAGGCCAACTGCCTAGAGCTCACTGCTCAATGGGAAGTCTCACTGACTTACAATGTGGATTGTACAAATCCAATATCTTGTACTGCTTTACAATAGCATCTATAATGCTTGATCCAGTACCAGTTGCTGCTCTACTTCTTATATAAACCCTTTAACCTATATTTCACATAATAGGTCTACCTTATTATTTTGCTTACATCACTTTCTTAACTTTCTTCCTCACTTACAAAATGTCTACAATGATCTCTTTTATATATAAGATTCATTTTACAACATGCCAAGTTAGCTTACAAAGTTTTACAATAATAAACAAAATATAATATAACAAAATCTTGTCAGCCTCTGTGCTGGTATACTTTCTTTCTTTGTGCCGGTGCCGGTGTCCTGAGTGCCAATGTAGAGTGTGATCGTTGATGCTGGTGAACTATCTTGCTGGTGTAATGCCTTGCCGGTATAATGCCTTGTTGGTGCCATAGGATTGTAAGGTTGCCATCAATGAAAAAACCTTCAATCACCTACAATGTCTCATTGGAGTGTGCATATGCAAACAATCTCCCCCTTTGGCATTTATGGCAACACTCATGAGAAATTTCAAAAAGTGTATCCAAAAATGTGAAGTCCAAAAAGTTACCAAAAATGTGTGCTCCCCCTGAGTATATGATTCCTGTGATATTTGAATTTTCTCATCCCACTACTCTCCCTTTGATATCAATGACAAAGGTTGTCAAGATGTCAGTAGAATTTGTAGTCTCAACCTTGTAACTGAGTAGTTACAATTTGAAATAGATCCACCAAAATCAAGTTTATACTCTCCATAAACTTTTTACTATCTCTTATTGTTGTCTTTGTTCTTTTAACTGTACCGGTGAGATGCTGCAAATGCTCTACCGATGTTTTCTATCCCTATATCAGTGCCTTAGATATTTCCTTCCGTAATGATGCTAGATAGTCCAATCTTGGACTTAGTTTTAATCTTAGATGCTTTGCCTTATTCACTATTCTCTCTTTTTCTCTTTCCAATTTAAGTAATTCTTCTTCAAAATTTGTTATCTTCTGTTCAAAAACTGATAATGTATCAGGTGAGTTAACAAAATTATCTGCAAGTTTATTGATTTCATCCTGTGCCTTGCTCATCTTCTTATCTATATCTACAGTCAAAAAGTTTGTCTTACAGGTGTCTTTGTACAAAGTTTTGTATTCTTTCAATAAATTACATAGTTCCGGTAGAAGTGTGTCAAAATCTCTGGTACACTTCTTTATCTCCTCATCAAAGAATTTTTTCTTTTCAATTTCCAATTTGTCCTTCAATGTCTCTTCCTTTATTTTCTCAATGTTCTCTATGATATATTTACACAAGGTATCAAGTTATCCTAAAGAATCTGTATTGTCTATATTACAGTTAGGAGCAATTACCTTAAAAATTGGTATTGTGTCATCTATTGCCTTGTAAGCTTGTGAGCTGCAATCTGTTATCTTTTTAATTGAATCCAATAGTACTTCAGTCACATTAGTTGATTTGTAGCCTGATGAGGAACCTACATTCTGAGTACCACCAGTGGAAGTAACCAAGCTTGTATTGACCTCTGGTAGGTCTATTTCTGTTTGTATTTCTTTAAGCAATGGTTTTTCTACTTCTCCAGTTGCCGACTGCATTGTTTCCTTATGAACCTGTTCCTGTTTTTGTTGTTGTTCTTGTTCTGGAGCCTTTTGCTCTATTTGTTGCATTGTCTCAGTCAGAGTTTGAGTTTCTACCTATTTCTCTTTGTCATCTGCAGGTTTCTTCTATGTGTTATGAGTTTACTCAGCTACCGGAGGCTCACTGGCCATGTCAGTCTTATCAACTGTATCTTTGTCTACCACAATGTTGATCTTTTTAGTATCAACATCCACTGTATATAAGACTTCAGGATTAGGATTGACATCTTCTACATCCATACTTTCAATTGCCAGTTGATCTTTTGTAGTTGTTGTTTTTTCTAGTGGAGTAATCAAAGGAGGTGGGGGTAAGTTGTCTTTAACCTTGATACTGGGTGGTCCACCAACTTTACCTTTACCCTTGTCTCTTTCTTTTTGATATACCTTTATAGGTTTTTCACTCATTTATTCTTCTTGTTTTTCTTTTTCTACTAGGAAAATGTCCCATGCATTTTCTGTCTCCTCAGTCACCTCATTAACTCTTCCAACCATTAAAGCAATGTGCCAGTGTGCAGTGGAAAATACTGACCGGTTGGTTGGCTTCAGCAATTAAGTCATCAATTTCTTTGCGTGAATTCACTGGATATATAGCAAGTAGCTTTTCTATCTTGATTTTCTTGTCAAGTTCTATTACTGCTTGTCTTCTTGCTTCCAGTCTCTTAAATAGTTCATCTGGTACTTCATCTACTACTTCCAACAAAAATTTCTTATACATATCCATATGCAATATAACACTGTTTTCTACTTGTTTTTTTTCATCAGCTGTCAGAGTGTCATATAGTTTCTCTATATTCTTTAATTTCCCTTCCTCTATAATTTCATTCAATAGTATGTCAAGAGGGGCCAAGTCCTTATTTGTCCTCTTCTTCTTTTTGGGTGTCAGTTTCTTCTTCTTTGGTGTAGCATTTCTTACCAGAGATCTCACTACTTGTTGTTTTTGTCTTGTCCTCCTAGGTGAGGGTGTGGTTGCTGGTGGGGGATCTTGTTTCCTTGCAACTCTCTTGAAAGTTGTAGGCATATCATTCTTTAAAGAAGTACCTACCGATGATAGGTGAGTTTCAGGTTGTGGAGCTGCTAACTCATCCTCTCTTAAACCGGTTTGCTTTAAAACATCTTCTTTAATAGCCTTTGCCTGTCTAGAACCTTTTCTTACAACTCCCTCAACCCTTTTTACTCTTTTCTTAGATTGTATTTGGCTTTCAATAGTTTCTGCACTACCAAATACTTCTTCCTTAGGTTCTTTAGGGGCTTCCAGAAGTTCTTTAGCATATGTTTCAATTATATGATCATCTATTTCGTAGCCCATCTCTGTTACCCAAACTATCCTAGGGATGACTACTTCCATCCAGATTTCATCCTTCTTGATTAAAAAACATATTTCATCCTTATATTTGTCAACAATCTTTTGTGATAATCTGATTCTTTTCTTCATTTTGGCTTTAAGTGTTTGAAAGAAATCATGGATATTGTTTTCCTTATATTCTCCCATGTTATTGAATAGTTCTGTTATTTGTTTCCCTACCAACATATCATATCCAAGTTCTTTGTAGCCTATACTAGGAACCTATTTGGTTATATGTAGCATCAGACATACTCGCAAATTTCCAAATTTGAAAGTTCCTTTCTTGTCCTTCTTAATCTTTCCTAAGTTGTCAATTAATTTGTCCTTCAACCACTCACATACATCAATCTTCGCATTATCTATGACAATATCATAAGCACTCTTAATGCATAGACTTGAAACTAAATTGAGTCTATTTGAATGAGTAGCTTTATATCCTAATATCATGCTGATAAATCCTACATTAATATCTATTACATCATTTACTCTTAAGGACCTTCTGTCGGATGTGGCACCAGTTAGGTTTATAACTAGGTCATTGGAGAACTTTTTAGTCTTGTTTGGCCTTTTATTGGTGGTCGGTAACCCTGTGACAACTTTCACAGCTTCCTTGGTGATTTTTTGAATTGAATCTAACCAGAAATATTCACCATGTACCCTGCTTAAGACTATCCTAATCACATCCTTGGGGAATTCAGGAATACTAAGGATCTCTGTAAATCCTAGGGTTTCAATGATCTTGTGTTCATCTTTTACATTGCTAGACTCATCACATATGATAGTTTTAAACATGGTTTTAATCTCTTCATCTCCTAGCTCCTCAATGTTGCAGTGAATGTAAATTCTGGGGTCTTTGGCATAAACAACTCCCTTAGGAATTTGAGAAAAAGCACCTAAGGTATCATCTTTCTTTGCTACTTTGGGAACTAATTGAAATATGGGCCTAGGTCTTTTTATAACTTTGACAATAGTAGGGTTTGCTATATATTCAATTGCAGAGGTAGATGCCATGATAAAATACCTTTTACTACCTTTAGGATGGATGATTGCTTGAAGTGTTCTTGCCTCTTGCTCGAAATGCCTTAGCTCGGAATCTTCGCGCTCTTCGTAGGTTTGAAATCTCAGTAAAATGAAAAGGAGTCAAAACCTCAAATTTATAGTGTCTTTTTACCATCTACCACATTAAATGCATGTCGATTAAGTATTCACTTAACATTGTCTGTTGGTAATAAGTAATTTCCAACTTCTCATCTCTAACTGAGGGAATAATAGCATGTGTCATTAGATTTCCAAACCCTCAAGGAAACTTTCTTCAATTAGATGAAGAACTTCCTATCGGTGGAGCACTACTCTGTCCTGCCAGTGAAGCATCACTCTGTCCTGCCGGTGAAGCATTGACTTGTTCTACCGGTGGAGGAGTATTCCCAATATTTAGATCAACTTTTCTAATCCATTGTTTTGAAAATTCTTGCTTAACCTCTTCAACTTTTTCTTTACCCTTCAAGCTAGAACTTTTGTTGTCTACTGGTAATCCTTTACTTCTACAGAAATTTGCAATATCTCCAATCTTGTTACATGCATAACAAGTTACATTATTCTTTTGAATAGCTTTCTCATAACCTATGTCGGTTTGTGTTCTGCATTGATTAGATAAATGTCCAAATCTTCCACAAACATAACATTTCACATTCATTCTGCAATTTTTAGAGTTGTGACCAACTTTGTTGCATTTTGAACATTGACCGGTGGGTGTGTTGATATTTTGATAATTTCTAGATCTACATTCATTTTCTCTATGACCATACTTATTACAATTAAAGCATTTTCCATTGAATTAATAAGCATTAGGTTATCTTACTAGTTTGCTATGATCCTGAGTATTTACAGTACCGAAGCTTTCACCAACTTCAAAGCCAATTCCACAAGTGTCACCTTCAGGTTTTTGAATCTTCAACAAGGTGCCAAGTTCCTCTAAGCTTTTCTTGAATTTTTCTGTATGTTCATTTGTAGTTTCTAGTTCTCTTTCTAAGCCCTCTTTCTGTCTCATCAGTTCATTGGAGTCATTCTAAGTGTGCATCAGATCTATCTTCAATAAATCATTTTCATAGCTAAGTCTTGTGTTCTCATTTGCTGCATCACTTAGTCTTCTCGTCAATTCTTCTTCATTCTTCTTCCTATCCTCAATTTCTTTACAAAATCTCATAGTCATATCCTGCATCTCATTCTTTGTTGTCATGTTCTCCAGTTTCAGCTTGCTTATCTGATCATTAAGTGATTCCTTTTCATCATTCTCATTTTGCATCTTTTCACAAAGTTCTCTTCTCTAATTTCTTGCAACAGTAAGATTCTCTTGAAGTGCCTGAATGATATCCTAAGCTACCTTTAAATCATCTTCTAGTTTGATATTTTTCAATTTTTCCGTACCATAGTCTGAGAGAGCTCCTTCAAGTTGCTTCATCAGATTTTCCATCTTTACCAGTGTCAAGATCTTCCTCAAGTTGTTAGGCTTCTGAAAATAGAGGACCAAGCTCTGATACCAATTGTTAGGATTCCCATAGAAATTGAGAGGGGGGGGGGGTGAATCAGTATCTAACTGGTATATAGAATTTCTTATCTTAAAACATGCAGAACATATTATAACAGTGTACCAGTATGCAAGAAATAATGAAATAAATAGAATTAAAAACATCCACATGAAAAGCACACCATGACACAAGGATTTAACGAGGAAACCCGGTGTTGGAAAAACCTCGGTGGGATTTGTGACCCACAATATCCACTTACTGGCCAATAAGAGAATATTACTTACAAGAGGGGCCTGCACATGTAGGAAAGCCAACTGCCTAGAGCTTACTGCTCAATGGGAAGTTTCACTGACTTACAATGTGGATTGTACAAATCCAATATCTTGTACTGCTTTACAATAGCATCTATAATGCTTGATCTAGTACCAGTTGCTACTCTGCTTCCTATATAAACCCTTTAACCTATATTTCGCATAATAGGTCTGCCTTAGTATTTCACTTACATCACTTTCTTAACTGGCTTCCTCACTTAAAAAATGTCTACAATGATCTCTTTTATATATAAGAGTCATTTTACAACATGCCAAGTTGGCTTACAAAGTTTTACAATAATAAACAAAACATAATATAACAAAATCTTGTCGGCCTCTATGTCAGTATACTTTCTTTCTTTGTGTCAGTGCTGGTGTCCTGAGTGCCAGTGTAGAGTGTGATCATTGATGCCAGTGAACTATCTTGCTAGTGTAATCCCTTGTCGGTATAACTCCTTGCTGGTGACATAGGATTGTAAGGTTGCCATCAATGAAAAAACCTTCAATCACCTTAAATGTCTCATTGGAGTGTGCATATGCCAACAATCTGGTCATCGCGTTGCATTTCATTTGCACTGGCATGTTCATTTAGCTTGCATTTCATTCTTGCATGGGATCCTGCATGCTCACTTTATCCAAGGTTAAATCTATTGTAGGAATCACCAAGGCATCATCATAAGTGTATACGCAATCAGAATGATGACTCATCTCTCTCCAGATATTGTCAACCCAGTGAAAATCTTATGCTATCCCCTCAATAGAACCAACATTAGCATATCTGAATCTTGCTGCAACTTGATATCAAAAAACTGTCAATTCTATTAATCAATCGCATCTAAATTGATTCTATCATGTCTTATAGAGGATGTATCTTTCCTGATACTAGACTTTTTGATCATGTCTTATACATGATATATCGTTCCTGAAACCATACGTTTTGATCATCTTTGTCTTATATAGGAGGTGTCATTCCTGAAAGCAGACTAAATCTCGATCTTATCAATCTAATCAATCAAGCTTTATCAATAAACAAAAACCACATCACCATGATCGTAGAACTCACATTTTCATCAACCATAGTTGCAAAAATCAAATCATATCTAATCGGGATATCAATTTCGCAAAGATCCAACAACTCCAAAGATCAATTATCTCAATTAATCTCTCGAGGGGGCATCATCATACCGCAATTTATCAATCAATGTCTGGGGCATCCTATTGAACTAATATCATCATTAAAATGAGATTATTCTTTGAATCAACGTGTCATCACACCTCACTTCAAAGAGGGGCAAAATATATACACCTAAAAATGGTCTGAAGATAATTAATTAAATGAGCAATTGTTTAAATAATCTCCCTTCCTAATTTAATTGAATTCATTAGGCAATTCGATTAAATTCTCCCTTTCATCTACTTATTAATAAATCTAAGGATTTATTTAATAGGTTCATTTTCATAGTTTCCTCTGACTAATTAATTCAAATTAATTAATCTTCCCCCTACTTCAATCAATTCTTCTAATCCTCTAATTAATCAAAACAAATCAATTTATGAGTTGTTGAGAATTAATTAGTCTTTTCCTATTATTTGAATTTTTAAAATTCGAATTACCCACAAGCTTCCTAACTTCTAACAACCTAACCTAAGAATCCCTCTAACCTAACCCATTCCATCTAACCTTGGGTTTAACTAACCCTATTCTATCTTGCACATTCTAACCTCCTTATCCTAACCTCCTATGGTGCAGATATTTTCTTCTTGAGACACATGACACTTTGGCCACATGTCTCCTCTCTTGAGCACTTGCCCTTTTATGAGAAAAGCTCCTTGACACTTGTCACCACAGAGATGACAAGTGTCTCTTCCTCCAACCTCTTCTTTAACCTCCTCCAATTTCACCCTTGATATCTTCAAACTCAATCTTGACTGTTGATTCCTGCCACCTCACCCTTGGCCTTGGAAATCCTATAAATATCCCCCATTTTGGAGCAATAAGGATCCCATCTCATTTTCATCTTATGCATTGTTACTATAGGCATATCCATTCTAGAATATCATTTGAGCATTGTTGTTATAAGCAATTGCATCTTAGATCTAGTTTAATTTGATCATTTTCTAGCATAATTGTTGATTCATGTAGCTTAATGAATCTCTTTTCTAGCTTAATTGCATCATCATCATAGCTTAATCACACATATAATTATCTTAATTAGTCTCTTGGATCAATCTAGCATAATCAATTTCATCTTTTCATATCATTATCATTTCAAATCCTCCATCTAGGTGTAGTCAAGTCATTGAGATTGCTTATCCAGATCTGAGAGCAAATCCATACTCGCATCTCTTAGGAGGTGATAGATTGATTTGTCATGGTTCATATTTATTTTCTTATTATTTTCTAACCATGCTTGTAATGATCTATTGAGTGTTTTTGTGTTGCAGCTGCAGGTATCACATAGAGCACGACACATACAATTCAATTGACATATATTAATAGTTTTCAAATAACTTATGATTTTGAATTAAAATAAATAAATTATGATTCATCAATAGAAATAAATTTTTATGTATTATAAAAAAAGAGTTATGAGTAAGGTCATTGCACGAAGCTGAGTCCACTTTTTGGCCAAAAAGTGGAAGTGTTTTCCATGATTTTCAGATTTTGTCTCATTTGAGCTTAAATTTTGAAACACTTAGAGATTGAATCTTGGAAAAAGTTAAGAATATAAAAGATATATCTCTAAGTGTATTTTCAAAATATGTAATTTATTTTAATACCCACATAATGAAAAATAACTTTTTGAATGGAGTTCTAAAATCTATTTTTTTTAAATGCATGTTTCAGGACCATACCATGCATGTGTACGACCCACACTTTTTGACACAATTAAAATTATTTTCTCAAACCATTTTGGGAAATGGTTTGGAACACACTAAAGATTGATGAGCATATTTTTTTGTATTTTGTTTTCTAATATTTTTTTTTATTATATTTTTAATGACCGTAATTATCTTTTTAAAAATTTGACGTGTACGACCCACATAATTTGACGTAAACTTTAAATTTTTTTATTTTTATTTTTAAATAGAAAAGAATTTTTTGTACATTGATGACATAACTTTTTTTTCAAAATTCACTAAAATAAAAAAGTTATTAAATTAACAAAATTAGTTAATATTTCAAGTTTCTGGACCTGATTTAGTATAAATTAAATGAAAAATAGTTAAAATAATAAATATTTAAATAAATTTACATATTTAGAATCTAGACAGTATAATCTGAAATGGGTTTTAATTTCATATAAAAATCCTCTAATTAGAGGCACGTAAACTATTTCAGAAGTTCATATTTGTGCTTTCATTCATGGAGATTTGAATTTGCAGGTCCATGTCTAAGGTGTGGCCATCCCAGGCTTATCTCGACCCTAATCCTGAGCCAAGTGGTGGGTTGTGGAATCAACTTCCATAGAACGGGGCCCCATTTTAAAAATGGGGGCCCATTCCATGTTCTGACCATTGGATTTAATAGAAAACGGGGCCCATTCCTAAATAACCATTACTATAAAAGAAAAGATAGATTGCATCAATTTACCATACTATAATTGAAATCCATACTAAAAAATATTTTTTACATCATTTGGCAGTACTTTTTAATATTTTTTACACAAATTTCTGAAGAATTCAATAAAAAGATATTATTTTTTGAAGAGGAGTTTGTAAAGATGGGTTTTAAGCAACACCAAAAGAAACAAAAGAAGACAATGACAACAGATGAAATTCAAGCACAAAGAGAGGAGGCAAAACACCAGAGAGATCGAAGATCACAACAACAACAATTGAATAACACTTCTGAAGCATCTAGTTCAGTGCCCATTGTAGACGAGACCATTGAAGAGATCATGATGGATGCAAAAAATGTGGAACCAAAGATGGGTATGACTGTTGATGCAAATGTTCATGTGGATGTGAATCCTATTATATTTTTAAATCCCCAAGACTATGATGCCAAACAAATTGCTGATTTAAATGAACCTAGATATAAATTTCATACTCTAATACGAAAAGATAAAAATTGAAAATATTACACCACCCTCTCTGAAAGAAAATGAATGTAATTTGTTTACTATTGATAGCAATGTGCTAGATAATCTTAATGAGTTAGTTTCTTGGAGACAAATCAAAACACATGAGAACAGATTATATAAACAAATTTTCTATAATAAAAAGTTAGGATTCCAATGTCAACTAATGCTACAATTAATAAAAATGTTAAAAATGCATAAAGTCATGAAAAAAAAAGGTATTTATGCAAAACCAAAAAGAAAAGATGAATCGTATAAGCAAGTTGTATCTACTATTGCCAGTGCCATCGATTCTATCAAAAAAACAAGTTGATATAAAGATAACAATTAAACACGTAGAGTTATAACAACTGCTATAGTTGACAAAACAATTGCTAGTAAAAGAATGTTAAGTGATATAAGTGGCTATTTGAACTTACATCATAGAACCTTGTCAAGAGCGGCTAAAATAAGAGACACAATTGAAATTGATCCACTAAACCATTGTTGGAGTTTTAGTAGAAGACTTCAAAGGTTGGACATGAAATAAAATGATGAAACTAAACAATTAATTGCAAAATTTTTGCATGATAACACTAGAGTTTCATCAAATTCTAGAGATGTTTTAAAGTTAAGGGTGGGATCAAAAATTCGTGATCTTCATCCAAAACATCTTCTTGACATGACTCAAACTGAATTTTTAAAAAAAATTAGTGATGAATCTGTGTTAATGAATTTACGAATTAGTCAAAGATCATTTGAAAAATGCAAACCCTGGTATGTTAAAATCAATAAACAAAGAATATCTTGTTGTTGTAAAACTCATGTTCAGTTTCATTACTGTTATGATGTTTTTCGATATATACATTGTATGTTGCATGATAATGATCTTGTGTAGGATTGTGGTGTTTATGTTCCACCTCAAACTATTAAAGATTTTATTGGAAGTCTATTTTGTAAACCACCTAATGAACAATTATTTTTTTCCAATTCATGCATTTATGACCTTTGCAATTTTTTTGGGAACTATTCTTTGATAGGTGAATGTTTGCATGAACATGTTTCATTTGAGTTTGGACAAAAAATGGTTGATGTTAGGAGATTTAAAAATATAGAATACCCTCTAAAGGATGGAAAGATGGGGAAACATTTAGAATTGATTACTGAAAAGAATAGTGTGAATGCATTTATCAATGAGTTTAAAAGTCATATTGTTCAAAAATATGTGAAACATTCCCAACATTCTCGATGGCTTGATGGACAGTTTCACATATGCAAGAACACATTTCCAGTTGGAACAATAGTATCAGTTGTGGATTTTTGCTAAAAGTTATACTCTAAAACCACAAGAGGAAACTCAATCACAATACTACAACTCAGTGCAAGTGGCCATATTTGTGCACATTATATATAGACATGACCATGATAGTACAAAAGATAACAATTCTTTTTTAGGGAGTATCATTTCTATGTTAGTGATAATCAATTACACTCGTTAGAGTTTGTTCAACATTGCCTCGATGTATTTCATGATAATCTTAAGGAAAGAGAAATTAACATGAAACAACATATGATATGGTCAGATAACTATACTGGACAATTCAAAAATGCAAGAATGTTTTATTGGCTATGCAAAGTTCACAAGATAACCAATGTCCAACATTTATGGAGTTTTTTTGAAGCGGGACATGGTGAGGGGGAACACGATGGAGTGTGTGCCTATGTAAAAAGAGATCTTGCTAGAGAACAATTGAAATTAAAGGATGCAAGGAAATTTAGAGATGCTCATGCAATTGTAGATTGTTGCAATTCAAAGTTTTCAAAAGGATCAACTGAGAACTCTGCAATTCGACGTTTCTTCTGGTTGGTAGAGGAAGGTAGTATTCCTATTCGGCATGATTGTAATACCATCATTGGATCAGCTAAATGACATTCATTTAAGAGTTCTAATTCAAACACATGGACTATATTCACAAGGCAGCTTGCTTGCTTTTGTCAGTTTTGTGTTTCTAGAGATTGGGAATTTTTTGAGAATAAAGAATGGGTTGAAGAAATGGAAACCCCTCCACAAGATGGTGAGACAAAAAAATTTATTTTTTACTATGCACAATCCTTATCGATTGATCAAAGCCCCAACTTGAAATTAGAAGTGTTTACAACCCCAAAAAAGAGAGGTAGGAAACCGAACTCTATGAAGACTCAAGAAGAAATAGAGGCAGGTGTGCAGAGTACTCTAGACAGAAAATTCAAGGTATCAAAAAGAATTACAAGGAGTGCAAAAGGAACTCCCATTTCATAATGAAAATGATTTCTTGGAGCATCAGGGGCATTAATGCTCCTAACAAAAGAGGGAGAATCAAATCTCACCTTGATTCTTCAAAGGCTGACATCTTTATACTCCAAGAAACGAAGTTATCACAGGAAATGTATCACAAAATAGTGGCTAAATGGACACAATTTAGACCTTCCCACATGCAAGGTGTTGGGGCCTCGAGAGGATTGCTTACATTATGGAATCCTAAAAAAGTTCAAGTTCACTTATTAGATCAAGATCATAATTGGCAAATGTTGAAAGCAGTATGCTATGACATGACCTTTATGATATTTAATGTTTATGGCCCCATCCCCACTTAGGAAAAGAAAGACCTTTGGGACAAATTGACTCTTTTAATCCAACAAGAAGAAGCACAAAATTTTATCATTGGAGGAGACTTTAATGCAATCTTGTCTCATTAGGAGAAACAAGGAGGAATCTGCCCACCCCCATGATCTATGCAGGATTTTCTAAGTTTCACCATAGAAAGCAACTTATTGGGTGTGATTCCCAATAATGGTCTCTTCACTTGGACTAACAGGAGATCAGGCTTCCTCCAGATTGCAGAGAGACTCGATAGGTTTTTCATTCCCTTGGAATGGTGACTTAATCAGGTCAGTTAGTATTCAGACATTCTTCCTATTTCTAAATCAGACCACTTCCCAGTCCAAATTGTCCTTGAATGGAAAAACTAGAACCCTATGTCGTGTTTTGGTTCCTCCTTCAAGTTTGAGTGCATGTTGTTTAGACATCCATATTTTCAGGCTTTATTAAGACAATGGTGGGTATCTGCCCCTGCATGTAGTGGAACAAAGATGTTCCAAGTTTTTAACAAACTTCGGTTTATTAAGGTCTAGGCTAAGGAAGAGAATAGAAAGATCTTTAAGAATGTTTTTTCTCAAAAAAAAATCATTGCTCAACAACTGGAAGAAGTTAACCAAAACATAATTTCCAAGGGATTTGATTAGCTCCTGCATTCCACACAGAAGGGTCTTCAAAGTGAGTGGGAAGAAGCCTGTAAGAGAGAAGAAGAATACTGGAGACAAAAATCAAGAGAGCTCTGGCTAAAGCAAGGAGATAAGAACACAAAATTCTTTCATACTTCCACAAAACAAAGAAAAGAATCTAATGTTATATTCTCAATCAAGCATGTGGACACAGGGGTATTGATTAAAAATTTAGCAAACATTCAAGATGAAGGAGTAAAGTTTTTCAAGAATCTATTAGCCCCCTCACCTTCTAATTTAGATCCTTTTTGGAAGGATAATGTTGAGCTTCTACTGCAATTTATCGCACCTTTGATCTCCGAATAGGATAACAGAGGCCTACTGGCCCCCTTCACTCTGGAGGAATTCCACAAAGTGGTATTCTCCCTTTCCCCAGATAAAGTCCCAGGTCCGAATGGGTTCACCACCCTCTTTTTTTAGAAGTGTTGGGATGTGATTGGTTTTGACCTCTTAGCGGTAATGGAAGAATCTAGGAAAATGGGAGCAATGCTAAAAATATTTAATGCAACAAATATTGTTCTCATCCCAAAAACCCCTTCTCCATCAACATTCGCAGAGTTCGGACCTATTTCTTTTTGTAACACAATTTATAAGATTGTAACTAAGGTCGCTTACCTTAGAATGCATTACCTTATACCTAAGATCATCTCACAAGAACAAGGGGGTTTTGTCCCAGGTAGGGAGACTATGGAAGGAGCCCTAGTAGCACATGAGGTTTTACACTTTATCCATGAAAACCAACAAGAAAATTTTGTTGTCCGACTTGATATGATAAAAGCATACAACTAGATTAAGTGGGATTTTCTTTTTAAAGTATTATCAAAATTCGGCTTCTCAGAAAAATGGTGCAAATGGATCAAAACTTGTGTCTCATGTGCGCATTTTTCTATTCTAATAAATGGACATCCCTCAAGGTTTTTTCAGGGTACACAGGAAATAAGACAAGGAGACCCTTTATCGCCTTTTCTCTTCATTCTCATGGCAGATGCTCTGAGCAGATACATCAATTTTCAATCTTCAAAAGGGCTTTGGCTTGGTGTCACTCTCCCAAGTACTTTAATAATAGTAACTCACTCTCTTTTTGCTAATGATACATTGTTATTTGGTAAGTCTTCTCTAAAAGAAGTCAGGCTCATCAAGAAAACACTGGATATCTATTCTTCTACTTCAGGTTAGAAAATTAATGCTGCCAAGTATAAGATTCCTTCAATCTTGTCACTAGGAATATGCAAGACTTTGGGCTTCTCAATGGACCAATTTCCATCTTCCTACCTTGGCATCCCCTTTTTTATGGGAACAAACAAACCTTCTTATTGGTCTACTATCATTGGTAGAATCAAGGTGCGAATTTCAGCTTGGAAAGTAAGGTGGCTTTCACTATCAGGTAAAATCCTTCTTATCAAGTCAGTGTTAATAGAAATACTGAACTATTACATGTCTATTCTAAAAGCTCCCTCATCCATCATTCAACAATTGTAGAAACTCGTTAGAGATTTTCTATGGAATAGTAATATGACAAATGAAAGGAAAATACCCTTAGCCTCTCTGGAAAATATGTCATGCCAAAAATCCCAAGTGGGAGTGGGACTTCACAATCTAAAGCATCACAACAAGGTTTTTCGAAGGAAATTGATTTGGAAAATGTACACTAATCCTGTTTCCAAATGGTGCCAGATTATGCAAGCTAAATATTTGGACAACACTCAATAATCAAGAGTGTTGACAATTTAAGACCCTCCAAAGGAGTCTACTATTTGCAATTTTATGATGGATTCAAGAAATCTAATATCTAAGTATGTTTCATGGGAAATCAATAATGGTCTTAGTGCTAACTTTTGGATAGACTCATGGTGTGGGAATCCTCCTATTGCTCAATTGGATAACATGGAAGACATTATGAATATAGCTACAGCTCATTGGGGTACAAAATTGAGTGACTATGTGTCTGTTGTAGAAATATGTTTAGGGAAAATAATCTGGAAAGATCCCACTCTTCTCCCAATATCCATCTAGCAGTCTTCCTCGTTGGCAAATATTTTATTGAATAGGAAAGTTCTCATGTCTAACAAAGATGATGTGTTATTTTGGGTATCTTGAAAATCAGGATAGTACTCAATTAAAGAAGTTTACAATGCCTTAGAGAAGGGTTGCAGAAATAAGGTAAGTAGACAGGCATACTCTTTCTGTTGGAATGACATTGTTCTACCAAAAGCAGGTTGTTTTGCATGGTTAACGTTGAACAAAATAATCCTAACAATAGATAGACTAGTAAAACTAGGCATTACTCAAGATTTTAATTATGTATTTTGTGACTTAGAGGAAGAATCAATTGATCATTTATTTTTACACTGCACCTTTGCCTCCCAATGTTGGTTCTTCATCATGAATAAACTCCAAGTTATGTTGCCCTTTCCAAATCACTATGGGATATGTTTAACTCTTGGCCTCTTTTATTTTTTACATCAACCCTCTCAGGCATTTGGAAATGTGCTTCTGCTCACATTATTTGGGCCATTTGTTGGGAGAGGAACAAAAGAATTTTTAGAAAAACATCCTCTTCTCTCGATTGGAAAATTTGATTGTAGAAATCATAAATTCTTCTCTCACTAATTCCAAGGACATCCAGTCATTTACCCAGTGGGATAAGGTAATTGTAAAATCATTGAATGGTATTATTTTTCTAATAGGGACTCCCCCGAACTAGTCCTCAGTTCATTTGAGAGATAGGTCGTCCAAAAAATGGGTACCCCAAGCACCTAATTTCTTTAAGATCAACTTTGACGGCTCTTCTCATGGAAACCCAGGGACGTCAAGAATTGGAGTTTACATTCAAGATTAATTTGGCAAAATGTGTGCTTTCCAAGCTTCACCCATCCCTCCGGGTACAAATAACATGGTGGAGGCAAATGCCTTACTAGCTGGTCTGGTGTTAGCAAGGAAGTGTGGCTTCTCCAATATGCACATAGAAGGGGATTCATTAGTCATTATCAATTCAATTACCTTGAAAAGATCTAAGACCTGGCATCTATTGTATGTTTTTAAGCACACCTTGGATCTCCTCGACACTTTCTCGGACTACATTGTCAGCCACACATTAAGAGAGGGTAACTCCATTGCTAACATGTTAGCAAATATGGGCTGCGATGGCATTTCAGTTGAGTCGGTTGCAATTCGTACTAAACTGTCTTCTTTTCCCAAATTGCTTGAATTGGTACAAAAGGAAAGTAAAAAACTCAAATCACAAATTACATCCTAATAAATACTCGCATGTAAGCATTTAACTGGTGCCTGTGAACAAGAAGGCGGATGGGACACTAGAATTTATGCTTTTAAATGCATTTTGTAGATGGTATGAATGAAATTTTAGTGCGGAGTACTCTGGGACTTTCATAATGTCACTTCACATGGGACAAAGAAGACTTAGGCCTCTCACACATCCTTTCTACTGCATTACGATCACAAATTAATGCAAAAATTGCAAACATGATCCTAAAGTCCGATCATTTATTGCACTTTGAGATGGGATTTTTGTTTATAAATGGAACCAGCCTTCTTTTATATACACAGTTCTCAGTGGAAATTTTTGAAATCTTTTAAATTTTTGAAGTATCTCAGTGCTCTGCAATATGGAGAGCGACTCTTGCATAGGGTACAGGAAAAATGCATTGGGATTATATGTCATGGAATGACTAAGTTTCAATGCTAATTTTAGAACCTTCGACGACTTCTCATGGATACATCAATGACAGGGACCTCAACCAACTTTTTCTTCTGCACAATCCAAAATTCAAAAAGAGTTGTCAAAGACTTCATTGGTAAGGATATTTTATCCCCTCAAGACAAAATGATTCTTTATCCCTATCAACTTCTCAGTTCTTTTCTATCAAATGCTCTAGATGTCTTGCAATCTATTCCTCCGCTTGAACTAGTGTTCTTTAAGTTGGTAAGACAAGATGTGCTTGCACCAACCTCATTCCATGAAGCCCTGGTAAAATATAATTTATGGTAGGGGTCAGCTCTCCTTGGTGGCCTCTTTCCATGTCACTTTATTCAATACAACCATGCTTACATGGTACTTTATGACCGAATAAAACATGCCCTTGAACAGCAAAACTTCCGCCATGTGAAGAATGGCCTACATCAATTCGGCAGAGGATTGGATTACCACATTGTGCACAGAGTCAAAGTTAAAGTTGGGGCTCTTATTATGATCCTGAAAATAAAAAATGTTGATACCTTTTTGTCAATTTTGCAACCGGTGGAAAGGGGATGGGCTACAGATAGGGTGCCAGACCTTAATGCACTGGTGCAAGATGAAGCCATGGGATGGACTACCTCCTTTCTGCCCGCCTTCGATGCCCCTATAATTCAGACCCAGGAGGACTCTGCCATGGATGAGTAAAGTTATTCTGGCTTTGTTTTTTGCTACTTAGAATATGCTCTTTTTTGATGGGTGGAAAATCTGATGGCAATCGGTATGACCCAAAAAAATTTGACTACCCCTTGTTTATCGATGTTGGTTTATGCATTTATTTCAACTGGTATATCAGAATCGGTAGCAAAGCCATCTTCTTAGCCTGTCGGCTAGCACTGATAATGGAGTCTTTTCTTTTATGAACTAGTCACGAGGATAACATACCGGTATCAAAGTCCCGATACAACACAACCGGGAAACCAGTCGTGGCAGCTCTTCAGTGTTCTGACAACCAGATTTCTGCTTCCTAGTCTTCATGATAACCAGTTGTGGGGGTTAGTTTTTTAAGGTTTCCTTTGATCTCGTCTCGACCTGCTACTCTAAATTTGGCCTCCAAGAGGATCATTCTATGGGCAGGTCCTATCTATCTCTCCGGATCTTCGGGGGGCTTCTTCTCATAGCCTCCTTTCCTCTTTTTCATTGTATTTGAGCAAGGATATAGGGTTTTCTTCCTGATTATTTCCCTCTTGAGCTCTTGAATCATATTTCTTATTAATATATATATATATATATATCAGTGGCTTGCCACTTTTGCCAAAAAAATAAAAAATAAAGATCATTGACACCCATAGATGCAAATGATCCACATGAAAGAACTGATAAAGATATGGATAAGATGTTTACATCAAATGACTATGATCGCATTTCAGATCTTATACAACAAGGTAAAATTGTTTTTGAAATTTGTTTTAATTTATTAAATAGTACATATATATGAAATCTTACAGTGTATATTTTTGTTTTTATTTCTAATTAAATATTAAAATAATTTTTTTTTATGCACAAGACATGTCTATGCTGTTGTTGCACTGGAGGACAATGAAGAGGGGACAAAGTATTGGTTGGCTCAATGTGTAGAGCCAAAACATAAGCTAACCAATCCTTGAGTAGATGATGATGGTTATGACTATCCAACAGGATCTGTGCTTGTTGTTGGCACTTGGCTACTCAAATATCTAACAAGAAAGAATGGATTGCCCGCATTTGAAGATTATGAATTAGAGAAGAAGATTATACATTACTCGCATTTGCTAGTGGAAACTAATATAAAATTGGATAGATATCATGGTAGGCTTGCTAATAAACAATTATGGACTCTCTCTATGGAAGAGCATGAGACAATTATAGATGCTTTGCAAAAGAGAGAGGACGCAGATGGTATAACAAAATGAATATCAAGTAAGTCATAATTTAAACCCTTAATCCACCTCCCGTTTAAAAGTTGTGATGCATATTTTATATAGCATTTTAAATCATGCATCATAATTATAAAATCTAATCTAGTAATTTTGTTTTAGGTCTACCACAAGTAGAAGGCATAAATGAAAACCAAGTTATTTGTGCATACTTTATGTTTCATTTTGAATAATTACAAGTAAGTTAAATTTTTGTACCCTTAAGAAAAATCCCTTTAAAGAGTCGTGATATATGCTTTATGTTGTATTTTAAATTTAATGTATCCTCATTATAAAAACTAATCATATGTATTTTTTTTCTAGGTCTCTCAGAGTAGACTTGGCCTCAGTGACTACTATTATGCAACCTTTGTGTAATATACATAAATGAGATACTATTGTCCAAATTTATAAATGAGATAATTATGTTTTAATCAAGTTCTATTAAATATATTTGTTTTGATACTTTTCTCTTATCATCATTCTTATTGTAATGGTAATTATATATTTAATTATATATTTTGCTTCTCTATGATGATTAATACTTTTTAATTTTGAATATGTTATAATTATAAGATATATTTTGATAGTTTGGTCTTATCATCATTGTTAGTTCATGATGTACACCTTTATTTTATCTAATCACAAGTTATTTAAATAAAATTAAAAACATAAAATTTCAAGTCCACATAATCCATATATATATCTAGATGGTAACATGATGAAATCCACATAATATCTAATTTGCACAAAATATATAAAGTATGTGCACGTCCAAGACAATATATACTTACACGTGTAAACAAATGTGTAAAGTATATAAAAAAGTACATATCATATAAAAAAGTACATGTACATCATATCAGAGCCAAATAAATAGTAAAATCTAAGTGCTGTCATCAATAACATCTCGTGCTCTCTTCTCCCTAGGACGTGGACCAGATCCACCCATCTCATGCTATACAAGGAAAAAATAATATTAAAATACTTTAAATTAACTATTAAAAGAATCATTTATCAAATATAGTTGGAATTCATAAATTAAGTTACAAACTTACCATATGTGTGTGCACATCAACTCCAGTAACTTGTTTTGCATCCTGTATACAAGATAAGAAACATGATATAATGAACATGAGCACATACACGTGTTTATTTTTTTATTAAATAAAAATGAACATTTATAATTTTATTTTAAAATAATCATATAATAAAATGTCATACATAAGGTTCCTCATTAGATCCTCTAGCAGTATTTTGTGCAGTATCAACACCAAATGTAGTGCGAGCTAAGTCCTATACAAGGTTAAATTCAAAGTGTCGAATTAAATCTTAAATTAAGAGTCAAAATAAGATCAAATTAAGTATTACATATGAAGACCTCAAAGGATGTCGATGTGCATTCAAATTGGCTCTGATAAAAATTATGAGGATAACCTATCCTGATAGTAGTGTTCACCTGCAAACATGCATTTAATGAAATCATATTTATTGAACATATATATGTGTATTAAATAATTTCAAGTTAAGTTACAATGTTGTAAGAGTTCATATTTAATTTATGAATTCTAAGATACATACCATAGATGGTGTCATAGTTGTCACGCGCTCTACTCAATAAGATGTAGAGGGTCCCTCATGACCTGAATCCTAGAGAAAGAAGCATTCAATGTATCAACATGAAAATTTATATAGTATAAGATGATAACATATTAACTTACAAATCTAGTACAATGTCTAGATAGAAATTGATACTATACCCCATAAGGTGTGTCAAGTTGTTCCATTAGATGCAATATTGACTCTAATATTAGGTGTAGTCCTTATCTACATAAACCAAACTTATTTAATGAAGTATTATATTGTATAAAAAAAAGACATGCACTTATTTTATACCTATTGTAGCTAGGAATTCAGAAATCATCACAAACAAAGATAAACATTAATCAATCAGCTCAATCACAAAAGCACTCATTGTTATGATCTATCCTAAACACATTCAATAGAGACATAAAGATAAAACATTTAAAAAGATTATGCAAACCAGATGTTCCCTTCATGCGGCTCCATTGTTCTTCTTTCTTCTCCAAATAGTTTTGTTGTAGATCTCACCTTCAACTACATAAACCTAATTGAGAAAGCAAGATTGACATTGACACAAGAATACTAGAAGCGTGATTTGACAAAGTGATTAGAAATTCAATAGTTTGATTAGGGGATTCGATTGAAGAAATTCATCCAATTTATAGAGAAATTGGAGAAAAAGATCAAATTAGCATGATAGTGATTCGAATGGAAATTCAAATCAAGAATAGAAAAATTATGACATGTCTATGACAAATTGCTATGCAAGGATTTATGACAATTTATGACAAATTTATATGCAAAGATTTATGACAATTTATGACAAATTTCTATGCAAGGATTTATGACAATTTATGACAAATTTCTATGTCATTTCCATGAATTTAGGAGAGAAATAGGAGGAAATTGAAATTAGGAATTAGAAAAAATTAAGAAATAAGAAAATGAGGAATTTAGGAATTAATAAATTAATGGAAATTAGAAATTAGGTAAATTAATTAATAATTTATCATTTATTAATTAATTCATAAAAAGAGGAATAATTAGCCAATTAAATGAACATTTAATTGCAATGAGAAGACTTAGGATAAATAAATAATTTATTAATCCTAGAGGAAGAAATGACAAACCAGGTTAAATGATGAAATCACAAAACCCTAGAAGATGAATTAGGTCTTGATGAAAGATAATTGACTCGATCATGATTTGATTTTGGATTGATAAATGACCAATGTGATAAATGATTTGATTGAGAAAATGTGCCAATTGATGAGGAACAATGACAAATTGATCCAAATTGACATAATTGAGACAAACAACGATCGATGACAAATCGATCGCAAAATGACAAGATTGACAAGTTGACAAGAATCGATGACAAAAATAGATTGCAAAACGACAATATTGAAAATGACCATGATTGATGACAAATCGATCGCAAAATGACAAGATTGATAATGACAACGACCGATGACAAATCGATTGTTAAATGACAAGATTGAAAATGATAACGACCGATGACAAATCGATCGTTAAACGACAAGATTGAAAATGATAAGGATTGATGATAAATTGATCGCCAGATGACAAGATTGATAAAAGGACAATGATCGATGACAAATTGATCGCAAGATTGACAGGAGGACAAAACCCTAATTAGGATTGACGATATCCAAAATAATGACAAATGAGCATGCACATTGATGCAATAAAATAAGATCGATTAAAATCATGACTGGAGATTGATGTCGACAAGACCAAATTCGAGAGGCGAGACGAATGAAGAATGTAGAAGAATGACTTGATGCTCACAAATGATAAAGACCAAGTGCGAAACATAGGAGAAATGTTAATGCGACGCAAAAATCTAAAATGAGGCAATGCGCAAATGTTAAAGTATGACTCCGCAAGCGTTGACCATTTTTAGGTGTCTACACCTATATTTAATGAAGTATTTAAATATTGACATGTACATGTATATATATATCTATACCCAGTCAAGATGATCATCAGAGCAAAGAAAATCCATATATGATGTCATCATACTATCATCTACTACATCATGCTCAGCTGGAACTGAAGTAGATCCTGGATCAGCAGTGGGGGCTACACATGTCTCATGACAACTCGAACACATATGTGGCATCCATCGAGGAGCAGATGCCATGTGAGAAGCTTGCTCACTCAGGTTACCTGTGAGGGAAGTCAAAGCATCTAATGTCAAAATGAATGATTTATTATGCACATCTGTAGGAATCGATGGAGAAACAAGTGGAACTATGGGTGGATCTGGTAGGGGATTATTACTCCGTGCCCCTAATCTGTGTTGTGGCATTCCACGACCAACACCCTGGAATGACTTAATATCAAAATAATTTGGTTTTTGGTACATTACAAACTCACAGTATAATTTCTTCAAAAACTAAAAAGGGACCTCATAATTATGATGTAGTGGATAATCAAAAACCATCCACCATCTATCTCAAAAGTGTCTAACCATTTCTGGATGCACACACCACCTAATCGAAATTCTTTTCTGGTTAGGTTGCATTGATTTTCTTGTTTTTGGGTTAGTAAAATATGGACATAAATGAGCTTTGGTTATTTTGAGATCAGTGATTTGCCTATAAGTTAAATCATCAGCATAAAAATCACACATATCTTGTCATCATCTATGAAATTGATCTAATTGAGAATCAACAGATCTAACTGACTCGACAACAATTTGCATTGATTTTGTTAACTCTAGAAGATGGGGTGGCGTGATTGGCTCATTTTGGATAACAGTAATATTTTGTTCAATCACTTGTAGGTTTTCATTAATTCATTCTCTTAGATGAATTTCATCCAATCTAGGGGGTGGAGGTGGAGGTGGAGGTGGAGGAGGAGGAGGAGGAGGGGGTTGCAGTGGGGGATTTTCACCTAATAATTCATCTATGTCAAATACATCCATGATAACAAAGAGCTCATGTATATATAAAGATATACATGAATTATATACAACTCTATGTCAAAGAAGACTCTATTTTAGTTTTAAAAAACATTTATAAATAGTAACATTTCTATGTAATTGAATGAGATACACATGAAATATAATATAATATTGAACTTAAAAAAATATACATGTACATATTATTGAATCTTTAAATATAAAATTTGCGCACAAAAGTTAATAAAAACTTTCAATGTAACTTCATAAATCTATTATATATTCAATTTAATGCATTCATTTCTTGTAAAATGCATCAACTATTAAAATCAATATAAAATATTCCATACATAAACTTGTAAAAAAAGTTGAATAAGATCAACATATTGTCAAAATAATGGTGATGTAGTCCACATTATATAGGCAAAAGTGACAATGGAATTAAAAGGATTATTAGGATTGATATAATGGTGATGTAGTACACATCATATTGATATAAGTAGGATTGCTCGTAAGATATGCCAATGTGAGATCAATAAAGAAGTGGGAAATAAGATGATCCTCCTTAGTGTAAGAATATATAAGGATTGATGATAAGTGCTTAAAATAAGATATTGAAATGTAATATCATTATGCTCTATAAACCAAGATATGATCATAAGATCATGGAAGATAATAGAAATACAAGATCATCATGTGAGGCACAATCATATGATACTAAGATGCAAAAATGCGTGATCAAATAGTGATAATCTATTAAATTCTCTAAAATAATAGGCATCACAATAAAGGATTGTAAATAGCATGCTCTTGTTGAAATAAAATAAAATAATGATGATAAGTCATTGATGACAAATAATAAATAACATGTTTTTAGTAACTAGACATAAGAGTAAGAGATCATATAGACCTAATTATAAATAAGACCAACTATGGACCTATTTTGCAATATCATGGCATAATAAGATATATTATGCCATCATGGCATAATAAGATATATTATGCCATCATGGCATAATAGGTCCATAATCGATCCTATCATACTAAGTAAACATGTCAAATTAGCATATTTTCAGTGTTGGAGATGAATTAGATGATGAAGTTGGCAATTCGAGAAAATCATGTCATGTTGTGGCTTAATAGATCCTATTATGGACCTGTTATGCCACGATGGTATAATAGGTGGACTATTATGCAATGTCATGGCATAATAGGACCTATTATGCCATGATGGCATAATAGGTGGACTATTATGCAATGCCATGGCATAATAGGACCTATTATGCCATGATGACATAATAGGTCCTATTATGCCATGACATGATATAATAGGACCAACTATGGACCCATTATGCAATGTCATGGCATAATAGGACATATTATGCCATCATGGCATAATGTGTCCATTATGCCATGACATGGCATAATGTGTCCATAATTGGTCCTTTTATACCATGACATGACATAATAGGACCATAATAGGACCTTTATGCCATGACATGGCATAAACCTAAGCCTAAACTTTGATATCTAAAATTTGAAGAGTAATGTTAATTACTTTTAAGGTTATACTAATAGTGGTAACTTTTGTATTTCCTAATGAGGATTAAGAATAATTTTGGTAGATATGTTCAATTTAAGGAATTGGAATGGTGGCTTGCTAGAAGTGGTTAAACTTTTTCGTTTTGATTTTGTTTCGATTTGGTTTTGGTTTTGGTTTTGGTTTTGATTTCCATTTAGTTTTGGTTTTGTTTCGATTTTGTTTGTGTTTTTGTTTCGATTTCATTTTTGTTTTGATGTTTCTGAGATATCTAATTTGATATTTTGTTTTGTTAACTATCTAGGTTTGGTTTTGATTTGTAAATTTATTGATTAGGGTTTAGGGTTAACTGTTGAAGAATATTTAAGAACAAAATTAAAAATTTACAAATGTAAAAATAAATTTATTTATAGGCTACTTTAAAAAAAACTAAAATAATACCAAAAAAATCTAAATAATACACAAAAAACAAGAAAAATATATAAGAAAATTATAAAATGTGAAAATAGATGATTGAATGTGTACCTAGGATAGTGGTGGAGGCTTGAAATGGAATCCACAGAATGGGGGCCTGTTTTTTATCTCCTGTTCTCACTTCACTTCCAGGGTGAAAGTGAAAAAATTCACTCAAAAAAAAAGGGTAAAATACAATTTAGAAACGAGGGCCCATCCATTTTGTTTAAATGTGGGGCCCTGTTTTAGAACCAAATGGGGGCCCATTTACTTTTGCTTCGGGCCCCCATTACCTTTCGCCTTGGGGGCCCGAAGCATAAACAGGCCCCCATTTTTTGAAAATGCGCCCTCATTTTTAAGAGCGCATTTTCCAACACATAGACTTCCGTGAATTTGTGACTCCTTACCTTGCACTTGCCTAGAAGTTTAACTCAAATTATGTCTAGAGCACACAAAAGTGGCATTAAGAAAAAAATAAATTATAGCCAGTAAGAAATTATTAAAAATTAGTTATAAAAAAATTATGAACTTCCCACATTTGTACATCTTATACTAAACTAATTGTTATGATCTATCTATTACAATAAATTACATATTTTTACGAAAATATAAAATTAATCCATTTATATTTTTTATAAAACGTCAATATTCTAATGTTAATCCAATAAAAAACATGTTAATATTCTAATTGTAATTTAGGGTAGGTAGGTAGGGGTGGAGTTATAAGTGATTATAAAGGAAATTTTATTTCTTTCCATGATGTAAAATTTGGATTTCAAACTTATACCTTTATTGAGGTAATGATTGGTTATCATGAAATTCAAACTGTCAAGGATAATGACCTAGCTAAGATTATCATCAAAGAGGACTTTGTCAATGTCATTAATATGTTACTAGGTAAATCTAAGCCTAGATAGTCTCTCCTAGATATGATTAGAGCCACTTACTATAGTTTGATAACTTTAGAGATGCACATGAATAATCATATGTACGAGGAAGGTAAGTAAGTGGAAAACTTGCTAGCTAAGATAATGATTTGGGATGTGGAGACCTCTCTCCCAAATCATGTGAAGATTAAAATTAATAATGTGACTAAACTTTATATCTCATATGGGAAAAATTTAGTTTTCTTGCTTTTGATTGATGGGTCACATAGTTTTCGATACCCCTAATTATGATAAATTTCGGAAAGGGAATACTTGTCCTTCCTTGCACTTCAGTATTGGTTTTACTATTATCTCAATAAAATATTCCTATTTCTTCTTAGAAGTTTCTAGAATTGTGGCTTCTTTTTTATCTATAGTCTCTCTATCTTCATTATTGGTTACTCTATTATAGTTGGATATCTCTTATAGGTTGAACCAAAGGATCATTAAACTCTTTAAAGTGACCAATAGGTTTGGAACATTCTAGTTGAAGGAAATATCATTTCCTATATTGAAGCCATGAGCAAGTAGGACCCAACCTTGTTGATAAAGTTTGCCAAACCCTATAAGGGGAGAAATGTGCTTATTTGAATTATATCCTTCTAGGTTATCATTGAGACTATCACCTCTTCTATTTTTCTTCCAAAAGAATTGATAATAATTTTTAATAAAACTAAGGGTGATTATAAAGAAGTTATGAAAATATTTTTGAAAAATGGTGAGAAGGTGAACAATATGTAGAATTATTTCAATAGGGAATATATCTTAGGAGTGTGGGCTAAAATTATCAAGCTCCTATTGAGTTATATTACTTTTTATGGGTGCTATAAGTGGTTCAATACATTTAATTTCCCAATGCTTAATCATTTTTCCCACAATTAAAGAATGAACTTTTCTTTTTTGTAATTTTCTTTAGAGAAGTTTGCTAGGAAGCTTCTAGTTTTCATAATGATCTTGCCTCTTCACCAATGCATAATATATTATATATTCTAGTTTAATTTGTCTCTTTCTTCTACAAATTCTCTTCATCCAAGAGTTAAAAATTATTTCTTTGTCCATCTGAATGAGAAAACCATACTTAAATAAAGGAAAAAATTTCTCTTCCTTGACTTTATTCCCTACTACTCCTAATAAGTAATCAAACCTATTATTCCCTTCTCACCCTAAGGGTAAATATTCATTGTTGGACCCTAGTGACTCTTCTTTGAAATAAAGAATTCTTCCCCCAAGAGAAAAAATCAAGTTCACCATATTCCCTTCTTTGCTAAAGGTAAAAATGTCTCCTTTCTAGACCCCTAGAGGATTCCCCTATCTTAATTTTGGAATTTGATTTAGACCCCCTAAGATCCTTTATATTTTATTCATAGACATCTCTCAAGATTATTGGCTCTTTGAATTCTTCTCGTCCTAGATTTTCCCCCCCTACATTCCCTCCCAAGGAGGGTTCCCCTATGGAAGATGTAGATGCGGTCCCTAGTTTTCCTCCTAATGAGCTCCAATATATCATTTTTTAATTGGTTTTTTTACAATTCATGCATACAAGTATAGTTTTGTCATTGATGTCAATAGAAACCTGTAACCCTATCCAGTTGAGAAGCAAAACGCTAACCGATGAAGCTTGGAGATTAGTTGTGATGATTTAGGATCGGATGATGATCGATGATGAAGATGCCATGAAAGCATGTTGCATGTGATGTGTTTCTTGAAGGTTTTGGCACATAAATATAACCAATTATCTTGGGAATCATCAAATTCATAGTATGAAGTGACAAACATGTGATGTGTTACAAGATTTCAATGTGCAATGATCCAGGAGCATTTGTAGATGCCCAGAAGAATGTAAAGTTGTTGCAATATAATCCAATGGTCAAGATTGAACCGATGTGTTTGTAATCTCTATTTTACGGTTTGCGTTGTGTTACCAACCTAATGTATTTGTTTATAAGGTTGATTGATTGATTGATTGAATGAGTGTTTGGTAAATTTTATAAAGTAAGCAATTGATTGTTGCCAAGCAAGGAGGTGTGTCTGCAGAATGATGTGAAGGCAGATAGGAGTGATAAATGATCTGATTCAGAAAGGAAGTGCTATTTCCAGATTGGTCAAAGAACCTGTTGTTCTCTAACTATTATAATACTCTAACAGGCTTGTTGTTGAAATCCTCTAACCAAGAGATCCATTAGCTTGGATTTGAAATCCTCTACTGAGGTTACCTTTAACAGGGTATTACATTTAACAGGGTATTTGTAGTCAATCCCTTAACCGGGTGGTCCTTAACCAGAACTGTTCCTAACAAAACATTCTTGTATAAGCTTCTAACCAGGCTTGGCTCCTAACAGGGCGAACTTTAGAAGAGTTCAAAGAATACTTGTGCGTATTCATCCCCACCGTGGTTTTTCCCATTTGGGTTTCTACATGAAAAATTATTGTGTCAAGTGGTGAATGATTTTGTGGATGTGTTTTTGGTATGGTTGATATGAATGATTGGTAAATCTGCATAGATATATTTAAATGATTGGAAATGATCTAAAATATGTTATTATTGGTATTAGTGAACTAGTTTAAGGTTTTGGTAATAGGATATTTAAGTTTCAGATCTGTTGCATTATATCATTGAAGATATCAGAACCAGTAAGAATTTTTTGTGATAATACAAGTGCTATAAATATTTCTAAGAACCTGGTGTTGCATGCTAGGACAAAGTATATAGAGCTGAATTATCATTTCCTGAGAGAGAAAGTTCAAAGCAAAGATGTATTAGTGGAGCATGTTTCCACTAAAGAACAACTAGAAGATATTTTTACTAAGCCTCTACCTAAGGCTAAATTTGAATATTTTAGAGGTGAGTTAGGGGTTGTACCCCTACATGAAGTCAATTAAGCAGATATGGAAGACATCAATCCTGGAGCCTATTGAAAATCTTGAAGAAGAATTGGTGAAGAATTGAGATACTCCACTGGGGGAGCAGCTAATTGCAGACTGGTGAAGCATGGATAAGAAACATAACAGTTTACCTTCACTTTGGCATTGCTGTCAAAGGGGGAGAAAAGTATATGATTGAGGGACAACAAAGGAAAAGTATATGATTGATAGCCTTATATGTTAAGGATAGAAGATAGATTGTAGACCAGTTACCAGCAGAAGAAATGAAGATGCAGTTGAAGGATAGCTTATATTGAAAAATGTAAACTAGGATTCCTATACCTGAATCATTTAAAGGATAGTATATGTTTTACTCTCAATCATGACAATCAATTGGTATTGGTATTTGTATTGCCATCAATGCCAAAGGGGGAGAATGTTGGCATTGCATAAAGATTGCATTGAAGAAGTATAGTGTTGTCATTGATGTCAATAGCAACTGGTAATGAAGTAGTGAAGATCAATCAGTAACCCTATCTAGTAGAGAAGTAGAACCCTAACCGATGAAGCTTGGAGACAGGTTGTGATGATTTATGATCAGATGATGATTGGTGATGAAGATGCCACAAAAGCATGTTGCATGTGATGTGTTTCTAGAATGTTTTGGCATGTAAATATAAATGTTTATCTTGGGAATGATCAAATTCATAGTATGAAGTGACAAACGTGTGATGTGTTACAACATTCAATGTGCGATGATCGAGGAGCGGTTGTAGATGCCTAGAAGAATGTAAAGTTGTTATAATATAATCCAATGATCAAGATTGAACCGATGTGTTTGTAATCTCTATGAGAATTTTATGGTTTATGTTGTGTTACCGACCTAATATATTTTATAATAAGGTTGATGGATTGATTGAATGAGTGTTTGACAAATTTGATAAAGTGTGAAAGTGATTGTTACCGAACTAGGAGGTGTGTCTACAAAATGATGTGAAGGTAGATAGGAGTGGTAAAGGATCTGATTCAACAAGGAAGTGTTATTTCCAGATCGGTTAAAGAACCTATTGTTCTCTAACCATTACAACAGTTTGAAATCCCCTCACATGGTAAGCTCTAACAGGCTTGTTGTTGAAATCCTCTAACCAGGTGATCCATTAGCTTGGATTTGAAATACTCCACTGAGGTTACCTTTAACAGGGTATTTGTAGTCAATCCCTTAACCAGGTGGTCCTTAATCGGATTTGTTCCTAATAGAACATTCTTGTATAAGCTTCTAACTAGGCTTGGCTCCTAACAAGGCAAACTTTAGAAGAAATCAGAGAGTACTTATGGATATTCATCCCCATCGTGGTTTTTCCCATTTGGGTTTCCACGTGAAAAATCATTGTGTCAAGTGGTGAATGATTTTGTGGATATGTTTTTGGTATGGTTGATATGAATGATTGGTAAATATGCATAGATATATTTAAATGACTGGAAATGATTTGAAATATGTTATTATTGGTATTAGTGAAGTGGTTTGAGGTTTTACTCAGAGAATATTTAAGTTTTAGATATGTTTCATTATATCACTGAAGTATTAGGTCAATCAGTAAGGTTCAACAGAGCAGTTCCAGATTTGTTAAAGTAATTAAACTGGTAAAATTTGTGAGTTGATTCTAAGATGAAAATAAGTTTGGTGAAAATTTAGTTTATCTTCCAACTACTGATTCACCCCCCCTCTTAGTAGTTGACCAAATCTTTATAGTTTCATCATATTAAATTTTAAGATGGAAGTTGCCCCAAATAGATACAACTAAGAATAAAATCCATTTCCTTGAAAACCTAGTTTTAAAATTCTATCAAGATTTGTTATATGAGACCAACAATATAGATATTTGAGTTGAAATGAAAAATATCATTGTCACTTTTAAAAATTGGGAATGGATTAATAAATATATTCATAATATTAATCTTGAGATTGTCTCTTTGGAGCAAAGGAAGAAAATGTAAGATGAGGTTTTCAAGTTGAAAGTAAATTATTAGAATTATTGAAAAATATTCAAGAGTTAATTGTTTATTGCAAGGACTCAGTTAGAATTACAACTATCACTATCCATTTATTTCAAAAAGAGTTGAAAAGGAGAAAAGATAAAAGCAATTTACAAGAAGTTGGTCTTCAACATGTCAATAGCTCTCTTCCCTTAGTCTCGACAAGGAAAATTCACTCAAAATATAGTCCCCAGTCTAGTGGTCCTTTAACTATTGTGGATAGCTTGCACTTCTATCCTGAGAAATTGAATTTCAAAGACAAGTTAGAATTCCTCAACAAGGAGTGGAAGGCCATCAAAGGCATCAAATTGTTAAATGACCCATAGTTGGTCTATTAGTCCCTAGTTAGTCTTCTCTATTTTTCTTCTTGGTCATTTTTCTCTAGTTGTAATATTTTTCTTTCTTGGTCTGACTGAAGAGGGTGAAAAGGAGAGTGAGGTGGATTAGATTATAAACATGAAAATCAAACATGAAAACACTACCAAAAGACATAATTCAAATCACATGAAAAACATGAATAAGATGCATATACCTCACAACCTTTTTACCTTCTTCTTTGGATGGAGCATACATGGAGTTGAAGTGCGCCCAATGTGCCTCCAACTTGATGTCGATTTGCTCCTAGATTTCTTGATGTGGATGGCTCTCCAATATTGTGCACAAATGGATAAAAATGGATCTTGAGGAATGATATGGATGATATGACTAACTGTGGATGAGGGATGATTTTGGCATGGTAAGGATGCAATGGTGATTTTGTAGGCTCAAACTAACAGCATAAACTTACTAAACTTGGAGATGATAAGTGAAGGGATGGAGTCCTCAATTTATAGGAATAGGAGAGGAAAAATGGATGGCTAGGATTGACCCAAGATGGGGGGTCAGGATTTCTTGTGAGCTCTCACAAGGCCCAAGAGAGGGTGTGGAGACCAAGAGATATGACTTAAAGGCATTTCTTGTCACCACACTCCTCAAGGTTCATTGGGAAGACTTCCCAATGTGCCTTGAGAAGAGCAAGGGATGGGACATTTCTTGAGGAATGCAGAGGAAGAATTTAAAATTCTTCAAAAAGGGATGATCATGGGGATTGGAGGAATAAGAAGGAATTCAAAATTCATTGGGAGATGA
Organism: Cryptomeria japonica; assembly: GCF_030272615.1. Taxonomy (NCBI): domain Eukaryota; kingdom Viridiplantae; phylum Streptophyta; class Pinopsida; order Cupressales; family Cupressaceae; genus Cryptomeria; species Cryptomeria japonica. Next base: position 616,450,171 of record NC_081405.1, on the reverse strand, counting down.
GATGCCTAGAGGAATGTGAGATTTTGAAAATTTCACATTCAGCTAGGAAAAGAGCATTTAAGGATAGTGGTTGGATGGAAGGGACAAGGGGTTGACTTTGTGGCTAATCATGATGATTAGCCACTAGAAACTCATTAGGAGGGGGATTAGAGGAAAGGTTAGGTGGGATTAGGATAGATAAGATTTCTAGGAGGATTTGACTAGGAGAGATAATGAGTGGAGGGAATAAATATTGAGAAGAATAAGGCTAAGTGAGTTTTAGGGAGTTTCTAGAAGAATTATTAGATTAATGATGGATTCAGAAGATGATTTTTAGGAACCATGTAGGTTAACCAATTAATTGAAATTAATAAGTTAAAAGGAGGATTTGAGAAGATTTAATTTTAGAAGAATAAAAAGAGGGTTGATTTATTAAATAAATCAAACACAAACTATAGTGACAATATTAATTGTAATTAATTAATATTGAGGAGAATTTAGAATTTGCATAATTAATAAATTAATTATGTGAGGCATTAAAAATAATTAAAATAGTTATTTTTAAGTGTCTACACTCACTACTTGTGAGATTCATTTGTTTTTCCTTTATAACTTGTTTGTAATGGGTTAAAACCATTTCCTTTGTGCATCTAATCAAATTAAGTTAATATTTTATGTGTAAGTTCTTCAAAAATTTACTCTAACTATGAAATATATTTATTTTTAGAAAAAAAGACTTTCTCTTTTAGCATGAAATTGGACCCTACAAAGTATATTGCAATGGATCCCAACTTCCTATTTTTTATCATTTTATATATACTATATTATATTATAGCTGAGTCAGTTTACCATTTCTATTCTACTTCACTCATAAACATTTCATTACCTAATATTGATCAACAATGGAATATGAACCTAAGTGCCTAAAACTTCCTTTGGGAAAAAACTAGGAGTATTCATGTTCTGATATTACGAGAGGAATTGAGATCTTCAGTTTTCATTCATTTAGGTATGCTTTATTGTTAGAAAAAAAATTAAAAACATGAAATCAATGAGATCCTTAAATACCAAAATATAGTCACTAATGAGATTATGAGAGAATGCACTATCAACGGTAATGATAAAATTAGGAATTTAATCAATATAATGATAAATATGAAACTCATTTTAAGGATGTCATCATCAAGATCTTTAAGTAATTATTTGGAAAAAAAATTAGGAAAGGTATGTAAAGCCTCTAATATCATATAATAAATTCTTGACAAGAATTTATGGACATGCATTTAAATTGTACTATATATAGTTTTTTAATTCATGAACTCAAAACTATAAAGAAATGACCAAATAAAGTTGTGCCTAATTTTAATAATAGACTAATCACCAAAATGGTAAAAGTTCCTCACTTGAAACTAGATATTTTTATTTCTATGTCTATGTGTGTGTTTGTGCCTATTTCTTTGTGACTATGTGTGTGCCTAGTGTTTGATTTAAGTGATTTTCATGGCAAGATTTTTTAATAACACTAGAGATTTGAACCCCTTCACATGGATGGATATCAATGAAGAAGCTATAAAAATTCAGAGCAACATGAAGGTTTTAAGAAAGAATATTAAAAGGGCTCAAATAAAGATGTCTCGACCTAATAGAGGGTAGTAATTTGAGGCACTTACTATAGAAGTTAAGCTGGGAAAAGTTATGGGTTTTATCAAGGACCTAAACCATAGAGTGATAAGAAATGAGAAATTTATTTCAACCTCTAATACTTTCTTATAATTAAATGAGGGGATATATTTACACAAAAAACCACACAATATATATTTATCAAAGAATGCTAAGAGAAATTATAAGTCTACAACACTTATCAACAAAAAATAAATATCTAATGAGAAAGAAATATGTACATGAATTAATTTTATGAGATTCATGCCAATACATTACAAGAATTCCAAATTTGTGATTGTAATTGCTATGATGAACAAGTATAGATTTCCCACTAGTGATAGAGGATAAAATTACATTAAAGCCTAGTATGAGGATACAGTGGTGTTTAATACTTTTGATTCTTTATATTTTTATGACCAAATTGAATTTGATACATTATTTTGATAAAAGAATAGGTTCATGATATTGTGAATGCAAATTTAGAGCATGAGTATAAGACACTTAGCAAATATATTTTGGACTTGAAAGAATGGATGCAGTTGACATAAAAAAATATAAGAAAATTTTAAGACAATATTGGGGATATAAAAATTGAGTCAATATCCTATATACATTTAGCTGGTTATCAACTTATGAATAGATCTAAGTGGGAAATAAATTTGACATTACTACAACTATTTCAAAGTATTTTTACAAGTGTGGAGAAAGGGAAGTAAAGATCTAATTTTCAATTTAAATAAAGTTTTAAATCAAAATATAATCAAGAAAGAAGGGCTAATAAAAAATTCTATTGCCATTCCAACCTATTACCAATATTTTATATAAATTAACTTTTTTATAATTAATATTGATGCAACTTTGACCAATGAATTGGGGATGTTGATATATTGTGCCCCATAATTTAGAATTTGAAAATCTTTTCTAGGTTGACTTATTTGATATAGTGTCTTAAAATATATCTAGTAGGACATTGCAAAGATATTATTTCCTATGATTTATAGAACCTAAAGTGCATCACAGAATATCTCATTGTCTACATTTCTTTAGAAAACATAGCAAAAATTTAATCATATGAACATAGGGATGGAGTACCAATAGATTGGCGAGTTTGTAGGAGAACAAGTAATTCGATTTGGCTTAGTGTCCTATTTTTGTCTACCAAAGTAAATCCCATTACTAGTATGAATTATGTCATGGGCCTTTGCAATTTCTTCCATCATACCATTAAAATTGTCAAAACGTGACAAATATGATGACCCAAATCATTTTTTGATTTATAAATATTTTGTGCACCTTCTTGCATATTCTCCTCATGAGGTGGTGACTCTACTATCAATTAAATTAAATTTTTTCACATATTTCTACAATTGATGGAAGGAGGTCACTATTTTGAAATGATCCAAGAAAGAAGTTGGTAGAAGAAATAAAGAAGCATGAACAACCTACATGGAGAGTGAAAAATGCAGGCAAGTTCAATAATCATTATATCAATGATGTGAGAAATAAAAAATATTCATCTCTAAAAGATAAATCATCTAATTACAATAGTGTTGGATCAACATCTAGGATGGATAAATAAAAGGAAGATAGCTTGTAATATGGGTGAAAGATGAAAATTTTAATGATGTCTCAATAAGGAGAGATAGGAAACATGTTGAGGCTAGCACAAATGATGCCTTGATTTCTAGAGAAATACCATTTGATGTATTATTTGATGATCGAGTGAGATCTCCTTCTAAGAAGGAATAGTTACCTTATTAATACAAACAAGATTCCATTCACAATGATAACCATGAATAGAGAGATCAGATCTTTCATCAAGAATTGAGTTCCCTTATATTAGAGGTAGGTAGAATTGAGGCTGAAAGGGCTAGAGATTATTTGAGAGAAGAATAGAATACCTAATGAACATTAATAAGTTTCATTTAATGTTATTAAATTAGTTGTTCCTACAATTAGAAGAGGTAAAACAAATGTTAAAAAAGGTGGTGAATAAGATCTTGAAATGGCTCCACTTAATTTAGAAAGATACTTATAGGTAGACTTGACATGGATACCTAGATATTGTAATATTTTTCCAATTGAGATGAAATTTAAGCTTATCAAGTTTTTAAGGGAATAATAGTGTACTAAGTGACATGATTAGTTGAGGTAATTTAAAAATAAAATAAAATAATTTAAAACTGATGTTGAAGATGTACTTATGAGGTTGTTTATTTATTTATTAGATTATGTAGCTAGAGAATAGTAGAAGAGTTTACATAAACCTAGTATTGAATCTTGGCCCAAAATTTAATAGGTTTTACAAAGAATAATATGGTGAAAAATTATATCATAAGTTCATAATTAATGAACTCAAAAATATTTCCAAAAGGTCTAATAGCTTTGTATGTGATTTCCATATGAGTTTTGCTAGAGTTATGACTAAGATCTCTACACAAGTAAAGATGAATTGACCTATCTTTCTTTTCTATATCACAATGCTTATGATATAAATATGAGATATCTATTCAGATAAAAATATTGCTACACTTTAAGGGTTTCCTATAAAGTTATATAAACATAAAAATCAGCTAGAGAGATTTAGGAAAAGTTCACAAGATAAGAAACATAAGAATTGTACATCAAGATAAAGAGAAAAATAGTAAAGCACCTACATTATATGTGATAAATTAGACAAGTTAATGCATGCTTTGAAGGAACTAAGTTAAAAGGTATTAAGCAGAGAAAGAGGTGTCTAATGAAAGAAAGAGTTATGGAAGGCAATAACGGATGCCAAAATTTATCTAATCATTAGAAAATTCATTATCATTAAAAAAAAATTGTAGATGTTAAATTAGAAGTGCACTATGTCCAAAATCTTGAATCCAATGCCCACATGGTTAAGTTGAGATGATCATGTACTAAAGAAATTAAATCTATAAATACAGTTACCATTACATAGGTAAAGGGATTATAATTTAAGAGATAATAAATAACAAAATTGAAGTAGTAATGTGATAAATATAAGAAATATCTTCATCAAAGAATAGAAAGAAGAATAGAAATTTTAGTGGTTTCCAAATGGAGGTGCTAAGCGAAATGTGGAGAAAGTCGAGTCATTACAGAAAGATGCAACTTAACCTAAATATAGAGCTAAAATATAAATTTAGAAGGAGAACATAATTGTAGAAACAAAGCATGTGTTCTTAAGACTACTATGGAAAAGGAGAAGGAGTAAACTATACTAGCCACAACATGTCATATAACTCTTCCCCGTTCAATTGGATATCCAAAATATATATATATCATCTATTTCCAAAATATGCTCTATTAGAGATTGTGGAAATCCTCAACTAGATAAGAGTTCTTGTTCCATTGTTAGAAATGATGAGGATAGCTAAACATAAAGTTGGAGCAACAAGTCTCATTGGTGAAATTTCGCTCAACCTCTCGAATGAGGATAATAGTATTGATTTGTAGTGTAAGAAAGATAATAAAATAACAAAAAATGATAGTAGGGAGGTGTATTTGAGGTCTTCATAAAACAATTGCTTGTCCTAGTTAGAAAATTTCTATATTACCCTAATTGCAAGCAATAAGTTAGTAAAGAGTTGCATGAAATGAATTTCTTTGTGTTGCTCACACCTTAAGGTCTTGAGATCTTCCTCTTGGTGGAAGGATGTTGTTTGTGTTCATATTTTATAATTGACGCAATAGTTTACAATCTTCCTCTTTTGGAGTGTGGAGTTGTTGTGAACCCTCTATATGGTGTTATTATTTCCACTGAGCATTCACTCTCCCTTTTTCGATGTTCATCTCCTCGCTTGTTGATCAAAAGTTGTAATTAAGAGAGCATTCCCCTCCTCCCTCTCCTAATTCTTTGAATTTTGATGATGATCTTTCTGACATTATGATTCAATGAAGGAAGAAAGATCTTCCGAAACGTATGTATTAAACCAAATTAAGGGTGTTCATCCTTCTAGACCTCTTATTTAAATTGTGTTGTTCTTTTATGGCAGCCTTACTGTAATCATGCTATTAGACTGGTTTTTGTTCACCAACATTATTTTAAAAGAATTAAGAGACTAATGAAATCCGTAATTAATCAAATTTTTTTTGCTTGCACCAATAAATATGAGATTCCTTGTCGTTCTCATGAGCATTTTCAAATGTCGCTACGACAAGCACACAATGATAAAAAATGCATATATTCCAATGAAACACCCAACCTTTCCGTAAAAGGAAACCGATCGAATCAGAAACGATCACATCAAAAGCTCGCGTATAGGATAGATAAAAATTGTGCCCAGTTTACCCGACAGTTAAACCCAGCACATTATTCAGGGTAATCATGTGTTCATGACCGACACTGAAGCGGAGTTAGCTAAGTATAATTCAATTTTTAACGCCCGCTGTGAGAGTCCATTTTCGCACAATTAATCAAAATCTTTCTACTGGTTCGAACTCATTGACAATTGGAGTTTCAGTCCTGTCCCGCCTCGTGACTTTGGGAGATGGGATGATAATTTTTTAATAATGATTTTTGCATATAATACTACGAATATGCAGATAGTTTTCCAACTGTGATTAACGTTGATGCCCTAAATCTAAGACTCAGATTATTTTGTAATGCAATCAACGCTTCCAAATAAATATAACCATAAAGTGATTATTACCCATTATAATTCCTAGTAGTGGAGCAATTAGATACTGGAAGTGGTTGGATATTTCCTAAATTAATACTTAAATGGAGCCGTTTCTCGTTTCCTACTATCAGCTGATAAATACAGCGTATCTGCTCTATTATTCTCCAAACATGAGCTCAGCTTTTCTTGGTACTTGGTCACATGGCAATATTCAGGTTCGTACGGTGTTCTGCGAATAGGGTCCTCTAAAGCTAGCTTGTCAAAACAGATTGCAGCGTCGTTATGTCTGGATCCGTTGGGGCTTCCTTACATAAGGTTCGTCAATACCTAAAAACATCTATTTATCGTTTTTTTCATCTCTGATCAATAGTCTCTTTGCTTAAACATGTTTACACTATGGTAATTAGATTCTGCCCATAAAAATAAAGATCGTTCATTATCTGTATTTTTAGGAATGGATGGGGGATGGATATATAGGATTGAGCTTAGGCAGCTGTTGTCTAGTAGCAGCACTTGAGGAGACCTCGAAGAAATCCACCTTCAAGGTCACTAATCAGAAGCCCGAAGGAAATTGCGGCACAGTAGTTGGAGCCCAGGAGGATTCCACCTCCGTAATTCCATCTTTCAATGGCTCGACAGATATTCCTTTTTCTTCCGCTGGGTGGAAAGGATTTGGTGGCGCAACAAGCCAGATCTGGAGACATTCAAGCAACACCAATGGTGGTGCTGCAGAAGAGATGTGGAATAACAAGGCTTCTGGAAAACAGTTGTCATCGCAGTACAAGGGCGTTGTTGCGCAACCTAATGGTCGTTGGGGTGCGCAGATCTACGAGAAACACAGGCGATTATGGCTTGGGACATTCAACAATGAAGAAGACGCAGCCCGTTCATACGACACGGCGGCCCTCAAGCTCCGTGGCCCGAAAGCCGCCACTAACTTTGTTCCTATCGGTGACACCCACCAGGAGGCCATTTTTCTAGGGCGCCATTCCAAGTCAGAGATCGTTGAGATGCTGAGAACACACACCTACCATGAAGAACTCCACCACTCCAACAAAATGAATGGCGCAGAATGTTCCAATCACGACGGTCCAAATCCTGTAGGGGAGAACAGAGCTATATATCCTAGAGAGCACCTGTTTGAAAAGGCCTTGACACCCAGCGACGTGGGGAAGCTAAACCGGTTAGTGGTACCCAAGTACCACGCCCACAGATGCCTCCCTCTTGAACCTGAGACCATGCAGAAAGGCGTCATTCTAAATTGTGAAGATACCGCAGGCAAAACATGGAGGTTCAGGTATTCATACTGGAGCAGCAGCCAGAGCTATGTGTTCACCAAGGGGTGGAGTCGATACAGTAAGAGCAACCGGCTGCAGTCTGGGGATATCGTGACCTTGGGACGGAGCACCAGTGGCTGCAGACAGCTCTACATCAGTTTCCGCCGTAGGGTATCAAATCAATTTCCACACCAACCGGCTGCTCTCGGTAGTCGCCCCGTTCATCCGATTTTAGTTAGGCTGCTGCCGGGCTACGGCGAATCAACCCATGATAGTGACTCACCGCCTGCTGCTGCCGATAGATCCATAATCTCCAAGGGTATAATCCCATTGCTAACCCAAACTAATTCTTCTTCATCTGCTCTTGATTTGTACAGTCTGTCCTCGTCGATGAAATCGTCCCCAATTAAGGGAAACTCGTGGCCGGTTGGGTATCCGCAGAGGAAAAAGGTCACTTCGTTTTCTTCCAATACTTCAAATGTTAAGGTGTTCGGTGTAAATCTAAGTTTATAAGTGTATACTAGTCGTCCACATAAAATCATTTTTCGGTGTAAATCTAAGTTGAATAGTATGTATGGAGAGTGCTTGTATTCATAGATTGCGAAGAAGACGGTGGAGCATTTAGGGTTTTACTCAAGGCGAATGCTGCAACGCCTTGGAGGTTAGTTAGTAAGTAACTGTTTGGAGGGTGCTTGTAATCATAGATTGTTAAAAAGATAGGGGAGAGAGAATAAATGGTTTTAAAAGTACGATTTGCTTCCCGGTGTTTCAGGAATTCGTTTCTGTAAGTAATAATATTAGGTTTGGAAATGTTCCTCCCTTTTTTTTTTTTTTTTGCAATATTCACACGTTACCATTTTTGGACCACCAAAAGTGAGGATCACTTCCCTTGATTGAGCTTGGTCCCGAATTTGGAAAAGACTCTTAATGTTTTTTCAATGATTGCCTTCAGGATTACCATTACCCACTTGTTGCAGAGACATAAGCCTAGTTTTCTCCCCCTTTTTATGAAGAGCGGCATAACAGTGAATGGTTTGTGAATGAAAGCCGAATCACTATTTGTTATCAATCTATTGGTCCTACTCTCCACTCCATATTGTTTGAATACATTTTCAATATCCGAAAACTAAGAAAATAGCTTTTAGTTTACGGTCTTTCCGTTGTGATGATGTATACAGCTGATTGGTTTTGCAGATTTTGGGAAACTTGTGTTCTACAGTATAATCTGTACTTTCAACAGTAAAAATCAATAATTTGAGAGTTGTATTTCTTTAAATTTTCCTATAGAGTGAAGCGAACAGTATTTCTTTCTTTTCCTTTAACGTTTGTCCAAGAAATTGAATTTTTACATATGAAGGAGAAAATAATATTGCATTTATTAACCTTTTACTATTCGGGAGACCGTATAACATAACTCTAGCAAGTTGTTGAAGACAAAACGTACCAATAAATAAAATGTCCCAAGGAATCAGTGGTTAACAACTTAGTAAATAAGACTGTAATCAGCAAAGCTGTACGAAGCTTAGCCTAATCAGAAAACCAATTTACAAACGATTTGTTTCTATCATGCATGGCTTTTTCTCCTTTTCAGTAAATTGCCTTCTCAAGGCAGGGCAATGCATCTTCCATATTTTCTCACTGTTTCTTATCCACTTAGCAATACAGTCTTTAATCATCACTAATGAATCTTTAACCAAGAGTAAATAGGAATTGGAGTTTTGATGGCCTAAATAAATGTACAAGATAAATGCTTCATGCACTACATTTAAGTGTAGAAAAAATTATAGACGTGGAATACATTTATGAGTTAAGATCTTCCAGGCTAGAGGGATAACCTTTTATCTATTTTAAGATAAGATTTATTCTATTGGATGGAATGGTTGAGAGAGGTATGAAAGAAATTAGTGTAAAATAAAGAATCATATTGGTTAGATTATTCTCTTGTAATCTATTAGTACTTTAGAACTTATAATATAACATCAAATTAAAAAAAGTAAAAAATTGTAAATATGCATCAAATGTATTCTTCTATGATAAATAAGAATTAAAACATAGAATAATTTTTTATATTGATAATTTACATAGTACTGAATATTCATATATAATACAACATCAATTATTACGAATAGGTACAAAAAAATTACTCTGAATTTTTATTAAAACAAATAAGATAATACTTATGCTTAAAGCTGAATAGTACATCTACACATAGAAAATTTGATTCTATAGAAATACACAATAACCTATAATTATAGAAACCACTCATATTCAAAGTTCTTTTCAAATTATTTAAATTTGAAATAAAAAAGAAGTGGAAGGAAAGATCCAATTCCAAACTAAACAATAAAATGCAAGAGGTTACCATGACAATGGGGATAAATGTCTATATTGATGGCAAGACTACCTTCAATGTCAATGGAATGCACTCTAATAATGAAGTTATACTCTTTTCTCTAAACATGATATCATTGAGTAGGTCAACACATCATCTTTTAGACGGTGCTAGAAGAAGAATGACTAGCCTTGAAATTTTAAAGCATGTGAGGTTAGATCCTACCCAAAAAACACTATCATAACTTAATTTCATTTAGAATGCTATGAGTCCCAAAATCATGAGGTTTTTTAAGGGTTCTATTTCTATTGATAATAGTTGGGGAATACTTTTGTTTCCCATTAGTGCATAGAAAAGATCCATTATGGTAAGAATAGATAGCTTGCACTACTCTATGTTAAAATTTTATTGCCTTTCGTTGTAAAGAATCATGCATGTTTCATCCATCAAGGCACGCTGAATATGCTGAATCATAGAGGATGAGCTACCCGTGATGAGAAGATCATCAACATATAGCACAAGAATCAAAATGTCACCCTCAAGAAGCTGAATGTAGACAGTGTGATCAAAATGACTGCGGGAGAACCCAATGGAGAGCAAGAAAGAGTCCATCTTCTCACATCGATTATAGCCTAACAAAAAACTTAAATGGAATAAGGTATGCCTTGATACTAATAAATTGTTATAAGTACACAGGAGAAACAACCTAATAAATTATTATAAGTACGAAGGAGAAACAACTGAGATCATCATATAAACATGAATGAATAATGTGAGTCAAAACATAAAGTCCCCTATACTATAGGTTAGATCATTTTACACCACTAGATGAATAGATGATTGGGTATGATTAGATGCCACACTCTATTGAAACCTATAAATAGTATAAATTACATTATGTGCACCACAAAATTTTAAAATTTAAATGGCAAGGGGGTTTTGTGTTAGCTCCAAGTTATGGTCAACAACTCTACAACAAAGGCATCAAAATTCCTTTAATTAGAGTGAAGGATCTTTCAGTAGGTATATAAGAAAGGACTTAAGAAGATATCTACAAGGCATAGATTCAGAAAAAAATAAGAAATTTGATAAAATTTTTAAAATGTAATAAAAATGCATAATTCTTAGGGAGGTCAAGAGGTTATTCTATATCCTAAAATTTGTGTAGTTATTTAAAAAAAAAAAAAAACAATAAGGCTTGCTCTATTTTTCCTTTATATTAAACTCTTAATTATGATATGTGATTATTTACCACAATTATTTGCACAAACTCCTTTGATTCTATGAAAGTATTGAAGACTAGCCAGACTTCCTCAGTGGACGCCATAGAGAATCAATGTCCAAATACTATTTAATTTTATCATTTCTAACTGGATTTTCATAAATTCGAATTAGATGGAAGTATTAAGTCCATTTAACAATAACAAGACTATAGAGCGATAAGGAGAATATGAAGAACAACTAAGAAATAAGGATAAGATGTCCAGGGTGAAGCGGGGTATAAGGAGATATGGAGTGATAAAGAGATGCGCTATCATAGACAAATTTGAGATGTGCTAATGCCTCGATATGTCCACCATAGGGATATGGTCTCCCATTGTGACCTCACTGATTCAAAGCTCCAGTCAAAAGCAATAATATGAAGGCTGGCCCTTCCAACAATTCAACTTTTAGAAAAAACAAAAATGATAATTTTAAGACATCTAAATTCTCTTTGTAGCTTTTATCTGCCTCATCTTGTCTAATTTGTAAGTAACCTATTTGATCATGGTGGTTGTAATCATTGTTTCTCATATAAATAGTATATAAGAATTTCTATTATATAAATTTGTAGCTTCTATGTAAGTCACCTATTTGGTCATGGTGGTTCTAATCATTGTTCCTCGTATAAAAAGTATATAAGGATTTCTATTATATAATTTAATGAAATATGACTGGCCATTATCAATAATGGACGAGAGGTAAATTTTACATATCAAGTTCATGCTTCACAAATATAGTCGAATTTTGGTCCTTCTATATTAATTTAAATAATAGGACAAAGGATTGTCTTGCATCCATTATTGCTTCCCCATAAGATTTCAATAGCATCTTTGTGAGATAAGCAGATGCCATGGGTTGCTTCAATTCACATCGTTGTTACTTCATGTTTTTACCTCTGCTATAAATATTTCTACTCTACTCTCAAGGTTTTCGGTGAAAATTCAAGTTTATAAGTGTGTATCCGTCATCTACATAAAATCATTTTTCATCGGACACAGGGTGAAGGAAGAATATAATACTGTAGAATGGCTGGAATGTTTAGTGTTTCGATGGAAAAAACGGCGGAGCTTTTAGGGTTCTACAGAGGGTTAAAGGTGCAGTTCCATAGAGGTTAGTAAGTAACTGTTAAGTAGGGTGCTATTAATCATAGATTGTAAAAAAGGTCAAGGGATGGAGAATAAATGGTTTTAAAAATACGATTTTCTTCCCTGTGTTTCAGGAATTCGTTTCTGTTAGTAATAGTATTTGGCCGAAAAGTTCTCTCTTTCTTTTTCTCTTTTCTTCTTTTTTTTTTTTTTCTGTAATCTTCACGCGTTACTATTTTTGAACCACTAAAAGTGGGGATCACTTTCCTTGATTGAGGTTTGTCCCACTCCGAAATTTGGAAAAGACTCTTGACTGTATTTCAATGTTTCCCTCCAGGATTATCATTACCCACTAGTTGCAGAGACGTATGCTTAGTTTTTCCCCATTTGCTGTAGCAGTCATGAAGAGAGACATAACCCTGAATGGTCTGTGAATAAAAGCTGAATTGAATTTGTTTATAGTTGCTTGTCTGTTACAGGATATTTGGTATGAATCTATTAGTTACTCCCCACTCCATTCGTTTGGAGACATCTTCGATATCCAAGAATAAAGAAAACGGTTATTAGTTTCTCAAGCAGAAACTCTCACAAGGGTTTTTTCGTTGCGATGATGGATATAGCTGACTGGTTTCGCAGATTTTGGGATACCTGTGATCTACAGTAAACTCTGTACTTTTTACAGTATATTCAAATATTTTGTGAGTTGTATTTCTTTAAATGTTCCTATATAATGCACAAAACAATATTTCTTTCTGTTTCTTTCAATGCTGGTTGTAAAAACTGAATATTTACATATGGGCAAAAATAGTATTGCATTGAGGGCATTGGATCTGATTTGATTGGTAACAGTTTTTTGGTTGGCATGAGGTCTTAATATTCAGTTTTTTGGGACATAAGCTATACAGCAGGCAAAATTACACACTTCGTAATTGTTAAAAGTGCTTTGATAATGAATAAAATAACCGTTTTATCGACTGCATAGATGGTGCCGTTTCCTCCAACCCATATCATACCAGGAAACATCTTGCATTAATATCATTGATCATGTCGAAAAGCTTTCCCAAATTTATTACAGACTAAAAAATTAATATTACATTTTATTTGCATTTACCCATATCATACCAGGAAACATCTTGCATTAATATCATTGATCATGTCGAAAAGCTTTCCCAAATTTATTACAGACTAAAAAATTAATATTACATTTTATTTGCATTTACTATTGAAGAGATAGTACAACATATCTCTAACAAGAAGTTCAAGAGAAAACATACCAAAAAAATAAACAAAAGTTGGTCAAGGAATCAATGGTTAACAAATCACCCAGTAAGATTGTAATCAACAAAGACATCCGAAATACAGTTTAATCAGAAAACTAATATAAAAATATGTTTCTAGCGTTCAATGTATCTTCCATATTTATCCTCGGGGTTCTTTTTCCTCTTAAAACTATACTCTTTAATCATTGCTAATGAGACTCTTTAGTAAGAGTAGTGGAGGCATTGAAAATTTGATTCAAAGTATTGTTAAGTGGGTTTTTTTTTTTTAAATGTGGAATATATTTATATGTTATTTTTTGAATTTAGAAGAATATATTTATATGTTAATTTTTGAATTTAGAACTATATATTTATATCTATTTTTAGAAGATAAGTTCGGGGTTTGAAAAGGGTGAGAAATCATATGAATTGCCCTACTATTCTGATGGGCCAACAACAACTATGCCCCCCATGAACACCTAGGAGGGAAACTATAGTTCCAGGAGGGAAACTAGTCGTTCCTTATTAATCAGTCAATTAATTAGCCCGCTTCCCTTAGGATTAATTAACTTGCTAGACTAAGGAAGGCAAGTTAATTAATCCTAAGCTAGAATAAGGAATAAATTAAATAATCAAATTATTTAGATTTTTTTTAGTATTTGTGGTTTATAACTCATAATATAGCATCAAATGAAAATGAATAAAAATTTCTCAAGCATATATCAAACATATTCTTCCACAATAAGTAAGAATCAAAACTACTTAGAATAACTTGTTAAATTGATGATACACATTGTAATACATATTCATATATAATGCAATATCGATTCCTTTTATTGATTACACAAAATTTCACTTGGATTTTGACATAAAAAAATCAAGATAATGTTTATACATAAAGCTCAAAAATGTATCTATATGTGGCTAATTCAAAACTATAGAAAGACATGCAAACCAATACTTTAAAAAAATACTTATCTCATATTGAAATTTTTTCTCCAAATATTTTAATTTGAATTCAAGAAGAAGTGGAAGGAAGGATCTTATTCCAATGTAAACAATAAAATACAAGAGTTGACCATGGTGATGGTTGTAAATGGCTTTATTGGTCACTAGACTACCATTGATATCAGTGGAATATACTTAAATAATAAAATTAAGCTCTTTTCTCTGAAGATTATATGAATGAGTTGGTGGATACATCATGCTTTATATGTTTCTAGAGAAGAAATGACTAGCCTTGAATATTAATTGTAATGAATACAATAATTTGTTTTAAAAATGTGAGCAATTTCCTTTGGAATGTGTAGATAGCCACAATCATCAAAATTTCATTAAAAGGATCATCACCATTTAGAGTGGATAAAGAATAATTCTATTTCCAATAGGTTGCTAGATGATATACACTATGGTAAGATTTGATAGCTTGTGCTACTCTAAGTAAAATCACATTGTCTTTTTCATCATTGACAACATGTTGTTAATGAGTATGATCTTGTTGATAAAATTCAAGATACCTTAACTAAGATCTCACTTTGGAACTTAAATAAAACTTTACCTAAATACCATGAATTAATTCAAGAGGCCTTGCAAAAAAATGTTACACACCATCCAACTAAGTCAAATGAGGTAGTAACTATTCTTGAACAAAAGGAAAAAATTGAGCTCCACAAACATGAGTTACCCTCTTTAGAATTTCAAAACCAATGTGATCCCCTCATGATTGTTGTCCTTATCAATGGTAATGTTATAATGTGTACTCTAGTTGATAATTGAACATTCAACCCTTAATGTGTGTAGTATTGACTTGTTGCATAAAATAAATGTAGATACTTCTCTTATTCAACCTAATTCGATTCCTATTTGTGGCTTTGATAATGTTAGTAAAATGTCATTAGTTACAATCACATTGCCTACTAAAATAGGAGATGCAATTATACCCACTCTTGTCCATGTCACTCACAATACTCTCAAAGATAAAGTTCTTCTAGGTAGACCTTGGCTTCATTATATGCAGGTTGGCTCTTCTACTCTTCATCACAAAGTCAATTTTATCTTAAATAATATATTGTGTTTTATAAAAGTTGATGATAAACTAAAAATGAAGTCTCAATCTCCTTCAATTTCTTCAATTCTTTCTCCAATACAAATAATTACACCATCTCCTCCTAAAAACAAAGTCCCTAGAATTGGGACTCAAAATTATTATTCAAACACATGCATGGATATTGATTGGGCCTCTTTTAATTTAAATCCAATACAACCTATGAATGAGCCTTATCCTCCTAATATTTTAGTTCCCAAGCTTTATCCATATAAACGACATGGATACAATGGACATGTTTCAGGATGTGTGTGATAAAGAATTCAGACTTATGAGAAAACTATATCACACTTATCTATGGAAGGTTTAGGTTTCCAACATACTCCTTGTTTAACATATCCTCCTTTGTTATCTAGAATATCTATGTATTGTATACATTACTTCACTCAAGATCTAGCATGTTGTCCAACCTTCTTCATGCCAAGTTGATTACTCAACCCAAATGAAAGAAGAAATATAGAAAATATCTTGAAAATAATCCCTTTTGTATGTATCATCAAGTTCGTGACCACTCTACAAATGAATGCCAACTTTTTTATTATAAAATTCACCAACTCATTGATTATGATGTCATTTACATAATAGGTTGCAATGAGCAGTATTTAAATTTTGATTATTTTAAATAACATCTAAGTCCTAATTACTATGCTCCACAATATGTGACATTGCTAAGCATATCCCTTGGATGATCATTATCATTCATAGTGGTACAATTTTAGGTGCAATCATAATTTGTGAGAATCATAATATTTTTTTTTATCATTGTCTACCTGCATGGGTAGTGTTTTAATCTCCTATCCTTTCTAAGGGTCCACTTTCCCTTGGTTGAGTGGTATTTGTTTATCATGAGACATCCTTTCTTACATTAAATTATTTGTTTTGTTCATTGATTCTCTCTTTTTCTAAGAGGTGTATATCCTTGATTACATCCTATTTTTTCCTTGAAAGCATATGCCTAGCATTAACAAATACCTCACTTGGGATCCAAAAGTGAGTCACGAGGAAACCCTTTACCTAACGATGGGTAGAGTTGAGTTCTTGTTCTCCTTCCCTCTTGGAGGTAGATATATTTGAGAAAAGATATCTTCCTCCTCTCCTCTTGTGCATCCCTCAAAAGAATCCCTTTACACTTGATGCAAGATATCTTTTTCCCAGCCATCTCTTCCATTTCTCACGAGAGATGTGTCCTCTTTGTCTTCGATTGTATATAAAATGTTGCTTAAAGGATGCCTCCTTGTTGTTGTAGGTGTTTGTCCTTGTTTTTCTTTTTCTTTAATATATCAACATATTTCTATCTTTAAAATAAATTTCTTAGCCAATGATGCAAGCAAGCGGAGAGGTGGGAGCGAGGGTTTCAAGGGATTCTGAGGGAGGAGAAGATGAGGTGGATGTAGATGAGGATAGTGATGGGGAGGTTCATCATCCGGTTGGGTTTGGTTCTTGCATTAATTATGGCTTACCCTCTTTTCACTTTTTTTAGGATGCTTTGGGTGGGGGATCCCTTCCTAAATTTTTGTTGGTGGCTCCTCTTTCGTCCTAGACCAGAAGATTTACGTTTGTCTCTTCAGCTATTGTTGATTGTGGTGTTGCAAGGTTCAAAGATGATGTTTGTGTTGAGGTCTTTCTAGTGGTTGGGAATGCTTCAACCCTGATTAGATCTCCTTTGTCCCGTTTGGTGGGTTTCTCTTCTCTGGTAGAGATTTTTCCTAGAAGGGCATTGAGGGTTTTCTTCTCTTTGGAGGTCATGTTCGGTTGGGTGGCTAGGGTCTCATTCATTAGTGGCCCTATTCTATTCTTTTTCTTTCCAGAGCTGGTGGAACCTTCATCCTCCCTTGTTTACTAGGCAAGGTGGTTGCCGCTTTGGGTTTTTTCGTAGATGCTTTATGGCTATTAGTGTTGTTCCCACTCCTTTCTTGGCTTTTTCTTGGTGGAGGGATCTATTTTCTATCTTGCTATTTTGGGGGATCCCATAGATCTTTGTGCTCATTTTTTTTGGAGCAACCTCTTGATGCCTGTTTGGGTCTCTTATTCTAGCCTTCTTATGGAGGTGGTCTTGTTTCTCTTTGTGGAGGTGACAGGTTTGGCTAGCGAGGAGATGTCTCACAGAATTGGGGTAGCTCTTGAAGGCTTCTTTTGAGATGGTGTTTAGGATGTTCGAGTTCTTGTTCTGATTCCCAAATTTTTTGTTGTGTTTTTGGAGGGTTTTGGTCTTTATTTCTTATCTTATTTTTTATTCCCTTCAGATTTTTCACTTCTTATCTGGGGAAAGTTGTGGGGATTGTTTCCCCTGGTGTTGTGTGAAGCACTTTCATTGTGGGCAGTTTTGATTGTTTCTATCTTTAGTGGCCCTTTTGCTAACTTTTTCCCTATCTCTTAGTTTCTTCCTCAATATCTCTGGTTGTCTCTAGTTATTCCTATAGAGGTGGTTGTGTAATATTTAGACGTAAATATGGATGGTATTGGATATGACCTATCTTCTATTGAGGTGGAGGTGAATGTTGTGGCTGATGCTAGGAGTTGTTGTTGGGAATTTGATGTTGTGCTGACTATTGGATGGATGGGATCTAAGACTGATCTTTCTACTGTGCTCTTTCCTTTCTCTTATATCAAGGTCGAGAGAATGGAAACTTTCAGCTGGTTGGTCTCCACTGGTTTCATCTGGTTGGTTTTGGGAGCCATTTCAAAACCCTATTTGTGTTTTGTTTTGGGACCCAATTCACGTTGTGGGAGCCTTGCAAAAGCCATCTTGTTGCTCCTTCTTATGTTTAAGGTTATGGAAGCCTTGTTAAAAACCCATTCTTTTGGTTAAGGGATCTTGGAAAAACCCTATGATGTTGGTTTTGGGAACTAGTTCAAAACCCAAGCTGAAGATTTGGGGAGCCTTTCAAAACCCTTTGGTCCCGGATTGTGTTTCTATTATTATCAACAACAATATGGTTATTGTTACTTTGAGATCTTTGATCATCCTCAATGTTAAAGTTATGGGTGCCTAGAAAAACCCTTTGTGTTTGTTAAAGGTTGAGGGAGCCTATATAAAACCCTTGTGCTTGTGAAAGACATTGACCTTCTTCTTTTTCAGCAAACTTTCTTTGATATTTATTTGTTGCTAGGCTGATTTTGGGCTGTTGGTTATCTTTGGCAGCTATCAATTTTGGGTTTCATATCCTTGTAAAATACAAGTGTTTTGGGTTCCTTTAAAACCTATTGTAAGGGGTTTCGAGTCCACTCAAAACCGGTTTTCCCCTTAATCAAAACATAGTTCTATCTTTCCATCTTAAGGCGAGGCATATGTGGACTCCTTATTTCAAATATTACAAAATTTCCTAATGAATATCATACTTTGTTTTTTTATCCCTATTTAAAATATTTTAGGTTCAGTCTACTAACATAACAAAACTGGCTAAGACCAGAGGACTCTCCACACTATTTTTAGCCGATTTCCATGGATGCAATTTTTTCATTGGTTGTCCTTAAGATTGGTTGACTAGCATAACAAAACTTGCTAGACCATTTGACTTCCCCTTTGTGCATATTTTTAAAGATGATTTGACTAGCATAACACAACTCTCTAGCCCATGGAATCAATAGTTTCCTTTCTCTGTCTTACATGATCCCATAGCATAACACACCTTGCTAGTTAGTTGGATCATGGTGTCTTGTTTCATCATTTATGTATTTTGTTGCTCTTTGAATGTGACCACTTGTTCTATTTCAATAATATTCAAAGAATGATATTAGCAATTGAAATATTTTGATTATGAAGGTCTCTTAAACTAGTTGACTTGAAGCATTAGTTTTTTTCTTTGTCTTTGTTTTGTTTTGTGTGCCCTTGCACATGGTTGTATGAGTTAATATCGTAGGATTTGGGGCTCTTTTTTCTTAAAATTAGTGATGTCTTATCTCTTTGTAGTTTTTCTCACATCTCTTTATATTTTTCTCTCTCTCTTTGTTCTACTTTGCCATGAGTATGTGAGTAGGCTCATCCTCCTGCTAAAGTGGGGGCTAGATGTAGCATCATAACTTGCATCTCTATGAAATTTCTTGTTCATTTAGGCCCTAACTTATGGCCTTGGATGATCCACTCTCTGGAGGATGGTTCCTTGGATGTGTCACTCCTAGTAATTCAGCATCAAATTCAAACCACTCAATGGCCAAATTATGGGAGTGGTAAATCTCTTCCCATGTGTGAAGTCATGTTATTTCATCAACATTTCTCATCTCATTCAAAGAGCATAGCATCAAAAATGTATAAGACATATCAATTCTTAGATCTAGCCTTTGCTACATATCAAAATGTCCTTTCCTTTTTAATTCAATTTCATGGTTAATTCCAAAACTAGTGTTTGACTTAGGAAAAACCCTTTCTACCCAACATTTTCTCTTTTTTCTTTATGTGTCAAAAATAGGTAGCATAAACATAGAAAGAGCTACAATTTACTAGTTGTAGATCCAAAACTACTAGGAGAAAGACAAACTAGGTGCCTTAATCGCAAGAATGGGTTCATTGGGGCACTTTAGTCCTCTTGATTTTGCCAAAAAATTGGACTATAGGTCATTTACAACTTGTTCATACCAGATCTTCGACTAGAAATTATTTGTTACGTTTCAATCTTCTTGTGCTTGTCAAAAGTTACCTTTTAACCATATTTCATCTTATATATACACTTTCCACAATTATATAGTCCCTTTTAACTCATTAGAAAGGACTATTAAATGCACCTTGTACCCAAGTATCTTGAGCCAAGTGGATCATTTGCCTTCCAATGTAAAAGTAAAATAGTCCTAAGATTACTAGTTTGCATGCATAGACTAGTGAATACTACTTTCCTACATGATAGTAAGAAATTATTGTAGAAGAAAGATATCCTTGATAGGATGAGTGTCATAGATATTTGAGATAAAAGATAGAAGGGAACAACTATTTGGAAGAATATTGGGACCTTTGTATTTGATGTCAAAGGGGGAGAGAGTTACAGTTTTTTATTTAGTTCTTGATTTGTTGTAAAGTGTTGTCATTAACGTCAACCTTATGTGTGTCTGGATTTTTTCCTAACATATAAAGATCTAGTAATGAATGTTTAGATTTTGTTATGGTATTTTCTAGTGGTATTGAGTAATTATGTGGTTTTTTTCGAAGGCAACAATAGTGGAAGCTAGAATATGCAAGGAGTATTTAAAGTCTTTATGGGAGAATGCTCTGCAATCGTCCACATTTTCAATTTATGGCTTTCGGTGTTGGATTTAATGTCTAAGTTCTATAGATGTTGCACTATTATATTTTTAGGTCCTTAGCAATTCGAGTGTTCAAGTTAGTTGTTGTAGTTTGTCGATAGTGAGGTTGTCTATCAAGACTGGTTGGAGAATGTTATGCATTACTACAGTATGTTGATTCAAGTGTTGCATCTTGAAGGACATGTTCATATTTCTCATTAAGCGTTCTAGTTCATAAATCGAGTGTTGGTTTACTCTACAAGTGGAGTTAAATTTTATGTTGTTCAATTCTATCATCTATGTTGGTCTCAAGCCGACTCAATTTATTCATCTTATTTTGATCATGCTCTTTTAGTAAGGATATGCTTTTGAGGTTGATTTGAGGTGTTGTTATGGGTCTTACCATGGCATGTGAAGATCCACATTAAGTAATTTGGATTAGTTAATGTTTTCGGTTGACTAATTAATATGCTTTATTATTTGTCAACATATTTTGTTGGTGTCAACTTTAGAGAGTGTGTTGTTGTGTGTGGTTCTTTGGAATCAACTTAGGAAGACATGTTGTCATATATTTGGGTTCTCTTTTTATCTTAGAGTGGACCATATTTAGTGAAAATGCTAATGGTGGCCAACTTTGTGTAGATTATGTTTTATTTTTTTATGACTGACTTATTTGAGTATTTTGGTGAATAATGTGATATAAATAGATGTCAAGATATCTAAATTTTGTGTGAATTGGTTGAAAGTGTTGTGGAAGGAAGTGTGAATATTAATTTGTGATGAGATTTGATGATCATATCTTTTAATGTGATAATTTTTTGAGCCAATGAATGTGTGACTTGTATTTGCCATGTTATTGCTTTCTTGAATCATAGGCTCAAGGATGGTCTCATGATTAGGAGATATTGTTACTTTCAATCCATCATTCTTGTATACAAACAAAATATAATTTCCTATTAAAAGTCCAAATAGGGGCCAAGAAGTGGCCCGAAAGGAGTAAATCAATATCCTTAAGTCAAATGGAACCATGCTAGCTTAACCCTTTCAGGCCAAGACCATGTTCAAAAGCCAAGCCACTAAACCTAGAATAGGAACCTAACAATTTGGGGAAAAAGGATCTAAAACCATTGAAAGAATACACCCCATACTTAAGAGATTTCTTAAAGGAGCCTATAAAACATTAATCAAACTAGAAACAATCTATTGGGGGCACAAAGGGTCCCTAGGTAAGGGCCATAGGAGAAGAGCAACCATAAACTACAAAGGTGGGGATTTGGCCGCTGAGGAAGGGGGCTCTAAAGGTGATGAAGAATCTAAACCAGAGACTATGAAAGATATTGACATGACACCTCTTAGCATCCTTCCATTAAGTGTGAGATGAGAAAGGATGAGGCAAGATGTCTAGTACCAAAGCAGTGTCTACAACAAAACTTGAGCCCTTCTTAATCTACACACTACTGCCATTGAAGACCACTGACCTTAAGAGAAATCTTTGCTGGAAGTGGCTTGGAAGGATCCAACTCTACCAAGATATTCTCAAATGAGGTGTGTGAGAAGAGATTGGTAGTGAGATCAACTTTAATAAAGTGGCCAAGGATGTTACTAATGGATTCAAAGGCAAGTTTAAAGTAGAAGTCAAGGGGGAGGTTTCGAAGCCTAAGCCATGTAGGGGACA
The DNA here is from genome assembly GCF_030272615.1 of Cryptomeria japonica. Classification (NCBI taxonomy): domain Eukaryota; kingdom Viridiplantae; phylum Streptophyta; class Pinopsida; order Cupressales; family Cupressaceae; genus Cryptomeria; species Cryptomeria japonica. Next base: position 616,427,696 of record NC_081405.1, on the reverse strand, counting down.
CTTCAATAGGGTCTGTAAGTGAATTGAAATAAGTAATTGAGGGACATAGAGCTAAGGGATGAGAGTCCAAAATCTAAGGGCCTTAAGACATAATGGATTATTTATCCTTCATGTAAATGACGAAAACAACGAAAAGCTTGAGAAAGTGGGAAAATTTCCAACTTACTTGACACCAAAGGGTTCTTATGGGTTCAAATCTAGTAGTGGAGTTCTAGAAGAGATGGCCAAAGATGATTTAAACAACTAAAAAGAGCATATTTCTTAAAGTATGAAAAGCAATCCAAAACCTCCTTGGGAAGGATTGCATCTAGGATCGTGGAAACACAAGGAAGGAATTTGATTAGGGGGAGCCAAAGAGCCCGTAGGAGGTTTGTCAAGCTCGTCTAGAAAGGAACTCTTAAAAGGGGTTTACTAAAGCATTCACCACGAAAGTATCAATTTGGGTGTTCTATGGGGAGGGGATATTAGAAATATCCATGACATGTTTGCAAACCAAGGAACCTTTCTCAAGAAAGTCATTAGTAGGGGAGACATTGTATCCTGCCATAGATGACTATTGGTGAACAGATTGTCCTCTTACTTAATTTCTCTTAATTTACTCTATGCCCAATGTTATGAAGAGAACAGAATCTTTCACTACAGTTGAGAAAGTATTAGTTTCATCTTAACTTCCTCTCTGAATTTTTCTAAAGGTACAGCTCCCTTATCTGATTTACAATGAATTCATTTTTGTTTTATTATACGATCACACCTTTTCTTGAAAGTGCGTAAGGTTCTCTCAACTACTCCTAGGTAGTGAGGTAGTTACAAAATACAGATCGCAGATAGAAAAATTCACATACATATAATCAACAAAATCTATTTCAAAGAATGGATTTTCTGCTAGATTTTCCACATATATCAAGACAGGAAATAGATGAACTTACAACTAACCAACAGCAATAAGGAAATTTCGAATCGCTGAATTATCTCCACAAAGTGATAATAATTCAACACTCAGAACGCAAAGTTTCAAAGCTTAACTCAAAATCTTTCATATATGTATATCCAACTTCAATGCACAAAGTCTCTGGAAGCTAAAACATGCATATACTATCCTTCCTCACTGTTCTTTGGAAAAATCTATATATAAAAAAAAACTATCTTTAACTTCCTATTCTTTCCTATTCTATCTGGCACCAAAAAAAAATCCCCCAAAACAGTTTAATGCCCCAGCATTTATAGTTATTTTTGAAATCCCGAAGGGCCTCCCGTAAAACTCAGCCCTATCGGGTTAATACAAGAAACCGTTATAAAACTTAAAAGCAGTTATCAAAAAGATAGAATGCCAGCAGGTGACGATTCAATTTCCGCTATATTCGCCGGTTTCTTCTTCATTTCCGACGGTCTGACGTACCAGCTTCCAGCTCTGGAAAGAAGACATGAATTCTTGCATGGCCTGTGAGTGCGGATTCTTTAAACTCATCAGCCGGGCTCTACATGCATCCTTCTGCCACCTGTATTCCTTCATTTTTAGGCTCTGACATGGCATCAGCTTCTCATTGAGGCGCAGCATGGATTCTATACCTGCCAATGAAGTGAAATCATCGACCTTGGGCGTTTCTTTGTCCCTAATCCGCTCGACTGCTTCGGTGAAACTTTTAGTTAACACTTCAATGTCCATGTTGCCTTCATCCAATTGTAGGATGCCTGTGGGGTTGACAGTCTTCATATCTTTAACCAGTTCCTTATGTATGTCTGTGATTTGATTCTTGATGCCCTGGACTTCTTTGATGGCTTCTTGGTAGATGGACTCCTTCCAGCTCATATTACTTTTCAGGATAAATAAGGTGCACGGGTCCACGACCTTCATGGAGTTTTCGCCTAAGAATTTGAGAACCCCAAACTTTTCAACCTCAATTACCCGAGAAACTATGGTTTGACACCGTGACAATTCTGTCTCCCATACTGGTATCAAAGTTTGAATCTCTTCGAGCAATGCTTCACCCTCGGAATAGATACTAGTAATTTCTGAAATAAACTTATTCCCTTGCTCTAATATGTTATTTACCCAACTAACCACAGCGTCAGACAGTAATTTTCCCCTCTGCGTCTGTTTCATCAATTGCTGGCTTTCGGCAGAATTTGGGTCGAATGGCTGAGGCAGCTGGATTATTGAGTTAGGCCCTAAATTAGTCAGCGAATTGATGTATGTGGCCATCGTCACCACCATTGCTTTCAGTTCTTTCTTCTCCTTAGAATCTTTTTCTGATTGAGTGAGCATGTGGTCAGCAGAAAACTTAAAGAAATTATTGCCAGTATTCCTGTTAAGGGTACCTAGTTCAATAGAAGTGACTTTGAATCCTTCCTCATCAATTTCCCCTAACTCCCTTTTCTGCTTATAAGTAGCCACTTCCGCTATGATTTTCCCCGTCACCGGATCCTTAGTGAGACAAGCATCCGTTTTCATTTTCTTTGCTTTAGACCCTCTAGCCGCGTACCTAGTGACAATGTCCTTTACTGGCGAGGCCACTGGTTGTAAACTCCGTTTCTTATTGATTGAATTTGACAACCATAAAGGAACAGTGGGAGTGGTTGATACCATCTGAGTATCTTTAGTCGGAGTTAAGAACTTGGGTTTATCTGCCTTTGGTGTTTCAATGAATTGGACTTCATCGTCTGCTTCATCTCGAAAAGGAGACTTGTCACTTGAATCCCGCTCTGGTGATGTCATTTTCTGCTTCTGGGAACTAGGCTGCTTCAAAGCTTTGTTCCTGGAATGGGATCTCGTTCTAGGAGCCGTGACTTGGGAAGGGAACTTTATTTTCTTATCTGAGGCCAATGTATCACCTGCAACATGAGAAAGTGGAATGTCAGATTGAAGCGGTTCCGAGAGAGAAATCACCTTAGTAGAAGACTCAGTGATGTTTCCAGTCTTTTTCCTCTGCAGCCAATCATCCGTATAAGTTAATATGGATCTGGCTCTCCAATTAATATCATCATCTTCCTCCTTGCTCCAATCAACTGTCAAGAATTTTGTTTCATTTGATTCTTCCCATTCGGGTTCAACTAGACATGAACCATCCTTAACGATCCCTTGTGTTTTGAACTTCAAATTGAAAGAATTAATTTGCTACAGGGTGAGTCTAGAATGGTCCTTTTTCAGGACTTCTTCTTCATTTTCACAATCTTCCCATAAATCTTCTAGCTGCGGAGCAACTGTTGAGTTGATTTCAAGGCCGAGGGTTAGAGCTGCATATCCTTTACTGTCGAAGTTTCTCCTGCTGCGGTAGAAACCAAAATTGAATCCCTGCAAATTGCTTCCGATGATGGAAGCGTCATTCATGTTATTACACACCAGAGAGTGCAACTTGATAGGGAAGACCGTTTCCCATTTATCCTGAGGGAGGTTATCCTTAATAACAGCAAAAAGTTGCCTGCACAATTCGGCTAAAATGAAACAATCAAGGGCATATCGAGGTAACCTCACAGGTTCTTCCTCAAACCCTCCGATTCTCAAATATGTGAACCTGGGGAACTGAATAAAAGAACTCCCATAATGTTGAACCAGCTTCAGCGATTCAGAAGAGAGTCGTGGCATCTGAACACCTTCTAGAGCCAAATAAATGTTTTCAAACAATATATCATGCACTTTACGGAAATCCTCCAGGACTCTGTCTTTTTGCAACAACGGGCAATATTGGAAAATGGTCATTTCCTCATTCCATACCTCATGTGGAAGAGCGGCGAGATCACAGGTGCAGGCAATACAATAAGTCAAATATGAGGCCATACGGAAATCTTCTCTAGATTCTTTGGCGCGTTTGAGCTGGCTTCTCAGGGAAGTGGCAATAATCTCCACCCAATCTATCCATTGTTCACCTTTTAAGATAATTTCAATGTACCTATACATCCATTCTTCGAACAAACATACATCAGCTGAACCTTTCACCCTGTGTAATAATACCACCAGGTCGTGTATGTGGGGTTTCATGTGGCTTCTAGTAATGACCTTGGGAAGTCTAGACCCACCTCCATAGTTAACCTTGGTCCATTTCCTGGCAAGAGTGTTTCGGTACACACTAGGGTTTTCCCGATACTCAGCTTCAGCTTGAATGGGTGAGAAAGCGGCAAAGGTACTTGTTGTTAATTTCAAAACAGAAGAAATGGTTTCTCTGGAGACAGAAAGTATGACATTACCATTTTTGCTTACTATGCTCTTGCTTCTTACATCATAATGGTCAATGCAGAGTTGTAAGAGTTCAGGGTGTACGAAGGCAGGGGGAAACGCAACGGCTTCAATTAACCCACTCGTTAATATTTCCATACATCCCTTAACCTCTTCCGTATTCGCAAGAAAACTTGCTTGAAGGTTTTCCACATTTACCCCTTCTAAATTGATATCACAAATCACTGGTCTTTTACATTCAAGGCTAGAAACATTACCGAGAAAATGCATAACCGACTTCATTCTTAACTTAAACAAGCAAGACTTCTTTCAGACAAACCTTTGAAAATAACAGTTTTGCAGAACAGAACAAAGGTTACCAAACTCTCACCTGTTTTCCATTGAAAAGCAAATAATCTCCTCTAGCTTCCCTAACAGCTCCTTCTCTCCGAAATCAGACCCCCTCTCCTTTATCCTTTTTCTTTGTTTTCGGATAACTTACCAGGCAACTGAATGAAAATTTATCACAGGGGAATTTTATACATGAGAAGATTAGTTAATGATGGTTTATCGGCTCACATCAGGATTGACATGCTCGAGGCGTTGATGCATAAATGCCTTGATTAATGATTTACCCTTCCGCATGAGTTAATAATAATTTATTTCGTGCGATATCCAGTCTTGCATGGAACGAAGGTCTACTCACACTCATAACAATGATGCCCTTTTCCTTGAAAAAGAAATAAAATCTTTTGATTTGACATGCCGACGGGACCATTGATTGCTCTGAGAGAAAGGCGGCGCAATGTACTCCAAAAATAAACTCCTGACGTCGGTACTTGCCAAAAACTACTTTGAATAGGTTTGAACCAAGCTTCAAAATGGTTCAAAGTATTTCAAAAAGGACCTCCGCGATAAAGATACTTCCTGCCAAAGAAAGAGTGTTAGTATGAAAAATTTGGTCGAATTACTTTGAACTACTTTGAACCGAGGTTCGAAATGATTCGAAGCGATTCAAAGGGAGGGGAGCAATGACCGTGGAAACTTGCGACCTTGACCAACTTTATTCAAAAGACGATAGATACTTAGATGGTAAAGAAGAGACCTCGAATAAGATAGGTGGAATTTTTAAAGGGGGGACCTTTGAAATAATATGGCGACTCTAAACACAACTAACAACGACATAGTACAATTTAAAATTTGGGAGTGAGAGTGCATGGGTATGAGTATCTCTTTCAAGTCGTTATATATAATAATGTGTTTCTTTTATAACAACAAATATGTTTCGTTTTTAACTATTGTTCCATTTCCATCGGATATAAAAAATAGAAAAAAAAGATATTAATGGTTACTAATAGCTATTTGGTCCATATAGGTTGCATGTAAGATATATTTGACATAAACATATGATATACTAATAACAACAAATAATATTTTTTCTTAAATTTCTACGGATTTTTAGATTATGTTTTGGTTGAATCTTTAAAAAGTCATTTTTAGGACACTTCCTACTAGACACTCTATTTTGACGAGCTGTATGTTGAGTCACACTCCCAAACCTTACTTAGGGATAGATGCGTGTCCATTCTACATTTCTATAAAACAAAGATCTTACGATATTCCATGTTATAATGGCTATATGTTGATAATGTTAACCCGCATGACTATTAATTTCTCTTGAACCCTATGTGTCACATTTTCAATTTGATACTTGACTAAATACCTTGTGAGACCTTCCTATATTCATTGCCAATTTAATAGTTTTAGTTTTTTTTTTTTTTTAAAACAATATTCACAATGGCGATGCAATAAAGAGCACATTGAACAACCATTTCTGTTCACCCGTCATTCCTTTAATTTTAAAGTGTTGTATTGTAGACGACATACAAATCCATGTGCTATGTCATCCATGTGCATTCACTTCTCTCTATTATGTTCACTCTTTTTGTTGTTTTCACTCCATTTTCTCATTTTTTTTTCAAGTCTAGAAGTGTTATAGAAAAGTACAAGTAGTTCAAAGAAATTTAGATGGTTGACGAGAAAAAGTTACCCCAATTTCTGTGGCTGGAATATGCTAGTACGCCATGACCTGCAATATTTCTATGACCACTTATGGAGTTTGAGATTGACTAGAAATACATGCTTACAAAATTAATTTGGTGCGGCCGTCGACAAGACAACAGGCAACAAAGTCGGCATAAAAGATAAGAAACGTTACATCATTAAAAAACCAAGGACGAAGAGCGTTCTGCTTTATCTGAATAGTATAAATGGTCCTGTAGAGAAAATAATGGCAGTCAGATCGATTAATATCAGCAATGTCGATAGATATGATGTTTCATCATTACCCATATGAAAAATCCAGAGATTGTGACCAGCCACATTTGATGAAGAAATTATCATGCTTCTGGGAAGAGGGACTCTCAACCTCTCGTATTGATTATTTCTATGACTCGGATACAAATAGTTTCGTTGGGTGGGCTCCTACCTATAATCGACTCTCATGTTGATCCATTCCATGTATGCTTTTCGATTTGATAAATGTTCATGCTTCCTCTTTTTTAGCTCAACGATGGGAATGCGTGTCTCCAAGGGTTTGGTTCCAACTAGCAGGGGATGAGGCTAATTTGTGTGAATCTAGGGACGGTTTACAGTCGATGTGGAATGAAAACATGACAATGCTTTAGAGACTTTTACAAGGGTGGGTTTACAAACTTTTTTTATTATTATGAAATAATTGGGAGTGAATGAGCATTATTGATTGGTGGAAAGAAAAGGCTATAATCTTTTAAGTGTCATTCAAGGAAATTTATAATTTTTTTATTTTATTTTTTTGAAGGGGTGAAAGTTTACAACAAGTGGCATTTTGAAAATAGAAGTGGATTACCAATAAATGTCATTTGCGACACATTCATATAGTGTTTGAATAATATTTTTATGTCAACATTAAAGAGCATTGTTACAAAACAAAGTAGTGCAAGACAAAGAATATTCAACAAATAAATATATATGATAATTTCTAAAAACATAGTTATTAGCTAGTTGCTAGGTGGTTTAGGTAGTTAATATGATGGATGACTATATAAAACTATTGAATGTTACAAGGAAGATGTCAAAGTACAAAACGATTGATTGATTTATTGTATTGGAGCCTCAAACTCTTCCTCTTTGTCACATTTTCAATAGTGTGTTGTAATTATCATATCAAAAAGAGTGCCAAAAATTTTAAGATGAAATATTATCCATACAATTTTGCGATCATTTTCTATTCAATAAAAGGAGTTTTTGAATATCCCAAACCCTTGTAAAAAGCTATAGAATGATGGGGGAATAAATACAACGTGACTAAAAAACAATGTATCCAAGGAAAACCTACCAAGACAAACAACAACTTGAAAGATTACAATATAACATAAATATATTATTCAACTCTCAATGCCTTGACCTAGTTGTAAGATTGAGAAAAATATTGTAGAAGAATATTTCTAGGGTTTAACATAGGGACAGAGAGGCATAGCCACATAAGCCAACAACTAAGAAGCCACCACACATGCTAGAGGGGCACAATAAAACAACCCTCAAAAGGAGGGGTGGGATCCAAGAAAGAAGAAGGTAACAAAGGAGAGGAATGGCTCTCCATCCTAACACTAGTATGGGGTTCCATGGGATTTAAATGTGAAATATCTTAAACCACATCCCTAATTAGATGTTCACATTAGTCATTCTTCCATCAAGACAAAGAAAATGTCATCCTAGATCTTAGATGGTTAAGCAATGTCCTATAAAAATTAATGACACACATTGGAAAGGGATGCCTTCATAATCTAAAACTTCACTCAGAGAATAGCCATTAAACTGCAAAAACCTCCTACAATAAGATAGTCTAGGATAGATATAAAGCTAAAAACATATGAATATAAGTAGTGTGACAACACTTAGTAGTACCCTAATTCACCATGATGAAACTAACCATAGAGTTTTCAATGCTCATATAACCAGAGTTGTACTAAAAATTAATAGAATTATTGGGTAAATTGATCCAAACTAGTTTTTGACTAAATAATTTAGTGAGGGTATCGAACAAAGAAACCAAAGTCTTCAACATGAACACTTGTTGACCCTATAGTAGGAATAAAAAGTCAGAAAATTATCTTAATCATAGATATAATCAAAGAAAACCATAGTGAATCCCTTGAAATAGGGGTAGATATCAATTTTTGCATCAATAATGAGGTGGCACTTCTTACAAATCTAGTAGGTAACCTCACAAAACTAAGATTACAAATGACCAACTCTACAAATTAGATCATTTCAAGAGAAATAATACTCATTTTTTTAAATTACCTCCATGAGAAGTATAGTAAGGCAAGGTAGATGAAAAGGTAATAGGGATGTCATAATAATATAAAGTAGACCCAAAATAAAATCACTAGCATTATGCAAAGAATGAGAAACATGCTTCCTATAAGAAGATCACACAATTTTCATCATTGACTTAACTCCCTAGGCAAAGGAACATTGATCGCCACAACACCAAGAAGAGAAACACCACTACAATGTATAGTATGAGGTGAAAGTGATGAAAGACCAAGTGGCTCCACAACAATAGAAGAAATGAGATTAGTTTAATGCATAAAAAAAATTCTCATCATGAAAACCTATATAATTGAGAGGGAGATGAGTGTAAATTATTTCATGACTAGAAAAAATGTTAAATGAACACTTATAGAACCATTAATAGAACAACCAAATAGATATCCAATAGTAAGAATAAAAATAGGAATAGAGTTTGATAGCCCATCAACCATTCATGAGGATAAAATACCATCAATTAGCACGAAAGTCATGACTACCAAACTAACACAAGATCTAGAAAATCTTGTGAATATTTCCTTGTGTGGAAAAGCATCATTTGAATTATGAGAAAGGAGTTACTAGGTGTAAGAGGATGCTATTTCAAAAGTTTTAACTTGATAAATGTTAAAACTATTATTTAGTAAATATTATGCATAATATATCTAAAATATTTTGAACATCTTTGCAAACAAGTACATGTTTTTAAATGAGTATTGTTCTTGGGGAATAGATAATTTTTTTTAATATATTTTTCTATAAAATCTTGTATTGAGAATTAATATTGTGGAGAAAAAATCTAAACTATGTTGATTTTTCTAGATTCTTTAGCTTTATTTATTTGGAATTCTTAACTTATGTGGCATTTTTATGATATTGCTACCAAGATTCAACTACATGTAGTTTTTGAGTCAAGCTCATTGACCCATGTTTCATCAGTAGTGGTTCACAAGAAATCATCTCTCATGAGAATGAATGATACACTTAGTACTCATTTCTTATAGGTAATGCTCATAGAGGTTTATCATTGGGCCTTCCTAGGAGGCTACCCCTTATCTATTAATCTTACATTGTCAATTTTTTATGTTCGGCCCTATCTACATCAAGCTTAAATTTATTTATAGCATAATTCTAATATTATAAATTATACATTTATTAGCATATATGTTGTCATACTCTATAATATTTTCTTAATCAGTAAAAATGATGTTTTCCTCTAATAATATTAAGCTTTAGTTTTCACACATTATTATCATAATTTATATTGCTCACCATATAATCAAGATTAAATTACATTTTAATTTGCACCATTTACTATATTTCTCTTATCTTCATTGAAATGGATAGTTAATAACATAGATGAAATATAGAAGAATCAAGAAGCACATTTCTAGATTCCAAGGTACATTAAATTTTCTATCTTCATCAGGTAAAAGAGAGGTTAAATAATTAAAGAGAAAAATATTCTCTCTATTTATTAACTATTATTTATCACATTAACATTCCTACCATTAAATAATATTGAGTTGATAAATTTTATTCCAATTCATACCATTAAACACCACATTATATCCTTAGATCACTTTAAAATGAATTTTTTAAGTTTTTTATTTAACTTAGAAAATTAACATTTACCAAGTCTACTTACATTAATTTAAAGTCTCTTAAATCTACACCACACTACACTGCATTACACTTTTCTTCTTGCTTCCTTTGATGCCCGCTTCGGTTAGGGGCCCTATGCAGGCTTTCCAACAACTAGAATCCCAAGTCCTTGACTACAGAGAACATCCTGCTCTCCATGTGGACCCTCTAGTTACAGATTCATTTTGTCACCCTCCCTCTCCCCTGCAAAGGTATGATTCTTTGTTTCCAGAAGTAGATCCCACCACTTATGCGGAAAAAATCATGGGAGGAAGCCTCGTAAACAAGGGAAAAGTCTCTACCATTTCAGCTCCACAAGTTAAGTATGTGGTCAATGAACACTAGGTGGAGGTACCTAACATTTTTTTGAACTCAATAATTGTTGAACTAAGCCTTTCTCTGGTAGGAAATTTCTTGGCATTCTTCCCCTCTTTGGAACTTGTAAAAAAATGGGTGTTAGCAAAATGGAAACTTAAAGGAAGTATTACTACTAATGTCATGGTGAATGGTCTCTTTTTGTTTAGCTTCACTAATCCTAGGGACATGGAAAGTATCCGCATGGACGGTCCATGGGCCTATGGTAGCAACAATTACCTTTCTCTATGTAAATGGAAACCAAATCTAGACCCTTGGCTGGATCTTGGTGCTATGGCCCCGACCTGGATTCGTCTCCTAGGCCTACGTCTTGAGTTCTAAAATCTAGAAGTCCTTAAGGAAATAGCTAACTCTTTTGGGAAATTCCTAGATATTGATAGTATTACTCAAAGCAGGTCTTGTTTTTTATTTACGAGTGTTTGTGTTAATGTTTCCATCAACACAGTTCTACCAACCAAGATGAATCTACTCTCGAGGCTGGGGTCCTAGGTGAAACAAATAGAGTGTTAGAATGCCAAGGCTTTTTGTCAAAACTGTGGAAGATATGGTCCTCTAAGCTCAGCATGCAAAAGAGGTGAATAACAGAAGAAACAACCCCAAGGGTTAGAAAAAGGTAGAAGAGTAACAAGGTAAATATCTTGAGGCATGTCTAGAGTTGGACCCCCCTAGGGTGGATGGACTCTCTAATAAAGAAACTGAAAACAACTTGGACAAGGACAATAAAAATCAAATGGATGACCAGACAAATACCTCATTTAATGTTAATACTCTGATTAAGGAACCCCATCCTTCTGTGAATATTGTCACAGTGGACCAACTCTTCAAGGTTGTTCCAAAGGGAGGTAAAATGGTTATTGATCTAGGACACTCTCAAGAGAAAAAGAAGAATAATGAAGAAGAAATGGAAAAGAAGAAAGAATTAGAAAAAGGAGGTAAAGTATCTACTCAAGATAAGGAGAACCAACTAAAGACCCTAAGAAGAAAAATAGTGAAGGATTTTTGGAGATCTTAAAGAAAATCTCCAAATGTTGGGATTCTCCTTCACTTCCCAAATAACTAAACCAAAGTTCTGGCTAATAAAGGGTGAAAATGAAGACAAATAATGCACAAAGGTGACATAAAAGAACAAAAAGAAGAAAAAAGTAGATGTAGGAGGAAATGACAAGTTAGGTAGACCATCACAGAAGGACACAAGACAGAAGGATGCCACCTATGAGGTAACAAAAAGGAAACAGAGAACTCTGGAGAGTCTCTCAGAGAATAAGAAAAATAAAATATATGTTCTTGGTCTTGGGAAGTTTCTCTATTTAGGTGAGTAGAGAGTCTTATGCAAATTTTGATAATGAAAATTCTTTCTTGGAATGTAAGGGGTTTGAATAATCCTCTCAAATAACATTTGCTCAGATGTATGTTGATGGAACAAAAATTTGATGTCCTAATGATTCAAGAGACTAAAGTGAAGATTGATACCCTCAAGAAGGCGGTCAATTCTTTTTGGACCACTTCTTCTTTTCTTAATAGTGATTTGGATGGTGCCTCTATAGGTATTGCAACCTTCTACACTCCCTCTTTCTTCGAGGGCACACTAATTCATTATGTAAAAACCTTCTTGATTATTAAAATAAAGTATCTTAGATCTCGTCTTCAATGGTTCCTTATAAATGTTTATGCCCCAAATGCAAGATCCCCAAGGGATTTTCTCTAGAACACTCTAAATAGTTACATTGGAAATCAAATGAATTCTCTATGGATGGTTGCAAGTGATTTTAGCTCACCTCTCTACCCCTCTAAGAAATCTGGTGGTAGTGAGGATTATTGTGACAGCATGATAGAGTTATCTGATTTTTTCTCCTCTACAGGGTTGATGGACATAAACCTCTGTGGTTCTAAATTTAGTTGGACTAATAAAAGACAAGAAAAAATTTGATTCAAGTTAGGCTTGACAGATTCTTGGTTACAAGTAATTGGGAAAACTATGACTCCTTTGCTCTATGCTCCCTCCCTAGATCGGGCTCAGATCATAATGCCATTATCCTATCTGTGGAAGAACCTAGAGAGAGGAACTCTTATCCATTTAGATATGAAAATATGTGGCCTCATCATCCTGATTTCAAAATGCTAGAAGAAAAATGGTGGAATGTTCTGGTCAGTGGGAATCCCATGTTTCAAATAGCCCAAAAGCTCAAAGTCCTTAAAGAGTAAATTAAAGGGTGGAATAGGTACACCTTTGGTAACATCTTTGAACAAGAAAAGGTCATCATTTCTAATTTAAATAAGATACTGAAAAGGGTTGAAGAGGACACTACCACAGAGGAAAACGGTGAGGAAGAAACTGACCTAAGAAACCAATGGATTAAGCTTAACAGGAAAGGGGAGGGATTTTGGAAGAAAAAATCAAGAATACAATGGCTCAATGAGGGAGACAAATGTTGGAATTATAACAAGCAAGGAGAGATTGTTGGCATTTCAATAAGGACATTGAGAAGGTTGTTGATGATTATGGATATAACTGATTAAAGATGTTTTAGTGTCTTAATATTATTATTTTGTCATTGATGTCAAGAAATTGATTTTCCAATTCAGTATGATGTTGCCATATCTACATTTTTGAATGGTATATTAGAAGAAGAAGTTTTTATTGAACAACCTGAAGGATTTGCTGAAGACAATAATAAAGATCGGGTATGTAAATTGAACAAAGCTTTATATGGTCTGAAACAAGCACCTAGAGCATGGTATGAAAGATTGCACTCTTATTTAATCAAGATTGGTTTTATAAGAACAAGTGAAAACAACAATATGTACATGAAGAATGATGAAAATGGAATACTGATCTCAGCCATATTTGTTGATGACATTATATTTTGTGGAAATGACTCACTATGTAAGAACTTTGGAAATGAAATGAGCAAAGAATTTGAGATGTCATTAATCAGTGACATAAAGTATTTTATAGGTTTATAGATACTACAAATGAAAGATAAGATTTTCATTACTCAATCCAAGTACATAAAGGAAATCTTGAAGAAATTTGGAATGGAGGATTCAAAACCAGTAAGTACTCCTATGACTACCAACTGTAAACTATCAAAGAATGATGAATTTGCATCTGTTGATGAGACACTTTACTGATCCATGATTGGAAAGTTGCAATATGTTGTTCACAATAGGCCAGACATAGCACATGTAGTAGGTATAGTTGCAAGATTCTCTGCAGATCCTAAGGAAACACACATGACAACAATCAAGAGAATTTTTAGATACTTGAAAGGCACTAAAGATTATGGCTTAGTATATCAGAAAAGAAATGATTTTGATTTAAAAGTTTATACTGATGCTGATTGGGCAGGCAACATTGATGATAGGAAAAGTACAAGTGGAGGACCTTTCTTTTTAGGAGAAAGACTAGTGAGTTGGCTTAGTAAGAAACAAGGATGTGTTTCACAGTCAATAGCAGAAGCTGAATATGTTGCTACAACATTGAATTGTACCAACATAGCTTGGATCAAACAACTATTGGAAGGTATAAATGAGAAAGTTACCGAGCCAGTAACTATATTCTGTGATAATACTAGCACCATTAAAATTTCAAAGAATCCTATTATGCACTCTAAGACAAAGCACATCTCTATCAAATATCATTATCTTAGAGAAGAAGCTCAAGAGAAGAAAGTGGTGTTGGAGTATGTTAGCACAAAGGAACAAATAGCAGATATCTTCACCAAGCCACTACCAAGGGACACTTTTGAGTATCTCAGAAGTAAGTTAGGGGTCCTATCCCTATCTTCTACTCACTGACTGAGTTCGGTGAAGGCATCAATTTGATGACTCTGCATAATATCTTTTAGGAGTTGATGTTGATTTACACACTTTAGGAGGTTTTCTAAAGGTGTGCAGGAAACAATACAGGGAAGGGGAATTGAAGACATAAATGCTCTGACCAAGACTAAGTTGATACATAACAGCAGGAAATCACTTCATACAGGAAGAAATTATGTTTTAGTTCTTTACTTTTTGGCATTGTTGTCAAAGGGGGAGAATACTGAAGAAAAAGAAAGACTGAAGAGAAAAGAAGAGAAGACTAATGTATGGGGGAGAATTTTGATGATAGAAGGAGAGCATTTCAGCATTTTATAATCTCACAGCAATCCTCAATAGATGTATTTCTTTTTTCAGCTATTCCATTCTGCTGTGGAGTTCTCAATGCACAGACTTGTCTTTTAATACCATGATCATTGCAAAATAGGTTGAACTCATCAGATGTGAACTCTCCTCCTCTATTTGATCTAAGACATTTCAGTTGTCTTCATGTTTCATTTTCAACTCTAGCCTTGTACCATTTAAACATTTGAAAAGCTTCTGATTTTTCTTTTAAAAACATTATTGACATCATCCTTGAATAGTCATCCACAAATAATATGAAATACTTATCACCATAATAACTTTGAACTTTCATAGGACCACAAAGATTGGTGTGCACAAGATCTAAAATTCCCTTAGAAGTTTAAGAATTACTTATAAAGATTGATATTGTCATCTTACCCATCTGGCATCCTCGACACATAGCATTCTCAAGTTTTTCAAGACTCGGTAGACCTCTTACTTGGTGCTTCTTACTTATTTTGATCAAATTATCAAAATTAACATGACAAAACCTTTTATGCCATAACCAGGTATTATCAATCTTTGCATGCAAACACTTATTGTGAGTTGAGTCAAGGTGAAATGTATTACCTTTTGTTTGTGTCTCGGTAGCAACTAACTTTCCATTCTTGTCATGAACTTTGACAATTCCTTTTTGAAATTCTATTCGGTAACCTGTGTTGTTTAGCTATGCTACACTCAACAAATTGTATTTCAAACCTTCAACCCAATAAACATCATTGCATCTTGCATTATCAAGAAGTGTTATGGATCCTTTACCTCTTACCTAACATGGTGCATCATTACCAAATCTAACATAGCCTCCATCATAATCTTCTAACATAACAAACTTGTGTTTATCTCCTGTCATATGATGTGAGCATCCACTATCTATAATCCAAGAATCATTAGTGTTTATGTGAGATATTAGGGCTTTTTCTTCATACCTTTCTTCATCTGATCCATCCTTGATAGCCACATAAACAAATTCCTCTATATCTATCTCATCTAATTTATTATCGTTAGATTCCTCATTAGCTATTAAGCATGTCTTTCTATCTCTTCTTCTGAAGTCTCGGTGTCCTCTGTAATGGTTATCTTTCTGTCTGTCATCTCGGTAATCTCTCTTTTCAGTGAAATCTTTGTCGAGACACTTAGAAGCCATATGTCCAATCTTATCACAATTGAAACATTTCAAAGGTAATTTTCCTTTATGCTTACCTTGCCTCTCGGTAACCTTTTGGCCAATAGTGCTTCAAACTCTTCTTGCTTTCTGATTTTTCCATACAGTTTTTGTACTTCTTCCATGTTCTTATGAAATCTTTCACTTGCTCCACTGTGATCTCCTTCAGTATACTTTCTTTCATTGTAATCATTAGATTCATTCAGATGAAAAGAACTAAATGTAGATTCAACTTTATTTACCGATGACCCACTGTTGCCAAAATTACTTAACTCAAAAGCATGTAGCTTACCAATAGTAGCATCCAAGGAAACTGGCATATTGGGTACAGACCTCAATTCGTTGATTGTAGAGACTTGGATTGCATAGGCAGGTAGAAGGGTTCTTAACAACTTACTTGTTACATCCTTTTCTTCAATAGTTCCTCCTACTCCTTTGATTTGATTTACAATCTCCTTTAGTCTTGTACAGTACTGGGTTATGTTCTCACCTTCATTCATCCTCATAGATTCAAGTTGTCCTCTTAGACTATCCACTTTTGCTCTTTGAACATGTTCATCTTAACTGAGTGGAATTAATAGTCTTATATGTAAATCCTCTAACAAGGTGGCATTCTGATTGAGTTTTTGAAATCCTTTGACAAGGTCACTTCTAACAAAGTGAAGATCCTAATAGATCTGAGGGAAATCCCTTAACCAGGTCACATCTAGCAATGTGTTTGTAATCTTTAACAGGATTTTCTTTTAACTGAGCATACTCTAGAAGAGTATATTTCTCAGTGGGTCCAAAATCCCATAGTGGTTTTTCCCTATTTGGATTTCCACGTTAAATCTAGTGTTATGAGGTTTATATTGTTCATATGCTTTTGAGTTTGCATGTTTGACAGTTTTTTGGTTATATGACTGATATATATGTTACCGAGGTTGAATCTGATGTTTTTATGGATGATTAAGTCTGTATGATTCACCCCCCCCCTCTCTCATCTTGTTGGCTATTGGATCTGCACTTATATTAAGTATCATAACTATCAATTGGTATCAGAGCTTTGGACTCTGAAAGGAAAGTTTAAAGGCACTTGAGTTAAAGATCCAAAGATGTATAAGAGGGATGCACCTAAGCTGAATAAGTCAAGTTTCTCTACATGGCAGAAAAGGATGAAGCTACATCTATCAGGAGTTGGAGAATATGATATATACTATCTGGAGAATGATTTTGTTGCACCGAGCACCTATCCATTGACTATGGAAGAGATAAAGGCAAAGCAAGAACATATTCAAGCAATGATTGAAATAACATCTGCATTGACTGATTCAGAGTTTAATGATCTATATATGGAGGAGATGAACATGTTCAAAGAGCAAAAGTGGATAGTCTAAGAGGACAACTTGAATCTATGAGGATGAATGAAGGTGAGAACATAACCCAGTACAGTACAAGACTAAAGGAGATTGTAAATAAAATCAAAGGAGCAGGTGGAACTATTGAAGAAAAGGATATAACAAGTAAGTTGTTAAGAACCCTTCTACCAGCTTATGCAATCCGAGTCTCTGCAATCAATTAATTGAGGTTTGTACCTAATACACCAGGTTTTTTAGATGCTACTATTGGTAAGCTACATGCATTTGAGTTAAGTAACTTTGATAGCAGTGGGTCATCGGTAAATAAAGTTGAAACTACATTTAGTTCTTTTCATCTTGATGAATCTAATGATTACAATGAAAGAAAGTATAAGTACTCTGAAGGAGATCACAGTGGAGCAAGTGAAAGATTTTGCAAGAACATGGAGGAAGTACACAAATTGTATGAGGAAATCAGAAAACAAGAAGAGTTTGAAGCACTATTGGCCAGAAGGTTACCGAGAGGGAAAGGTAAGTATAAAGGAAAACTACCTTTGAAATGTTTCAATTGTGATAAGATAGGACATATGGCTTCTAACTGTCCTAACAAAGATTCTACTGAAAAGAGAGATAATTGAGATGATATATAGAAACATAATCATTACAGAGGACACTGAGACTTCAGAAGAAGAGATAGAAAGACATGCTTAATAGCCAATGAGGAATCCAATGATGATAAATCAAATGAAACTGATACAGAGGAAGTAGTTTATGTGGCTATCAAAGATGGATCAAATGAAGAAAGGTATGAAGGAAAAGCCCTAATATCTCACATAAATACTAATGATTTTTGGATCATAGATAGTGGATGCTCACATCACATGATAGGTGATAAACACAAGATTGTTATGTTAGAAGTCTATGATGGAGGCTATGTAAGATTTTGGTAATGATGCACAACGTCCAGTAAAAGGTAAAGAATCTATAACACTTCTTGACAATGCAAGATGCAGTTCTGTTTATTGGGTTGAAGGTTTGAAATACAATTTGTTGAGTGTAGCACAACTAAACAATATAGGCTACCAAATAGAATTTCAGAAAGGAATTGTCAAAGTTCATGACAACCATGGAAAGTTAGCTACTACCGGGACACAAACAAAAGGTAACACATTTCACCTTGACTCAACTCGTAATAAATGTCTGTATGCAAAGATAGATGATACCTAGTTATGGCATAAAAGGTTTTGTCATGTAAATTTTGATAATTTGATCAAAATAAGCAAGAAGCACTGATTAAGAGGTCTACTGAGTCTTCAAAAACCTGAGAATTCTATGTGCTGAGGATGCCAAATGGGAAAAATGACAAGATCAAGCTTTACAAGTAAGTCTTACACTACTAAGGGAATTTTAGATCTTGTGCACACTGATCTTTGTGGTCCTATGAAAGTTCAAAGTTATTATGGTGATAAATATTTCATATTATTTGTGGATGATTACTCAAGGATGATGTCAGTAATGTTTTTAAAAGAAAAATCAGAAGCTTTTCAAATGTCTAAATGGTATAAGGCAAGAGTTGAAAATGAAACAGAAAGACAACTGAAATGTCTTAGATCAGATAGAGGAGGAGAGTTCACATCTAATGAGTTCAACTTATTTTGCAATGATCATGGCATAAAAAGACAAGTCTCTGCACCGAGAACTCCATAGCAAAATGGAATAGCTAAGAGAAGAAATAGATCTATTGTGGATTGTGCCAGAACCCTGATGATTGATAAGAAAGTGCCACAAACATTTTGGAGAGAAGCAATAAGCACTGCAGTTTACACCTGGAACCGAGTACAACTGAAGAAAGGTACTTTGAAGACACCTTATGAAATCTGGTATGACAAGAAACCTAATGTGAGTTATTTTAAAATCTTTGGAAGTAGATGCTATGTACACAAGGATGATAGAAATGCCATGTTTGATCAGAAAAGTGAAGAAGGAACATTTCTTGGTTATTCTTCTAGAAGTAAAGCATTTAAATGTCTGATCAAATCATCTAACAAAATAGTAGAAAGTGCAAATGTGAAAAGTGATGAATTTGTAGAAAGAAATGATGAAGGAAATTCCAAAGAACAAGAAGATTATGATGAATTTGTCTATGTTCAACCAACAAGTCCTACCGAGAAAACTATAGAAGGAAATGAAGAAAATATTCAGTTGCCGAGTGATGAAGAAGATCATACAGAGCCTACCAAGCCTATATTAGCCAAATATGTCAAAAGACATCGTGCACCAAGTCAGATTATAGGAGATAAGGATGATCTAGTGATGACAAGGAACAAACTCAGATAGAACACATGTCTGATATCTGAATTTGAACTAAGAATAGTGAAAGAGGCATTTAACAGTAAAGATTGGATAAATGCTATGACATAAGAGATTGATCAAATCAAGAAGAATGACACATGGACACTAATTCCAAGACCGAAGGACAAAACTATAATCGGTACAAAGTGGATTTTCAGAAACAACCTGAATGAAAAAGGAGAGGTCATTCGAAATAAAGCAAGACTAGTTTGCAAAGGTTATGCCCAAGAAGAAGGAATTGATTATGGTGAGACTTTTGCACCTATGGCTAGACTTGAAGGAGTAAGAACATTGTTGGCATATGTTGCTTACAAGAATTTCAAGGTATATCAAATGGATGTCAAATCTGCATTTCTGAATGGTATATTAGAAGAAGAAGTTTTTATTGAACAACCTAAAGGATTTGCTGAAGACAATAATAAAGATCAGGTATGTAAATTGAACAAAGCTTTATATGGTCTGAAACAAGCACCTTAGAGCATGGTATGAAAGATTGCACACTTATTTAATCAAGATTGGTTTTATAAGAACAAGTGAAAATAACAATATGTACATGAAGAATGATGAAAATGGAATACTAATCTCACTCATATTTGTTGATGACATTATATTTTGTGGAAATGACTCACTATGTAAGAACTTTGGAAATGAAATGAGCAAAGAATTTGAGATGTCATTAATCAGTGAGATAAAGTATTTTATAGGTTTACAGATACTACAAATGAAAGATAAGATTTTCATTACTCAATCCAAGTACATAAAGGAAATCTTGAATAAATTTGGAATGGACGATTCAAAACCAGTAAGTACTCCTATGACTACCAACTATAAACTATCAAAGAATGATGAATCTGCATCTGTTGATTAGACACTTTACCGATCCATGATTGGAAAGTTGCAATATGTTGTTCACAGCAGGCCATACATAGTACATGCAGTAGGTATAGTTGCAAGATTCTCCGCAAATCCTAAGGAAAGACACATGACAACAATCAAGAGAATTTTCAGATACTTGAAAGGTATTGAAGATTATGGCTTAGTATATCAGAAAAGAAATGATTTTGATTTAAAAGTTTATACTAATGCTGATTGGGCAGGCAACATTGATGAGAGGAAAAGAACAAGTGGAGGAGCTTTCTTTTTAGGAGAAAGACTAGTGAGTTGGCTTACCAAGAAACAAGGATGTGTTTCATAGTCAACAACAGAAGCTGTATACATTGCTGCAACATTGAATTGTACCAACATAGCATGGATCAAACAACTGTAGGAAGGTATAAATGAGAAAGTTACCGAGCCAGTAACTATATTCTGTGATAATACTAGTGCCATTAACATTTCAAAGAATCCTATTATGCACTCTAAGACAAAGCACATCTCTATCAAATATCATTATCTTAGAGAAGAAGCTCAAGAGAAGAAAGTGGTGTTGGAGTATGTTAGCACAAAGGAACAAATAGCAAATATCTTCACCAAGCCACTGCCAAGGAACACTTTTCAGTATCTCAGAAGTAAGTTAGGGGTCCTATCCCTATCTTCTACTCACTGACCGAGTTCGGTGAAGCCATCAATTTGATGACTCTGCATAATATCTTTTAGGAGTTGATGTTGATTTACACACTTTAGGAGGTTTTCTACAGGTGTGTAGGAAACAATACAAGGAACGGGAATTGAAGACATATATGCTCTGACCAAGACTAAGTTGATACATAACAGTAGGAAATCACTTCATACAGGAAGAAATTATGTTTTAGTTCTTTACTTTTTGGCATTGTTGTCAAAGGGGGAGAAGACTGAAGAAAAAGAAAGACTGAAGAGAAAAGAAGAGAAGACTAATGCATGGGGGAGAATTCTGATGACATAAGGAGAGCATTTTAGAATCTCACAGCAATCCAAATCAATTAGGTCAAATCAATTGTTTTTGCAATCAATGCCAAAGGGGGAGATTGTTGGCATTATAACAAGCAAGGAGAGATTGTTGGCATTTAAATAAGGATATTGAGAAGGTTGTTGATGATTATGGATATAACTGATTAAGGATGTTTTACTATCTTAATATTATTATTTTGTCATTGATGTCAAGAAATTGATTTTCCAATTCAGTATGATGTTGCCATATCTTGAGAAGTATGATTTGATGAGTATAAAGATGTCGGTAAAAGACATAGAAAGAATATGATGAATAAGGGGAGGAATAAGTTATTCAATGGGCAACTATTACCGAGTTAGACATTGATGAGATCATGATGTTTAGATTGTTTTGATATCATACATATGTAAGGTTAATACTATACTATGTCACTGAGCAAGAACGTAGTCGGTAAACCCTAAGGTTATTGCTATTGGTTAATGAAGGCAGAATGTCTACTGAGTGAATTTTAGTATTTACCGAGTTGCAACCGAGTACTAACAGAATGCATTAAATGATTACATGCATTATTTAATGAAGGAAGCTGATGAGCTGGCTATGATTAAATCATTTGTATGTCATGAATGAAGTTTGTTCAAGAATCTATGGCAAAGTAAAATCGACAGGAAGATCTATAGCTCAGATTGAACCGCAATACCCTAGCACAAGTTCCAAGAAATGTATGCAAGTTCCAAGATGGGGTAAAATGTTTTCAGATCGAAGGATACATTGAACCTGGTCAAAGTTTGAAGATCTGATGGCTATGATTGATCATGTGAAATGTGATCAAAGAGATTAAGCAGTTAGCTATTGTTTATAAATAAGGAACTATTGATAAACAATGTATGTGGGTAAGTGTATGCACATGGATGCTACATAGTGATTATTGAGCATAGAAGCTTGAAGACCTGTTTTGAATAATAGAGTATAGAGCCCAGTAGATGGACAAGATTAGTTCTATGTCTATATTGTATTGAGCAAATAAGAATCTGCTTTAGCATTTTAGATGTGAAGTTGCAGATAGATTTTTATTACTATTATTTTGTGAAGTGACATAAAATATCTTAACCGAGTGGACTTAACAGTCTTATTTGTAAAACCCTCTAGCAAGGTGACATTCTGATTGAGTGTTTGAAATCCTTTAACAAGGTCACTTCTAACAAGGTGAAGATCCTAATAGATTTGAGGGAAATCCCTTAACCGGGTCACATCCAGCAATGTGTTTGTAATCCTTAACAGGATTTGCTTTTAACCGAGCATACTCTAAAAGAGTATATTTCTTAGTGGGTCCGAAATCTAACAGTGGTTTTTCCCTATTTGGGTTTCCACGTTAAATCTGGTGTTATGAGTGTTATGATGTTTATATGCTTTTTAGTTTGCATGTTTAGCAGTTTTGGCTATATTACTGAAGTATATGTTACCAAGGTTGAATGTGATGTTTTTATGGAAGATTAAGTTTGTATGATTCACCCTCCCCTCTCATCTTATTAGCTTGGCATCTATACTTATCTTTAAGTATCCGAACTATCAATTGGTGTTAGAGCTTTGGACTCTGGAAGAAAAAGTTTAAAGGTACTTGAGGAAAAGATCCAAAGGTGTATCAGAACTATCAACAAAAACACTAAATTCTTCCACCAATCTGCTATGAAACATAGAAGCCAAAATATGATATGAAAACTCGTTAATGAGGATGGCTCATGGGTGGAGGATGAAGAAGACATGGTGGCCTTATTCACCAATTTTTTAAGGCTAAAGAATCCTAATGTCCAAAGCGGCCTTCAAGAACCTATTAGATTACTAGAACTTATCCCTAAAGTTATTTTAGAAGAAGATTTCTCAAAGTTGATTGAAAAAGTTTCTCCCCAAGAAGTTAAGGATGCTATGTTCTC
This sequence comes from Cryptomeria japonica, assembly GCF_030272615.1. Taxonomy (NCBI): domain Eukaryota; kingdom Viridiplantae; phylum Streptophyta; class Pinopsida; order Cupressales; family Cupressaceae; genus Cryptomeria; species Cryptomeria japonica. Next base: position 616,404,367 of record NC_081405.1, on the reverse strand, counting down.
CTTTTCCCCATGAAAATCCTTGAGTCTGGATGGCTTCCCCCTGGCCTTCTTCCAAGATCATTGGGAAATTGTGGATGAGGACATCTACAAGGTGGTAAAGGATTTCTTCAGATTAGGTAAAATATTCAAGCAATTTAATACCAATTTCATTGCCCTTATTCCTAAAACATGAGAATGTTGTCTCTATGAAAGACTTCATGCCTATTAGTCTATGTAATACTATTTATAAAGTTCTCTCCAAAGTTTTGGTTAATAGAATTAAACCCTTGCTGGATAAGATGATATCAGGAAACTAGAAAGGGTTTATTAAAGGGAGACATATATAAGATATTTTTATTTTTGCTGATGAACTTATTCACTCTATGGAAAACAACCAAAAACTATCCATGCCTTTTAAATTGGATATCTCTAAAGCCTATGATAGGGTTTCCTGGGACTTCCTCTTTGAGGTTTTGAAAAAATTTGGGTTTAAAGGCAATTTTTAAAATTGATAGAGCAATGTGTTACTACACCAATATTTTTTATCCTCCTCAGTGGTTCTTCTAAAGGATATTTCTCTTGTGATAAAGGGCTCTATCAGGGAGACCCTCTCTCACCCTATTTATTCATCATTGTGGTAGAAGTTCTTGGTAGGAATATTGATAAAATCAAAAGGGCAGGAAGGCTACAAGGGGTCAAGGTTTCCTCTACACTTGATCCAATCTTGCACCAACAATTTGTAGATGACACTATCATCTTCAGAGAAGCTTATGTTTCAGAAGGTAGAATTTGGAAGAGCACCTTGGAAAATTATGCTAAAATCTTTGGTCAACATATCAACTATGCCCAAATATTTGGTCAACATATCAACTAATCCCACCCTTCAGGAGAAAATATTCACTATCTTAGCTTTTCAAATTGCTCCTCTCCCTGACTCATATCTTGGATTACCCCTCATTTCCAAATCCCCTTAACCTTTTGGAATGGCATTATTGAGAGATTCCAAAAAAAACTTGCTGGTTGGAAATGGAAGCTCCTCATCATGGCAAGTAAAATTTAATTGGTGAAGATGTGTCTGTAGAATATCCCTATATACTATCTCTCTCTCTTTAAAATGCTTGGAAATATGGTTGAGAAAATTGAAAGAATCTAAAAAAGATTCATTTGGTCAAGCACTAAGGAAAGGAGGAGACTATCCCTAGTTTCCTAGGATAAGGTTTGTAAATATATAAAAGTGGGGGGGCTTGGGCTAAGGAAAATCAAAACCTTTAATAAATCCTTGTTATAAAAAATAAGATGGCATCTATCTGAAGGAGAAAAGGATTGGACTAAAAAAGTGCGAGCTAAATACCTTAACAGTGAGAGATGCAATCATAAATCAAACTGGTCTTCTCTCTGGATCTCCCATCTAGAATAATATTGCAAAAAAAAATAATATCATAAAAATTATTATAAAATGATCATAGGGAATGGACATAAAGTCAATTTTTGGAGTGAAGTCTAGATTAAAAAATATGTGCTTGCTAACCAGCCTCAATTCAGATTAGTTAAGAACTAGATTAGTAGACATTTGGGGGAAAAGGTTTAGGATTATATTGACTGGCGAGGGAACAAAGCAGCTCGGAAGAATATTGTAGAGTTGATTAATAGGTCAGACGATATCCCTATCATTCTATGGGACCAATTTACCAAAGAGGCAAAAGAGATCCTCATAATGGATATGAAAACTCAATTGTTCAAGGAAGTTCACAGTGAAATCGACTTACCAAAATATGGAGGAGGAATCTACTAAAGACTTTAATTGGAAAGAGACATGGATTAAAGGCTTAACCCCAAAATAGACTATTTTTGGTGGGCCATGACTCATGATCAGATCCTAACTATTGATAATATTAACAAAAGAGATTTTTATTTTGTAAATAGATATGTTCTATGCTACCAAGATAGGGAAAGTATTGATCACCTATTCCTACACTGCAATTATGCTAAGGATATATGGGATGTTGTTATGGAAGACTTGAAAATATGCTAGATCCACCTGAAGATGATGAGAGACTTCATGAAACTTTGGCCTTTGTCTCCTTACTACCACCCAATGGCGAGAAACCTTTGGCTTCAAACTCCAACAATAAACGCTTGGAATTTATGGAAAGAGAGTAACGAAAAAGTTTTTATGGATGAAAAAAGAAACATGAAAGTCCTAATCTAGATCATCAAACAACAAATCAAAGAAAATATTAATGTGGGCTACCTTGGCACTTCTGAAGTCCCCCCACTTTGCTAGACCTCTTCCTAAGGCAAAATTGGGGCAACAATCAAGATATTTTGAGGCTAAATTGGAAAACTATGGCTTTAATGAAAAGCTTCTACTGGCCTCTTCCTAAGGAGGGATGGCTCGAATGCAAATTTGATGGCTACTCCAAAGGGATGGATGTTATAAAGATATGGTGTAAATCTAGGGAGAGGATCAAATAATAGAGTTGAAGATATGGTAGCTTGAATGGGTCTTTCAAGGCTTTAGCATCATACAAGTGAGAACATGATTCTTGAAGGTGATTGCAAACTGATAATTGACTACTTCAATGAGACCACCATGGTCCTTTGGGAGATTAGAGGAATAATTAAAAAATCTATATGCTTATGTAGGTCCTTCAAAAATATTAAAGTGAAGCATATCTTCAGGGAGGGTAATGTGGTTGCTGATGACATTGCAAACCAAGGGTTAAGTATAAATGAGTGGTGATTTTACAATTTTGAGGAAAGCTAGATGGGACTTAAACAAATTCTTGCAAAAATAAATATACAAAGCTCCCTAGGCGAAAAGGGTCAACTCCGCTAGTTGGACCGGTGAAGACTTTTTTAAATTAAAAAATGACCGCCAATAATTTTAAAATTAAAAAAAAGTGTGGACACTCTTACAATATGGTGTGTAGGATTATGGTGACTTGGCTTATTGGCTTGACATTGACCCTACCTAGCTGGAAGATGAATGACATGGAATTTAGGAGAGAGAAATATCTAGAGGGTGGTACAATATTTAATCCTCATTGCCTCAAAAGATTTGTGAAGATTTGGATATCATTAGTTGGAAAAGTGACAACTTTAACTCTTGCAACACCTTTATGTTTAATAATGAGAAAATAAATCACACATGTGGGGACACAGAAGATATACAAATCGAAAAAGACCTTTTTAGAAGGAATATTTTAAAAGTTAATGTGAATGCAAAAAATCCCAACTACTTTCTTGATGGCTTTCACAAATATAAATAGTTCTCTACAAATTTTGTTACTAAAATGGGGGGCCCTCTTAAAAAGAATGAACCAAAAAATTGTGAGATGTTACAGAGTAATGAGGAAATTTGGGAGCTTTTTCAAGATGTGAGGCTCACTCCCTATTTCCTTGCCCTTAAAGGCTACAATAGCTCTCTCTCTCTACTAGGTTATGCAACTATTGGTAGAATGGAGTGGTTACCATGGGAAGCATATTATTTTTCGTGTCACCCAGGTACATTGCAAAGGTTACACGTCTACAAAATGAAGGAGAAAAAGTTGAGAAGTAGAGTAGTGGAGACTACAACAAGTATATGAGAAAATTCCTTGAAGAAGGGGAGAATCTTGTTATGATTCAAAATGGGCATGACCGTAATGCTCTTCCAAAACCTTTTCATATTGTCAATTATTTTGTGATGAGGTACTTTACTTTAGAAGGGAGGTATACTATAGTGCATGGATATAAATTCCCCATTCTCAACCATATCAGACATGGTGAGAAAATTAACCTCCCATTTTTCCTTTACTCATCCTTAGAGTCTTGCATTTAGAATAGAGATAACCCTTCAGTCCATCAAGGTCTTATTTACCTTCTTTACAAAATTTCCTTTGAGCACTCCCCAAGCCATAGTCATTTGCTACCCTTAAGGGATAAATCCAACAAAAAACTGAGGGCCCCGACCAAGGTAGAGCTAATTGACTCCACATTGTAACACTTGCCTCATTCTACTCCTCCAAGAAAGCCAAAGGGTAAGAAAATGCATCAAGAAATTGTTCCCCTAGAAGTGGCCCTTCTAAGTGTTAACCCAGAAAAAAGAAAAATCGAAACCCCTAAGAATACCCTTGTCAAAGCCAAAAAAATTGATAGAGAATCAACTAGAAAGAGTATTACCATAGACCTATATTTGAATGAATCAAAAGCTAAGAAAGAAAAGACCCCTGAACAAGAGAGAAGAGAAAGTAGCTCATGGGAGAGGAGATCAGCCAGACCTAGAGCCAAGAAGAAAAATAGTAAAGAGGAAAATAGGGAAATAGGGAGATATAAGGAGGAATTATACAATCTCGATGATGATGAGGAAACCTCTGGGGAGGGTTTAGAGGATGAATATTTTTTAGGTGGAAGATGAAGACCCCAAAGAAAATTTTGAAGATAAGATGGAGGAAGAAAGCGAAAAGGAAGGGGATAGTGAGAAGGAAGAGGATTCGAATAACCTCAGTCAAATATCATTGGCTCCTAACTACTAGGATGATGAGGAAATGGTCCCCTGCTATCAGGAACTCCCACCTAAAAATGAAAATAATAATGATATTCTTCAGCATTTGAAGGAGTTAAAAGGGATAATTGTTAACCTAGAGGAGAAGAATGAACAATACAAAAGGGATTTTTGATGATCTTAGTCATGCCTTCAGGGCCCTCTATTGTATCACTGATGGAATCATGAACAAAGCTATTATGGGCATGGTGTCGAGATATGGTAAAATAAAGAAGAATAATAAAGAAGATGGCAAGACAGGGTAAGGAGGTGAAAGAAGCTAATGATGTAGACTAGTAGATGGACACCTGGGAAATGCAAATTGATAGGCTCCAGAGGAACTGGAACCTGATAAAGAAGGATTAACTTCTCCTAGTTTTTTTTGCTATGGTTCTTTGTTGTGTTTTGTTATGATCTTAAAATGGTTTATATGTTGGGCCCGCATGCCTTTATATTTAGAATTTATGATAAACTTTGATAATGTCACTTTTAACATGGACATTTATTATGATATTAGTGAGATTGGTAGATGAAAACTTGTTAGACTTAGTAGGTTATGATACAAGGATATGAAGATTTTTTATTACTTTTGAAATGGGGGACTCTATTTCTATCTTTTATGGGATGACTGTTCTCAGCTGGGGTTAATGTTGTTGTGTGGTAATCTTGTTGTTTCATAGGTTTAGGGTCTTCTCCCTACTTATATAATAAAAAACAAGTATACTTTTCATAATTGATTCATGTGCCATGGGGTCTAAGTGAGAAAGAAAAGAAGTTTCTTAGACCAAAGGACATTGACTTGGAGAAGGATATATATTAAAATTAGGGATCCTTGTTCTAATTCAAGGACCACACTATAATTAGGGTTTTTGGTAGCACTATAGTTTTGAGGGACCTTCCAATTCTAGTGCTTGACAGGGTTGCTTTATTGGAGATAATGCAAAAATTTTATGAAGCATAAAAGTTTATCCTTGGAGGTTCTGACAAGGAAGGTTCATTCCTCCCATCACATGTTCAAGAAAGAGCATAACATTTTACCATAAAAGGGTATTTGATACCCTAGAAAAATTTCTTGGTAATTATAATCCTCATTTTGCAAATCATAGATTTTATTATTCTGAATGGTTTTTGTCTTGACTTGAATTTCATCATCAGAGTACTACCTGCAACATGTTAGTTTCACAAAATACAAAGGAAATGCTACAAGAAATCCAAACCCAACCAATGAAACTACATGAAATGAATATTAAAATAAAAACCATATTATTTTTCCTTCATGATTTAATTCTCATTGTGTCCTAGCTCCATTGTTCTTGGTTGCAAATGATGTGCTCTCAGATAAGGACTAATATCTTCCAAGATGGCATATGAAGAATGAACTGATAACTGATAGTTAACTAATACTATGATATGCAATGCAAATGATTTATGCTAAAATTGCTTCAAGATTAAAACTCACGGATGCATAAGTTTTCTCAAATTGTTAACTTGAAAAATTACTTGAAGACTAACTCTTTCTCAACTCAATCTCCCACTTTTATAGACTTTGAGAAGATAAGATGATATGGCCTAGATCAACGGTCATGATCAGATCTACAGATTTGGATGACTGTGAGCAAAGGTGAAGGTTAAGAGAAAGGGGGAAGGAGAAGACAAGTGTCACTCATCTCACCTTGAATGGGTTGATGACTGAGAGAATCTAGGGATGGTTGGAGAAGATTTAGGCATGAGAGGACAAGTGGACTCAAGTCCTTCCTAAGATATAGGGATGTTGGAGAGAATATGGAAGAAGGTTAAGAAATATGTGTATGCACACAATAATTTATTTATTTTGAAAGTTGGAGATAAGTGGCTAATAAATATTTTTAATTTAAGTTTGTTGAATTAATTTTGCCACATGATGGATGAGTTGGCAAAGGAAAGATGAAGTGGAGATGGAAGATGAGTTGGAAAAGGGGTTAAATAATTAAGAAATTATTTAATATTTGAGACTATACGCTAGAAGAATAACCATTAAATATTAGATATTTAATTGATTGAGGAATAATTAAATATTAGACATTTAGTTAATTGTTTAGAAGAAAATGATAAATGAATTAATTAATAAAATATTTCAATTAAATTAATTAATAGAAAGACATGAAATGAATTAAATAAATTAATATTTTAAAATTAACTATTTAGTAGAAGAATAATTATTAAATTAGTATAAAATATTTATTTAATTGCTCATAGCCATTTTTATGTGTATACAGTTTTTATGAGGGTTAACAAAAAGAAAATATCCTAAACATGAGTGGGATGAAGAGGAATATTTTATTAGAAATACAATGGACTATCCAAAAGTTGTAAAACAAAAAGAGAGATGGTATAAGATCAAATATGATGAAAATTTGAAGAAAAGGAGTGATATTTCTTACTCTCCTCATTGGGAAGAAATTTTGATTACAAAAGCTAATATAAGGAAAACTTTTGTTTCTTACAAATATGTAGATAAAATTTCATTGCTTCATGAGCAACCAAGATCACAATTGTAGCCTACAAGGCCTATTTCCCCTCCCATTGAGGTGGGATCAAAATCACCATCATCTATTGGCTCTCCAATTGGGTCATCTTCTTCATTACATATCTCTGAGCATTTTTCACTTCCACCTAGTTATGAAACACCCATCTCCACTACCCCCATAATTACATAATCTATTCTTGAGATTGTTCTCCCCCTTCTCAATCATTTAATGTATCATCTTTAAAGAGACCCATGCCAACACATTCCTCATCAAGTGCACAAACTCTAATTATCCTTAAGAGTTCAAGGGCTATCACACCACTACATACTTTATCTCTTTGCTGAGAGATTCCATTTCAAACCTATGAAGGATTTAGAACTCAAATGGAGTAACTAATGTCACCTCAAATTAAGGATCCTTCTCCTAAAAGGGTTCTTAATGCTTTCAGATTAGGAGGTGACACTATTGAAGATGTGAGGTTGATAGCTTGTAAATAATTGATGAGTGATAAAAATTTTATTCAAACAAGAGAGTTTAAGAATTTTTTGCTTAAAATTATAATAGATCATATATAAAAGGAGAGAGACATACAAATTGAAAACCTAGATGAAGGGACAAAACAAAGGCTAAAGAGATGAAATATGCAAATGATAAGTTAAACAATATGACCCCTAAAATGGGGAGCCAAGTTATCATATAGAGCAGTATCTAACTTTAAGAGGATTGGGATTTGTCTTTAGCCACTACATTTGGTAGTTTGAGAAGAAGGGAATATATTAATTTTGGTTATCTAGACCTTGAGCAAGCCAATAGCCTATTTTTTAGGTCCGCCTTTGATAATAAGATAGATATACTAGAAATATGGTCTCTATATCTTACCACACAAAAGCATTCTATGGTGCAGTAACAAGATGAGCTATATGGTCAAATTCTTCTTAAAGGAATTTCTGATTCTACAGCTATAAAGGAAATTGATGTATCTGTAAATTTTTCGATGTTTGCATACTAAATATCTAAGAGGGTGGAAGAAGAAAATAAAATTATTAAAGAGAGAGTTAAAAAATTTGAGGAGTAATTTTACTCTAGGCTCTCTCATTATACACTAGCTCTTGAACATCAACCCTGATAAGATATGAGAGGCCTCAAGAATGACTTTGTAATAGCCAAGCTTGAGAATTCAAAAATGGGGGGAAAAATTGACTAACTCTACAAGGATATAAGGAGAGAAAAAATTAGAACTATGACAAAAGTGATTGAGACTCTCCTAGAATCTAGAGACACTACAATATTTAATCATGCAGGGGTAGCATGGGATGAGCACAAAGAGCTCATTGACTTCAATAAGTCCCATTTTAAGTGGCAAAGTTATATTTCCTATTCAATTTAATTTATGAGAAAACATATAGATGGTTTACAATTTTTTCTTGTGAGACATTTGCCTGAATACTTACATGAGATGTTAAAAAGATGAAGAAAAGACTGAATATTCTAATTAAGATATTTTCCACTCATAACATATATACAAAGATGATTAGGACAGAGCTTTTAAACTTTTGAAGTCTTGTTACTTGTCATATGTATCCCTTGTTTGATAAGGAGAAGAAAGATAATAAGGGAAAGAAAGAATTGAGGTCAGAAATAGAGTGGAAGTCAGAAATTAAGACAATATTGGATCCAATACTAGTAGATATACATGCATATTTAACACAAATAGTGCGAAAATTGGATTCATAGGTATATGTTCTATCAGAGTTTGAATTAGGTTTAACTCGGGTAAAAATAGCAAGGAGTAGGATTGATGATGAAATTTATAAGAGGCATCTCCATAGCCTTGAAAGGTTTAAGGAAGAGTTCCAGCTATGGCTCTTTGATTTGTTTTGTTCTTCTTGTCATTTTAGAAATGTAATTTTGAATCTTTGGATCAGGAAGTGACCGATGGTTCCTACCATTTTTTATTTTTTGAAAATTTTTACTATATAGAAGTAAATGAGGAATATAGTTTTAGTTATATGGTCAATTATAATCTAATCATATGAAATTATTAGGTTAGATAGTAGATATTTAAGCACTAAAGGCATATCTTGAAATATTAACAAGTAATCTCCTCTTTGAAATGGTAGCATTAATATGTTTGTAGGGCTATAAAGCCTTCTAAAAATTGATAAGAAAGCTTGTGAAGAAAAGGGAGGCTTCAAATTATCAACAACAACTACCACTTGCAAAAAATGAAAAAGAATGTTAGATTTTGTTAGCAACTCAAAACTTTGTTTGTCCACTAGTGTGTCAAGTAGTAACAACCTACTGCCACTTATCTTTTGTAAAAGGCTCGAAGATTTTTTTTCCCTTGTAATATAAAAGGGAATTCAAAGCCTTATTTTGATGTTCTTAAGTTCCTTCTTCGAGTGGTCTATAGGTCATATAGAGACTCTCAATTGGTATATAACTATCTACAAGACTATAGAGCATGGGTATGAGAAGTCTCTATTTTAGTTTATATGATAGTTAATGAATACAGTTAACATTTTAAAACATATTTAATATAAAAACATCATGGAATGAAAGATTAATGATTTTTAGGTTGTCTCCAATTCTTTTGTTCAAAATATTATGAAATCAATGGTCAAGGAGCTCTTTAATTTTGTCTTTTCATAGTGTAGTTTATGTGTGTTTGATTTTTGTTTCTTCTAAAGTACAAGATTAAATACTTATATCAGACATAGAGATTTTTTAGAATTATTTATTGGATAATAAATAGATCATGTTGTTGTAATTCATTGTCATAGCTTGATTGATATAAGGTATTAATCAAGGGGAACATGTATGCTTTTAGTTGCCTTATTGTAATTGTTTTACTTGTTCTATTTTTTTCATGAATTGGTTTGCCCTGGGATAGGTACCAACCATGCCAATTAGCTTTGCAACTTTAGCATATCATCAAAAACTAAAAAAGAAATTTCCCTTTCCATGTTATTTTGTTTTAAGTTATTTTACTTTTAAAGTTTTAGGGTTAGAATTATCTGTTCTCAATGATTCTCAAAGCTTATGTATCAGGGATATAACAAAATCTCATTGAAACCATACATCTATTTTATTTCCATATGTTGAGAACATGTCTGTTACAATAACCATGTGAAAAGGAAAATATGATTATAAGGGTATTGATATAGGTAAACCCACCTAGGTTTAACAGAGCCCAAAGTGGAGAGGATTGTGATTACCACCTTATCCCTAATCAAATCCTATTAAGTTGGCCACCAATATAGGTCCATGTTGATTTAAATTGGCTATCTCATAGCGGTTACTTGGGAAATCAATTGGGGAACCAATAGACCCATTCTTGAACACTTGATAACCTATGAATGCTATATAAAAGAAACATAGATATAATCATTCACAAGTGAAATAATGTGTCAGATAAAATACAAATTTTAACTATCCACTATAAGCATGTCATTTATAAAATAAGATATTTATTTAAACAAGTATTGTTACCATAGTGAAAATATATTGTTCCTATGTGTACAACTATTGGGGTAGCAATGCATATGCTCTAAAGTATTTTTATTAATGAAAAATTTAAAAGGTGAGCATAAAAAATACAAGGTATTTTTCTATCAAATGTGAATTACTTTCAAAAGGTTTAGTGTTCAACTATTGGTCCATTTCTATTGGATATAAGTTGTATTTTATATAATAATATATTTTTTATTAAATTAAGTTGGGAAGGACCCCAACCCATTATAGATTAGACAAAGAACATTAGACATGCAACAAGAACAAAAGAGTTATACCCTAGTAACTCAAAAATAAGAAAAGAATAATAGAGTTACACCCTAATAACTCAATAAAAAAAAAACACTACTTAAATAAAATAGAAATTCATTATTAAATGTTTGAATACCAAATCAAGATCTTTGAGTTAGAAGAGGGAGACATGTTTTCTTGTTACACATAATTGTCCACGAACAGACTTTATCTTGAATGTCAAATGGAATAATTTTAGCAAAACCCTTTGAGGTTTATGTTGAATCCAAAAGAAAAGTTGTCAAACCTACAATAGGAACCTAGTAGAGCAAGTAAAGATAATCTAGAACCATCGAATGAAAAATTCATGTTCTTGAGAGAGTTCTTGAAGGAGCCTATTAAACATCAATCAAACAAGCAACAATCTTTGGGGGATAAAGGGCCCCTAGGGACAAGCCATGGGGGAAGAGAAACCATGAATCATAGAGGTGGGGAGGAAGGTAATTCAGGAGCATCCTTGGTCGATGAGCAATCTTGCATCAACAAAAAATATTTGCTTTCAATTTTCTTCTTGTTTTGCATTGCAATTTTTGTGTTTCTTCTAGAATTTTCCAAGAGCTATTCCTTTTTCATTGTAGATTAGATTATTTGTTTATAGAGTGGTTGTTGTTTCTTTTCCTAGAATTTTAGTTTATTTGGATTCTTTTTCGGCAAGTTATTGTTTTTAGAAATGTCTATTTCTTGGTTCCTAAAGTAGTTTTTGAGCTTAACGCTTAGTTCAAGATTTCTTCTCGTGTGAAGAAATTTTGTGGCTTGTGGATCTATTTTGTATCATGTTCAATTTTCCTTGGCCCTTCTTCAACCTTCCTTGGTGGTCCACACTTCATTTCCATTCTTGGTGGAGGAGATCTTCACATTTTGGGGCTGACCTATTTTACACGTTTTATTTCCTCTTTTTGAGAATGTGATCTTTTGTGGCTGACCCGGATGTGTTCTGGATGATATATATATTGTTGTAATTGATCTTTAGGAGGGGGGAAGCAGATATAGAGGTAGACAAGATGAAATGTGATAATTTAGTTTCATGATTTGTAATTCACAAATCTAGATGATTGTAATCTAGAATGTACGATGTAACTAGTCCTATGAGAATTTTTTGATTTTTCAGATGTTTTCGGTTGATTTATGATGAATATATGATATTGTGGATATCTCCGATTGCATTTTCTATGTTTTGTGTTCTTGTTTCCATTGTGTTACTCTGGCTGCATGACTCTAATTGTTATCTTTGAGGGCCCTCCAAACAATGGTTGCGTCAGATGGTATTAGAGCTGGTTGCAAACCTTGAAGAATTCCTTTGGGTGAACAGATCATCAATTTAAGGCAAGCTAAAAGTGTGTTCAATAGATCGCTGATAGAGAGGCAATTGAAACCTTATTGTTAGATCGCCAAGTTGAAGTAGTTGCACTAGAGAAAAGGGAGGGGATGTCACCGAGGAGGATGAAGCCTAAGAGGGTAGAGTAGATGATGGAGGATTTCAAGAATGAGATGAGGAATGAGATCCGAAATGCATTGGCTGGTTTGTAGAAGAATCCAAAATCAGAGCATGAATATGAAGAGGTAGGAAAAGAGCTTGAGGTTGAAGAGGTTGAAGTACCAATAGATGAGGGAGAAGAAATATTTCTTAGAGTGGTGGCACAAGTGAGTAAAATTCATAAAGTTGAGGTTTCTAACTTTTTGTGTTCGTTGAATCTGGATGACTCGATAGATTGGACCAGAGAGTTGGAGGACTACTTCAAGTTTGAAGATGTTAAGGACCCACAAAGAGTTCAGTTAGCACAAACTAAGTTGAAAGGGCATGCTTCTTTATCGTGGAAAGAGTTGTAGAGAGACAGAGTGGAGATTAGTGAGATAAAAATCACTGGATGGAGGCAGATGATCGCGAGATTGAAGACTAAATTCATTCCAAGAGACTATGAGTTGAGTTTTTCAAAAGGTTGTAGAACTTGAATTAGAAGGACATGAGTGTGAAGGAGTATATTGAATAATTCTATAAGGTGATGATCAGATCTGGTCATCAAGAGATGGATAGGGAAGAGATGTCTAGATACATAAATGGACTCTGATTTAACATCCAGGATGAGATGAGTATGCTGAAGATTTCTACCATTGAGGAGGCTTATTAATATGCATTGAAGGTAAAAGATAAAGTGAAGAGAAGACAACACAATAACCCTAGTGGAAGGGAGAGACATGGAGAGGATAGAGCACAAATTAGTGGAAGTATAGAGAAGAAGATTGTTGAAGAACCAAAATCTAAATGGAGTAAAGAACCAGAGTAGAAGGTACAAAGGAAAGGACATAGCAGTAAGGAGTTCTTGGGTATATGTTTCAAGTGTGGGGAAACCAAACATAGAGCTTATGAATGTTCTTAGGGTAAAAATAGAAAGGCAAGGAATTTCTGAGCATGTGAAGATCAAAAATTTGGTGTTGTAGGTGAGAACTTGATAGAAGAAAAGAAAGAAGAATCTCTTATGTGTAGAAGAGTCTTGATGGAGAAGAGCAATGAGAACACCAAACCTACTCAAACAAAGAATCTTTTTCAAACTATTTGCAAATCAGGAGGTAAGTGTTGTAAGGTTATTGTGGATAGTGGAAGTTTTGATAATTTGGTATGAGAAGAGATGGTGAAGAAAATTTGTTTGAAGAGGCTTAAGCATCCTTGTCATTATAAGGTGGGTTGGTTGCAGTGTTAGGTGAACTATAGTATTGGTTCTTTTAGAGATGAAGTCTTGTGCGATATCTTGCCTATGATTACTTGTCATGTTTTGCTGGGTAGACCTTGTTAGTTTGATAGAGTATCTATCTATGACTGTAGGAAGAATGTGGTCACTATTGAGAAGGATGGGCAGAAGTTTACTCTGACATCTGTGAAAGAGAAAGAGGTGAGGAACTTGATTTTTGTGAAGAATTGAAGTGCAAAGAAATAGGTTGCATAGGTTATACCAGATGTTGGCATGGATTTGAAGAAAGCTCTAGTCGATAACAAGGTGGTATTGGATGATAGCAAGAGTATAATTTGTTGGCATTTGATGTTGTTTCAATGATTTTGGTGAAAATTGGTGAAATCTTATGCATGTAGATTCATAGGAGTTGTCATTTATGGCAACTCAACCTATTGATTATATTTGTTATGGTGTCTAGTACATCTGGTATGGAGTTTTGGTGCATGTCTGTTAGCATTACTCTATGTACAGTCTTGGCGAGCATTTCTTATTTTCGGTGAAGCAGATTTTGGTTTCATTGATCAAGGTTAGCTGGTTGACTATGAGAAGAATATTATTATGTTTTATTATCTTTCGGTGATGAATATTTAGCATGTTAGCAGATCTGGTATCCAATTGAGGAGTAAAACGGGGTTATCATTATTTTCATGGGTGTAACGTGTGGACCAGATTTATTTAGCTGATTCCGTTGGTAATTTCCAAGTTCGAGGTGATTGGACCGACTTATGGGAAGCATGTGATCGTGTGTCTTGGATCCAAAATCTGTTTTGGAAAAGGTTTGAGCCGACTTGTAGCACTACGCATTTCATATTTTTGATATTCTAGGAAGCCGACTTGTGGGAAATTAATTTTGCTAAGTGCGGATATATAAGATTGTAGACACCCAAAATTGTCCAGTCTAATTAAATAAATATTTTATTTATTTAATTATCTAAGCCTAATTCTTCTATTAATTAAATAAATCTTTATTTATTTAATTAATTCATTTATCCTCTTCTAGCCTTATTTCTCATTTAAATAAATACATTTATTTATTTAAATTATCCTTTTCCTAAATTAAATAAATATTTTATTTATTTAATTGATCCCACTTCTTCTATTAATTAAATAAATCTTTATTTATTTAATTAATTCATTAACCTTTTCTACCCATGACACATGTGATTCATCTATTAATTCATACACTACCTACCCCTTTCATTATTTTATCATTTCTTTTAGCTACCCTCTAATCTTAGCCGACCTCCTTTTACACCTCTTAATCTTATCCCTCCATTTCTTATTGTGTCTTCTATATAAGGAGATGCTTCCCTCATTATCAAACCCTAATGAATCATTTTTTATGCAATTGACTACACTACAATCCTACTTGCAACCACATTTCGTTCTTTGTTGAGCTCTTGTGCACACATAAAATTTGAGAGAAAATATATCAAGCAAGATCAATGGAGATAGGAAGAAATGAGATCCAAACCCTATTGGACATGTGAAGGTATAATCTTTGTTATTTTGTTTGATTTACATTGTCTTAGGTAATCTTCATATGTTATGGTGGATCTTTGTTGTTGTTCGGCTAGGGTTTTGTGGTTGAATTCATTTAGCCTTTCAATATCGTTATTATTTTTATCCATTTTCACCATATACATTTTGGCATGCTCGGTGGGACTCTTGTCCCTTTTGCATTTAACATCCTTGTTGCAGATTTTGCATTTTGAAGTTACAGATCTGACGTTTTCGGCAACGTTTTGATATTCCCGCATCTGCGCACTTTCAGATCGCGTTTTTTTTTTTTGGCGCATCTACGACATCTGGAATCACGTCTGTGTTATTGGCAATATTTTATTTTTCAGGTTCCGGGAAAGCGCGTTTGTGTTATTTAGTCACGTCTGCAGTGTCTTTAACCGTATCTGTGTCCAGAGATCGCGTCTACATTCTATAGTCGCATCTGTGCCTCACAGAACCGCGTTTGTGTCATGAAGGCATGTCTGTGTTCACTAGTTTCAAATTTCGGGTTTATTGATTCAGTTTTGGATTTTGCATCTAGGGTTTTAGATCTAGTTTATTTTGAGCTAACATTCTTAGATCTAGCTAATGAAATTGGTGCAGCTTGTCTTGAAAGCAAAATCATTTGGTTGAAGGCCCCTATTTTCACAAAGTCTTTTGGGTTTAAAATCTACCTAACTTGTGTGCTTGTAGGAAAGGGTGATTATTTGAAACAAATCCAAACTACTAACAACTCTTTGTTGCAGGTCCTTGGCAAGGGTTTTTGGATTTTTATTGTGTGCCTTGTTTTCATAGACTAGCAAACACTTCAATTGGTGCACTAAAATTGAATCATTGTCTTTTGTGTCTTGAGCAATAGGCTCTTTTTGTTTAATCTTTAGAGGGCCTATCTTCCCATGTGGTCATTAGGACTACTAGTGAGAAGAGAATGACCCAAGTGGTAGTGAGGAAAACCCACCTCTTCCAAACCACTATAAACAACTATATTCATGGTGAAAACTATGAATAACATGTGCTAATTAGTTCATACTGACACTATATCTCCCCATAAACCCGTTTGATCAAATTTATTTGATAAGTTGTAGGGCGTAACCCCTACCGGCTGGGAGCCTTCTATATTTACAGAGTTGAAAGTGTCGCATGTATGGCCACACGAGCGGATGCCCTTACTAGCACCTTTTTGTTTTAGAAGCCCAAATCCTTCTAGTTGTTGGGGTAGGAGGTCGGACCTCTGGTAGCGGCCCACACACATACGGTTCTTAGTAGAGATACAAAGTTTGCCACAGGGAGTTTTCATGGGGACTGATGCTTGGCGGACCCAAGAAGTGATTGTTGAGGGTGGAGCTAGTGAGGTCAAGCATCTAAGCATCCACTCTGAATAGCATAGCCTCGGGGGTAAAACCCCATGTGGGATCAACAACTATTGTCTTGGCTAGCCATAAGAATTGTGCTTGACTTATTTTAAACATTCAAAACATTCAAGACCAAACAGCAAAACATTGTGTCTTTTGTGTCTTCAAGTGTATGCAAAAATTTTTTACTTCAAACAACACACTTTTCTTGAAGTCATTTTGAGTCTAAACACTTGCAAACATTGAGTCCTCATCAACATTGTGTCCTCTTGTCACGAAAAATAGTCAAACAGTCAGATTTTGGTCACAACAAAATGACTTCACAGATTGGAAAAAATTGCAGAAACACGTCTATGTCTGACATAATAGTGTCTGTGTTGTATAACCGCGTCTGTGAAGGGCAGAAACACATCTGTGTTTACAGAATCAACATTGCAATTTGCACAAAATCTCAAAAGCATGTCTATGTCAAGCAGAGCCACGTCTATGTCAGGAAACTGTGTCTCTGAATTATACAGGCACGTCTGTTTTCAGAATTGAAAGAACTTTTATAGTCCAGGAAACAACCACAGTCAGTTTTGGAATTCTTGAGCTTCCTAGGTCATTTCTCCAGGGTTCCATTTAGCAGTCAACCTGTCCTTGGGTCTCACAAAGTCCATCATTGCTACACATCTCACTTTACATTCACAATTGTCTAAACTTGAGTCAAAAGGTCACTTGCTTGTCCTCGTCATACTTTGTCAACACACTACATACCTTTGCTAAGTGGTCCCTCATCAAGGTTTCTTACCTTTGGGTCTCATTTGGTCTTACTTAGAGTCAAGGTCAACTTACCTCATCAAGAGAAACTATCCTCTCTTTGGAAGTCACACCTACTCTACTACATACATACTTGGTCTTACACTTTGGACATTGCAAGTACACCTTAGATTCATTTGCATTCAATCCAACTCTTGGTCTTCCATACATTTTCCATTTTTCATCTAGTCTCACATATCTCGGTCAATACCTAGTTCGTGGTTGAAACCTGTCTTCAAAAATCTAGGAGAGAAACTAAAGAGGCTCAAGAGTCCACAAACATGAGTTCTTATGAGTATGACAATGATGTCCTTTTCAATTCTGATCATACTACATTACCTGATAGGGATGCCTATAGAAACATTCCAAATGTTGAGAACCTGAACACTACAAAAAATAATGCTACACACAATGACAATATGGACAACTTTTCCATACATTCAGCACATGTGGAAGAATCCATTATGAATCCCCATTTCAATCGATTGGTTGAGGAAATAATGAGAAGGGATAGACAATACTTCTTACACATGATGGCACAAAGTGGAGCCAAGATACCTCATGATTTTGACATGTCTCAAATAATGGAAAATTGACCTCTACAACAAACTCACTCCAACATGGATCAAAGGAGGCCTAATAGTGGAGGTAATAGAGGACCACAGATGGTGCCTGAATCACCATCATCTTTGTTTCAAAAACTAGAGCTCCCACATACACATGGTCAAGCATATGATACTCACCTTCGCAGACCATTATGGAAGTCTTATGTAGACAGATATGCTCAACCACATACCAATGCTAAGGATCAACCACCAAAGAAATTGGATATTCAAAGGCATGCTCAAAATTTGGACACAAGGAAACCCCGTGTCAAATTTGGGGGCAACACATTAGAACATGACATGCCTGTAGAGTATGGTATACATGCACAAAATAGATATGGTGTTCCTCAACATGAATCTATACCAAGTGGTCCGTATATGCAGCATCACTATAGACCTCCTCCATATGAACATGTGTATGATCAATATCATCCATATATGCAACATGCTCCTCCTCCAATTGGTGCCTCAAGCATGGGGTATGGTCCAAGAAGTCGATCTCCACCTAAAAGAAATTTGGAGCAACAAATCAGGGACTTACAAAAGAAAATGGAAGACATAAATACACCAAAGCCAACATACACAATGAGAGACATATGTCCTTATCCATTTGACAAGAGCATTCCAATGCCTGCTTTTCCTACACACTTTGTGACTCCTAAATTTGATAAGTATAGAGGAAAAGGGGATCCTAAGGCACACATAAGACAATTTTTCACAGCTTGCATTGAGGTAGCAACAGAAGAGACATATTTGATGAGATTATTCCCATAGAGCCTAGGGGATCAAGCTATGGAATGGTTCTCCCAACTTCCACCTAGTATTAAGTCATGGGGTGACTTAGCAGAGGCATTTATTCAACATTTCTCCTACAATATAGAGACAGACATATCAGTCACTACTTTGTGCAACACCAAGCAAAAAGAGGGAGAGTTTTTTGCATCATTTTTACAAAGATAGAGGAATCTAGCCAGCAGATGCTCTTGTGAAATTCCACAAAAACAAATGGTAGAAATGTTCACCCAGAATGTTAACAAAGAGATTGGTTATGACTTAAGGAAAGCTTGTTTGTCCACCTTCAAGGATGTCATTGAAAAAGGCTTAGCAATAGAGAAGGTCCTAATTGAACAAGGAGTCATTAAGATATTCAAGGAAAACAAAGATGACTTTAAAGGAAAAGACAAGTCAAGATTTTGGAATAAAAATAAGAACACAGTCAATGATGGTGTTGTTGATGCCAACACAGTGCGACCCAAATTCATCTTTTCGGGATCAAGTTCTACAAACAATCAAGTGAATACTCAAACAACTTCTAGATCACGAAGGAATTACACTCCATTGGGAGAACCACTTGAGTCAGTTTTCAAAAAGCTAGTGGCAAACAAAGTAATCACAGTTCCAGATTTTCCTCCATATGAACCAAAGGTTAAACCAAATTGGTGGAATGATGATGACTATTGTGAATTTCATAAGAGAAAGGGTCATAAGACAGGAAATTGTCATGGACTGAAGAACATCATACAAGATCTCATTGATAGAGGTGATATTGAAATTGAAGGACACTCATCTAATCAAGAACATGAGATGTTTAAGGAACCATTCCCAAAACATGACAAAGGAAAAGCTAAAGCCACAGATGACCAAACCAACTACACTAGAACATCCTACAACTATCATTCAACCATCAATCACATCTCGATGGAGAATTATGTCTCTACCATTATCATCAAGGACAAAACGTATGAGAATTCTACCTAGAGACCCAGGATTGTCCTAAAAGGTGTTGGATCTTCTTTCGAACCTACCTTTGAATGTCATGTTACAACCCGCCGAGGTAAAATCACTTTGCAAGGTGCTCCAACTAAAAACACCACTTCCTCATCAACCAAAACTGAGTATGACCTTGTAGAACAATTAGAGAAGACACCCGCGCTCATCTCCATCCTTGAGCTATTACGCATATCCCCCGCTCATAAAGCCATTCTTGACAAAATCTTGAGAGAAACTGCCATTCCTACAGATCTGAACATGGACCAATTTCAAGCCATGGTGGGATACCTTTCCATTCCACACTCCCTTACATTCACAAAAGCCAATGACCCCTCCGTAAGTCAACCACATAATGCACCGCTACACGTTGAAGCCTTCATACACAAACATCGAATAAAAGGAGTCCTGATAGATGGAGGAGCAGGTCTAAACATTTGCACATTGAGCACTATTATACAATTGGGATACTCTGATAAAGATGTGAATTCTACAAATCAAATCACCATTAAGGCATATGATGACAAAGAGCGTTCATCCAAGGGCACAGTCACCTTACCTCTCAGAGTTGGGCCAGTTACAAAGGATGTGGTTTGCCAAGTCTTGGATTTAGATCTCACTTATAACATATTACTAGGATGCCCTTGGATTCATGAAATGAGAGCAGTCCCATCCACATAATGGAGTGGAAGTAACAGTTAACGGTGATCCTAATCCATTCATATATTGCAATAACCTAAGATCAAAGACTGAGACCATCATTCCTAGTAATCATGAAGTTGTTCCTTCCTTGGCATACATTGATCCTGAGTCATTAAAACCTTCGACATCAAAACAAGGTGAGCTTAAAGGCAAGTTTCAAGACAAGGGCATGGGGGAATACACTTAAAATCAGACCATGTACTTACGACAAGTCATGAGTTCCCCAAAAGAATATGGAAGACCACATCCTAACAAGCAAGTATCCATCATGATACTAAAATGGGACCCTACTACCTTTCAGAGATGGGGTGAACTGGAAGAGGAAGATTTATACAAAATGCTTTACAAAGACAATGAAGATGACACACAAGATCACATCAGTCTACCATGTGAGAAATATGGCAAGAACTTCAAAATTCTACAAAAATTCGGGTATGATGGAAAAAGCCCTCTTGGGTTACAAAAGGAAGGCATCATTGAACCTTTACAACCTGAATTGACTTTCAAAAAGGAACGCTTGAAAGGACTTGGTTTCTTAACTTCCAAGGTCCACACCCAAAGGATAGAAGAAGCCTTACAAATCAAAGCTACCAAAATTCAACAAGAGGATCGCTTTTCCACATATTCCAATGAATGGGAATGGGGTTCTGACAAGTCTTCCAGTGACTACGAGCTCACCGAGATGTTCAGAGAGCTAGATGAACCAACAGAAGAAGAGGAATTTTATAACAAGTTTAGAGTTGGTCAAGAAACAACCCATGAGGATTCCACACAGTCCTTGTCTCAAGGTTCTAGGTTGAAATCACATAGGATGAGAACCCCTGTCCCAGAATGCACTACTAGTGATGATAATTTGGATTCGTTCGCAATCGAGACTGATGAAGAAAGTGCCATCAATGACCTCGATAAATACCTTGACATACCCGAATATAACTGCATCTTCATTCTTAGCCCCACTAACTTCAAAGACATTAATGGCCTTCCCCTTGTTCACCAACTCATTGATTGGGATCATGAAGGACCTGCACAGTTTGACACATTCCAAAATGATGAAGCTTTTATTGACTATCTGGGCATATGAAATGATCTTCCTCCTGGGGACCATAAGGCAAGATACACTATAGAACTCAACAGTGTAGCGTATTTTGGTGAGGGTGTCGGACCTTCCAGTCGCAAAAATGTAAAAATAAGAACAAATCAAGGGTCTT
Organism: Cryptomeria japonica; assembly: GCF_030272615.1. Classification (NCBI taxonomy): domain Eukaryota; kingdom Viridiplantae; phylum Streptophyta; class Pinopsida; order Cupressales; family Cupressaceae; genus Cryptomeria; species Cryptomeria japonica. Next base: position 616,382,891 of record NC_081405.1, on the reverse strand, counting down.
ATGGCAAAAACCACATTGTGGCACTAGATGACCCCAAAAAAGTAAAAAGAAAGGATGTATCTGAGGGAGAAAACCTCTCTGAGGCACCCAAGGATGGAAGGCTTGATATTCTCCTAGCATCATATGAGGAAAAGTCATCCATGTTGGTAGAGGAGACTATCAAAACAAACACTGGTACAGAAGAGGTTCCACACAACATATTCCTGGCTCAATCGTTGACAGAGTCAGAAAGATCAAAATTCATAAGTTTCTTCAAAGAACGACAAATCAACTTTGCCTGGTCATATGCTTATATTCCTGGATTAGATCTAGATTTGGTAATGCATCATTTGACAGTCAAACTAGGAGCAAAACTAGTGAAACAGAAATTAAGAAAAATTCATCCACAAGTGGCATTACTGGTCAAAGCAGAACTTGAGAAATTATTGGATGTCGGATTCATACGCCCAATTGATTATCCTAAATGGATCTCTAACTTGGTGCTTATTAGTAAACCAGATCGCAACATCATAATATGTACAGATTTCAGAGACATCAACAAAGCTTGTCCAAAAGATGACTTCCCATTACTGAATATTGACTTGATTGTTGATCTCACAGCAAGTCATGAAATGTTATCATTGATGGATGGATTCTTTGGTTATAATCAAATAAGGATCATGCCTAAGGATCAACACAAAACATCATTCACTTGTCCATGGGGAACTTTCTGCTGGAATGTCATGCCCTTCGGGCTAAAGAATGCAGGTGCTACATATTAAAGAGCCATGACTACTATCTTTCACGATCTCATGCATGTCATCGTGGAAGATTATGTCGATGATCTCTTGGGAAAATAAATAGACAAAAATACACATTTGGACATACTATCAGTCATCTTTGATCGGTCGGAAAAATACAAAGTAAGATTAAACCCCAAGAAATGTGTCTTTCGAGTAACCTCTGGGAAGCTCCTAGGATTCATTGTATCCAAAAGAGGAATCGAAGCTGATCCAACAAAAGTCAAAGCCATCTTGGAAATGCAACCACAAAGAAATATTAGTCAACTTCAATCCTTACAAGGCAAACTCCAATCCATTCGAAGATTCATAACACAACTTGCAGATAAGTGTAATCCTTTTCAGCACCTGCTACATAAAAACATCAAATTCAAATGGGATGATAACTGTCAACAGGCTTTCCAGATGCTCAAAGATTATCTTCTAAATCTGCCAGTTCTAATGCCACCAGTTCCAGATCAACCTCTGTTACTACACATATTAGCTACTTCAACAGCACTAGGGGCACTCTTAGCACAACAAATTGTTGAGGGCAAAGAAAAAGTAGTATACTATATCAGTCACACATTGGTAGGATATGAGCTTAATTACACACAAATTGAGTGTGCATGTCTCACCGTGGTCTTTGCTTCGTAGAAATTATGACATTACATGCTCACTCATAAGACTAAGTTGGTTGCAAGGATAGAGCCATTGAAATACCTTCTCAATAAAGCAACACTTACTAGGCGACTAGCCAAATGGGTAATGATCCTGAGTGAATTCAACATCGAGTATGTGGATAGAAAAGAAATAAAAGGACAAGCCATCACAGATCAATTAGTAGATGCTCCCATGATAGATGATGTTCCTCTAAGTTCAAAATTTCCAGATGAATCTATTTTGACAATGTCACATGCAAAGCCATGGCAACTATACTTCGACGGCTCATACACACAGCATGGGGCAGGAGCTGGCATCCTCTTTATAACTCCTCAAGGGGATTCTATACCAAAATCATACCACTTATCATTTCCTTGCACTAACAATATAACGAAATATGAGGCATTAACAACAAGATTACGAATTGCAGTTCAATGGAAGATCCAGGAACTTCGTGTTTTTGGGGACTCCCAACTTGTCATCCATCAAGCAACTGATGATTACCAAACAAAAGATGAAAAATTAAGGCCTTATAAACAAATGGTGGATGACCTAAAACAACACTTCACAAAGATAGACTTTGAGTAGATACCAAGAGAGTAGAATTGTGCTATAGATGCCATGGCTACAATTGCTTCACTGATTGATTTACCTCCAAATGAGACCCACTATGAGTTCTTGGTGGATAACCTTTTGGTTCCTTCATATGAGATCATGCCTACTAAGATGATATGTGTTGTCGGTCCCGAGTCCCAGTTATATGGTTCCATTTTCACATACCTTCATGACAATACTCTACCTCTTGATCTATCAAATAACCAACATCGCACTTTTATTTGCCAATCCTCTAGATATGTCATTTTAGCTGATATCCTATACCGACAAGGTCTAGATGGCACTCTTCTTAGATGTTTAGAAAGCGATGAAGCTCAGATTGCGTTACGTGACGTACATGAAGGGATATGTGGTCCGCATGCAAGTGGTCCTACCTTGGCCAAGAAACTCATCAGGACTGGATATTACTAGCCCAATATGGAAAAAGACTCATATCTATTTGTCAAGAAATGTAAGCAATGCCAAATTCATGGTGACCTCATACATGCACCAGCACAAGAACTTCAACCAATTGCGTCTCCTTGGCCTTTTTGTTAGTGGGGACTTAATCTCATAGGCAAGATTCACCCTCCTTCATCCAATGGTCATAAATTCATTATCACGGCCATAGAGTATTTTACAAAATGGATTGAAGCTGTGCCTCTCACACAAGTCACTAGGAAACAGATTGCTACGTTCATCCTCAACTATATCATTTGCCGATACGGTATTCCTGTTTCCATTATCACTGATAACGGGTGTCCTTTCAAAAATCAAGATGTTTGTGAACTCTATGACCGCTTCCATATTTCCCATCGTTTCTCCATGCCATATTATCCCCAAGGTAATGGTCAAGCTGAGGCATCTAATAAAACAATCCTTAAAATCTTAAAGAAGACAGTCGACGACGCTAGCCATAATTGGCATATCCAACTTAATCCTGAACTTTGGGCTTACTACACAAGTGTCTGCACGCCTACAGGAGCTACACCCTATTCACTTGTCTATGGTGCTGAAGCCATCTTGCCTATTGAGGTTGAGCTACCCTCTTTATAGGTCTCTTTGCAAAACATCATCAGTGATGAAGACTATAGAATCTCTCGCTTACAAGAGTTGGAACTACTGGATGAACGAAGACAAACTGCTTTTAATCATCTCAAGGCTTACCAACAATGAATGAGTCACAACTACAATCACAAGGTCAAGCCTCGCACATTTGAGGTAGGTGATTTGGTTCTCAGAGAAAATCCCAAAAATCAGCAAGACAGAGAGAAGAAGGGCAAGTTTGAACCAAATTGGCTTGGTCCTTACATCATTACAACAGCATATGGATTTGGGGCATATCAACTCTCAACTATAGAAGGTGAACCTTTGGAGGATCCTATCAATAGCATGCACCTTTGCAGGTTTTACACATAGCTCTTCAGAATATCCTAATTCAAAAATACAAAAAAAATTCAAAAATTCAAAAATACAAAAAAATTCAAAAAATTCAAAAAATTTAAAAATACAAAAAAATTCAAAAAAATTCAAAAATACAAAAAAATTATAAAACAAAAAAATCGTTACTTGGTGAAAACCTGGCAAACAGGCGCCTTGTGACACAAAAAACATTGAAAATTTGAAAAAAGGAAAGAGAAATAATTTCGTCCAACGGTGAAAACCACTTCAGTGGCACCCTGGGCAAGTACCATGGTGAAAACTGGGTCACCAGTGCCATGCATAGAGATATTGCTCCTCCCTCCTTCAGAATTCACTTTCATCTTTTCACTTTGCACACACTCACGACCAATTCATCCATAATAAACATACCCATTCCCATTATGGCTTGTTATTGATCTACCCAAGATTGGTTAGCCATTTATAATAAACCTCCCTTTTAACCTCCCTTTCCATCCATAATAAATCAGATCCTATCTGTGGCTAAGGCAAATCCTACGTCTAGAGATGGGTGTGGAACTCAGAACATCAAATGTTTCAAGGAGTACAGATTCTTCCAGCTTCTTTCAGTCTATCCGCGCACAATTCGCAATAAAGCAACATTTGCATCACCAATCCGCAATAAAGTTTTGTCTTCTCTGCAATAAAGTATCAGTTTCATGGATTCAGTCAGTTTCAGATGAGACACAACAGCAACAATGGGCTTCAAAAAATCAAATCTTTCAATAGACCCAGACAACATTATGGTTCAGAGCTATCTATCCATTTTGTGAAAGTAAACATTGTGACCACAATCAAATAAGACTTATACAAGTGACAAGAGACACTAAACTTGAGGGCTACAGTGGATGTTGGTGTCGAGTCTTGGTTTTCTTTTGATTTTATCTTTTGGTGACATGTCTTTTAGCTTTTTCAGGATGTCTCTGACTAGAGATTCTATCTCTAGGATGTCTTTGACTAGAAAGGCGAGGATGGGGTATCGTCACCTATTTGTATTTGTTGTTTGTGGATTGTCTCTTAGTAATGCTATGACTTGTCCAAGGATATGAGGACACTGTGAGTCTGGTATGAACTAGTGCATTCCTTGTTTGTGACTATCTTATCTCCATGCAAACAGGTACAATGACTTTCTGGGTCGAACATATGCCTCAATTGTCATAACCTATTTTGCCATAATAAAGCTCAATGATGATAATGCACAAGAATCTCTTTCACTTTCATATCTTCCATCTTTCATCCCCCTTTCTTGATTGACTTCCATCATCCTTCTCGAGTCCGCATAGCCTGTTATCACATGATTGAGTATAATGACACACCAAAAACATTTGCATTTCATGTAGTTGCACCTGCATTACCACATATAAGCATTTCATACATACATATAGATATCACAACTGCATCACATCCTGCACACAACACCTGTTAGCACAATTTACATTTGCATTATCATATTCATCTGCATTACATACATTCACATTTGCATCATGCATACACATATAAAACATAAAAGAACAAAAAAATATATACTGCATTGCATCATATACATATTTGCATCCATATCATAAGCATTACATAAGAACATCTCATCACATAGGTACACATGCATATAGCTGCCACAAAGATGAATCATCTCATATATATATAAAGTGTCATGATACAATGATATCAAAAAAATCATATGGCTACAAAAGCACCCATAGGTGTCTACATCATCATACAAAAATGGTACAATACTGATACATAGGGAACCCTCTATGGCTATGATGAACTCCCTCCCTCAGAGCTGCGTAGCCTCGATAGAATCTGAGCCCCTGAAGGACCCACCCCAGGATCATCCCTCCTATCCCCTCTATCTTGTGGTGGTGGAGGACCCATAACCCCACCACTCGATGCCTGTCTCCTCTGGCTCCGTCCCGTAGCTATCATTGTACATGACGGTCTATGGAAGCTCCTCGTCCGCTGATCCACTAGCACTACACCATAACAGAGATCCCACCAGTAGGCAATCTCCTCCCCTGCCCGCAGAACATAGGCATATCCAGCCCCTGTGTCCTCCGCTGCCTATCTCCTAGCCCTCAGTGTTGCCTTAGCCTCTGTATAACACTGAATAGCCTGATCCTGCTCCCGCTCAGTATCTCTAAGCCTCCTCCTGAGCCGATCCCTCTCGCTCTCCCTCTCCAACTCCTAGATCTCATCTGCCTGTCCCTGCAGATCTCCCTTAGCTCTATCAGCTCATCCTCCTCTGCATCAGCCCCCTCTAGCTCTGGCCGTGGCTCCCCCTATACGGGTGCCTGCCCCTGTGCCTGTACCTATCCCTGTATCTGTCCCTGTCCCTATACTTGCACTAGTCTAGGACCCTATGTTGCTGGCACCTATAGCAGCAATCCACCGTGACCCCTCACCACCCGAGCCTCCCTCTCCTCTCCACCCTCCCTTCGCAGTGCAACCCACGTCTCTCCAACTGCTCCCCTCCTCCTCTGTCAGCCTCTGCCCCCATCACCTCCACCATCATCATCATCCCCACTACCATCTCCATCTAAGGGCTCTCCTAGATCCGTCAGGCGTGGGAATGGATGCTCTGCCCAGTATGCTATATACTCGGCATCCATGCTGACATCCTCGATCTCTGGCCACATGTCCTAGGGTAGGGGCATCATCTCTACTAGCTGTGTAACAGCCTGATCATATGATAGCAGGGGCCCAAACTACACCTGATCTCTCATAGTCCGTGCATACAAGCCTAAGCCCCATGGTATCCTCTGGATCCTGCCAAACTGCCTGGCAACCCTATCCACTGGCTGCCTCTCTAGCACATAGGGCATCCACCTAATCAGGTACCTACTCAAAAAGGTGTAGGGAAGCTCAAATACATCATCCTCCCACTACTCGTATCCCAGGTATGGTCTCCATATGACCATGTCAATATCATCTATCACTAGCCGCCAATGCTCTAACCTGCCAATCCATGGCTGTGACGTGATCATGTCATATAAGTGCACAAAACTGCATCCATGACCCCTGCCTCTGAAGTGTATCAGCCTCATCACTGGTAGATGCTCATAAGCCCACACCTGCAACAATGTCACCCCGTAGCCTAATCCCACTGATCTGTGGTATACAAATTGATGTAGCTCATAGTAGAGGTGTGCCAGCACACACGGTCCCTAGGCATATCTGGTGTGTTGTGTCACCAGTGTCTCCAATGCTCCTCCCTAGCCTATAGCCAACCCCCGTGTTGCCCTATCTAGAGACAGGAACCCACTGATCGTTCCTCCTACCACTACTGGTAGCGCTAGCCCTATAGCTGTCATCGTATCCCACACCACATGTCCAGCCCTCATCTCTAGTCCTAGGTCCTAGAACACTCACCTCGGGGCCTCCCTGTCTCCATCTCGATCGTATGGGATTAGCTCCCCATCGATCGGTATTCGCAGAATCCTGTATATATCCTCAAGGGTGACTATCATCTCACCCATTGGCAAATGGAAAGTACATGTCTCAGAGTGCCATCTCTCCGCCAGCGTAGTCAACAGTCCCATGTTCGCTCGAAACTTAGGCACATATAGAACATGTCTCAATCCCATAGCCTCGATAGTAGTTCGCTCCTCGACTGTTAGCTCAGGTCGCAATCTCTGAGTAGACAAGAATCTCTCTCGTGACTCCAGCATCGACAAATACTCCTGCAGTCAAGAAAATCACAAATGTCAGTCATAGTGGCATTCCCTATTTATCACAAAATGCTATGTTTTTTATCTAAATGCCTATGGCTATCTATCCTAGTGGTACTCCCTGTTCATCACAAAGTACTACGTGTGTGGCACTCCTTGTTCATCACAAAGTGTTACTCACATTTGCACTCACTGTTCATCACAAAGTGCTGCTCATATTTTAGTACTCCCTGTTCATCACAAAGTACTATATCTTGGTACTCACTGTTCATCACAAAGTGCCTTGATCTATTCTAGTTTTCCCTAGAGGACTTGCTTGAGTGTATCCTCTTAGCAGCTTATCCAATCGACAACGTATGTTCATCACAGAACTGCCGATTTGACCTAAAAGACAATAATTCACTTTTTTTTAAACACAAACGCGCTTACCTGACATAAATGTGCTTGAAGACTGCATAGACGTGCCTGAAAAACATAGATGTGCCTGACCAACACAGACATGCCTATGCTCTGCACAGACGTCCCTGGGTGACACGGACGTGCCTTCTTGGCATAAACACGCCTGCACATCACAAACGTGGCCGCATTGGACATGCGCCTGGCACCAATGCAGATGCACCTGGATGTTTTTGACATTTTTTGAACCCTAACCTAGAGTGCATTTATTGCCCTATCTACCATGCATTAATGACAATAATAAATGCATCAAAGTACGAGGAGGTTTGGTGGTACTTACTAGCTCTCCTGCCTCTCTTGGCCTCTGAAATCGACGAACGCGGTCGAATCTGTGAATGAAGGCCATCGCTGCTGACTGCTACTGCTCTATTTTCACTCTGCACTCTGCTCTCGTGGATGTGTAGATGACAATGAGGATGTATTCTCCCCTGTGGTCTATCTTATAGACTACCCTAGCCCTAGCCCTCGCCTCCCGAGTTAGTTTTCGTTATCCCGTGACTTTGTCACTTTATTCGGTCAGTCCATTCTAGTCTTTCTTTCTTATCGAGAGATTGTCTGTGATCTTTTCAGACATTTTCATCCAATCTCTCGAGGGGGCATATCATTCCCATCTTGGGGCAACTCTGTATCAGTTCATCTTATCTTCTTTGAAACAATGCGACAAGCCGCATTGTCTCAAAGAGGGGCAAAATGTAGACACCCAAAATTGTTCAGTCTAATTAAATAAATATTTAGTTATTTAATTATCTAAGCCCAATTCTTCTATTAATTAAATAAATCTTTATTTATTTAATTAATTCATTTATCCTCTTCTAGCCTTATTTCTCATTTAAATAAATACATTTATTTATTTAAATTATCCTTTTCCTAAATTAAATAAATATCTTATTTATTTAATTGATCCCACTTCTTCTATTAATTAAATAAATCTTTATTTATTTAATTAATTCATTAACCTTTTCTAACCATGACACATGTCATTCATCTCTTAATTCATACACTACCTACCCCTTTCATTATTTTATCATTTCTTTTACCTACCCTCTAATCTTAGCTGACCTCCTTTTACACCTCTTAATCTTATCCGTCCATTTCTTATTGTGTCTTCTATATAAGGAGATGCTTCCCTCATTATCAAACCCTAATGAATCATTTTTTATGCAATTGACTACACTACGATCCTACTTGCAACCACATTCCATTCTTTATTGAGCTCTTGTGCACACATAAAATCTGAGAGCAAATATATCAAGCAAGATCAATGGAGATAGGAAGAATGGAGATCCAAACCCTATTGGACATGTGAAGGTATAATCTTTGTGATTTCATTTGATTTGCATTGTCTTAGGTAATCTTCATATGTTATGGTGGATCTTTGTTGTTGTTAGGTTAGGGTTTTGTGGTTGAATTCATTTAGCCTTTCAATATCATTATTATTGTTATCCATTTTCACCATATACAAAGATCGATTGGGATAACAATTTTTGGTGATGATATGACATGTGTGATGACTCTGGAGAGATTGAACATAGTTTAATTTGTGCACCTTGAGTTTTGTTGACCTGGTAATCAGTTGCAAGGTTGAACAGAGCAGTTTATAAGAATAGTGCATTGGATCACTTTGTGCCTAACCAGAACTATAATTTTGCATAGTAAGATGCTTCTAATGAGTTCATCTATCATTTAATCATTTTATATTATCCTATAAGGCAGTGAGTCTCCCTTCATGGTTGTAGCCCTATTTTTGTATTTGAGAAGTGAGCTCTAGGCAGTGTCCCTAAATGCAAGTGCATTCCACTTTTTGTAATATTATTTTTCTGCTAGCCATAGTGGAATAATATTGTGGGTTAAAATCCGACCATAGTTTTTACCTTTCTGGGTTTCCACATAAAAATATTGGTGTTATGGTTTTGTGCTTGATTGCATTGTCTTTCTGCATTTTAATGTCTTATTTGTGTAGCTAGTTGATTAAAAATCAAATTAACAAATTTATAAATACCAGAACACTAATTCACCCCCCTTAGTGTTCATCGATTCTAACAATATGCATTAGAGCCTAGTTCCTCTGAGGAAGCCTAATAGCTTATAGAATATCTAGAAGCCTAATGGCTTGAGGAAGATCCAAAAGCTTAACAACTTGAGGAAGATCCAGACGATTGACTCCAGTTTGCAGAGATAACTTGTTGTGGCACTTGAAGATCTTGATGTAGCAATAAAGGAAAATAATAGTTTGAAAAGAAATATGAGAACAACTAAATACTTTATTGAAACCTAGAAAGATCAATTAAACACTTCTTGAGAAAAGACAAAGGAGTAGATGGAAAAGCCAAAGGAAAAAGAGGAACAAAGTGTTGACAATCAAATTCTACAAGATAAGACTGATAAATGTGAGAAGTTGGCCAAAGAGAATGTAGTTTTGAAGAATGAGATGCAATCTATTGTTATGAAGTTGAATAAGGAGATTGAAGACCAGGAGAAGAATGAAAAAAGAGCTTGACACAATCCTTGAAGGATAGATCTGATTGGTTATGTAGATTGACATATGAGAATGATCAGTTGAAGCTTGAATTGGTGTAGACAAGGAATGATGGACAAGAACTTGAAAGGTAGATCATAATTTTGAGAGATGAGCTGACTACAACTAATGAGTACAAAGAGAATTTCAAATCTATTTCGGGCTGGTTGGATGAGATGCTAGATAGTTAGAGACAAGACACAAGAGGACTTGGATATGAGAAAGGAGAATCCTTCGATTTTGGATAGAGCAATGCAAAATCACATCCTCAATAGATTAATAAGAAACCTCCTGTAAGACAGCCTAATGCCTATACATTCAATGGTAGATGTTTTACTTGCAATAAATTTGGTCATATGGAAAATCAATGCAGAAGTAGGATGAATAATGGGATGATGAATAATATGAACAATGGTCCTACCTTTACTAGTCAATGTTTCATATGCAACAATTTTGTTCATAAGCCAAACATGTGCAGATCAGTAATGAATAATTTTTAAAACAAAAGATTTTATACTTGTGGGATGTTGGGGCACATATCTAACCAATGCAAGATGAGACCAAATAAGATGAAGTTTAGGTCGATGCAAAGGAATGTTGTATGTCATGCATGTAACAAACAAGGTCATATTGTAAGGCATTGCAGAAAGAAAGATTGCACCGGTGAATAAGAACAAATCTAATGAGAAAAGAAAATAAAAGGTTGATCAAATCATAGATCATCATAAGAAAATGTGGGTAAAGAAAGAAGATGAGAATATGCAGAATGGCTCAACACTTGAATCTGATGATGGAACCTCATCCGGTAACTAGGGCTTTTTGGCCTTAGGGGGAGTTTTTCAAGAAGATCCTTAAAACCATTTTGCAAAGATCTGTAACCAATTTTGGAAGGTTGTACAATATTTAGATCTTGCATGTAGTTGATATCTGAAAGATTTTGTAGCAGTTTGGCAATCTGGTGAATGAAATGATGAAAAATAGTGTAAACAAAAGCTTTATGGTTAAGCATTTATTACAAATACAAATTAGGTTAAAAAGGCATTCGAAAATCTTATTTTTCACAATGAAATCAAGAGAAAAGAGCAGTGCATCTAAGTAAAAGAGATTTCATAGAGAAACCAAGTTTGAAGTGATCATCCAACAATTTCTTGCGCCCAGTTGAGAATTAAAAGGTATTTATCTTTTTGTGAGCTATCATTTAAAACCTGAGGATCATCATGGCATCTGTATCTCATATTTCTACTCATCTAGTGGTTGATATTTCTAAGAGGGCAAGGTCCATTTTCAAGAGATATCCTTTCAAAATGGTCGAAGATGATCTCGAAGGAGCATTTTCCTCAGTGTCATACAAAGTTCTTAACAAAGAGGATATAAGGGAATACATTCATTGTTACATTTAAGAACTCATAAATCCTGACATGCTTACACTTTACAACAAGAATTTAACAGACAACCTTAGAAATGTGAAGCCAGAACATAAGATTCTTCATGATAAGTGTTTCATGTTGATTGTTCATTTTCCCATATTCGATGAAGTGAAATGGGTTTGGTATGTCTTCACCAAGGTTCATGATGAATTCATCTGGTTTGATAGACCACATAAAATCACCAAGCAGGTTGTTCAAGAAGTCACATGCTTAAGTGTAATCGGTGAAGTTCTCGAACTGGAAAAAGTACAGAATAACATTGTGATAGCCGCTACCGATTCCAAATTTGACAATAGGGAAATGACTACCAGTGATATCTTGGGGCATGATGTTAGATTTACCTCAATGGTGGTAGGTTACAAAGTTTATCAGTCAAGCAAGCAAAACTCGGTCTATGGTACTGCAATATTTTCAGCATATAAGATGCTCAAGGAAGATAAAACTTAGGATCTATGCATAGTTCTCTTGAAAGAGTTAATGAGTAACTTGAAAAAGATTAAACATGACAAGAAACACACTTTCTTGTTTGGGTCCCTTCTTATCTGTTTAGCATTATTCTTTTTGAATGAGATCCCCATAATAAAAGGAAAAGTCCAATGGGCTTATGACAAACCAGTAACCATGCAAATTAAGGAAAGGTTGTGGGGCACAGGTGATGCTAAAATGATAATATCTACATTATGGGGCTATTTTAAGTCCTTCCAAGCCTCTATGAAAGCCTAAGAAATAATTCCTAAGGAGATGGTGGAGAAGTATGAGAAAACAATTTGTTTTATGGTTGATAAAGATCAATGCCATATGAAAGTTGTTGAGCTGATGATAGTTTGGATCATATTTCCATGGGGTATGAAAATTTATCTTTTGTCCTTGAAGCATATGCACAACACCTACTAAGTCAACTAGTAGATGAGAAGAAATAAAAATTTGGAACTTTAGAGGAAAAGGATCTAAACTTGCATAAAAAGTTCACTAATGTTGGTAGGAAGAGGAAAGTAAGAAAGGAGGTAGAGGAACTTGAAGAGAAGATGGATATTACATGGGAAGTTGTGCAAAAGGAAAGGATGAAGATATGGTGAAGTTTTTGTTACAAACGTTTGCACCCTTGATGACCCAAGAAATATTGGTCAGCAACCTTGTGAAAAATTGAATCAACCTCTCAAGTATGGGACCTTGCTAAATGTGAGGTAGAATCTCTAGAAAAGGCCAAATTCCAATCAATTTTATGAAAAGTGTTGGACCAACCCAACACATGAAAGTCTAATCTACTGATCTAACAAGGAAAAGAGGGAAAGAGAAAAGGGTTACTAAAAGAGGGGAAAGGGGGTTTGCACCCTGACTAAAAATGTGATCTTGCCTATAACTTCACTGAACGCAAATGAAACCACCCAAGACATGCATAGATTTCTACCCTAATCAGCTACCTAAGTGAAAGTGAAGGTTAGAATATATGAAGTAAGGAGAGGAACTGGGCTCAGTTCATAGTCAACATTCACATAGGGGATCAACACAAACACCTACAACGAATGAAAAGAGACAAGAATGTAATCAGATAATGAGGTAAGAGAAATACATACATTATATGAATTGAAATTAGGCAAAACAAATAAATTTCATTAATGAGAGGGCCAAGCAATTTTTACATGTGTAGAGAGACACAAGCCTTTTGCACAAGGAAAAAAAGAGAAGATCCATCAAAATGTTAAAAAATTTCTTTTATAGTTTAAGCATAACTCAAATGGTTTCCATTTGAGAAAACCCTAACCTCACCCGGGTTAGGCTACAAAATATCATGGAGGAGGAGAAGATCAAATCAAGGACAATTTGATAGAGTTTTTCATCTAGCTCCGAGAGCTTCCTCTGCCTTTGGAAAAGCGAAACAACCCATCGGTGAAGTAATCCCTACCAACAAGGCCAAGCACACTTGCAGGAACAAAATTCTATGTTCTACATTAAAGAGGGCATGGTGGCGTCTGAAATCATCCTGTAGGGTCTCCACTAGAGTTATGGTGTTGAAATCTAGTGGTTGGAGTGAGATCGGGTCTGAAATGCGGCACCAACTGGGACCTTGAGACATCCTCTACCATCGGGTTGACCACAACCCTCCTACAAAGAATTCAAAACCCAATAGCCACTGTGAATTCAAACATCTGTCAATGAAATGAGAGATTCGCGTAAAGATGGACGCACGAGATCTCTCCATGTCAACATCCAACAGGCCCAATCAAAGATTAAAACATGACCATTAGATCATGCCTTTATGAAAATCCGACGTCCGCAGTTGGTTGACATGGCACCCTGGGTCCACATTTCACTTCTTGTGTTTGACCATTGATGACCCTGTATACCACGTAGGATAAGGGGGAACAACCATCCCCTTTGCATTTGCTTTGTCTTCTTATCCCACAGTGTCATTTTCCCTTCTTTCTTACCTTGCGGGATAAGCATTCTTATTTCTTCCTCAATTTATTATCTTGCAAGCCTTTTTCACTCTATATCCAACCTTGCGGGACAAGCCTCCTCAATTTTTCATTCCTCAGCCTTCATAGTCTCTTATCTCGCGAGCTCCCTTTTATCCCTCTTTATCCTCATGGAATAAGAGTTCCTTTTTTCATCCTCCTTGTTTTCTTATCCTGCGACATCTTTCTTCACTTAGCTTCACCTCATGGGATAAGCACTCTTTGCTAGTACTTTATTTTCTTATCCTGTAGCATATCCCTTGTCTTTGTTCTATTCAGTGGGATAAGGGTCTCTTTGATTTACCCTTATTTCCTTATCCTATGCATTCGTTGATGCCTTTGTTTTACCTCACAGGATAAGAGAGGTTGACCATCTTGTTACATGGATCTTATCCCATGAAGCCTTCTTGTCGACCTTTTCACCCCGCGAGATAAGGGAAGATGCATATCCACCTTTATCTTTCTTATCCTGTAGCATCATCTATCTCCACCTTTATCCCTATGGGATAAGGGAAAATGCATTTCACTTTTGTTATTTATTATCCTGCACCATCTCTTTGTAACATTTTGCCCCTTGTAGGATAAGGAGGAAATAATTCCTCACGTTTGTTATTTCTTATCCTGTGTGTCACTGTTGTTGCCTTCTTAACTACATGGGACAAGCAAAAAGCCAAACACCTTTGACTTTTCTTATCCCACAAGATGCCACTTCTGCCCTTTTCACTCCACGGGGTAAGGGGAAAACCTCTTTGGCTTCGATGTTTCTTATCCGACACAGTCTAACTATTGCATTTTTAACTCCGCAGGATAAGCATTTTTTACCTTTATTTTTTTATCCCGGGAGACACATGGGATAAGAAAGTCCTATTTTTTTTTTCTTTGTCCTCTTATCATACAGGACCTTATCCCATGAGACCTTAACTTGCTAAGGTTGGCACAAAAAAATGCCAACATTTCTTAGGACTCAGAGGGGGTGACAAGCCTACTTGGCACATTGATCAGTAGCCTTATGAAGTCTATTTGGCTCATAGTCAAAAATTGAAGCAAAGAGATAATATTTGCCCCTACAAAATGTCAAAACCTTGCTAATCTAGAGAATACCCCGTGCACACACACTTCTTGGAAAGCTAAAGAAATGGAAAAGAACCTAAAGTAATTATGTACACTGTCTCATAATATAAGGGATAAAAAAAGCCATTGAATGGCTTATCAAAGTAGCTATGTTTCCTAACCAATGTCTGATACTCTTCATGCTTGTGGAAAACCATCTAGGAGAAGAAAATTAAAAGGAATCCAATAGACTACTGGAATGCCTCCCAAAACCTGAGAGTAAAGAAACTCACCCATGTCTGAATTTGATCCTTTTGGGGTGGATGGGTGAAAAGAACTTGTTCCTCTTCATTATGCTCCAGTTCATGCTCAGAAGTAAGCTTGATAAGGAGTGAATTGTAGGTCTTAGCCAAATGTCTGATAGAGCATCCTCTTAAAGGAGATAGACTTAGCCCATCACTACTGACCTGGCCTTTGCTTTGCTGATTTGGCAACAAAATAGGCACCTATAAGATATGCCTCTTCTCTTCAAAATTTATTGCCTCCGCTGGAAATGTAAGATCTTCCTCTTCCTCCTCTCACTAGTACATTCAGGTCAAAATTTTGATGGCAAATCATCATAATTCTAACACAATTTCATTGCACTACCGACAAAATAATCAGTCGAAAACTTTGTGTCAGAAGTTTCGACTATCCTTGTGGTCATCGCAATTCCGACATCACCTCCAACCTTTCCAACGGTCGCCATGGATGTTCATACCCCGAAAGAATACCGTCGCAATCTCGGCCTATCGTCAGAATTCTGACTCGATGAAATTTTGACAGAGGAGTGTCATCAGATGCACAACTTTCTTGTCAGAACTTTCCTGGAGGCCAAACGACCTCCAGGAGAGTTCTGATGAGGATGCTGTGCATCCGACAGCACTCCTCTGTCAGAATTTTATCCTTTGGAGTCAGAATTCCGATGATAGGCTGATTTTTCAGAAAAAAAAAATTTATAGAAAAAGATTGACATTGGTATCTCTCTTCTATCTCTCTTCTCTATCCCTCTCTACTATCTCTCTTCTCTCTCCCCTCTCTAGGTCTCTTTCTCCATCCCTCTCTTCTTCTCTCCCTCTCTACTTCTCTTTCTCTACCCTCTCCAGGTCATTATCTCTTCCTCCCACCCTCTCTCTCTCTCTCACCTCTATAGGTCTCACCTTCCATTCCTCCATCATTACCCATGTTGTCAAGTTGCAAGATATTTCCCAAAGTACTTGGTTGCTAGGGTTGATTTTCTTAAGTGTTGGAGTCAGAGTTAGATGAGACCTGCATGATTAAGTTGTATTAAGTGATCAAGTCACCAAGATCTCAATTGTAAACATGACTAGGTTCTAGGGTTTTAGGGTATAGCATAGGTCAAGATTGAGGTATGGTGGTCAAGAATTACCTTCCAATGACAAAAGACATCCAAATGATGAAGAATGAAGGTGATGAACTCATAGAAGTTTGGAGGAGATAATTTGACTAAGTTAAAATTTTGTTTAAGTCATGGTCATGATACTAGCTTGCTCATTAGGAGCAATTTGTGCGAATGAACCCTAGAAATGTGCCCATGCTTGAGAAGCAAGAATTTCAATAAAACCTAAGGCAATGCTAGTAAGGGGTCAAAATTGAAGAATTAGGGTACAAAAAACAAAATTTGGCTAAGTCAAGATGTTTCTCAAGGATGACCTAAATCATGGAGTGTAAATCAATCATGAAACATGAGAATGGATAGGTCTTGACCCAAGCAACGTAAGTACCCCTTATGATTCCAACAGATATCACATCACAATAATTGAGTCCATCTGCAATATAAAGTCAAGACTTGACTATTGGAATCTTGGAGTCATCCCATTTGATCACGTAGTTTAGCACTTGGGAGGATTTTGTTCAAGAGAGGATAGAATACTTAGTATTTTATTTTGTGTTGCATAGTGCATAAAAAACACATCAACAGAAACCATTGAAAGGTTTGGTTAAAGCCTTCAAATCACAATCTCTACGAGAAGCTATCAAGAGTGCCCAGAATTTGGAAACTTTAGTATCCAAGAACATAATTCATAAGGCACCACTTTTAGAGCAACCAAAGAAGCCTATCAATGTAATATTTTATTTACCTTGGATATGTTTTATCCTAAGTGTGATATTCCACTATTAAAAATCTTCATTAGGTAATATTTTTACTTAGATAGAATAAGATAATGAGTTGCACATTCTCCTTCTTTGATTGAGATTCTACTTTTTCCTTGTCACAAATCTAGAAACTTGGATAAGCAATTTCTTTTTTTGGTTTTCTACCTCTTCATGATCCTCATGGATTTTGAATCTTGGAAGCTATCTATTGTAGGTTTTTCCTCGATTAACATATCAAATGAAACTATTGTGAGCTTTCATATCTTAACATACCAAGGGCTTAAGTTTGGGGATGACAGGGGAATGATGAAGGGGGCGGGGTGGGATGAAAATATATATACAACTTAAAAAATTAATTATAAAAGGATGCATATAGAATAAGTATAACAACTGTAAATAAAACTTTTCCACACTATGTAAATTTTACAATAAACATTAAAAATATGTCAATGATTGCAGAAAGAAGGTTTTGTAGAAAAGTGGCTAATAATTAAAGCCTGATGAAAGAATAAATCCATTATTGTACATTATGAAATGTCATCATGCAAACAAACTGTTATTTGATCTGAGACAATGAGTTAATTTTGCATATAGTGTATATGATAGAAAGAAAGCTAATACAAGTGCAATGCTTATGCTGTACAAAAACCAGTTGAAGAAATTTGATATCAGCTTTCTCTCTTTTCCATCATTCTCATCAAATTGTTCTACCCCATGAATAGGCAAAGAGCACTTAATGCCTCCAACACCAAGAGCCATGACATACAGACCAGTGTAGATTATTATAGTTTGTCCACCTTCCACCTGCTTGCAAATCCCATCTTTGTATGCACTTCCCATGTCACATGCCAGAGGCCTTAGTGAAGGAAAATGTGCTTGTATTGTTAATAACACCCAACCCTACATGTTTCATGAACATCAGGATCTAAACAAGTCAGGAAGAATTTTTCTAAACTCTAGAAATAATGGTATTGCAAGTTGAATTCCACCATCATTTCTGAGCATAAAACAATAGGTTCTATGTTATCACATTCTTTTATTTGTTCAGGGCTGATTAATTACAACAAAAACATAGGTTCTATATGATCGTAGTTTTTTATTGTACAGAATAGATTGCTTATAGTTGTTTATTTTCCTGGTCCTTAGAGCTTAGTTTACATAATTGCATGCTAGCGGGAAAGGTTTAAACATGGGATGTTAGATGACTATTCACTGAAATTATTGAAATTATTCGTCTTATAAGTTAAATCCAGTGTTTACTTTTGGATAGTTCTATAATGACGTTAGTAAATTATTTGATTGCTTTGAAGGTTTCCTCTAGAGATGAGGAGTTCCGCTAGTTTGTTTGCCAACTTTGCCTATTCATAACAATGTGCAAAAGTTATGTCTATGCTTAGCACTGATATTGTTCTAATATTATATAACCTCCTGCTAGTCACTCCCTTCTTTTGCATTCCTTTGATCACAAGGAGTGAGCATTCTTCTATCTCTAGTCCCCTAATGCCAAAGTGGAGGGCTAAAGCTTAATAATGTGAAGGGCTTTACATTCACTATCCATAATGAGTCCTTCACTTCCTGCAATACCTGGGTTGTCCTTTGGAGCAATGTCAAAATTGAATTTGAATTTGCCTTTCTATTGTGGAACACATTTTCTATAGGCTTCTACCATGGATCCATTTATTAGGGGAATTAATGATCTCAGGATTTGAATGTCTATCCTATGATTTGGACAGGATTTAAGACTTTTAACTATTGAATGCTTGGCAAGAGGTCAAGGCATTTTAGTTACAATGTTTCTCAGGCTTCGCTGGAGAGAGTTCTACCTTACATGTTTGTGTGCTTTTTTTAAGATATCAGTGGTAGTAAGTAGCGTAGTATAAGAATTTGTAGGTCAATGAGGTTTCTTGAGATAAGAAAGAATTGACCTTGTAAGAACACACTAACATAGAAGAACAAGAAAATGTCTACATCTAATCTTTGTTATTAAAAAGGCATAATAGAAACTATCATTAAACTTGACTAAAAGATTGAATCAAACTAAAATGAATTAAAATGGAAAAGGTGGTGTAAGATAATAATCTGAATAGAACACTATGCATAGTTAAGGCTTTGACCATGTCAATGTTAAAAAAAAAATTCATAAAATTCATAATAATGGTTTCAACTAAAAAAACAACCATGAACCATAATCGTCTTCAATATGCCTTTGTATTTTGTTGACAATCAGACATAACAGACAAAGTCACAAAAGCAAAACCGAGCTTCTTCTATTTGCAAGGAACTTCGCTATCTGCAACCATTCTTTATTTAAAGAACATTAAAAGGTAAGTATAATAACACACAGTACTAAAAATAAGTTTTTGAGTCTATTTTGAAGATGTCAACCAAACTGAGAAACACGTAAATTATAGATCACAAATTCAACGTTTTTATGAATGCTTAAAGAGAACAAAAGTTGCAGCAAGGATTCCACCATGTTTGGATTTATCCACAGGTTTGTTTCTTCAGTCCACACATTCCTCTAGCTGGTGTGCTTCACCTCATTCAGATTTTTATCAATAAAACGTTTTCATCAAGATAAAACCTGCAATCATGTTAGACAAGTATTGAAAGTATAATTCATAGAGCAACCATTTCAACTAGGTTTAGATAGCATATATTCATAACTATTTCAATTTTATGTGAACTACACAATATCTATAATGCATAATTGGAGTTAAACCATAATAGGGCTTGGATGAGAAACATGATAGGGCACCTGAAGCTGTCCACGTGCTAAGCCCAAGAGTGGATATAGTATCCCTCTTGGCCCCATGTGGCAGTCCGCCATCCATATGAGGTGGTGTGCTTAGTGGGTAAACTTGTACCTTCCCTCGCTATCCATGCTACCTTATCCACCCTTCTATGATTGAGACCACTTTAATCACAATGGTAGAGGTTGATGGGGAAAGCACAATAGGGTGTCCTGAGCATCCCTCCCTTCTAAGCCCAAGGGCGGGATACACCTTTGCTCCCCTTGGCCCACATGTGGAAGACACATCAGTCATCAACCATGGGGTAGTGTACTTAGAAGAGGACCTTGTCACATTGTATTCCCCTATTAACCCCCGCATGATTGATTGCAGCAATTTAAGAATCATATATTCAATACTATTTCTCATATCCAATGTAGGGGAGGTTATGTATCAAGTATAATATTGCATTGCATATTATTATCTATGTCTATAGCAGAATAATTAATCATAAGAGTACTATTATGCTGCATACCACAAATGGAGTAAGATTACTATTGCCTGCAGTAAACAATAATTTCATATCTAATCTGTTTGCCTGATTACTGATATATATATTAGGAGTTGGTCTGCTCTTATGAGTGCTAATGCTAATTGAACTACTTTCCTTGATGCAGATGTAATTATCCTTGATGTCTTGTCTATTAATGCATGATAGCTTTGGTAAGATAAAACTTATTATAAGAAAGAATAGATAATCAACTTATTGATAAGAAAGAATAAGTGAGTCAACCTCAGCACTATGAAGTTTATTTCCATGACATGTTATGAATATATAAACATTTCCAATACCTTGCTTGAAGTATATACAATGTAAACTTTTATGAGCATCAATCTTGTGCAATCATGTTGCACAGTAGTGCTTTAAATACAAAATTTAATCTCAGAAATTAAGAAACAAAACATCAAAGTTTCAAAAAGTGCAGTGATTGTGTTACCTCAAATGTTGATAAAATCCTGGAGTTTGAGGGAATTCTTAACTTAATAGTAAAGATAACCTGTGAACATTGAAACCATAATATTTGTTAGTTACAAATTCAATTTTCTATCTTAAAACAAAATAAAATACCAAGAGATTTTCCAGCTGGAACAAAGTTTTCAAGCTCAAGTTGGAAGATTCGCAAAGATAATAATGTTGTGAAATCTTTAAACCATAGAAATCAATTTTACAAAGCACTCGCAAAAAAATTAAAAAACCGAGCAACATAGATGAAAAGATCAAAGCTGAAAGCTGGAACATGGGGACAAAGTATCTTTAAGAACACCATTAAAGTAGATGAGTATGGTGCTTAACATGGGCAATCCTCCCACATGAATAGTCAAAATGTGTAGATGATTTAACTTTTAACTTTTCCATAGAAAGATACATTATTTTGTTTATATAACAGTAACCTAGATTCAACCCAAATCATGGATTTATATTTTCCTCCATCTAACCTATTCTTTTTCTTTTTTTCTCTAAATTGAAGAAAGCTGAGAAAAACTGAATGTCAAAGACATAATAGTTGCCCAAGAAGACATAAATAAAATCATAGAACCAGTGGCTTTATGTAATAGATGAAAACACAAGAAAAGATGTGGATCCCAGTGATCTCAGCTATATTCCTTATGCTTAAATGAATGTCCATTCCCTGTTCCAAAGGTTCCCATTTTGGCACAGGTGGGGAGGATGCTGGCAAAGGTTGTAAAATTTTTCAACAAGTCCAAATTTTGCATATCCAACGACCATCGCAGTCCATGAGACACATTTCTTGGAGGAATTTTGTCAAACAGTTCACGTACCCTGTCTGTGCTTCCACATGTTGCATACATGTCTGCCCATTGAAATTTGAACATTAACAATGGTGGAAGAGTTTTGGAACTTTGGGAACAAACTAAGAATAAGTATAAGAATTGCAGATGAAACTTTGGCATCCTAAGTGTTTAAACTAGTCAACATAAAAAAATTGGAAATGATTGCATTAACAATAAGAATGGTGGGTAGAGGTTTGGGGTCAATGGGTAGTGCCCCTTGTGGGGGGTTTGGGGCAGAGCCCCCATCAAGGTTAGGGGGCATTGCCAAACCTTTAATACGGATGACTTTTTCACAATAATTTCACCATTTTTGTTTAGAATTGCAGTTTCTAATTGGGGGCCATGGGAGACTCATAGGCATCCTCAAGATGGTCAAGAGACTTCTTGGAGTCCCTAGGATGTCTCTAAGTGGTGTGGCAAGGGGATGTTTCCCCTAAGTATTGCATCTTGAAAAAATAGGGATTTTGGAGGGGGGGAAGCGGTCCCCATGTTTCAATGGTTTCAAAAGATTCTAAGATTTTTTTTATCTTGTCATAACAAAATATACTCCTCTTGCATCCTTGGATGATTTGAAAATTGAAAACAATTTGACAAGAAAAAACTAATTTCTAAAGTTTAGACGTAGTTTTCTTTTTTTATCCAAGTCACTACAACATTTCAATGATCAAAGTAGCTTTTTTTTGGTGGTTTCGAAGCATCCAAAAGGCTTGAGAAATTCAATATTATCTTTCATTCCACCAAAATTGGAGATCAAGAAGCATGCTCACAAACAAGGATTTGTTTGTAACTTAAGGCAATCGACTACTTGTTGGGGCATTTTCAGGTCTAAAGAAACTACCATTGTGTCAAAAAGGCCCATAATACCCCATTTTCATCTAAAAATTGTCTCTTTTGGTCATAGAAGCATTTAAGGAAAAAAAAAATCACACAACCAATGATATGCCTATACCATACATATTTGAGTTAAAATAAAAATAAAAATTTCACAAGGTTTGGAGACCATTGAACAATTTGGGAGATTGCTAATACATACACTCAATTTATAAAGTCTCAATTTGATGTAATTAATCTTCAAGAGGCCTATAATAAAGCATTTTGTAATTGCGAACTAAGATAAATTTCCATTTTTGGCAATTTTCATCATGGATTATGGTATTAAATTCCCACATTCTATTGTCAAGATAAATTCAGAGAACCATTTGTACTCGAAACAAGGGATAGTGAAAAATTACATTATGTAGGATCTCCTACCCTATCTCATTGAATTCATTCCTACACCAAGTGAATATGAACAAAAGCGTAGGTATTTAACAACAATGACATGGTCCATGGACTAGTGATCCTCCTCTTGATACTCCATCTACAAATGAGAACATCTCTTATACACATTGCTACTTCAGAATTAAAAGTTGCTTCTTCTAGAACTTTTGACGATTCTTTGCAATAGGATTATATGTCTTCTAGATTCACCCAACTAGGGCACATTCATATCAAGCATCTTTACTTTTTTTAAAAGTAGACCACATTTCAGATCTAGATGACACCATAATGACTTTGATTTCCTCTTGCAAGATATTCCTCCGTCATGTATTGCTTCATCAAAGTTCAAATTTGCTTCTTCAAGGGCTCTCAATGATTATCTATATAGGATTCTTTGTGTCTATGAGATCCACTTCATTGGGAGGCCTACTTAAACATTTCACATTTGTTTGTGGACTCTCACCTTTCAAATATGTTATGAAATCAACTATGTTAAGCTATTTTGATTTTATTATCATTTATATTTGACAATTTTAAAAATGTTATCACTTACATTAATTTCTAGGTTAATATTTATTTTGTAGATTCTAATAGAATTGAATACCATACCCAAACAATATCTAGTATGAACTAGTTAGTTATAGGCTAGGTTCTAAGCATACTTGGTAACACAATTTTTGAGCTTGTGTTTGTTTATGATTTAACGATTGATGCATCTAGCTTTGCTATGCATCTACTTTGAATACAATGAGAGGGTGATTTTGTCTAAGCCAAGAGACCCTGCTATCTAATATCACCCAAGAAAGATACTAATATTTTACCATGGAAATATAAGCCTTTTGTAAGTATAATTCAATGAATTGTGATAATAACTTAAAACAAAGTGAATTAAAATTTGATTGAGTTCCCCATTGTATTTTAACAAATCACCTAGGAAGATGTTTGTTCCTAACAATTTCCAATTCTCTTTCCAAAAGGATGAAAAAGAAGAGAAAGGAACTAATTAATGTTGGGACAAAATTTAGAAGACCTATGTTTTGTGTCTGAAAGCTACTAGCCTAGAGAGCATGGAAACAATCTGAAGTCATGGGAGAGAGTTTTAGTTCTATCTCTAGAAATTATGTCCAGTACCCTTGCATTGAATTTTTAAATCCTTCTAAGTTTAAATGTGCATGAGGAAACTCTAAAATTTTAATAAAATACATAAATGAAAACCAATTTTGTTTTTGTCGGAATACTTTTGAAAATCACATCACCTCAGTAATTGAACTGTAACAATAAGATTGCATACAAAGTGCAGGTTTGCTATGAAACATGTTACAAGGGTTAAACTGTTTCAATCAATACAAACACTAGAACTATTAAACAACAATAGCTTGTTGGTAATCAAGATTTTGGATTATACCCACATTTTACACCTTTTCATAGAGTTACAAAGAACATAGAAAACGTGTACGTGGAACTACAGATTCCAACATATGTACAAATACAACAATATAAATAAGAATGTGAAGCATGTGGAGAATGGTTAAGACAAGCATAAATAAAAGGAAAACAAAAATCTCTCAATGTGTATCACAAACAAATCAAGGAAAAAATCTTTTAGGTAGCGGACCGATATGATCATAAAATTTTCAAAACTTCCAAAGTATAGAGCATTTGTGATTTTATAGAGAATGTGCTAATTCAGCTTTATTCATGATGAGGCATGTTCACAACTTTTGCAGTCGCACCATGGTGTTGTTCGTGTTGGCTCTGTTGGACCCTACAATTAAGATTCAATATACGTACATTATTCAATAAGATTAACTGTGCAACATAATGAAATATTGAAAAGTGTGTTATCTTATTGAGCTTCTCTTTGTTTTGAGAATAGTTTAATATTCTCTACTTAACAGGGCCAACCACGTGAAGATGGAAGCTCATTTGGCCCCTCCCCCCCTCCCCTAACATCACTCTAAATTCCCCGTCAACATCTAACATTCATTCATTATCACATAACGTTCATTAACACATAAAATTCATTAACTTTCATTAAAATGCAACATTCATCAATAATCATCAACACATATCATTCATGAACATTCATTCGCACATAATTACATTCATTAACACATAAAAATTAGTCATTATCAAATAAGGTAGATTACAATCATTTCTTTCTTTGTTTTTTCTTTGAAGCTATGAAAAGACTAAGTGGAACATCGGTTTCTTGATCATTTTCCCCATCTTCGGATGTTCTGCCCTCTTATTGTGCTCTTGATGTATGCCTAGTCCTATACAAAGGACAAAGATGCTGAACCAAAGGGGGGTCCTCTTCAATAACAAAGAATTGGGTTAAATTCAAAACATTTTTTTATTATTGTTACAAGTATTTCATTAATTTAAAGAATAAAACCATTACACTCTTTACCTAATGGGGCCACATCATCTTCCACATCATTTTGTCTATCCTCTAGAGTTGAAATATGAAACGTTACATTAATCAATACACCAATTGCAATTAAATTTGTTTAAGGGAATAACAGTGGTCCTCTTTACCTGATTGGGGAACATCACATTCCTAATGTTGTCTACCCAGATCATGCTCCACTTGGTCACCACCAACTACATGCTCTAAAATATTAACAATAAAGGTTACATTAATTACTACACTAATTTTCAATTTAAGATGTTTAATTGTATTAATAATTACATAAAAAAATTTGAATAGAAAATGAATACCTCCACTACTAGGATGCACATCTGGACCTTTATGTACAGGTTCTGTTCCACGATTATCATGCTACATTCCAATGTCATGCGCAGTGTTATCATTGCTTGCTTATTTAAAAAAAATATAGTCACTTTATGTTGAAACTTAACATCAAATAGATTATTGGTTAAGTATTCAATTTGAAATAATTTTCATATAGCTTAATTACCGTTGTGATAGATGCATCAGAATCTCGTGTTTGCCCACTCAATTCTTGTAGCCATTTAGCCACGGCTATATAGCCTTGCTAGTAGCCAATTCTCTTTTCATTTTCTATGGGCACTCTATTGAATTCAGAGCCCTACATTTTTACTTAGTATTGCGAATTTTGCTTGTATTGTTTGATAAAAAAAAAATTGTTTACAATTTATAAATATTTTGATGTGATACTTAATTTACTGATTCTTACAATTAGTGCGGCAAGTTTCATATAACCACCAGAGTCGAGTTTGTGTTGCCCATGCTTTTCTTGTCCTGCCTTGGTTGCCTTTGACGTGTCACTCAATCTATGAAAAGTTTGAAATATGTTAGATTATATAAATATAATAAATAATTAGTACATATTCACATTCTTAATAGTATCACATACCTTCTTCTGGCGTCTGGTGGTGTATTTCCTTTTTTCCTTTCAATTCTCTCCTTTGCATCCAAAATCAGGTCCTTCCACTCCCTCTCTGGAATCATGGGGGGACACTCATACTTTACGTTCTTCTCTAAATGTGTCCTGCATTGGTCCCTCACATACTTTAGATATGTGCCAGCTTTTTCTAGGAGCTTAGTCTTGTCGAATGTGTCAGTTCCAAACAACCCTACCATATGGTTTGTGAGTTCATCTTTTAACTTTTTTTCTTGGTCATTCCACCTTTAAAGCAAAAACAGACCTATTAGATTTAGAAAGAAACTGAAGCTACCTTTGATATAGTTCAAGAAATGGATAAAAGGAAAACTATTCTAGCAATGATATGAAATCAAAATAGTGGATAAGGGTTAGTTCATGTATGATGTTCCACCTTTTATGTATGGTGGGCCCAAATCTCTATAATGTAATGTCATTAAGATTTTTATAAAAAATATCATTTCCTGCAAAAAAACATGGGATCATTAGTCCAAAATGAGTGATCAGTAAGTAAATTACAATTAGACTATATATAATAATAATTTTAAAGTACCTGGAACCTTTTGTATCTTCAAGGGAATCAATTCTTCGTCGTTCACCACCAATGTGGCCTACAACATTCCCATACTAGCAATACAGGAAGATCTAGGAAATGATGGTATGTTATCACCAGTAGTCACCTTTGGCACATCCTCATGTGCATCTCCTACCACAATAAATGAATCCACTATGAAATGCCTCCAAGAAAGAACACTTCAAGGGTAATAAACACATAATGAAAGAGAGAGAAAAAGAGGGATCTACCACCAGTGGGCGGGTCAACACGAGCCGGTGCAACAGACGATGTCTACATGCTATGTGTTGCCAACATTACAGTTGGCAATATAGTTGGGGTCGACCTCAGACCCATGTCAGCACCTGAAGAGTAATACATTAAATATGTAAAACATTAAAAAAACAAGTTCACAAGTCCAAAGGAATGGTTTTAATATATAGAACATGGTCATCACCTGAACTACCTGCAATACCCTGATCATCGCCACTAGGATGATGAGGCCTTATAAATTTCTATAAAAACAACACATACATATTTTAGTTAATGACATAAAAGAGAAAAAAATATAAACCATTATTGAACTTTTGTTATGATTAAAGCTTTCATTACTGCTTACTTGCAAGTTTTCCACTATCCGCAACAATAGTTGCACCCTCTCTGTTATCTCATCAGTCTGAGGGCTTATTGTTGCCAAATCAACAATCTCTTGGCCAATTTTTCTAATATTCTTTTGTACCAATTGTATAGGGTTTGCACTAAGTGTGATGTCATCAGTGCATAACACTGTCAAGTGCCCTGCATCCCTATGGAGGTGCTGAGGTACTGCAGGTTCCTTTCCCTTGTCTCGAACATCCATTTGTGACAAGAATATAATTACACTATCAAAATTACTTCAAAACAGTCAAGAAAAGATCATAATGTAACAGTTTGCTTCTATCTAATTTGTACAATTACAATGAGGTTTACCTACTCCATAGAAGTGTTGGGACTTACACCCCTATTTGTGTTATGTGGTGGATCCATGTGGCCCTATGACAAAGAAAAAATATAAAAATGTTAACGAAATGAAACCAATAGACTTAGCAAAAAAACTTAATAATATAATGGTTTATTAGATTCATTAATTGGAAGTTGGCTTAAATGGTATATATATAGTACGTACCACCCTCATGATAGTAACTTTGTTTGTATCTATACGATTCAAATTGTAATCGATTAGCAGCTCTTCCCCTACACCTTATTGATTTTATCGCACATACAAACACACAATTTCCCTCACGTGCCTCAAATATGCAATTGTGTTGCTTATTAGTTGACCTAGGTCATGTACTATTTATAAAACCTACAATATTCCCTATTTCTTTTGGCCTTCCATCAATGTATACAGCCACTCGTTTACTTTGATCATTATCTTTTTGTTGTATATAATTGGCTGACAGTGCATACCTACGCATACCTTTTTTATATCGAACAATCTGCATCCAATCATTATAATTATAACAAGGTCCAACAAACTCCATCAATTCAGCAACTTTGTTGTAAGAGACCTTTATGTTGTCCATGGAAAATAGGCCCAAACCATGTAACGACGAAGGTGCTATGTGATATATCCTCTCATTAACACAAAAATCAGTGTTTATTGGAGGAAGTTCCTTGGGTACACATTGTTTCAGTAGATGTTTGTACCTCAATGGCACCTCAATGTCGCCTTTGGTCTCACTATCATAAGAACATGACCCCCCTTGAGCAAGAAAAAATTCCATGCGTTTATTGAATTTTGTTCTAATCTTTTGACCTCTAGTTGATCTCCTTATTTGAGATCTACTACATGTCTCACTTTCCTCTTCTATTCTTGCATTTCCCTCACTCGAGGAAGACACATCTAACAAATACCTATTGGGTGATACCTGTGCACCATAAAATGAGAGAGTTAGTTGGCAATGAGAGAGATATTTTGCAAATGAGGGTAATATTGATGAAGAAGTTGGCCATAAAGTTGATGTTGAGATTAAAATTTGAGTAAGTCCAACTGGGGCCTCAAGTGTTGATAGCTGTATTAGATTTGCTGCTAATGTTGAGGTTTGAAAAATTGAGGAAGTTTGTTTTTCTTGTAATTTTTAAAAAATATATTATTTCTATAAGGTTTATTGACTTATACCTGTCGATCCATGAGACTGTACATGATCCTCGTCAAAGGGGTTCAGGTTCCTACACCAACAATTGAGCATCATAAGCATTACATTTGTAATTTGATAAACAATAAATACTGCAGTATCATAGGCATCATAAGCATCACATATGTATCAACATATATGTAATTAAGCATCATAAGAATCACATATGTATCATCATAAACATGTAATCCATCACATATGTATCATAAATCACCATCCATCACATAGCTAATAAGTAGTCCACATTCCATAAATAAACACAAAGTTCAAAAAATGTCACATGTACCATCATAAGCATGTAATCCATCACATATGTATTTTAAATCACCATCTATCACATAGCTAGAGGTGCATCATGAATTAATTAAGTAGTGGCATTAGAATTCGAAACATATGAATTATTTATGTAACCATATATAAGTCAAATCAATTTCTATCAAGATATCAATATTAAATAGATAATATAATAATCATATCTCATACATTTCATTCATGTCATTGATCTTCTTCTTCATCCAACTCATCATCATGACCATGATGATGATGATGATGATGATGATCATCATCATCATCATCATCATCATCATCATCATCATCGTTGTCGTTGACGTTGTCATCATTGTCGTCATTGTGTTCATCATCATCATCGTCATCACCATCACCATCACCATCACCATCACCATCATCATCAGTAGCAGCAACATCATCATCATCAGCTTCTTCTTCATGTACATTTCCGTCAAGAACATCATCGACTAACTGTCGATCATGCTCATCATCTATATCATCTTCTACTTCTTTGGTGTCTTCTTCTTCCATCACATTATACATTATCAACCTTCCTCTTGGATCATGTCTAACAATAAATGACCGACCCAGTTTATGTGGAACCTCCAAGTAAAATACCTACTCCCATTGACTTCGAAGAACATAGGGCTCATTCCCAACTCATTCAAATGACCTTGTATTAACCATTGTAAATCCATTATCATGTTCGATAACAGTTCTATCAGGATCATTTTTATTCAGTCGTAGCCTATACCATTTGACGATGAATAGAACTAATTTGAAGGAATTAAAGTCACACTCAAGTATATCATCCAAAATTCCAAAGTATCGATTTTGAGACTCTTGAGGATGTATGTCATTTCTAGATGAAATATTGGTCACCTCAAAGACTGCAGTTATCCCAAAATTACAAGTTTTCTTCATGTCATCCAACTATTTGATGCGAAATTTATGACCATTGTAGCACATAGCCTTGTGGTGTTTGACTTGCAATATGTCTAACATATTAAAATTATTGCATCATGAGTTGATAAACATACGAGTGATTAATAAAATTATACGTACCTATTGAGATCTTAAACCATATGCTAAATCAATTTCCCTTTGTGTAACATTGGAATCTCCATTACGATGAGCTTCTTTAACCAATGAAGCGACACCATCCCATGTTTATGTGCGACCAAAATGTTGACATCATTCAATCCACAACGTCATCCAATCAAGATTGTTTGCAATATACAAATGTAGCACATCCCACTCCTGACCAACTATACAAATAATTAATAGACCACTTACAACTGATTTATTTAGAAGATGAAGAATTAATTTACTACAATAACATCTTATAATTACCTCTCACTTTCTTCAATCTACGGGTCAGTGCAAGAAGATGAGTCCACTTTTTGGCCAAAAAGTGGAAGTGTTTTCCCTGATTTTCAGATTTTGTCTCATGTGAGCTTAAATTTTGAAACACTTAGAGATTGAATCTTGGAAAAAGTCAATAATATAAAAGATATCCCTCTGAGTGTACTTTCCAAATATGTAATTTATTTTAATACCCACATAATAAAAAATAACTTTTTCAATGGAGTTCTAAAAACTATGTTTTAAAAATGCCTGTTTCAGGACCATACCATGCATGTGTACGACCCACACTTTTTGACACAATTAAAATTATTTTCTCAAACTGTTTAGGGAAATGGTTTGTAACACACTGAAGATTGATGAGCATATTTTTTTTTTAATTAATTTTTTAATGGCCGTAATTATCTTTTTAAAAATTTGACGTGTACGACCCACATAATTTGATGTAAACTTAACATTTTTTTATTTTTATTTTTTTTAAATACAAAAGAATTTTGTGTAGATTGATGACATATAATTTTTTTTCCAAAATTTTTTAAAATAAAAAAGTTATTAAATTAACAAAATTAGTTAATATTTCAAATTTATGGACCCAATTTAGTATAAATGAAATGAAAAATAGTTAAAATATTCAATTTTTAAATAAAATCTACATATTTAGAATCTAGACAGTATAATCTGAAATGGGTTTTAATTTTGTATAAAAATTCTCCGATTAGAGGCACGTAAACTATTTCTGAAGTTCATATTTGTGCTTTCATTCATGGAGATTTGAATTTGCAGGTCCATGTCTCAGGTGTGGCCATCCCAGGCCTATCCCAGGCCTAATCCTGAGCCAGATGGCGGGTTGTGGAATCAACTTCCACAAAACGGGCCCCCGTTTTCAAACAAGGGCAGCTTGTGGAAAAAAAAGGAAAAATGCGATTTACAAATGGGGGTCCGTTATTAAAATACAGGCCCCTATTTCTAAAAAATGGGCCCCCATTTCTAAAAGATTGGCCCCAATTTTGTTTAAAAGTAGGCCCCCATTTTTTTTCTTCGGGCCCCCGTTACCTTTCGGTTCGGGAGCTCGAAGCATAAACGGGCCCCTGTTTATAAGAGAACATTTTCCAATGCACGGACTTCCACAAATTTGTGACTCATTACCTTGCACTTTCCCCTACCTTTCCCCATCAAGTGCTCCCCTTCGAATTTATTAATGGGGTTGGGATCCCAAATGCGATCTACATGGATTTTTGCTGCAAACTTAGGAAAATATTCAGTAATGTACACCATAGTTTGGTATACCATATATCCCTCCACCATAGAACCCTTAGGATGTGCTCTTTGTCGAACCAAAGCCTTCAAAAATATCAAGTGCCTCTCAACCATCCACATTGACCTAGTGTGTATAGGTCCACACAATTAGATCTCCTCAACTTAGTGTATGAGGTAGTGTTCTTGTGCATTGAAAAAAGTTAAAGGTAGACACTTTTGCATTTCACACATTAGATGAGGGATTTTTCTCTTCCAATATTTTATATCTTCCTTGTGGATTTCTTTAGATGACAACCACCTAAAAGAGATTGAAGACGCAAAAATATATAAACTAGACTTTACAAAATAATATACAATATATTGTATAACAAGTAAAATAAATGGCAAATATAATATCTATACAACAAATTGAACAAACATCACTACTTACCTCATGTATTTTCCAAGATCATATATGACTTGCTTGATATTATTGTCGAAGTGGTCTGGGAGAGATAGAGGTAGAACGTACTGCAACAATTATAAAATGATCTTTTCATTGTTTTCTAACATAATACAATGAAAAGTACATGCGCAATATACAAATATATAGTAAATACACAAGAACATGAATTACCTTAATGAAGGTATGCCAATCATACATTTTCATCCCTGGCCCAAATTCAATCTTCTTTGATATGAGATTGTTTATGTTCGTAGCAAATCCTGTGGGAAATCAAATTTTTTGTATGACTTCTTTTATAGAATTGCTTTGCTGCTCTGTTAATAACCAAGGAAGGGCACTTATATTAATCTGATCTCCATTTCTATTTGATTGAATGACATTTTTCATTGCGTGATTGGATTCCACAATGTCACTACAAATTTTGACAATTTTTTCTTTGTCACGCCTTCCATCCAATATTTTCCATAATGTCTTTGTTATATTCTTTCCAATATGCATTGTATCAAACAAATGCATAATTTGTAGCTGCTCGTAGTAAGGAAACCTACCGAATTGTCTGGGATAACTTTTTAGTCCCTTTGGAAGGTGGCCATCAATGCCTTGATGACCTTCAGTATCATCAATTACATCATTAGTAAACAAAACATGATAGAAAAATTCAAATTCCAAACATAAACCACTAGATGGAATGACATTACCTTGACGATTAATTCTATTATATTCCAACTTCCATAAGTGAGGAGTCATTCTTCGTGGCTTTGATGTAGTCTCTTCTTTCCCATTGAAAAGATGTTTTTCAGTATTCCAGTACTTATGATTTTTGTGAAGGAAGTGCCTATACTCATCAAACACCTGCTTTCCTAAACTTTTTGAATGATGGGATTTCATCTTTGGACCACAAACTAGACATGGAATTTTTCCCTTTGTTTCAAAACCTACAAGAGAATGTATAATTCTATTAAATCTGTTAATTTTTATAATTATAATTATCATGCGCAACTTGAACACTATAACGTACCACAAAACTGTGTTAACCCTAGGGCATCATGTATTGTCCATACAAGCATTGCATGGAATTGAAATTGTCTTTGTTCTATTGGTCTAGAGATGTCATACATGGTCACACCATTCCATAACTCTAGCAACTCGTCAATAAGAGGCTCAATATATTCATTCATATCTTTAACTTGGTACTTGCCTAGTGGAATGAACAAAAGCATTACATAATTATTATGACCATTTTACTGCAATATTTATAATTAAATGTAGATGAATATTAAATGATAAAATACCTGGAACAATTATTGCCAACATTATGTGCTCCCTCTTTATTGATATCCATGGAGGAATATTATTGTTGATAACAAAAATAGGCCACACCGAGTAAATAGATCTCAACTCTCCAAATGGATTGACACCGTTCGCTACCAATGAAAGCCTGAGATTACGAGGTTCTTCTTTAAAGTGTGTCCACTTTTCCTCTATGTCCATAAATGTTGAACCATCCACAGGCATTTGAATAATGTCATCTCAACTTCTATTGCATGCATGGTAATCCATAAATTGTGCCAAGCTAGTGCACCTGAATAATCGTTGCATACATGGAATAATGGGAATATAACGAAGAATCTTGCAAGGCACCTTTTTTGTTATTTGATCTATTCGATATCTACTGATATGACATTCAGGGTATTCTGTTCCAAATTCATGTTGTTTATGATATATAATATGATTATTGGGACAAGCATCTATTATTTGATACTCCATTCCAATATCTTTCATAATGGTAGATAATTCTTGGTATGAGCGAGGTAGAATATTTGATTGTGGTAAGAAAAACTCACCTATCAATCTACAGCAAAAAAAAAAGTTTGAGGTGTTAATATAAAGAATATTAATGGTACATGATTCACCATTTATCAACTGTAATGACATGTATGACACACCTTAACATACGTGAGATTGTTATGTTGGATAAACCATTCATAACCTTCAAGTTCACCAACAACAATACAATAGAGAGAAGAGTTGTTTGGGAGCCTTTGTAAAGGGGCTCATATGCCTTCTCAAGAAGAGGTAAATCATGAACATCAAGGTCATCCTGATCATCATGATCAGCTGTGCCAGTACTAAATGTGTCATGGATCAATGTATTTGTACCATCATCTTCAATTGTGTTTTCTAGTGCATGATCATCATCTTCCATGGGATCATTATCTTCAGCTTCGATATTCACACCTCCATGTTCCTCCACTTCAAAAACCATATTCTCAAGGTTTTGTTGATCCATACCATGTGCTCCACCTATATAAAATTGATATACATAAATAAACCATGATCATGATCTCATTATCAAGTGATTTCTTATGTATATAAATTGTTAAAATGATATAATGAACAACTTACCAGTGGATGATAATCATGCCCCCCTTCAATGTGACCATGCTGCCTACAATGTTTCTTAGCTATTTTGATTAGAAGTCTTCTAGTCTTTAAGACCTTACAAATTTTGTAGGGACAATAACATTTCCCATCACCTTTTCTTTTCAAGTTAGACCATAATCTAGAAATTGTCTCCTTATTTTGTTCTTCGTTGATATTATCTGACATGGTATTCTTCACAGGTCAAAAAATCAGGCTATGGAAACTTCAGTGCAAAAGCTTCACAAAAATTGCAAATCGAACCAAAACCATTTAACTCTTCTTTTACATCTTAAAACATTGAACTTAATAGAGAATGTATTTAATGTAGCTGATTGTGTGAATTTCTGAGCATTGTGTCTGCAAATTCTTACTAAAAGTTTGCCTGTTGTAGACTTTCTGAGAGACAGTTTTGAGTATTCTAAGCAAAGCATTTATTTTAACATACACTTATTCATCCACATTGCAGGGATAACAATACAAGGCTCACATATTGGTCTAGGAGGATGCCATGGTCTCATAAAGTAACCAAGAACCATATGAAATGATGGTCTTGAATCCACACACAACTAGGGAGGATCCATACAATTATGTATGACTTCCCCCTTGTTTTTTTAATGGGATTAGCCTCAAAGACATAGCTATTAATAATCACTAAGAATGTACAAGTGGATCGTAGCTACCCATACAACAAACACTTACCCCTATCCCCAAATTTTCCCAATGTTTGATTCCTTATATACACTCATCCAAGGTTATCTACGTCGATATTGGTTAGGAATCACATCACAACAAAGAAGACAACATTTAAAAATAGCAAGAGTTTCACTAGAATACCAAAGATCATAAATATTGAAAGAAAGAAAAAATAGTACCAATAATAAGTCAAATAAATGTGTTCAATTCCAATAGCAAATCAAACATAGCCACAATAACTACACAATAGAGAAAACTCACAATAGTGATTAAACTAATTCAAACAAGATAATATAAAATTGTTGGCCCATGCAACAAAGATGAGAGATCATCAATAATTGAAGGAAACTTCACAATTCTTAAAAGTGCACATTACATAACTATACGACTAGAAATTGTGGCTAAATAGAGTGAAGATTCATCATGACTCCAATAATAGTCCCTCATGTGTGCATTTGTGGCATGAACACAAAAACTCCCACATGGCAAGGCCATGTACCTAATGGAGAAGACATGCCTAGGCTACATGCCCAAAAAACATGACTATAATAATAGTCCCTCATGCATGCATTTGTGGCCTGCACACTACAAATCCTAACATATCATGGCAATACATCTCATAGAGAAGACACACCTAGGACCACATTGCACATAGCAACGTGCCTCACAAAGAAGACATGCATAGGGCACATGCCACATAGCAATGTGTCCTATGGAAAAATGTGCATGCATGTCACACACCAAAGCTATATGTATACATCATGAGGCACATTCATATGTTATCAAACACAACCTATTGTATCTAACATGAGTTCCTCTCTACATGTGTGCAAATCTTCCAACACTAATCGCCACTAAGAAGGAATAATATAAAATGCATCTTCAAATATTTGTGTGCGTGTGTGGAATTGTGTCTTTGAACCCAAATCGCTACCATCAACAACATGTAACCATCACCTACACTATATCAAAACATAAGTATGGTGTGACATCATATCTATTTGCATAATGTCAAAACACATGCAAACATGAAAATCATCATAGCATGACAAAAATCAATATCCACATGTTGGAACAAAGATATAAATAAGATAATAGGGTAAGAGGAAACCCGTACCAAGAACCACATACCAACTATCAGCAATGCCATCAAGATAAATGTAGGATAGGATACCACTATGAGCCATCCAATGGTCCATTCTATAAGGAGAACTAGGGGATACTATCTTTGAAAGGTGTGGTCAATAGAGATAATCCCTACTAATGCCACAATATGTCACCATAGCTTCTTGAGTTTTCCATTCTTCTACCTAACACCACATTTATTGAGTTCCTCAACAACAAGGTTGGTTCTCAATAGGATGCACAAACATGTAAACAAACAAGCATGGTTTCATCATACTTGTACAACAATACAAATTCATTTTTCTAGTTAATTAATTAGTGTAAAAATAACTCCATTACATAACATAGGGCAATAATCACCATAAGTTTTCAAATAAACTACCCAAACATCAATTGGAGTTACCCTTTCTAAGGTACAAACATAATTTATTTATAAATTCAAAATTAAAATAATCACAATACATCCAAATAAGTTCAATAGTGCATGGAAATAGACAACATGATCCATAATTAAACCCATAAATTACCCTAACGGATATGCTAATAAAATGGTGTCTCAAATAATAGAGATTATGTTGGACCTATAATAGAGATCTGGACTTTGTTTCATCATACACAAGCATGGTTTCATCCTACTTGTATCCAAATACACCATCCATAGATAGGTACTCAGTACCACAATCTCATGGGTACCCTTTTAGCTGAATTTACCCTATATTTAGGTGAATCTACCCTTGTATCATTCCTTGATCTAGTATGTCATTCCACCAATCATTAATTTTTCCATATTCTTGGGAGAATACACTATCCTTTAGGTGAATATGCCATATCCTTAAATGAATCCTCCTTGTCATCATCCTAAGTTCTCTTTTTGTTAAGTCTTATCCCTTCATCTTTAGGAAAATCCACCTATCCTTATGTGAATCTAGTTTCTCTAAGTCCTCTTTTTGTTCAAGAAGACACACTCAAGCCTTCATCACATTCCATAAAAATAAAATCATTATTCGATATAAGTGGAAGGAAATGATATATTGCAAAGATTACTATGAAGGTATAAAATAGTAAAAGAGATGAGACTAATATTTTATTTCTACTTACAACAGTGAATTGGTTGAGATATACTCAGACAAAGTGAATGACATGTATGAGAACAACCTCAATAAAGGTAAAAAGGACAATAAATAGTAGTGATAGATGACAATGCATTGAATGTGCCAAGAAAAAGACAGTGGAAGCCATGGAGAAATCACTATCAAAACAAAGCCATTAAATAAAACTATGTTGCTGCAGCTTGAGAAGCACAATAGAACAATAAAAAAAGAACACTACTTGGTCCTTGAAAAGCATGTAGTCGCAATGATTGAAAACCACAATGACAACATAGAGGGTATGAATGTTTGGAGTATTTCCATTCTTAAGAATCTCATGATAGTCCATTATTAGGATAGGTGAAGTGCACTATGAAAGTGTCTTAAAAAGCTAATATAGCCATAAGTGATAGTGCCAATGCTTTGAGTTCAAATCCTCATGAAATACAGTCATGTTTATCTCAATGTTGGCCCTGAGACCCAAATTTCAACCAAAAAATTGCATCTATAAACCAGATCGAGATTTTTATTGTTGATAATGCAACATTCTCAGTTAAGTTAAGTTATCCATATTATTTGATGTTACCAAATTTGTCCCTTCAACTTTGAAGATCCAATGTATACATGGTTTGTGGTCTCAACATATTGTGATAAACAAACGAGTAGAGGTATCATCCAGACACAAAATTTCTAGGCATTTCTCAAATGCATGTGAATTTTCTATTGAAGAAATAATAGTTTGTCTTGATCCAGTTTCAAATCCCCAATTGTGCTCATTTAAATATTCTAGGGCTCTTTCACCACCTGTACCAAATGTTATTATCAATACTTACCCCCTTCACAATTTTCTAGGATTACTAAATAGTCACACATTTCAAGATGGGGTATCATCTTTGATTTTAGTGTGATGGATTTCTTTTTTCCTTGGTTGGTTGTTTTCCACCCTCATTTTTGTAAAACTGTCCTAAGGGTGTGGAGAGCTTCATTGCCAATATATCTATGTCATCAATGGTATCCATTTCCTAAAAATCTCTTTTTTGGGTTGACTATTTATTCTTTCTCCCTTTCCTTTCCTATTACTACTGTCAATTTGAAACGTTGGAGATTATTCTCCCCTTTGGTGGAGGTATATCATTTGAAGCAACCATTGTTAGAAGGTAAGCTAAACATTATGCTAGGGAAAGTCCTTTACTAGGTTTGTTCAGTAATGGCTAAGGAGATTGGAGATCAGGTGTTGGCAGAGCTAGAGACGTCCCTTTTCCAACACTCTTCATCCACCATTTGACAAAGACCTCTTGCTATAACGAAGAGCCCAATTATGAGGACTAAATGGAAAGTTGGAGAACCACCTAAGAGAAATAAAACCCTTGAAGATATAAAAAATGGTCTTCAAACTACATTCAATGACAAAATGTAGTCTTAGAGAATTTTCTGCTCTCATAAGTATCCATGAAAATAATATCCTGGAACATTAGGGACTTAAATGCCCCTAATAGGAGTCAACTTATTATATCTCAAATTGAGTCTGGTGGGCTTGACATTATTCTCCTATAAGAAACAAAAAATTTAGAGCTAGAAAAGGAACACCCATTCACTAAATGAAATCATTGGAGCTTCTAGACATTTAGCTATTCTATGGAATCAGAAAAGAGTTCAAATTACTGAAGTTTCCTCTTCAACAAATTGGATTCATGTTCTTGTATCTCTCTTTTTTATTAATTTTGAACTATCTAACATTGAAGCTCCCAATTCTATAGTGGGGGGAAAATATCATGGGATGTTATTTTAGTTATATTAGCACTTCACAATAATGAAGGTGTTGACCCTTGTCATAATATTTTGTCATTGGTGTCAGAAAGGTAGTTTGCATTTGGCATTGGATGCTTTTGAAGTATCCATGTCGTATTTGACTTGATATGTGACTAGAGCGTGTTTGGTCTATACATGATGATGACTTGATACATGACCATAGCATGTTTGGTCTCAATATGATAGTGCATTTGATTGTTTTTGGTGGGTTTTAGTGATCATGTGGAAATATGAATAGGATTCACATTACAGTGACATCAGTGAACAATCATCTCTTAGCATGTATCTTCATTGACTTTGTTTGCTATAGAAAAATATGGTGATCATATGCAAATACAATTACATTGTTTGGAAAAGGATACATTACCATATGATATAGGCTGACAAAGATAAAATTTAATATGTACTTGGAAAAGGGTCTTATTAGTAAGACTCATCATTCATATGTTTACTCTAGTCTATGTTTATATTGTATAGAATATCAAATTTGGTGATACTATTTGAATATGTGAGCATATGTTATATGGTTTTGATCATTGGCTAAGAGAATTGTTGCCTAGTAGTTTTCTAACGGCATTGAATATAGTGTCTAAAAGACTTTGGGCTTGAAACACTTTCCAAACGCATTAAAAGAATGGGTCACTTTATGTCACTAGAAAATGGGAATATATTATACTTAACTTTTTTTATCATCCCATTGAAATTCATTTACAATATCTTGAGCTCTGGCTATGACACACACTATAGTTAGGGTTCTTGCTTCTTGGATGAGGAAGAAATTTGGACATTCCATGATAGTTTGGTAAGGAAGTCGATGACTCATTAAATAGTGAATGAAAGGCATTGGTTTCAGTTACAATGGATATTTATGTGTATCTTTTCATTATTCTCATTTTGTTTCAAGGTTTGAAAAGTAAAAGTTTGTTACCCTGTTTCCCATTGATTGTTATATTTTCAACTATGTAACTGGTAGCCCATGTCTAATAAATATACAAACTGGTATGTATATTTATTGTATGATTAAGGGTTGGTTTTGTAAAAATCCTCATTACTGTTGTGTCTAAATATTGTTAAGCATTTGGTTCAAAAACATTTTATTAACTCATTTCGAGCTTTGCATGTTTAGTGTCTATTGGGTCAAGGGTTTCATGATCCATAACTATTGTATTTTGTTAATAAAGTTTCTCTGCAATGTTTTCCAGCATCCTCACTGCATGTGCCAAAATAAGAGCTTTGGAACAAGGTATGGACATCCATCAAAGTATAATCGAAGGGGGTTTTTTGTCAGAAATTAGTTGCAAATGCTCCAATAAAAAAAATCGCAAAATGGGGTAGCATACACATGGCATGTGATTAATTCACAAAATGGATTAATTTACAAAAAATAACTAGTCTCAATATGATTGCGGAAAAAAATTAGTTGCCCTTACCTTGCTTGTGCAGAGATCACTCCGGTGGGGGGGGCGGGGAGGCAAGACAGTCGCCGCTTGCTTCAAATTGCTTTCAAAATGAAAATGCGTTGTGTTTTTTTTTTTTAATAAAATGCTTGATGTCGTCGGAATTCCAATGAACACGGGCATTTTAAAAAAAAAAAATCAAATTTTCACACAATGCTCCTTGTCCGTCAGAAACCTCCGTTGGAATTTGACCCCAAATGTATTAGTGTCTTGATTTAACTGAATAGAAGTTGTCATCTCTATTTAAAAGCTTGAGCAAAATCCCTCTAGATCATCCCAAAAAGAATCATCCTCTAACACCTTAAACCCTGTCTCAATCTCATGTTGCTCCTTAGATGTAGGCATATCCTAGTCCTCAAAGAAGGAAAGGAGCTCATCCTGAAAAGAGAAAACAAACTCCTCATTGTTTTCCATTTTGCTAGCCATAGGGACACTGTCTGATTAGCCAACACCATGAAAATTTGTTTCCTACCAGTTTGAAAAAATAAAATCTCTCTATGCCAATAAGGCCTAAGAGGCATCCTCATTTCTACCAGTGACCCGATTAACATGATTGGACCACATAGGAACAAATTCTCCTTAGGTGCTTGAAATTGATGGATTTAGGCTATCCAAAGGCCCAGGGCCTATCCATTGGATTTTCCTTGCAAAACTAGATCTCTATTGCTAATTAACTTGAATTTCTTGTTGATACATCCCGTTGCCTTGGGATTTAAGAATCTATGTGGATGGTGGAGTAGAAGGTGTAGTAAACTGGTCTATAGATGTCAATGGTATAGGTGCCAAAGTAGGTTTCTTAGCAGGAACCTCTGGGAACAAGGGCATTGAAAGTCTTGGATCTGACTTTCCATCTTGTATTAAGCACCTTTCTGCCTTGATGGAAATGTCATAAGCTTCTAGAAGGTTATCCCCTCCCAATGACTATATCATCATAGCTATTTCACTCTCTAGAGTCCTAAGGAAGTATAAGAAGGCACAATTGGCAGATGGCCTGACCAAAACAGAGATCCTATCCCAAGTCTTCAGGAACCTGTATTTCAAGTCTACCATAAACTCATATGGGACTCTCTTGATGGTTATTAGTTGTTCAATCAGTGACAAGGGGTCACTCTTGTCTTCAAAACTCTTCCACAATCTTTCCCCTAATTCATCCCAGCTATGGATTGAACTAGAGGGAAGACCCCTAAACCACTATAGGGCTTTTCTCTTCAATGAAGAGGCAAGAAGACTCACTGCTACATTATCTTCTGTGATGTAAAAAATAGAGCAGATATTTTCTACATCTTGAATGTGCTCAATTGGGGTGATAGGGGTTTCCCTAGTAAAAAAAGATACAACCTTGAAGGCTGTTATTGCAATGTCCTTCTTTTGAGTTAGGACTAAGGGATTGCCACCATTGATGGTGACAAAAGATTGCATTGTAGGGGTTTCCATAATTTTTTGCTACTCCCTCTTCTTCTAGAATCTAAAAGTTTATACTGTCAAATAAAAATACCTCTAAAAGTTGCTCATGTTGAAACCTGATCTGAAAGGATAATTGGTCCTAAACTAGAGCCTGGATTTGATCCTTATTATCACCAAGTGCTAAATGTGATTGCCTCCAAAGGCTATACACTAAAGAGCACACTAGATATTCAAGTGTTTAGAGTGTTGGACTGCTTTTACTAGTAGATATGTTGTAGAGAGTCGTCAGGTATGTGATTTTCTACCTCCAAAGGGTCAGTTACTCATCCACACACAAATATCAACAAAGATACGACTTGTGACTATGATTTTATACTCTAGATGGTCATATATGAACTAAAAGTTGAACAACCCCACTGCACATGCCAAAAATAGTTGTCACAAAATTTTGCACCCTTGATGACCCAAGAAACCTTGGTCATCAGCCTTGTGAAAATTTGAATCAACCTCTCAAGTGTGGGACCTTACTAAATATAAGGTTGAATCTCCGGAGAATGCCAACTTCCTTTCAATCTAATGCAAAGTGTTGGACCAAACCAATAGACGAAAGCCTAATCTACTGATCTGACAAGGAAAAGGGAGAAAGACAATATGGGTAGTGAAAGAGGGGAAAGGGGGTTTGCACCTAGACTAAAACTGTGATATTCCTACCTATGACTGCACAAAAGACAAATGAAACCACTATATACATGCATATATTTTTTCCCCAATCATCCACCTAAGTGCAAGTGAATGTTATAATCTATGAAATGAGGAGAGGAACCGGCCTCAGTTCACAGTCAACATTGACAGAGGGGATCAACACAAACACCTACAGTGAAGGAAAATAGACAAGAATGTATTCAAATAATGAGGTAAGAGAAATACACACATTGTAAAGCTTGAAATTAGGAAAAATAAATAAATTTCATTAATGAGAAGGCCAAGCAATTTTTACAAGTGTGAAGAGACACAAGTCTTCTATAGAAGAAAGAGAAGAGAACATCAGTCAAAATGTTATAAAATTGCTTTTATAATTTAAGCATAACTTAGATGGTTACCATTTGAGAAAATCCTAACCCCACCTAGGTTATGTTACAAAATATCAAAGAGGAGGAGAATATTAGATCGAGGACAATCTGATAGTATGCTTCATCTAGCTCTAAGAGCATCCTCTACCACTAGAAAAAGAAGACTACCCATCAGTGAAGTAATCCCTACCAACAAGTAAGGGTGAACATACTTGTAGGGACAAAAGTCTATGTTCTACATTGAAGAGGGCATGGTGGCATCTGAAATCATCCTAGAGGGGTCACCTCTTGAGTT
Organism: Cryptomeria japonica; assembly: GCF_030272615.1. Classification (NCBI taxonomy): domain Eukaryota; kingdom Viridiplantae; phylum Streptophyta; class Pinopsida; order Cupressales; family Cupressaceae; genus Cryptomeria; species Cryptomeria japonica. The sequence goes on along the minus strand of NC_081405.1, from coordinate 616,339,040 downwards.
ATGGCATTGAAATCCAATGGTTTTAGTGAGATCAGGTGTGAAATGGCGCATTGACTGGGACCTTGAGACATCCTTGACCATTGGGTCGACAACCACCCTTCTATAGAGCATTCAAAATCCAATGACCACCACATATTCAAATGTTTGATGTCAATCTAATAGATTTGCATGAAGATGGACACGCGAGATATCTCCATGTCAGCATCCAACATGCCTAATGGAAGATTAAAACATGGTCGTCAGATTGGGCCTTTATAAAAGTCTAACGACCACAATTGGCTTACGTGGTACCCCGGGTCCACATTTAACTAGCTATGTTTGACTGCTAACGGCCCCACATACCACGTGGGATAAGGGGTAACAACCATCTCCTTTGCATTTTCTTTGTCTTCTTATCCCACGGAGCCTTATGCACTTATTTCTTACCTTGTGGGATAAACCTTCTTTGTTTCTTCCTCAATTTCTTAACCCGCGGGCCTTTTTCACTCTCTGTCCAACTTCATGACATAATCTTTCTTGAGTTTTCCATCATCATCCTTCATAGTATCTTATCCCGCGAGCTCACTTTTATCCCTCTTTATCCCCGTGGGATAAGAGTTATTTGTTTTTTCCTCCTTGTTTTCTTATCCCATGACATCCTTGTTCACTTGGCTTCACCTCATGGGATAAGCATTCTTTGATTTTGCTTTATTTTCTTATCCCATCACATCTCCCTTATCTTTCTTCTATTCCATAGGATAAGGGTCTATTTGATTTACCCTTATTTCCTTATCCTGCGGGGCCGTTGATGCCTTTGTTTTACCTCGCAGGATAAAAGAGGCTGACCCTCTTCTTACTTGGATTTTATCTCGCGAAGCCTTCATGTCTACTGTTTCACCCTACAAGATAAGGGAAGACGCATATCCACCTTAATCTTCCTTATCCCGTGGCATCATCTGTCTCTACCTTTAGCCTTATGGGATAAGGAAAAATGCCTTTCGCTTTTGTTATTTCTTGTCCCACACCATCACTTTGCCACTATTTCCCCCCCATGGGATAAAGAGGATATACTCCCTTGCCTTTGTTATTTCTTATCTCGGGAGTCATTGTTGTTGCCTTCTTAATCCCACAGGACATGCAAAAATCCCAACCGCCTTTGACTTTTCTTATCCTGTGAGACATCGTTGCTGCCCTTTTAACTCCTCAAGATAAGGGGAAACCTCTTTGTCTTATTTTTATTATCCAACGTGGTCTAGTTGTTTCCTATTTAACTCTGTGGGATAAGCATTGTTTACCTTTATTTTCTTTTACCATGGGAACACATGGGATAAGAAAGTCCTTTGTTATTTTCTTTGTCCGCTTATCCCATGAGACCTTACCCTCTGAGTCCTTAACTTACCAAAGTTGGCACAAAAAATTGCCAACAAAACCCACAAGCTAAACCAACTCCTCCCAACTAGACCAAAAAAAAGCCAAGCAAATCAACACCTGTCTCTGGAATGCAAAAACCAGTACCTCCATCTAAGCCTAAACCACCTATATCTATTAGTGGAGTAGAGAAAAGGAATAAGGAGAAATCCACAAGGTAGTATACTATAGTAGAAGAAGAGATAGAGTTGGATGAAGAGGTTAGGCAAGTGAAGAAGATTGCAACCTATGCAAGTGTAGTCCAGAAGCCTACATTCAGTGATGCTCCTCCTGCCAAGAAGGCTAAATATCCAATAGAGATATTTGGAAAGGTTAGAGCCAACAAGATGAAGAAGTCCAAAATAGATGAGGCTCTCAAAATCTTGTAGGATAGAAAGCCCATATGAAATTGTGCCTCCATTGACCTTGCAACAGTTGATTGATGAAATTTTGAAAGATGGTAATTTGAAAAAAAAAATTGTATATTATGAAAATTTTAAGTATAAAGATGAATGAGAAATAGAAGAAGCAATTGTAGAATATATGAATAAATTCAGTAAGGTATGAGTAGAATCATCTATGATTCCCAAGAGTTTGTATGAAATTTTGGATGCATGGAGACATACGACTTCACTTGAGGATGAGAGAATAAAGAAATATGTGCTTGTAAATATATCTTTAATTATTTCTAGAGATGAAGTCGCCCAGTTACTAAAAATTGCTAAGGATAGGTTCTAGAGAAAGAGGAGTGTAAATAAGCTCATGATAGGAAAGAAAGACAAGGTGGTAAAAGAAATTGGAGCAATGTTGAGACAGTTTTTAATTGAACAAAGAGTAGATTTAACTCCAACAAAATCTTCTAAAGAAAAATTTGTTCTCGAAGAGCTAGCATCAACTTCTAAACCTAAAGAGATTGCATTTATCCTAGATGTATCTATATATATTTATGGTGGACATCAAGATCAATCATCTGTTGATCTAGTTGAATAGCCTCCCATTGATGATATTGATAATCAAACAGTGGATAACTTTGGTGATGCTATTCAGGATCCTCCTAAGATAAAAATTATTGCAGAGATATAGCTGAGGAGTTAGGGGAAATGGGAAAAACCAAAGATGATGGCCATGTTGGCATATGGACACTCCAATGAGACATTGTGTGTGATTGAAGGTTTTGTCATTGATGGCAACCTTGCAATCCTATGGCACCAGCAAGACATTATACTGGCTAAGCATTACACAGGAAACCTTGCAATCCTACGGCACCGGCAAGACATTATACTGGCTAAGCATTATTCAAACAAGATAGTGCATCGACATCAGCAAGATCAATCTACACTGGCACCAGCATAGAAGATGTACACCGGCACAGAAGGAAATATGTATATCGGCACAGAGGCTGACAGGATTTTTGATATGTAATATTTTGTTTATTATTGTAAGCCGACTTGGCAAATTGTAAAATGACTCTTGTATATAAAAGAGATCATTGTAGTCATTTGTAGGATATGGATAGGAAGCATAAAATATTATAAGGTAGACCTAATGTGCGAATTGTAGGTCAAGGGTATATGTAAAGAACAAAGCAAGAACTGGTATTGAATCTGGCATTGAAGATGCTATTGCAAAGCAGTACAAATCATTGGATTTGCATAATCCTCATTGTAAGTTAGTCTGACTTCTTATTGAGCAGTGAACTCTAGGCAGTTGGCCTTCCTGCATGTGCAGGCCCCTATTGTAAGTAATATTCTCTTATTGGCCAGTAAGTGAATATTGTGGGTCACAAATCCCATCGAGGTTTTTCCCACACCGAGTTTCCTCATTAAACATCTTGTGTTATGGTGTTCTTTTCATGTGGATGTTTTTTATTCTGTTATTTGCATTAATTCTTGCATACCAGTATACTGTTACTTTATGTTCAGCATATTCCGTTTCAAGAAAATTTCATTACCGGTCAGATACTGATTCACCCCCCCCTCTCAGTATCTATGGGAACCCTAACAATTGGTATCAGATCCTGGTCCTTTATTTTCAGAAGCCTAACAGCTTGAGGAAGATCTTGACACCGGTAAAGATGGAAAATCTGATGAAGCAACTTGAAGGAGCTCTTACTGACTATGATGCAGAGAAGTTGAAAAATATCAAATTAGAAGATGATTTAAAAGCAGCTCGGGACATTATTCAGGCACTTCAAGAAAATCTTACTATTACAAGAAATAAGAGGAGAGAACTTTGTGAAAAATTGCAAAATGAGAATGCTGAAAAGGAATCACTAAATGATATGATAAGCAAATTGAAACAAGAGATCATGACAATAAAAAATGAAATGCAGGATATGACTATGAGATTTTGCAAAGAGATTGAGGATAGAAACAAGAATGAAGAAGAATTGACCAGAAGACTAAGTGATGCAGCAAATGAGAACACAAGACTTAGCTATGAAAATGACATGTTGAAGACAGATTTGATGCATACTCAGAATGACTCGAACGAACTAATGAGACAAAAAGAAATCTTGGAAAGGGAATTGGAAAATGCAAATCAACACAAAGAAAAATTCAAGAAAAGCTCAGAAGAACTTGGTACCTTATTGAAGAATCAAAAACCCAAAGGTGATACTTTTGGAATTGGATTTGAAGTTGGAGAAAGCTCTGGTACTGCAAATACCCAGGATCATAGCAAACTGGTAAGACCTTCTAATACTTACAAATTCAATGGAAAATGCTTTAACTGTAATAAATATGGTCATAGGGAAAATGAATGTAGGTCTAGGAATTATTAGAATATCAATCCTCCTACCGGTCAATGCTCCAAATGCAACAAAATTGGTCATAACTCTGAAAACTGTAGAATGAATGTAAGATGTTATATATGTGGAAGATTTGGTCATTTATCAAATAAATGTAGAACACAAACCGACATCAGTTATGGGAAAGAAATTCAGAAAAATAATGTAACTTGTTATGCATGTAACAAGATTGGTCATATTGCTAAATTTTGTAGAAGTAAAGGTACACCGGTAGATAATAGAAGTACTAGCTTGAAAGGTAAAGAAAAGGTTGAAGAGGCTAAGCAAGAATTTTCAAAGAAATGGATTAGAAAAGGTGATCTAAAAATTAGGGATACTCCTCCACTGGTTGAACCAACAAATGCTTCACCGGCAGGACAATATGATGCTCCACCGGTAGGACAGAGCAATGCTCCACTGACAGGATGTTCTTCATCAAATTGAAGAAAATTATCTTGAGGGTTTGGCAATCAAATGACACATGTGCTATTATTCCCTCGGTTAGAGAAAAGAAGTTGAAAAACATTCATTACTGGCAAATAAAGTTAAGCTAATACATTGCCGACAAGCAATTAATGTGGTAGGTAGCAGAAAAGACTTTATAAAATAAGGTTTTTGGCTCCATTTCATTTTACCATGAATTCAAACTTTCAGAGGCCGCGAAGATTTCTGAGCTAAGGCATTTCGAGCAAAGAGGCAAAGCACTTCAACAATCAATCCATCCAAGGGCAGAAAAAGGTATTTATCATCATGGCATCTTCCTCTGCACCTGAATTCATAGCAAACCCTACAGTAGTCAAAGTTATAAAATGACCTAGGCCCATGTTTCAGCTAGTTCCTGAGGTAGCTAAGAAAGATGACAACACAGGTGCTTTTTCAAAAATTCCAAAAGGTGTTGTTTATGCAGAAGACCCTAAAATGTATATTCATTGCAACATAGAGGAATTAGGTGATGAAGAAATCAAAAACATGTATAAATCTGTTATATGTGACAACTCTAGGAATGTGAAACATGAACATAAAATTGTTGAAACCCTAAGATTCACTAAAATCCTCTGCATTCTTGAATTTCCCAAGGAAGTGGTTAGGATAGTTTTAAGCAGGGTACATGGTTCATTCTTTTGGCTTGACTCAGTGCATAAAATCAAAAAGGAAGTTGTGAAAGCAGTAACAAGGTTACCTTCCATCGGTAACAGACCCGAAAAAACCAAGAAGGTCTCCAATGACTTGGTAACAAACTTAACTGGTGCAACATTTGACAAGAGATCATTGAGGGTTAATGATGTGACCGATACAAATGTTAGATTTGTTAGCATGATTCTAGGTTACAAAGCAACTCATGCTAATAGGCTTAACTTGGTTTCCAGTTTATGCATAAAGAGTGCTTATGACATGGTTAAGGACAATGTAAAAATTGATATCTGTGAATGGTTAAAGGATGAGTTAATTGACAATTTAGCAAAAATCAAGAAGGATAAGAAAGGAACCTTTAAATTTGGAAATTTACTTGTATGCTTAATGCTACATATAACCAAACAGGCTCCTAGTATAGGCAACAAGGATTTTGGATTCGACATACCGGTAGGAAAACAATTGTCTGATTTATTCAACAACATGGGTGAAAACAGAGAAAAGAATATCAATGAGTATTTTCAAGCACTAAAAGTCAGAATGAATAAAAGAATCAGACTATCATAGGAAATTGTCAACAAATACAAGGATGATATATGTTTTGTAATAAAAGAGGATGAGATCTGGATGGAAGCAGTCATCCCAAGGACAGTCTAGGTAACAAAGATGGGGTACGAAATAGATGACCACATAGTGGAAACTTATGCCAAAACACTTCTGGAAGCCCCCAATGAACCAAAGGAAGAAGTATTTGGTAGTGCTGAGACCATCGAAAGTCAAATTCAATCTAAAAAGAGAGTAAAGAAAGTTGAGGCATTTGTGAGGAAAGGAACCAGACAAGCAAAAGCCATAAAGGAAGATGTATTAAAGAAAATCGGCATAACAAAAGAAGAGTTGGCAGCCCAACATCCTGAAACTCATCTATCACCGGTAGATACTTCCTCAAAAGGAGATATGCCAGCAACTTTCAAAAGAGTTGTTAGGAAAAGAGACCCCTCACCGGTAACCACTCCTTCACCTAGAAGGACAAGACAGAAGCAACAAGCTGTGAGGTCTCCGATCAAGAAAGCCACACCTAAGAAAAAGTTGACCCCCAAAAAGAAGAAGAAGACAAACACTGACTTGGCCCCTCTTGACATATTACTGAATGAGATCATAGAGGAAGGTAAATTGAAAAACATAGGGAAAATCTATGACACCCTATCAGATGATGAGAAAGGATAAGTCGAGGAGAGTGTTATATTACACATGGACATGTATAAAAAAATTTTGATGCAAGTCCTAAATGAAATTCCTAATGAATTATATAAAAGACTTGAGGCCAGAAGGCAAGGAATAGTTGAGTTGGATAAGAAAATTAAAATAGAAAAATTACTTGAAGTATACCCGGTCAACTCACCTAAGGAAATTGATGATCTGATAGCTCAGGCCAACCAGACAGTTTTTTCCACTACACACTGGCAAATATCACTAATGGTAGGTAGAGTTACTAAAGTTTCAAAGGAAATAGAAGATGCTTGGGATACATTCTTGGTTGAAAATGAAAAACAAGAAGAATATAGGAATCCCAAGCCCATTCTAGTATATCAAAAGGACAAAGGGAAAGGTAAAGTTGGTGGACCACCAAGTATCAAGATTAGAGACAACTTACCCCCACCTCCTTTAAATACTCCATTGGTAAAAACAACAACTGCAGAAGATCAACCGGCAGCTGAGAGTATGGACACAGAGGATAATAATCTTAATCCTAAAGTCCTATATACTGTGAATGTTGATACTCAGAAAATCAACATAGTGGTAGATAAGGATACACCAGATAAATCAGGAAAAATAGAGCAACCGGTAGCAGATTCAGAGAAAAAGATGGAATCTAGAACACAAACAGAGAAACCAACAGAGTTAAAGGCTCCAGAACAGATGCCACCAGTAAGAAATGATGCAGGAAAACCAATGCTTAAAGAGACGGAGACACAAACAAACCTACTAGAGGTCAATACTAGCATGGTCACTTCCACCAGCACTTAGTTTGTTGGCTCACCATCAAATGTAACAGAGGTATTTCTTGAATCTATCAAGAAAATAACTGATTATAGCTCATAAGCTTATAAAGCGATAGATGATTCAATTCCAGTTTTGAAACCAATAGCTCCCAATTGTAATATAGCCAACAAAGATTCTTTAGGCTAGTTGGATACACTTTGTAAATATATTTCTAGAAATTTTGAGCAAACAAAGGTAGAATCTGTAAAGGAAAGTATAGAAAAAGAGAAACAAAAATTCTTTGAGGAAGGAATAAAGAAGTGTAACAAGGAATTTGACACACTTCTACTGGAATTGTGCAATTTATTGAAAGAGCACAAAACTCTGTACAAAGACACCTATAATATAAAATTTTTGACCACAGATGTAGACAAAAAGATGAGCAAGATACAGGAAGAGATCAATAAACTTGTTGATCATTTTGTTAACTCACTCGGTACATTATCAATTTTTGAGGAAAATATAACAAATTTTGAGGAAGAATTGCTCAAATTAGAAAGAGATAAAGAGAAAATAATAAACAAAGCAAAATTCTTGAGATCTAAACTAAGTCCAAGATTGGACTATTTAGCATCTCTGCGGAAGGAAATCTCAGAGGCACTAACTCAGGGAAGCAAAACATTGGTAGAGCACTTACAGCATCTCACCGGTACAGTATACAGAACTGAGACAGCAATAAAAGACAACAAGAAGTTTATGGATGGCATAAACTTAATTTTGGGAGATATTCTTTAGATAATAACTACCCAACTACAAGGTTGAGGTTATGGATTAGTACAACTATAATGTCTACTAACCTTTGTCATTGATGCCAAAGGGGGAGAGTAGTAGGATGAGAAAATTCAAAGCACAGGGATCACATGCTTAGGGGGAGCTCTCACATTTTTGGTAACATTTTTTGGTTTACACATTTTTGGACATCTTTTTGAAATTTCTCATGAGTGTTGCCATCAATGCCAAAGGGGGAGAGTGTTGAGGGGGAGAGTGTTGGCATATGAACACTCCAATGAGACATTGTGTGTGATTGAAGGTTTTGTCATTGATGGCAACCTTGCAATCCTATGGCACCAGCAAGACATTATACTGGCTAAGCATTACACAGGCAACCTTGCAATCCTATGGCACCGTCAAGACATTATACCGAAAAAGCATTATTTAAACAAAACAGTGCACCGGCATCAGCAAGATCAATCTACACCGGCACCAGCATAGAAGATGTACACTGGCACAGAGGCCGACAGGATTTTTGAGATGTAATATTTTGTTTATTATTGTAAGCTGACTTGGCAAATTGTAAAATGACTCTTGTATATAAAAGAGATCATTGTAGTCATTTGTAGGATATGGATAGGAAGCATAAAATATTATAAGGCAGACCTAATGTGCAAATTGTAGGTCAAGGGTATATGTAAAGAACAAAGCAAGAACCGCTACTGAATCTGGCATTGAAGATGCTATTGTAAAGTAGTACAGATCATTGGATTTGCATAATCCTCATTGTAAGTCAGTGTGACTTCTTATTGAGCAGTGAGCTCTAGGCAGTGGGCCTTTTTGCATGTGCAGGCCCCTATTGTAAGTAATATTCTCTTATTGGCCAGTAAGTGAATATTGTGGGTCACAAATCCCACCGAGGTTTTTCCCACACTGGGTTTCCTCTTTAAACATCTTGTGTTATGGTGTTCTTTTCATGTGGATGTTTTTGATTCTGTTATTTGCATTAATTCTTGCATACTGGTATACTGTTACTTTATGTTCTGCATATTCAGTTTCAAGAAAATTTCATTACCGGTCAGATATTGATTCACCCCCCCTCTCAGTATTTGTGGGAACCCTAATAGGCCAAGAGGATGGAAAGGATGAGATTGAAGATCCAATGAAAGAGTGAAGAGTAAATAGATAAATCTTTGACAACCCTGATAAAAGATAATGTGCCTAATAACAAAAAGTAGATTACAGTTGATGATGACCTTTCTCATGGTCCAGTAGATCTAACAACCTTATCTCTTCTTCAAGCATTAAATTTCGTGACTCTTGTGCAAATCAAGGCTAGTGAGGACTTACTCAAGTCTGCATTAGAGGAGAAAGAGGTGATATTTTTGGGCACTGTGGCTTTGGAAAAAGTTTTGCTTGACTTTAAGAAGATTGCAAATGACTGACCATCTAGTAAGCTAAAGGATATGTTGAATAAAATTGAATCTGATTTTGTATCATTAGAGAAGGCGATTGACATAAAGGTTTTGAATAAATTTAATGAGATGAGACTTCAAAAGTATCTGAAGGCAACTAAATATGATAGAGAAGTTTTCAATACTGCAGTGAAGAGTGTCGATGATGAATCAAGTAAAGGAGGTAAAATATTTAAATCATGTCTATTTTTGCCCATTTGTTGCAGATATTGATAAGCAAATAAGAGATCTTGAGGGTAAATTAGCCAATATTGGTCTTTCTTTTTCTCCTCATTCATGTTTTCCTAGTTCCCTTGAAGCCCAAATAATGGATTTTACTGACAAAATAAAGGGATTCAATAAAAATAAGGACAAATGTTGAGTAGAGTAGGAGAACTAAGAAGTCTGATTACTCCCCGGATGGACACCTTGCTCGGAGCTCAACATAATGTAGTCAATGCACTAGGTAAATTGGTGCCATCTGATCTCAAAGGAGTTGAAGTGCTTGCATATATTTTCAGTGCTCTGATTAATATTTTAGATTGATTTATGAGAGAATGGAATGTGTACCTCCAATACCTGAAGATTACCTATGTAGATAATTTTAAATTCATGTAAATTATTGCATTCTTTTGTACATACGTTTTGGTGGATTCTTACACTTTTCCATTGATGTCAAAGGGGGAGAGAGTTGGAGAGAGAAGTGAAAAAAGATGCTTATTCTTAGGGGGAGTCTGTCTTAGTTGAGTGTATAGATTTCAGATTGTCAGATTGTTTGCAGTTTTTGGAACTTTAGAACACTTATCATTTTTCATAGTTTTGACACTGTTTCCATCAATGTGAAAGGGGGAGATTGTTGGAATTTGTTGTTGTTCTGGTGATTCTTTGGTGAATATTGGTGATATCCGATGCATTTAGATTCTTAGAAGTTGTTATTGATGGAAACTTGGCCTGTTGTTTACATTCAGTATGGAGTTTTGGTTCAATTCTAATAGCATTACTCTATGTACAATCTTGGTGAGCATTTATCATTTTCGGTGAAGCATATTTTGGTTTTGGTGATGAGGGTTAGTTGGTTGAGTATGAGAAGAATATTATCATGGATTATTATTTTCTGATGATGAATTTTTAGCATGTTATAAGATTTGGGATTCAATTGAGAAGTAAAATAGGGTTATCTTCATTTTCTATGGTTTAACGTGTGGACCGGATTCCTTGAGTTGATTCTGGTGGTTATTGGCAAGTTTGATTTGATTGGACCTGTTGGTTTCCAAATTGGTTTTTATGCTTTGAAATCCACCAATACACTCAATCCAATTTCTATGAAGAAATCAACTTCAATTGTGGAAACTATCATAAGGACTAGACCAACTACGACAAGGATTCTACAAATCCTTCTATGTTTCAGGCTCTACAAAACCTGAGAGGGTAATACCCTTAGTGAATTTCTTGATCTTCACAACACTCAAAGATTCACTAAAACAAAGCATATTATCTCATAAGCCGACTCAACAACAGGGGCAATTCTCAAGGATGGCAAATCCTTCAGTGATGCTCAACCTAACTAGAGCATGAGATGGATAAGATAAACAACAACAGACATGAAATGTAAGGTATTACGATAATCAAAAAGTTATAGCTATTCATTGGTGAATTTGAAACAAGTCTGATATTTAAAGACATTTACAAGCAGTGATTAGTGCCTTACTCCATTAGGTACCTGAAGATACAAAATGTAAACTAAAAACATGATAGAGTATTATCTAATAGCATAAGATATAAGATAATACTGCCTTGCAGTATTATCTCATTTGCAATCCCAACCCAAACTTCTTATCTAAATCCCTGCATAAGCCTTATCACTCTGTAATTCCACTCAAGCATTTAATCGACTCCTTAGGTCAAAGCATGAAATGAAAAATTACATACATCATAATAATGCAACAAATGAAAAAACCCTTGATTCTATTCATTTGAAAGATGACAAAATTATACATTGGAGAGAAATAGATTAGAATTTTATTTCTATTGAATAAAATTACTAGTTCTGTCACAAAATGAAATTTATATATAACTCCTTCAAGAACCTACAAAAACTAGAAATTTTGAACCCTCTAAAGACTCCCCAAATCTGAACCCATCTAATGGCCTTGATTCCCTTTTTTATAGAAGAAAAGGGAGTAACAAGCTTCAAGCCAAGAGACACATGCCAATATTAGACTTACTCTTAGCAATTAGGTCTAAAAGGCCATATGCGATTCTGTTACAACAATATTTCATATCCATGCGTTGGTACCCATGAATTAGAATTTTTAACTAAAAATTGGTAGAAGTGAAAATGATTGACCCATGGCATTATCACCCTAATGCCTTCTAATGGAATGTGAGATGTTACCTTATGTTCAACAGAGAATTTCCCTTCTTGGAAGGGATACTGGGTCTCGAGCCTTTATGCCCAAGATCAAAGAAAGTGAAAGGAGCAGCTTAAGGGGAAACATAATATGTTGGGGAGGGGTTGTAAATTTCATGCAGTCATAGAGATGACTGGGTGCCACTCCCCACCCAAACAAATCTGTCTTGCATTCCTCTGCAAGCTCCTTCTTCAAACCCCCTACCACCAAGTGACAGAGAAGAAGCAGAGGTTGTTCCATGCAAGGCCCTTCTTTATAAGAAAAGGCTTTCACACCCCCTCTGGCAATCTTTCTCACTTTCACAACCCCTCTGGAAATAAACACAGTCACATAGAAGAAAAACATCAATCCGGTATAATAAAGCACACAAAAACTCCATGCATGATCCTTCTCAAACATCATCTTCCCTATTGAGGAAAGAGTTGCTCCAAGAAAATGAAAAGGCTTATTTTCTCTTCTACCAATTTAGTCACCACCCTATTGTATTTATAATAAAATACACCTCATCTAGTGATGCTCATTCACATGAAAAATCATCATTTTTGTGCCTTCAACTCAACCTACTTGCTATGGATTCTAGAAGTCATGCCTATCAAATCCACTACCTCCTGCTAAGGCTCATCGTAAACGAATTATTTTTTTCTAATCTTATTCTTCTTTGATGTACAACTTTTACATTAGAATCCTTGACACAAGCAACCTCTGATATCTCAGAGAAACCCATGATCTCCACCTTTAGCTCAGAAGTTATCAAACTCTTTCATGCCTTTGAGACATCGTCATTTCTTTTGAAATAAATCATGACATAGTAGAAACCTTCAAACTAGTCTCTCGGGAATGATTAGACATCCAAGTGTCTCGACTTATCCTTTTGTTTATTTTATCTTTTCTATTTGTTTTATCTATTCTCATGCAGGGGACAAATAATACCTTTGATTACCTTTTAAAATCAGTTTGAAACTCTGTCGTAGACTTTGCCAAACTTGGCAAATCAAATGATCACTAATGGTCAATCTGGCATTGACCTTCCATCATGGCTTGTGGTCCCATTAAAAATATGACGTAGCAGTGCCATACTCACATCCTAGCCTAACACTATCAGCAACCCCACCGTCAGTCTTCTTTGTCAGCCCAGGACATGTGGCATCATCTCGCGGTATCATGGCCCATAAAATTCTTGCCTCTTCCTTCACAAGGTCATGAGGTATGTTGTATCTGTTCTCTCTTTACCTTGCAGCCATGATGCCTACCAACCTTTACAAATTAAAAATTGAGCACCTTTTCACCTAGATTATAACATCATTGTCGATTTGAAATACGTGCATATTGATGAAACCATTAGTAATCCGGTCTTTACCTCTTGAGTACTGATAATATGAGGATTTTGAATAGTCAAAACATCAGCTTACCCTTCTCCTCCAAGGAAATGTGGCATCATCTCATGGTACTGCGGTCCTTATCTTCCCTGCACTTTCATCCGCGATGCTGCGCGAACTATAGGATCATTTTTTGCCTTTATCCACCGGCCAAAGTATTTAACATTTGACTTTGGAAAAATATAAAGCGGTTGGCCAAAAAACAACTTAATGCATAGGAAATACAATGGCCCCACCAACGGTAACCGACCCTTGGCTTAAGTGAAAAAAAGGTAATGACAAAATATAATAGGCTTAGGGTTTTTCTTTTACAAGACTTAATCAAAAATTCACAAACCTTAAACCCTAGACCTTGAACTTTGATAGAGGGCAAAATAAATCCAAAAAGACCAATATTTTGACTCAAATATGAAAATTCTTATGAGTCATTTTTAGGACTATCACTGGTTCAGACCACTTGTAGAGTAGACCAAAAAGAAATTACTTGGCCAGGGAAACTTCAATAGAAAGTAAACTACACTACATATGTACAAAACCTAACTAATGCTCATGGATAATAACTACTTTAAGAAAAGTAAAGCTTCAAGGAATGTCCACGAGCAAGAAATTCAAGAGGGAAATGATAACTATTCCATTGGCAATAGAGTCAGAAAAGATTACTCTACCCCAAGTTACTTGTGGCCTGAAGATCAAACCACATGTGATGTTCCTAGTCAATCTATCAAAATCAACCAATACTTTCCTCTGTCATAAACATGGTTTTCCTCTTAAGGCATTAAAAACAATATAATAACATAGTTGGAGTGCAATTGACCAAACCTATTGGCATGTTTTGTCCAACTACCATGCTTAAAATTATCATTGTGCTCATTGTCAAACCTCTAAAACTTATGCAATGATTGAAAATATTTGTTACCTTGTAACATAAATGTGTTGTGCTGAACATAACATATATCCTTACTGAAACCAATACCATGTTTTGTATTAACATCATTTAGCTGAAGAAAAAAAACTTATATTCTTGCACACAACTAAGAAAATAGGCTCGGTTTAAACCATTACTCTGCTCATCGAAAAAGGAACTCCCAAAAGAATCCACTCTCCTACTATTCATAATAAGAAAACTGCTATCAAGAGGAGGAAAAGGATCACAACTAATCCTCTCATGTAACTGCAAATCATCAAGTTGAAGAAAAAAATCATCCTCTTGCTCTGAATCCCATTTCATGTCAAAAATATCAACAACAAAGGGAAACTCATCATCCTCACTCAACATCAATTCAGATATCACATCCTGGTCTTCATAATTTTCTATTTCACAAGTTGATGTAGTAATGTCCAGACTTTCAATTGTTTCTTCATACAAAGGGTTAAGAAGCATATGAAAGCCCTTCTCAAAAACATTATGGAAAAGCACTAACTGATCCATATATGCATCCTAATCAAAAAATGCATTAAATTTTTCACTAAAACCACTGTCCATCTCAATCAAGAACCAAGGAGTCACAATCTAAACTAAAACAACTCCCAGCATTATAATCCTCACAATACAAATTCTCAATGTCATGATCCTCATAAGCTTCAAAAAAGTTATTGTGACTATTTTCACCCTCTTGAACTACATCCTTCTCAACCATAAAGGGCCAATTCAAGGACATTTTGGTAATGGGAACACTAAAACACAATCTGATTCTCAGTGCGAAAATTGGATTGTAATGAAACAAGTTCTTCATTGGTACACACCATGCACTTTCTATCTCACAAGCATCATCAACTAAAAATGGTTGCATCTTACTATGCAAGTTCTCATCGTCACACATAATTTATTCATGTGAGAATGAATCAATGTCATCAAAATCTTGTACACCGTATGTAAATTTTCAATTCTTCTTCATACAAGCTATTAGATTCACCTGAATCATAAGACTGCAGAAGGGCCTTTTGTGTGTTTTCTTCACTGGAAACACTAATGCTCCTAGCACATGGTACAATGACTAAACTTACCTCTATTTCTTTATCAATTAGGTCATATAATTTCCCATCAACCTTCTCTTCAATATTATGAGGAATAACCACTATCTGGGACAAGTTCTCTTCACTCACAGTTTTGTTCAAATCATTGGTCATAATAGGGTTAATGTATTTATAGTGATGTAGATGCTTTGACATTTATCTTCATCTTTTGGCTCATACCTTTCTTCAACATCTAATGTCTTGGGATAGCATACGCTTGTAGATAAATAATCCTTAGGGATTCCATATTTCAATTTGTTTTCAATGTCCACTGTTGTCCTATAAGCCTGATGCAAGGTTTTGGGATCCTTGTCTCTCTGTAAATAACTCACTTCCTCATCCAATACAGCTAGGTAAACAACTAAGCACACTGCATCATTTGGTCTATAGCTTCTAGGAATGTTAGCCAACGTTTTTGCAAATCTGAGATTGAAAACAAGGACTAAATCATCTTCTTCCTTTTGAATATTCATGAATCTTTTTATAATTGAACCTGGATCAACTCTTTGACCAAATTGTTCCATGAATGTTGGCTTTAGTTCATCCCATGAAGAGATAGAACATGCTAGTAAATATGAAAACACCCTGCTGACCTATGTCAAAATCTCCCATCAAAACAGAAAACTCTTCCACTTGTTTTTCAGTAGACTCAAAATTTGAACCATTGAACTTTGGAATCTCTTTTCTAATCTTAGGAAGTATAACATTTGGGAACTCATGTACATGGCAGAAATCAAGAGATAAATACCTCTGAACATTAAAACCTCTTCTATTACATGATTGTGCCAACCCATAAGATGTGGCCGCACAAGAACTCATATGTGGGTGCAAAGATTCAAACACCCTTAACATTATTTATTACACTTCCTTTGAAACACAAGATCTCAAAATTTTACAATATGCATTTTAAAAATAAAATGTTAAGATCTTCACACTTGAAACATAAATCCCACAATATACTTCTTTTAATTAATGCAATGACAAAATCTAGAAGTATGATGAGACTGATTTTATCTTTTCCCTAATTCAGTGTTGAAATCACTTGAAGGGAACACTAAAAATCTTTAGACAATATTTATGATAAATACTTGGAGTTTGTAGTAGTTGTTGTCTTCTTTAACTGGGGATTTGAAAAATCACCTTCAATTGTTTAAATCTTTAACATCGATCTCTAATAGAGTTTCCACCTCCTTGCGGAGGACAAGTATTTGAATAATTGGAATTTCTTCATAGGTCAAATTTATTTCAAAACTAGCACTACAACACCTCCTTATCATCATATGGATTCCATCCTCAACGTATCAGGGTACTTCATCATCAGAGCTCAAATCTGCTTCATCTCTATTTCAAATTCTTTGGTTCTTCCTCAGTTCTTCTTCAAATAATGCACACTTCTGTAGAGATCTCAGAGTTGCCACTCACAACTTGTGAAGTATTATGAAATAATCTTGAAAAATGGACAAATCTAGACAAAATTTACATTGAAAGATGAATTACAACCGATTCTCTAGCAACATTTATGAGAATTGAATCAACTGACAAGGGAAAAATTAAGAAGCTCATGACCCTTATAACACAAAATGATTTGGGTCCTATGATGCGGGAGCAAAGCTCAACCATCAAATCAAAGAAAGACATGGAAAACTCTATGACTCAGATGGGTCACTGTATAAATTGATTACAGCTCAATGGGACAATTATTTCCTAGAAGAGTCACCATTTTTGTTGGTGACTCAGATGGGACAATATCAACTATATATTAAGCCAATCTTTTATAACTAGAGATTTTCCATAGTTCATTCCCCAACAGAGTCGTCATTTTGTTGGTTACCAAATCGGGTTTTATGCTTTTAAATCCACCAATACACTCAATCCAATTTCTATGAAGAAGTCAACTTCAATTGTGGAAACTATCATAAGGAGCAAACCAACTGCCACAAGGATTCTGCAAATCCTTCTATGATTCAAGCTCTCAAAAACCTGGGAGGGTAATCCCTTTACTAAATTTATTGATCTTTGCACCACACTCAAATATTCTCTAAAACAAAGCAGATTATCTCATAAGCTGACTCAACAACAGGGAGAATGCTCGAGGATGACAAATCCTTCAGTGATCCTCAAACTAACTAGAGCATGAGATGGGTAAGATAAACAATAGTAGACATGAAATGTAAGGTATTATGATAATAAACAAGTTATATTGATTCATCAATGAATTTCAAACAAGATTGATATTCAAAGATAGTTACAAGCAGTGATCAGTGTCTTACTCCATTAGGTACCTGAAGATACAAAATTTAGACTAAAAAAGTGACAAAATTTTATCTAATAGTATAAGATCTAAGATAATACTTCCTTATAGTATATCTCATTTGCAATCCAAACCCAAACTGCTTATCTAAATCCTTGCACAAGCCCTATCACTCTATAATTCCACCCCAGCATTTAATCAACCCCCAAGGTAAAAGCATGAAATCAAAAATTACATACATCATAACAATGCAACAAATGATCCAAGGGGTTGAGCTTAATTGGTTAAAACACTGGGTTCTGACTATGGAGACCCAGGTTCAATTCCCAATAGGGACATCTGAAGTGGAATTCTAAGATGTGACTCTTGGCCTTCCATTGGATGGGGAAGGTCTTGGGGTCAATCAAATCAAACATAATAATAATAATAATTCAAAGATATGTAATGGGGATGGGACCCCCTACTGTGTCCCCATTCGTTCATAGCTCCAGTCAAAAGATATTCACACTTCGGCCAATTACTTATGAAAAAAACAAAAAAACAAAAACAATGCAACAAATGAAAAAAACCTTGATTCTATTCATTTGAAAGATGACAAAATTATACACTGGACATAAATAGATCCAAATTTTATTTCTATTGAATAAAATTACTACTTGTGTCACATAATAAAATTTACATATAACTCCTTCATGAACCTGCAAAAACTAGACACTAGACTCTTTTCATTTTCTCTATAAATGACTTTAAAGCTTGCTCGCTTCACCTAGACTCACTATTTGAATTAGACAAGGAAACCCCAAGGAACTAGAAATTTTGAACCCTCTAGAGACTCCCCCAATCCGAACCCTTCTAATGGACTTGATTTCTCTTTTTATATAAGAGAAGGGAACAATAAGCTTTAGGCCAAGAGACACGCGTCAACACCAGGCTTACTCTCAACAATTAGGCCTAAATGACCATATGCGATTTTGTTAAAATAATATTTCATATCTATGCGCTGTCACCCGTGAATCAAAATTTTCAACTGAAAATTGGTAGAAGAAAAAGTTCTTGAGCCATTCCATTATCACCCTAATGCCTTCAAATGGAGGGTGAGATGTTACGTTCTGTTCAACAGAGCATTTCCCTTCTCGGAAGGGATATTGGGTGTTGACAAGAAGAAAAGTTGCCTCTAAAATAGAAGAGGATCTCAAGCCTTCATGCCTAGGATCAGAGAAAGCGGAAGGAGGAACTTAATGGGAAACATAATATGTTAGGGAGGGGTTGTAGCTTTCATGTAGTCACAGAGATGACTGGTTGCCACTCCCCACCCAAATAAATCCATCTTTCATTCCTCTGCGGGCTCCTTCTTTGAACCCTCTACCACCAAGTGATAGAGTAGAAGCAGAGGTTGTGCCATGCATGGCCCTTCTTTATAAGAAAAGTCTTTCACTCCCCCTCTAGCAATAAACACTCTCACATAGAAGAAAAAGACCCATCCAGTATCATAGAGCACACAACAACTCCATGCATGATGCTACTCAAACATCGTCTTCCCTGCTGATGAAAGAGATAATCTCAGAAAATGAAAAAGATTCTTTTCTCTTCTACGAATTTAGTCACCACCCTACTGTATTTATAATAAAAAACATCTCATCTGGTGATACTCATTTACGTGAAAAATCATCATTTTGGCACCTTCAACTCAACCTGCCAACTATGGATTCTAGAAGTCATGCCTATCAAATCCACTACCTCCTGCTATGGCTCATCTTACACGAATGATTTTGTTATGATCTTATTCTTCTTTATTGTACAAATTCTACTTCAGAATCCTTGACATGAGCAACCTTTTATATGTTAGAGAAATCCATGATCTCCACCTTTAGCTCAAAACTTATCAAACCCTTTCATGCCTTTGAGATATTGTCCTTTGTTGTCAAATCAATCCCGACTTAGTAGAAACCTTCAAACTAGTCTCTCAGGAATGAGTCAAAATCCAAGTGTCCCAACTTGTTGCTATCTTGTTCCAAGTCGACAAGCCTATATTCTATTTGTTCTATCTTTTCCCACGTAGGTGACAAATAATACCTTTGATTACGTTTTAAAATTCGTTTGAAACTTTGTCGTAGATCTTGCCCAGCTTGGCAAATCAAATGATCACTTTTGGTAAATATGGCATTGAACTTCTATCATGGCTTGTGGACCAATTAAACATGTGTCGTAGTAGTGCTATACTCACCTCCTAGCCTAACACTATCAGCAACCCCACCGTCGGTCTTCTTGGTCAGCCTAGGACACATGGCATCATCTCGTGGTGTGGCAACCCATTAAATTATTGCAGCTTCCTTCACTGGGTCATGAGGCATGTTGGATCTATTCTCTCTTTACCTTGCAGCCACGATGACCACCAACCTTTGCAGATTAAAAATTGAGCACCATTTCACCCATTTTATAACATCACCATTGATTTAAAACACATGCAAATTGATGGAACCATTAGTAATCTAGTCTTTACCTCTTGAGAATCATAATAGGAGGATTTTAAATAGTCAAACCACTCGCTTACCCTTCTCCATTGAGGACACGTGGCATCATCTTGTAGTGTTGTAATCCTTATCTTCCGTGCACTTTTATCTGTGAGGCTGCACAAACCGTAGGATCTTTTCTGCCTTTATCCACCGGCCGAAGTATTTAAAATTTGGACTTAGGAAAATATAAAGGGGTCGGCTGAAAACAACTTAATGCTTAGGAAATAAAATGGCCCATCCAACAGTAACCGACCCTTGGCATAAGTGAAAAAAAGGTAACAACGGAATATAACAGGCTTAGGGTTTTTGTTTTACAAGACTTAATCAAAAACTCACAAACCCTAAACCCTATACCTTGAACTTTGACAAAGGGCAAAATAAATCCAAAATGACCAATATTTTGACTCAAACATGAAAATTGTTGTGCAGTCTTTTTTAGGGCTATTAGTTCTGACTTATGAGGATTTTTTGATCATGTTTCTTAGATCCGGAATATGTTTTGGAAAATATTTGAGCCGACTTGTAGCACTACACGTTTCATATTTTTGATATTCTGTGAAGCCGACTTGTGTGAAATTAATTTTTCTAAGTGTGGATATATAAGATCAATTGGGATAAATATTTTTGGTGATGATATGACATGTGTGATGACTTTGGAGAGATTGAGCATAGTTTCATGTGCACCTTGAGTTTTGTTGATCCGGTAATCATTTGTAGGGTTGAATAGAGTAGTTTATCATAGCAGTGCATTTTATCACTCTATTCCTAACTAGAACCATAATTTGGCATAGTCAGATGCTTCTAATCATTTCATCTATCATTGTAATCATTTTATATTAGCGTGTAAGGCAGTGAGCCTACCTTCGGGATTGTAGCCGTATTTTTGTATATGGGCAGTGAGCTCTAGGAAGTGTGCCTAAATGCAAGTGCATTCCCCTTTTTTAATATTGTTTTTCTACTGGCCATAGTGGAATAATATTTTGGGTTCAAATCCCACCATGGTTTTTCTCTTTCTGGGTTTCCACGTAAAAATATTGGTGTTATGGTTTTGTGCCTGATTGCCTTATGTTTCTACATTTTGGTTTCTTATTTGTGTATCTAGATGATTAAGAATCAGATTAAAAAATTTATAAATACTAGACCACTAATTCACCCCCCTCTTGGTGTTCATTGATTCCAACAGAATTATGGCGACAGGGAAGACGGATTTCGATCGAAGGAAAATATTGGATTTGCAAAACAAAGGGAATAGTGGTAAGAGGCAAAGTGTGGGTATGAAACAAGCAAAGAGAGGAGAAGAGGATAAGAGATTGGAAGATCTAATTGAAGATCCAGAAATGTCAGGAGGGAAGAAGTTTGCAAACAAAGAAGACATTTGGATCAAAAGTGAGCATGGGGTTTATATCCCAAATCCTTTTCGATATTCATGAGTTGTCTCTCATGTAACATCTTTTTCTACATGTGGTGTCTAATGCAGGAGCATCTCCATTCAATGAGCAATCTTGCATCAAGCAAAAATATTTGCTTTCAGATTTGTTCTTGTTCTATGTTGTAGTTTCTATGTTTCTTTCAGAATTTTCTGGTAGTTGTTCCTTTTCTATTGTGGATCAAATTGTTGCATTCCAGACTGGTTCTTATTTCTTGTCCATGATTTTTAGTTTATTTGGATTCTTTTCCGGTAAGTTATCACTTCTGAATTGTTTGTTTCTTAGTTCCCAGAGCATTTTTGAGCTTAACGGATAGTTGGAGATTTCTTCTTGTGCGGAGTGATTTATTGGCTAGTGGATCTATTTGGTACCATGTTCGATGTTCCTTGTCCCTTGGCCAACCTTCCTTGATGCTCCGAACTTTATTTTCATTCTTGGTGGAGGAGATCTTTATGTTTGGGGCCAACCTATTTTGCATGTTTCATTTCCCTGTTTTGGAGAATGTGATCTTTTGTGGTGGACTCGAATGTGTTCTAGATGATATATTTATTGATGTATTTAATATTTACAAGGGAGGAAGTAGATATAGAGGTAGATAAGAAGAAATGTGATAATTAAGTTTCATGATTTGTAATTTGGAGATCCCGATGATTGTAATATAGAATATGATGTAACTGGTCTTGCAAGAATGTTTTGATTTCCGGATGTTGTCGACTGATTTATGATGAATATATGATGTTGCGGATGTCTCTGATTGCATTTTCTATATTTTGTGTTTGTGCTTCTATTGTATTACTATTGTTGCATGATCTAGATTGTTCTCTTTGAGGGCCCTCTGGACCATGGTAACCTTAGAAGGGAGCTTCGACTCTATTGAAGAACTCGAATCAGAGTCACTAGGGAGGACAATGAGATGGAAAATCTCAACGTCCTTCCATGAAGTGGGAGATAAGTGTGAGTGAGGCACCGACAAGCAAGATGAGGCAAGATGTCTTTTACAAAAGAAGTTCCTATAGTGAAATGAGAGCCCTTCATAACCCACACACTAGTACCACTAAAGATCACCATCCTTAAGAAAAATCTCAAACAAAAGTGGCTTGGAGAGATCTAGGTCAACCAGGATATATGCAAATGAGGTGTTTGAGAAGAGATTGGTATTGGTATCAAATTTAAAAAAGAGGTCAAGAATGTTACCAATAGAATCAAAGGTAGGTTAGCACTAGAAGTGAAGGAGGAGGTGTCGGAGATTGACCCACATAGGTGAGACTTAAACAGTGTTTGTAAAAGGATTGAATGAAGCAATCTAGAGACATAGAGCTAAGGGATGGGAATCTCAAAACCAATGGCACTATGATTGAATAACTTATTTATCCTCTGCTTAATCAAAGCAAAAAACTTTAAAAACCCTAATAACAAGGGTAAATTTCTAAGTTACTAGACACCAAAGGATTCTAGTGGGTTGAGATCTAAGATTGGATTGTCTGAAGATATGGCCAAAGACAATTGAAATGGCTGATAAGAGCATATATTATTGAAGTATGCAATGCAATCCAAAACCTCCCTGCCAAGGATCACCTCTAAGATCATGGAAGTATAGGGAAGGCATTTCATCAAAGGAGTCAAAGAGCTTGTACTAGGTTTCCTGAGCTAGATTGCAAATGAACCCTTAAAAGGGGAGTTTACTAAAGAATTCACTATTCAAGCATCGGGCTGGGTATTCTGTGGGGTGGGCATATCAGAAGTATCCATCACAAGTTGGTAGACTAGTGAGCCTTACTCAGAAGAGTCATTAGTAGGGGAGATGTTCCAACTTGCCCCAAGTGGGATAGTGGACTTTGAATTTTGGGAGCTAGAGTCCATGTGTAGGAGAATCTCTTTAACGTTGTTATATATAATAATGTGTTGCTTTTATAAGAACAAATATCTTTTTCATGTTGAACTATTGGTCAATTTTCATCATCTATATTAAAGTTAGAAATATAAAAGATTTATCGTTACTAATAGCTATTTGGGTCCATATAGGCTGGATATAAGATATATTTTACACAAAAATATGATATTCTACTAGACATTCTAGGACTCTTTCTACTAGACATTTGTTGAATATTTAAAAAGTCATTTTTAGGACACTACTTACTAAACATTGTATTATGATGAGTTGTATGTTGAGTGACACTCCCAAACCTTAATTGCAGATATATTAGTGTCCAATCTACATTTCTAGAAAAGAAAGGTATTCTGATATTACGTGTAATGGCTACATGTTGACAATGTTAGACGACACGACTAATGGTTCCTCTTCCCTATGTGTCACATTTTCAATAAAATATTAAAGTAAATGTCTTATGGGATCTTTCTACACATTATCCATTTAATAGTTTTTTGTTTAAAAACAATATTCACAATGGTGATGCAATAAAGAACACATGACACAACAAGTCTATATGCTATTCCATCTTTGTGCATTCCCTTCTCTCTATTATGTTCACTCTTTTTGTTGTTTTCAATCCATTTTGTTCATAATTTTCTTTGTACTTTTTATTTCTTTTTAAGTCTAGAAGTGTTAAAGAAAACTACAACTATATCAAAGAAATTTAGGTTGTTGCGGAGAAAAAGTTTGCCCAATTTTTGTTGCTGGAATACGCTAGTACGTCATGACCTGCATTATTTGTATTACCACTTACAAAATTAATTTGGTGAGGCCGTCGACATAAAAAGATAAGAAACGTCACATCATTAAAAAACCTAGGACGAAGAGCTTATCTGAATAGTTTAAATGGTGTTATAGAGAAAATAATGGCAGTCGAGATCAATTAGTATCACGAATGTCAATAGATAAGATGTTTCATCATTATCCATATGAAAATCCCAGAGATTTGTGACCAGCCACAATTTGATGGAGAAATTATCATGCTTCTGGGAAGAGAGACTCGCAACATAGTCAGTGACAGCAGGGGGGGGGAACTCCAACTATGTAACCAAGTGTAGAGAAAATCAAAGAGGCCTTAAAAGAAATATCTTTCTTTGTGGCTAATATATATTCCGTACCTTTCGTATTGATTATTTCGCTGACTCGAATACATATAATTTTGTTGGATGGGCTCCTACCGACAATCGACTCTGATGTTGAGCCCTTCGATTTATGCTTCCACTTTTTTTGCTCAACGATAGGAATGCAGGTCTCCAAGGGTTAGGTTCCAACGAGCAGGGGACAGTTTGCAGTCGATGTGGAATGAAAACATGAGAACACTTTAGAAACTTTTGCAAGGGTGGGTATGCAAGTTCTTTCCATTAATTATGAAATAATTAGGAGTGAATGGGTATTATTGATTGGTGGAAAGGAAAGTCTATAATCTTTCATTGTCAGTCAAGGAAATTTGTAGATCCTTTATTCAAGGGGTCAAGTTTAGAACAATTTGTATTTTGAATATAGAACAGGATTACCAACTAAAGTCAATTGTTGATACATTCATATAGCATTCGAATAAATTTCTGATGTCAACACTAAAGAATAACATTATAAAATAAAGTAGTGCAAGATAAAGAATGTGTAATAAATAAATATCTATGTTAATTTACCAGAAAGTTAGCTATTAGCTAGTTGTTAGGTGGTTTGGATAGTTAATAGGATGACTCGTCATATAAAATTATTGAATTTTATAAGCAAGATGACAAAGTACAAAATGATTGATTGATTTATTGTATTGGAGCATCAACGTCTTCATCTTTGTTACATTTTCAATATTATCTGACACTTACCATATCAAAAAGAGATTGTGAAATCATAATCATTTTCTATTAGGTAAAAAGGGTTTTTAAAAGATCCCAACGCTTCTAAAACGCTATAGAAAGATGGGACAAGAAACACAACATGAGTAAACAACAAAATATGTGAAGAAAAATTACAAAGATAAACAACGTCAAGAAAGAATGTGATGCAGGAGCATCCCCGGTTCATAGAAATCTTGCATCAAACAAAAACATGTTCTTTTTATTTTGCTTTCTATTTGCAGTTTCAACTTTTCTTTTTGTGTGTCTCGGTTTTGGCTCACCGAATCCTGTGGAGTTGGATTCTACTTGAAGACTTGATCATCATTCTTATTTCTGGACCGCATCACATTTGGATCATTTTTTAGCAAGATATCGCTATCGGTTTCCTTGATAGTTTCTTGTTACCGGTTGCCTTGACCTATTTTGGTGATCTGCCGGAACCCCTTCTGAATCTTGTAGATACTTGGGCATTGATTACGATGTTCCTTGGCATGTGGATGACCTTTTCCCGCGATCTACACTTCATCCTTTGGATTTTTCAGAGGAATCTGTTGGTGGAGGCAGACCTTGTTGGTTTTACAGGTTAGGCCTTGTTCTTCGGGTTTTTATCCCTTTTTGGGTCGACCGGATTCTTTGGATCATATATATAATTGTACTTGAGCATTAGAATGTAATCAATCTAAGAATGAAGCAGTGAGACTGTGCATAGAAGATAGATCTTAAGATTGAAGGTCCTAGTTGTGACCTATTCAGTATGTTTTAGAAGGCATGTGAGCCAGTTATGCTGTAACCCGGTTGTTACCGGTTGATTGTAATCAATTTTCATGTTATAAGACAATATGTTCTGCATTGCCTCCATCATATTTTTGTGTTTACTCTTGTTGACCGGTTTGGATTGATCTCTTTGAGGTCCCTCCTCACCGGTGACTGCTTCAAAATGCAATATAACATAAATATATTATTCAACTCTCAAGCCCTTGACCTAGGTGTGGGATTGAGAAAAATGTTGTAGAAGACCATTTCTAGGTAGTGAGAGGGAGACAAAGTCAGATAAGCCAACTACTAAGAAGCCACTACACCTACTAGAGGATAGACACATAGTCATGTAAGCCAACTACTAAGAAACCACTACACATGCTAGAGGAGACATAGTAAAATAGCCCTCAAAAGGAGGGGTGGGATCCGAGGAGGAAGAAGTAGGTAACAAAGTACAGGAAGGGTTTGTCTTCTTAACATTAGTATGGGGTTCCATGGGATTTAAATATTAAATACCCTAAACCACATCCATAGTTAGATGTTCACGTTAATAATTCTTCTATCAAGATGAAGAATATGTGATCTTAGATCTTGGACTGTCAAAACATTTCCTTTAAAAAGTTATTACATGCATTGGAAATAGATGCCTTCATAATCTAATACTTCACTCCAAGAATGATCACTAAAAGGAAATCTTGGATATTGTTGTTGCTAGGATATGTTGTTGTCATTGATGTCAACATATTCCTATGTTCTGGTATTCCGGTGATTGCGGAGAATTGAATTGATTTGGTTGAGTTGTGGATTTCAGTACGCAAAACCACTCTTCTGTGTTTTGTGGTTGGTATAGTCTGGTATTTGATCCGGTGTACTCTAGTATGATCATATCTTTGGTTGTAGATTTGGGAGAGTGTTTTGGATGTTCATGTGTATCTTGATTTCAGATTGTTCATGATTTGGTGCTCCGCAAGTCGTCTTTCTAGTCTGAATTGCTCCTAATTAGTGTTCTTAACTGTTAGTGTGTTGATCAATGAAGATTGCGGTTGGTTCTAACATATTTTTTGGTGTTTCCTAGTTGTGTCCTATTTGTTTTGGTGTTCCGCACTGATCCTTGTGTGTTATATTGGTGATTTTGTTGTTCCAGTGATATTCTATGTGTTATGTGGTATTTCCAATGGTGTAACATGTTGCAGTTGATCTTGGCGAGATTTCTTATGGTGATGCATGTTTGGTGATTTAATTTAGTTCCATGATATGTCATCTATAGAATTGTATTGGTCCAGTAGTTGATTTATGTATCATGTGATGTAATTTTATAATTAAGGGTTGAGGGTTTTGGTGAACCTGTAGTCAAGATTGATGATCTGTATAAATACGTGTTGGATTCATGTAATTTGTGTATTGAGGTTGTGTCTCCATTATCAGAGAGTGGTATATGTTTGTATACAATAATTTATCCTTCAGTATGGTGTATTGAGTAGAGATTGTTGCAGAGCAGATAAATGAGCTAAACCGGAACTGTCATCAGGCATCAGCAGATGTTATTTTTGTAGTTCATCTTTACCAGATTGTAGTCCAAATATATTTGTAAGGTAGTTAACCTTCCCTGAGGGATGGAGCCTTTTGGATCATTTAATTTTGAGAAATGATCTCTAAGTAGTGTGCCTGAATGCATGTGCATTCCCCATTGTAATATTTGCACATACTACTGCAAAGGATCATCTTATTGTGGGTAGGTTCCCACCATGGTTTTTACCTTAACTGAGTTTTCCACATAAAAAAAATTGGTCTTATGTGTGTTGTTGTTATTGTCTTTATCTTTATTCTTGTTGTAGTTGATTGGATCTGAGATTGTGCTTAATTTGTTTAATCTGGTGAAAATTGATTCACCCCCCCTCTTAGTTTTCCTTCATTGTTGTTGCCAATAATTGGTATCAGAGCTAGATCCTTTGGAAGAATCTTGACAGCTTGAGAAGATCCGAGATGGAAAAATATGTGTTCAAGAAGGGGAGTCCTAGATTTGAGGGAAGAAATTATACTCTGTGGAAGGACCGAATGGAAGTTCACCTTGAAGTGTCTTGGAGATGAGTATTGGAAGATTACAAATAATGTCTACAATGTTCCTCAAAATGGACCTATTACTCCTATTGAGATCAAGGATGTTGAACATAGCATAAGAGCTAAGGAATAATTGTTGAGTGCCTTGACCGATTCAGAGATGACTAATGTGATGGGTTTGAAGACTGCACATGAGATTTGGAAGAATTTAGAGACCTTGTATGAAGGAGATGCATAAGTCAAAGTATCTAAATTGCATATCTTGAAAGAGAATCATGAAGCATTGAAGATGGGAGAAGATAAAAATGTAACATCCTTTATGGCTAAGGTAAATGAGCTTGTCATGAACATTAGATGTGTCGATGGAACTCTTGAAGAAGATTAAATTATTGCTAAAGTGCTGAGATCATTACCTACTGCTTACAAACATAAAGTAGTTGGTATTGATGAAATATAGAGTGTGACTACTATGACCAAAGACATGCTGGTTGGAAAGCTTGTTGCATTTGAGTTGAGAGAATTTGGGGAATCACATGGTAAACCTGAAACTGCATTTAGAGATTCTCTATTTGGGAAGCAGAAGTATGATCCATGAGAAATTTCATATTGGGTATCTAGATATGAAAGAGAAAAGAGAGAGATGGAAGAGCAAGAAAGAGAATTGGATGAGCTTAAAACCCTTATTGCTTAGAGATTGCCTAAAGGAGCTAGTAAGTATGTTGGAAAGTTACCTTGAAATGTTTCTCTTATAATAAGATAAGACATTTTGCTTCTAGGTACCCTAAAAGAGTGCCTATATATGATAAGCATGAAAGACATGATAGATATGAGAAGCATGATAAGTATGATAAGCCTTATAAGCCCTACCGGAATTACATAAATTAGAGGAGATTATATTATGCTATTGATGAAGGTGTGACAGATGAATAATCAAAGAATGGGAATTCAGAAGATGAGTTTGTATTTATTGCTATCAAGGAAGATGATTCGGTACCAGTGAATCCTACAAGCTGCATTGTTGAGCAAAAAGCTTTTGCTGCTAAAATTAAAGAGAAATATGAATGGGTGATTGACAACAATTGTTCACATCATATGATAGATGATAAAAGTAATTCGGTAAGTACAAAAAGGTATGATGGTGGTCTAGTGAGATTTGGAGATGACAAAGCTTGTGTGATTCTTGGTAGGGGTTCTATATATTTTAATGGTAAGCATAATACTGATGATGTCTTCTATGTTGAAGGTTTGAAGCATAATATTTTGAGTGTTGGAGAGATGGTTGACAAGGGATATGATTTTCAATTCAAGAATGGTAAAAGCAAGATCGTAAATGCCTCTAGTGTAGAGATTGCATCATGAACTAGGACTAAAGGTAATATATTTCACTTGAATGCTAGTGAGAAAAGATGTCTAATTTCTCGAATTGATGAAAGTTGGTTGTGGTATAGAAGGATGTGTCATGTTAATTTTCACTGCATAAGTTCTAATCAAGTTGTTAGAGGTTTGCTTATGATTATGCAACATGCTAATCCAAAATGTAAGGAATGTAAGATGGGAAAGCAAACAAGAACTTCATTTAAGAGTAAGTTGTTATCATCTAATGGATTGTTAGATCTAGTGCATACAAACTTATGTGGTCCTACTAGAATGAGCAGCATGCAGCATGAGATATTTCATGTTGTTTATTGATGATTACTCTAGGATGATGTGGGTTACTTTTCTAAAGCAAACGTTAGAAGCGTTGGATAAATTCAAGATATTCAAAACTAGAGTGGAGACTAAGACTAGGTTGAAGTTGAACTATCTGAGATTTGATAGAGGAGGAGAATTTACATCAGGAGAGTTTGATACATTTTGTGAGAGGAAGAGAATTAGAAGACAGTTATCTTCTCCTAGAACCCCTCAACAAAATGGAGTTGTTCAAAGGAATAACAAAACCATTTTGGATGATGTCAGAACTATGTTGATATAAGTAAATGTTGCATAGACATTTTGGAGAGAAGTTGTTAGTACTGTCATTTGCACATTCAATCGGGTGGATATAAAAGGTGATTCCGGTAAGACTCCTTATGAGCTATGGTTTGGTCATGTTCCTACAATTAGATATTTCAATATTTTTGTAAGTAAATATTATATCAAGAGATATGAGGATATAGGAAAGTTTGATGCAAGATGTGATGAATGAATATTCTTGTGTTATTCTACTAAGAGAAAGGCCTATTGGTGTTACAACAAGAGACTAAGAAAGATAGTGGAGAGTGCAAATGTGAAGGTAGATGAATGTTTTGCAAAGAAGATCAAAGCATGTTAATATGATTTTGATGATGAAGACATTATTTCAAAGCCTGTGTAGATTGAGATCTTGAAGAAGAATGATCAAGTAGAGACAGGTAATCTGAATATTGCTGCTATTGGCGAAGAAGTTCAAGAGCCTAGAAATTAAAACAATCAGAAGACTCTAAGGTATGTTAGATTGATTCATTTATAAAATGATATTATTGGTGATAAGAATTAAAGTGTGATGACTAGGAGAAGGATTGTTGCTGAAGAGATATGTTTGATTTCAACGATTGAGCCTAAAGATGTTGCAGAAGCATGTAAAGATGAGAATTGGATAAAAGCAATGGAAGAAGAGCTAAATCAGATTGAAAAGAATAACATTTGGGAGCTTGTTCTGAGGCCTAAAGACAAGAATGTGATTGGTAATAAATGAGTGTTCTGAAATAAATTGAATGAAGTTGGTGAAGTTGTCAAAAACAAAGAAAGATTGGTATGTAAAGGGTGTTCCCAGATGGAAGGAATTGATTATGAGGAGACGTTTTCTCCGGTAGCTAGAATTGAAGTTGTTAGACTACTGCTTGCATATGCTTCTTACTAGAATTTCAAGGTATATCAGATGGATGTCAAGTCAACCTTTTTGAATGGTGATTTGGAACTCTACAGAGAGAAACTAGATGGATTTTATTTATCAAGTGAAGGAGATGTGGTATGCAAATTGAATAAATCTTTGTATGGACTGAAGCAAGCCCCTAGAGCTTGGTATGCTAGATTGGACAAGTATTTATTCAAGCTAGAATTTTGTAAAGGTACTGTTGATAATAATTTATATTTTAAGGTTGAAAATGATAACATTTTAATTTTTGAAGTCTTTGTTGATGATATTATTTTTGGAGGAGATGATGATTTGAGTATGAAGTTTGTTAATGATCTACAGAAGAAATTCGAGATGTCTATGATAGGTGAAATGAAATTCTTCTTAAGATTGTAGATTACATAGATTGACAAAGGTATTTTCATTTCTAAATCTAAGTATGTGAAGGAATTGTTGATGAAGTTTGGGGTAGATTATTCTAAACTTGTTGGAACTCTTTTGATAACCAGATGCAAGTTGTCTAAAAATGATGAATCTCAAAAAGTTAATCAGACTTTGTATAGGTCTATGGTTGGTTGATTGTTGTACTTAACTGTGACTAGACCGGATATTATTAATGTTGTTTGTCTTTGTGCTAGATTTCAAGATGATACTTAAGAGACTCATGTTGCTGCTGTGAAGAGGATTTTTAGATACTTGTAGGTGTTTGTTGACTATGGTTTATGGTATTCAAATAATGATGATTTTCTGCTATGTGCCTATTCTGATGTTGATTGGGTTGGTGGTATTGATGACCGTAAGAGCACTACTAGTAGAGATTTTTTTGGGGGAAAGAAATTGGTTTCATGGTCCAGTAAGATACAAGATCTTGTATCTCTATCTACTATTGAAGTTGAATACATTGTTGCTGCTAATAACTGTACTCAGGTAGTTTGGATGAAGCAGATGTTGAAGGATATTAGAGTAATTTATGATGATCCTACTGTTATATACTATGACAATTCAAGTGCTATTGATATTTCCAAGAATCTGGTACTACATTCTAAAACAAAACATGTATCAATAAAGTATCATTTCTTGAGGGAGAAAGTCAATGATGAAGAAGTCAGATTGCAATATGTATCTACAAAGGATTAGATTGCAGATATTTTCACAAAACCTTTTCCTACAGATACATTTGTCTATTTGAGAGACAAGTTAGGGGTATTTACCCCTCCTGATAAGAAGTAGATGCATGCAGTTACATCAATCCAATGGATTATATAGCCTTATCATTTTTATCCGAGTTGATGAGTTGGCATTGTTACTCAACTGGAGTAGTCAGTGTGTGATTCACATGATCAACTATGAGTTTATCCTAAGCGAGAGAGATTGTCCTTCTTAGAGGATGAGTTTTGGGGAGAGAAGCATGATTTGTATTTTGTCTTTGGTATTGTTGTCAAAGGGGGAAAGATGCATGTGAAAAACTCCTTTATCTTTGGATCTTTGTGTGCATGATCTTAGGGCGAGTTTGTTGGATTTTTTTGGTGTTGATTCATTCCTTTGCATTGATTGTTTTTCACATTCATATGTTGCCATCAATGCCAAAGGGGGAGATTATTGGATATTGCTATTGCTAGGGTATGTTGTTGTCATTGATGTCAACATATTCTTGTGTTCTAGTGTTCCAATGATTGCAGAGGATTGAATTGATTTGGATGAGTTGTGGATTTTGGTATGCAGAAGTGTTCTTCACTATTTTGTGGCTGGCACAGTATGGTATTTGATCCGGTATGCTCTGGTATGATCATATCTTTGGTTGTAGATTTGGGAGAGTGTTTTGAGTGTTCATGTGTATCTTCATTTTAGATGGTTCATCAGTTTATGCTTTCAAAGTCATC
Organism: Cryptomeria japonica; assembly: GCF_030272615.1. Lineage (NCBI taxonomy): Eukaryota > Viridiplantae > Streptophyta > Pinopsida > Cupressales > Cupressaceae > Cryptomeria > Cryptomeria japonica. The sequence continues at coordinate 616,306,202 of NC_081405.1, read as the reverse complement.
TTTCTAGTTCAGATTGTTGTTAGATGAGTGTTCTTGAGTGTTAGCATGTTGATCAATGAAGATCTGAATAAGTTGTGTTCGTATAGATATTCCAGATGGTTATAATGTGCTTGTTGGTGTTTCTTGATCGTGTCCTATTTGTTTTGGTTTCCTACATTGATCCTTATGCATGGTATTGGCGATTTTATTGATATGGTGATATTCTTTGTGTTATGCGATATTTTTCATGGTGTAATGTGTTGTGGTTGATCTTGGTGAGATTTTTGGTGGTGATGCATGTTTGAAGATTTCATTTAGGTCCATGATATGTTGTCTATGGAATTTTATTGGTCCTATGGTTTATTTATATATCGTGTAATGTAATTTTGTAATTAAGTGTTGATGATTTGGCCGACCTTATAGTAAAGGTTGATGATTTGTATAAATAGATTTCAGATTCATGTAATTTATGTATTGAGGTTGTGTATGCATTATCAGAGAGTGGTGTACGTGTGCACAAAAAAAATTATCCTTTAGTATGGTGTATTGAGCAGAGATTGTTGTAGAGCAGAAAAATGAGCTTAACCGAAACTGTCATCAGGCATTAGCAAATGTTATTTTTGGATTTCATCTTTGCTGGATTGTAGTCTAAATATCTTTGTAAGGTAGTAAGCCTTCCTTAAGGGTTGGAGCCTTCTAGGTCATTGTATTTTGAGGATTGAGCTCTAGGTAGTGTTCCTAAATGCATGTGCATTCCCCATTGTAATATTTACACATACTACTGTAGAGTATCACCTTATTGTGGGTAGATTCCCATAATGGTTTTTCCCTTAACTAGGTTTTCCATGTCAAAAATATTGGTGTTATGTGTGTTGTTGTTACTGCCTTTATCTTTATTCTTGTTGTAGTTTATTGAAACTGAGATTGTGCTTAATTTGTTTAATTTGGTGGAAACTGATTCACCCCCCTCTCAGTTTTCCTTCATTGTTGTTTCCAATAGGAAAAATATTGTACAACAAGATAGTGTGGTATAATTCTAAAGATAAAATGATATAAGTAGAGTGACAACACTTAACGGTACTTGAATTCACCATGATGAAACTAATATAGAATTTTCAGTGCTCATATAACTGAAGTTGTACTATAAATGAGTGTGGGATTGAGAAAAATATTGTAGAAGACCATATCTAGGGTAAAACACAATGAGATGGAGACATAGCCATGTAAGAAAACTACTAAGAATCCACCACACATACTAGAGGATAGACACATAGTGATGTAAGTTAGCTAGTAAGAAATCACCACATATGCTAGAGGAGGCATAGTAAAATAACCCTCAAAAGGAGGGGTGGGATTCAAGGAGGAAGAAAAGGTAACAAAGGAGAGAAAGGGTTCTCCTTCCTAACAGTAGTATGGGGTTCCATGGAATTTGTATATTAAATATCCTAAACCAAATCCATAATTAGATGTTCACATTGTTGGTATTATGGATGTGTTGCATTGGTTTTGTCATTGATGTCAACACTTATCAACACTTATCCTTCTGGAGATATTTGATTATGTTCACTAGCAAGTTCAATGACTTATGCACAATCACCAGTATTTGGTTCACCGATAGGTTATATTATTCACCGACACTGAGGATGACTTGTTATCATCTCGAGATCACTTGGTTATGTCGAAGACATAGTTTGGACACTTGGTTTTGGTATTTTGGTTATTGGTCTAATTGGGATGACATATTTGTTGTTATCGGAAACTTGGTCTAGGTTATGGATTGACATGCATTATCTATTCAAGATCAGCATGACACGTTATATCAATTGGATATTATTGTAATTGTATTGAGCCAACATGATGCATCACATCTTGACTTATTTTTAATTGATTTTATTGTAATATTCTTTATTAGCCGACCTACGTATTTGGTTTTAGGTTTCAGTATATATGTAAGATCTCAATTTTGAGATGTAAGGTGTGGTATGTAAGGTGTGGTATGGTATGTGCGAATATAGAAGATCATATGAGCAGTCCATAAAGAAGGTGATTATCAGAGCTTAAACGATACTGAATCCAACATTGGAGATGTTACTTTGAGTAGTACATTATCATTCAATTTAATTATCCAATTGTAGTTAGTGTGACTCTTATTTTATGATTGAGTAGTGAGCTCTAGCCGGTTGGCCTTTCTGCATGTGTAGACTCCATTTGTACACACATACTATCTGCAGTAGTATCATTTGATTGTGGGTAAGGTTTCCCACCATGTTTTTTCCCCTCATAGGGTTTCCAAGTAGAAATCTTTGTGTTATGTGTTGTGGATGTTGTTTCTCTTTATGTTTCATGCATTAAGTTTCATCGGTATTGATATTTAATGTTAATTTGTTAACCGACATTAAGTTTGGTTTACCGGTATTATGTATCAAGTTTTATTAAGTTATATTTGGATTGAAATTAATAGACAATTGATTTACCCCCCCTCTTAGTTGCCTCTAGTTCCTAACAATTAGTATTAGAGCTTAGTCCTCTTTTTTGTGGAAGTTTAACAACTTGAGGAGAGTCTATGGCAAATAACTTTTTCAAGAAGGACAATTCGAAACTTGATGGAACTAACTATGGTATATGGAAGATCAGAATGGAGACACATATGAATTACATTGGAAAAGACAAATGGGATGTTATAAAGAATGGCTATGTTGGTCCTACACCGAATAAACACAATCCACCAACTTTGGATAAGGATCAAAAGAATGATTTTAAAGCAAGAGAAGCACTCTTGAGCTCCTTGTCAGATCAGCAAATAATGGGATTATCAGATCAATCTACTGTTAAATCTATTTGGGATAAATTGGAAACATTGAATGAATGAAACACGACTATCAAAATTGCAAAACTGGAATGCTTCCGGGTCAGGTATGAAAATTTGAAAATGGATGAAGATGAAAGAATTTTTTCTTTTATGAAAAGGGTTAATGAAATTGTTTTGGGAATACAATGTTGTGGAGCTTCCTTAAGTGAAGATGAAATTGTTTCTAAATTTTTTAGAGCATTGCCACTGGCATACAAAATGAAAGTAACTGCTATTAATGAGTTGAGAATAATTCCTAATACATCAATATCTAAAGATACCTTGGTTGGAAAACTTTCAACAGTTGAGCTTGAGGAATTTGGTCATGTTGCTACAATTAAGATAGGTTTAGCCTTCAAAGCATCATAATATGCATCATCTTCATCATCTAATAAATCTAATTGGAAAGCACTTTATGGAGGAGAACTTGAAGATATCAAGAGGGAAAATGAACAACTGGAAGAACTTGAAGCACTATTTGCAAGGAAAATGCCTAAAGGTCCTATTGGAAGTTAGAATGAAGGTAAAGCACCATTTAAATGTTTTAACTTCAATAAAGTTGGTCATATGGCATCTAGATGTCCCGATAGACATGCAAGATTGAGAGAAGAATCTAAAAGAACATACAAGCCTAACCCTGAATATTAGAGATACAAATTTAAGAAGAATAGAGACAAATCATGTTACTATGTTGATGAAGGAGCGATTGATGATTCTGATGAAGAACTGGTAGACAATTGATGGGCTTTCGTTGCAATAATAGAAGATCAACCGACACCTACTATTCCACCAGTAGACCAGGCCCTGGCAACTAAAATTGAAGAAAATGATGAATGGATTATAGATTTCAGATGTTCACATCATATGACCGGTGATAAAAGTAAATTCTTATCTTTCCAAGAATACAATGGAGGTCTAGTAAGATTCAGAGACGACAAATCTTGTTTGATAAGAGGAAAAGGCCCTATATCTTTTCATGGCAAGCACAATACTGAAAATGTTTATTATGTTGAAGGTTTGAAGCGTAATATTTTGAGTGTTGGTCAATTGTTTGAGAAAGGATTTTTGTTACAATTCAAGAATGGTAAATGCAAATCATGAATAGAACTGGTTTGGAGATTGCAACTGGTAATCAGACTAGACATAATATCTTTCATTTGAATAACAATTAAAATACATGCTTGATTGCACATATTGATGAAAGTTGGTTATGTTGGCAAATTCACACTCCAAGGAGAAATTGTAGGTGATTGAAGGTTTTGTCATTGATGGCAACCTTGCAATCATATGATACCAGCAAGATAGAATATCGGCAACGGCAACGACATAGAACACCGGCACATAGAACACCGGCAGTGATAGGAAGGATACCGGCACCCTGGCCGACAACAATTTTGTTTATAATGTATTTTGTAATTTATTGTAAAATTATTGTAAGCCGACATGGCAGGTTGTAAAATGACTCGTATATGTATGAGATCATTCGAGAACATTTAGTAAGAAAGATATAGGCGAAATTATGCAGACCTAATATGCAAATTATAGGTTAAGGGTTTATGTATGTAGCAGAGCTTAAACCGGTACTGGATCTGGCATAGCAGATGCTAATCTAAAGCAGTACAAGATATTGGATTAATATAATCCATTTTTGTAAGTCAGTGTGACTTCTTTTGTAATTGAGCAGTGAGCTCTAGGCACTTGGCCTTCCTGCATATGCAGGCCCCTATTGTAAGAGTAATATTCCCTTATTGGCCAGTAAGTGAATATTATGGGTCACAAATCCCACTGAGGTTTTTCCCACACTGGGTTTCCTCATTAAAATACTGTGTTATGATGTGCTTCTCATGTGGTTGTTGTTATTCTTGTTTACTGCATTATTTATGGTTTACCAGTACATAGTTTTAATATTCTTTTCATGTTTTAAGTCAAGTAAATTTATTAACCTGTTAGATACTGATTCACCCCCCCCCCCTTTCAGTGTCTTTGGGAATCCTAACAATTGGTATCATAGCCTGGTCCTCTATTTGTAGAAGCCTAACAGCTTGAGGAAGATCTTGTCATCGGTAGAGATGGAAAACTTGAGAAAACAATTGGAAACAACTCTTTCAGACTATGATGCAGAAAAGGTGAAGAATATCAAACTTGAAGATGATCTAAAGGCTGCTCAGGATATCATTCAAGTAATTCAACAAAATCTTACCATTGCAAGAGATAAGAGAAGATAACTTTGTGAAAGATGCAGAATGAGAATGATGAAAGGGAAACTCTTAATGATCTGGTAAACAAGCTAAGACAAGAAATCAGTACAACACAAAATGAGATGCAGGATATGACTATGAGATTTTGAAAAGAAATTGAAGATAGAAAGAAGAATGAAGAAGACTTGGTTAGAAGACTAAATGATGCTAGAAATGAAAAACACAAAACTCGTTCATGAAAATGATATGTTGAAGATAGATCTATTGCACACAGAAAATGACAAGAGTGAACTCATAAGATAGAAAGGAATCTTGGAAAGTGAACTAAATGTTGCAAATCATCACAAGGAAAAATTCAAGAAAAGTTTAGAAGAACTTGGTGACATGCTGAAGAATCAGAAACCTAATGGTGATACAAATGGCCTTGGCTTTGAAGTTGGTGAAAGCTCCGGTACTGCAAACAATCATGATCATAACAAACTAGTAAGACAACCTACTGCTTACAAATTTAATGGAAAATGCTTTAACTATAACAAGTATGGTCATAGAGAAAATCAATGTAGGTCTAGAAATTATCAGAACACTAATACACCCACCGGTCAATATTCTAAATGCAACAAAGTTGGTCATAATTCAGAAAATTGTAGAATGAATGTGAGATGTTATGTTTGCGGAAGATTTGGGCACTTATCTAATCAATGCAGAACACATACCGGCATAGGATATGGGAAACCTATTCAGAAGAACAATGTGACTTGTTATGCCTGTAACAAGATTGGACATATTGCTAAATTTTGTAGAAGCAAGTCCTCCCTGACAATTAACAAAGGTCCTAGTTTGAAAGGTAAAGAAAAAGTTGAAGAGGTAAAGCAAGAATTCTCAAAGCAATGGATTAGAAAATCAGATCAAAATGTTGATGTGATTACTCCTCCACCGGAAGAACAGAGTAACACTCCATCGGCAAGAGACTCTTCATCTAACTGAAGAAAATTATTTTGAGGATTTAGCAACAAAATAAAAAACATGCTATTATTCCCTCAGTTGATGGTGAGAAGTAGAAATTACTTCTATTTCGACAGATGAGTTAAGTTGTGACTTAACCGGTGAGAAATAAATATGGTACTTGGCGAAAATAACATTATAAAGCAAGTGTTTTGGCTCCATTTTCATTCACCGAGCATTCAAATCTTTGAGAGCACGAAAATTCTTGAGCGAAGGTACTCCAAGCAAAGAAGTGAAGCAATCTATCAAATCATTCATCCTTAAGATTGAGGTATTTATAGCTATGGCATCTTCATCCACTCCTGAATTTATTGCAAACCCTACTGTTGTTGAAGTTGTTAACGACCTAGACCCATTTTTCAGTGAGCTCCCGAAATTGCTAAGAAAGATGATAGCATAGGTGGTATTTATAGCTATGGCATCTTCATCCACTCCTGAATTTATTGCAAACCCTACTGTTGTTGAAGTTGTTAACGACCTAGACCCATTTTTCAGTGAGCTCCCGAAATTGCTAAGAAAGATGATAGCATAGGTGCATTCTCTCAAATCCCTAAAGGAGCAGTATATACTAAAGACCCTAGAATGTATATACATTGTCATATTGATGAACTAGGTGATGATGAAATTAAAAATATGTATGAGACTGTAATTTGTGATGAATCTGAAAATGTCAAACCTGAACATAAGGTAATAGAAACCCTAGGTTTCACTGAAATACTTAGTATCCTGGATTTCCCCAAGGATATCATAAGGATTGTGTTAAGCAGAGTACATGGTGAATTCTTCTAGTTAGGCTCTATTCACAAAATCACAAAAGAAGTAGTAAAAGCTATAACAGGGTTACCCTCCACCGACAATAGACCTGACAAAACTAAGGTCTCAAATGACTTAGTGACAAACCTAATTGGTGCAACATTTGATAAGAGATCTCTAAGGGTAAACGATGTGAAGGATACAAATATCAGATTTATCAATATGATCTTAGGTTATAAGGCTACATATGCAAATAGGTTAAACTCAGTTTCTAGCCTATGTATTAAAAGTGCCTATGATATGGTAAATGATAATGCAAGAATAGACATGTGAATGGCTCAAAGATGTTTTGATAGACAATTTGGGTAAGATCAAAAGAGACAAGAAAGTAACATTCAAATTTGGAAACCTACTTGTTTATCTGATGCTATACATAACCAAACAAGTACCCAGAATTGGTGCTAGAGATTTTGGATTTGATATACTGGTAGGAAAACAACTATCAGAACTATTGAACAATATGGGAGAGAACAGGGAGAAAAACAAAAATGAGAATTTTCAAGCACTAAAGGCTCGAATGAAAACCAGAGTAAAGCTATCACAAGCTATTGTGGGTAAGTATCAAAAGGAAATCTGTTTTGTGATCAAGAGAGATGAAATTTGGATGGAGGTGGTTATCCCTAGAACCATCTGGGTAACTGAAATGGGCTATGAGACAGAGGATAACATCATAGAAACTTATGCAAAATCCCTCCTTCAAGCTCCTAAAGAACCGGAAGAGAAAGTATTTGGTAGTGCAGAAACAATTGAGAGCACTATACAATCAAGGAAAAGAGTTAAGAAGGTAGTGGCAACCATTAGAAAAGGAACCCAACAGACAAAGGCAATCAAGGAAGATGTGCTAAAACAAATTGGTATAACTGAAAGTGAGTTGGAAGCACTTCAACCGGAGACTCGCCTTTCATGAGTTGGAACTTCTTGAGAAAGTGACATACCTGCTATATTCAAGAGAGTTGATAGGAAAAGAAAACCTTCACTGGCACCTTCTCCTACACCAAAAAGGACAAGACAGAAGCAACAGGCAGTAAGGCCTCTGGCAAAGAAAATAACTCCTAAGAAGAAAAAGATGAAACAAACTATTGCCCCCAAGACAAACTTCTTAGCGAAATTACAGAGGATGGTAAGCTGAAGAATATCAATAAAATGTACAATACACTATCAACTGATGATAAGGGAAGCATAGATAACAGTGTAATTTTACACTTAGATATATACAAGAAATTTTTGATGCAAATTGTTGATGAAATTCCAAATGACTTGTATAAGATATTAGAAGTGGGAAGATTATCTATTGTTGAACTAGATAAAAAGATTAAGATTGAAAAATTACTGACATTGCATCTAGTTAACTCACCTAATGAAATAGACAAATTAATCAGTGAGGCTAACTGGACAATATTCTCTACTACTCACCGACATGTAGCACTAATGGGTAGTAGAGTAATTGAAGTATCTAAGGAAACTGCTGATGGATGGGATATTTTGTTTGTTGAAAAAGAAAAAGAGGAACAATTACTCAGACCTAAAACTATCAAAGTATATCAAAAGGACAGAGACAAGGGTAAATGTAAAGTAGGTGGACCACCAAGTTTAAAAATAACTGACAATATGCCCCCACCTCCTTCAGATACTCCACTGATAGACACTACTGCAAATCAACCGGCCACTGAGAGTATGGAAACTCTGGTAGAAGATACAAACCCTAAATCAGAAATTTGGTATATAGTAAATGTAGATACTCAGGAAGTTAATGTTGTGGTTGACATGGAAACCACTAAGGATAGGAAGAAAGATGTGACTACTGAGTCGCTGGCTACAGAAGTTGAGTTAAACATAGAAAAACCCTCAGAGGCAAAGCAACCAGCAAAGGATACCACTAAGAAACCGGTAGATATAACATACAAACCATCTGAAGAACCAGCTAAGGAAAGTTCAAAGGCACAAACTGAGGAACTGGCAACTGAAAACTCGGAGAAACCATTTGAGACACAATTAAAGAAACCCAAACTGGTACAGTTTGAAGCACAGGTTCAAATAGATACAGTGCCACCGGCCCAAACTAAAAAGCCTAAGACTTTGTTTGTGGAAATGCAAACTCAGACTGACCTACTAGAGGTTGAACCAAGCAAGGAAATTACCACCACTGGCAGCATGGCTATTGTAAAAACTGATGGACAAACATCTGGTATAGCTATGACAAAATTCAGACCTACTAATGTAACTAAGGTCTTATTAGATTTATTAAATAAGATCATGGAATGCAATGCATAAGCCTATAAGGCTATTGATGATATTATACCAATTCTTAAATTAATAGCACCAAAGTGCAGTGTTGAGAATAAAGATTCTTTAGGTCAACTAGAGACATTGTCTAAGTTTATCACCGATAACCTATTGACTATTGATAAAATAAATGAGGATACACTTAAGGAAAGACTAATAAAAGAAAAAGAGAAATTCTTTGAGGATATTGTAGAGAAAAACAAGGAAGAAGTGGATACCCTTTTATCGGAACTTGGAGAAATAATATATGACTTCAAGAAATTGTACAGGGACACTTGTAAAATGAATGTCCTAATAGAGGATCTTGACAAGGAGATCAACAAAGCTCAAGAGAAGATAAATAATATTGTTGACAATTTGATTGGAACATCAGATTCATTTTTGGAATTAGAAAAGAAAATTGCAGAGCAGGAAGAGAAAATCAAGAAATTGGAGAAAGACAAACAGGGAATAAAGGATAAGGCAAAGGACTTAAAATGCAGACTTAGTCCAAGACTAGAGTATCTTATTTCTTTGAGAAAAGAAATATCTGAGGTTCTAGTTCCCGAACTGAAGACACCAGAAGAGAAAATGCACATACTCACCAGTACAGTATACTTACCAGTACAGTACAGAGACCACAAGAGGCAACAAAAGACTGCAAAACATTCAGCAATGGCATAAATTTACTTTTGACAGATATCTTTCAGATTGTAACCCACCGGTTACAAGAATCAAGGCAGGACTCCAGTAACAGCAAATGACAACCTTTGTCATTGATGTCAAAGGGGGAGTAGTGGGATGAGAAAAATGATCAGAAAAATGGACAACATCTACTCAAGGGGAGCATACAGTTTTGGCAGACTATTTTTTATATCATTTTGGACACTTTTGATTTTTCTCATGAGTGTTGCCATCAATGCCAAAGGGGGAGATTGTTGGCAAATGCACACTCCAATGAGAAATTGTAGGTGATTGAAGGTTTTGTCATTGATGGCAACCTTGCAATCATATGATATCGGCAAGACAGAATATCAGCACCAGCAATGACAAACTCTACATCGACACATAGAACACTGGCACTGAAAGGAAGGATACCGACACCCTGACCGACAGGAATTTTGTTTATAATGTATCTTGTAATTAATTGCAAAATCATTGTAAGCCGACATGGCAGGTTATAAAATGACTCATATATAAATGAGATCATTGTAGAACATTTAGTAAGAAAGATATAGGTAAAATTATGCAGACTTAATATGTGAATTATAGGTTAAGGGTTTATGTATGTAGCAGAGCTTAAATCGGTACTAGATCTGGCATAGTAGATGCTAATCTGAAGTAGTACAAGACATTGGATTAATATAATCCATTTTTGTAAGTCAGTGGACTTCTTTTGTAATTGAGTAGTGAGCTCTAGGCACTTGGCCTTCCTGCATTTGTAGGCCCCTATTGTAAGAGTAATATTCCCTTATTGGTCAGTAAGTGAATATTGTGGGTCACAAATCCCACCAAGGTTTTTCCCACACCGGGTTTCTTCATTAAAATATTGTGTTATGGTGTGCTTCTTATGTGGTTGTTGTTATTCTTGTTTACTGCATTATTTATGTTTTACCGGTACATAGTTTTAATATGCTTTTCATGTTTTAAGTCAAGTAAATTTATTAACTGGTAGATACTGATTCACCCCCCCTCTCAGTATCTTTGGGAATCCTAACATGTTATGGCATAAAAGACTCTGTCATGTGAATTTTGATTGCATTTTAAATATTAGTTCATCTAAGGCAGTAAGGGATTTACCTAAGATTGTAAAACCTCTTAATCCAGTATGTAAGGAATGTCAAATGGGAAAGCAAGTTAGAACAACTTTTAAGAGTATTTCTAAGAAAACTAATGATGTTCTTGATTTAATTCATACTGACTTGTGTGCTTTGGCAAGAACAAGAATTCTACACGGAGATAGATACTTTATTCTAATCATTGATGATTATTCTAGAATGTGTTGGGTTACTTTTCTCACGGAGAAATCAGAAGCTTTTGGGAAATTCAAATTATTCAAGGCACTAGTAGAGAATAAAACTGGTAAGAAAATCAAATGTTTAAGATTAGATCAAGGAGGTGAATTTACATCTAAGGAGTTCAATACATTATGTCAAGTGAGTGGAATTAGAAGACAACTATTAGCACCCTAGACACTGAGCAGCAAAATGGAGTTGTGGAAAGGAAGAACATAACTATTCTGGATGTAGCTAGAAGCATTATATCAAGAGAAAATCTACCTCATGTGTATTGGAGAGAAGTAGTGAATAAAATAGTTTACACTTTCAACAAAGCTCACATCAAAGGTGAAACCAGTAAGACACCCTATGAATTATGGTTTGGTAATATTCCTACTCTTAAATACTTCAAAATATTTGGAAGCAAATGTTACATTAGGAGAGATGAGTATATTGGTAAATTTGATCCTAGAAGTGATGAAGCTATATTTCTTGGTTATTCATCTAAGAGCAAAGCATATAGATGTTTTAATAAAAGATTGCAGAAAATCATTGAGAGTGCAAATGTGAAGATAGATTAACACTTTAGAGGAAATTCAAGGTCTATGGATTCTGAATTGATAGTTGAGGTGATCACAAATGAACCTATATAAAGTGCACTGGTACAGAATGTTGATCCAGTCACACCGGTATCATCAGAGAATTCCATAGTGACTGAAGAACAACAACAAGTGAACACACCCATGTATGTAAGACTAAATCACTCTGAAAGTCATATAACAGGGAATAAGTATGAAGGAGTTATGACAAGAGGAAGATTGGAAAATGAAGAGGTATGTTTAATTTCTCAAATTGAACCAGCATCTGTTATTGAAGCATATGAAGATAAATGTTGGATTAAAGATTAGAAGATGAATTAGAACAAATTGAAAAAGAACAATACATGGACATTGGTTCCCCGACCTAAAGACAGAAATGTAATTCGAACTAAATGGGTATCAGAAATAAACTTAATGAAGATGGTAAGGTAATCAGAAACAAAGCAAGATTAGAGTGTAAAGGATATTCACAGAAAAAGGGAACTGATTACAATGAAACCTTTGCACCGGTAGCTAGAATTGAGGTAGTAAGATTATTTCGTGCATTTGCAGTACACAAGAACTATAAAGTATATCAAATGGATGTAAAATGTGCATTTCTGAATGGTGATCTTGAAGAGGAAGTTTACATTGAACAACCTGATGGATTTTCATTGAAAAATGATAAAGATATGGTTTGCAGAATAAGGAAAGCTTTATATGGATTGAAGCAAGCTCCTAGAGATTGGTATGCTAGATTGCACAAATATCTTTTGAAGCTTGGTTACACTAGAGATAATGTTGACAACAACTTATATTTCAAAGTGACTAATGAAGACATCTTGGTTATTGAAGTTTTTGTTGATGACATCATTTTTGGAGGAGAAGATGGATTGTGTAAAGACTTTTCTAATAAGATGCAGGAAGAATTTGAAATGTCTATGATTGGGGAGATAAAATTATTTTTAGGATTGCAGATTTCATAGACTAATAAAAGTATATTCATATGTCGAGCAAAGTACTTGAAGGAACTACTAAAGAAATTTGGTATGGAAAACTCTAAATCGGTAAGTACTCCTATGACTACAACTGATAAATTGACATTGAAGGATGATTCAACTCCTATTAATTCGACAAGATACAAATCTATTATTGGAGATTTACTATATTTGACACAAACAAGACCTGATATAATGAATGCAGTCTATATTGTTTCAAGATTTCAGAGTAGTCCTAGAGAAAATCATGAATCAGCAGTGAAAAGGATTTTCCGGTATCTACAAGGCATAATAAATCTTGGTTTATGGTATCCTAAAGATGAAAATTTTGATCTATGTGCATACACCGATGCTAATTTGGTAGGATATGTACATGATAGAAAGAGCACCACTAGCGAGGCATTCGTTCTTGGTAGCAGATTGATTTCATGGTTGAACAAGAAACAGAGTTGTACATCATTATCAATAGTAGAATCAGAATATGTTGCAGCAGCAACTAATTGTACTCATGTATTATGGATTAAGCAAATGTTGAAGGAAATAAAGGTAAAATGCAAAGAACCTATAATCATTTATTGTGATAATTCAGCAGCAATTGATATATCTAAGAATCCGGTATTTCCCTCTAAAACTAAACATGTTTCTATCAAATATAATTTTCTAAAAGAGAATGTTGAAGCAAAAGAAGTGAGATTGGTTTATATGAATACTAAAGAGCAGATTGCAGATATCTTTACTAAGCCTTTGCCTATGGAAACTTTTAAATATCTCAGAGAGAAGCTTGGGGTTATACCCTCACCGGTAGAGACCTAGAGAGCTGCTGATTGGCATCAAACTGACAGCATTTACAGAGAAACCTTTTTCTGGCTTTGATGGAGGAGAGCTACTTCTCAGGGGGAGTAGTTGGTTATAACAGTTGGTATTTGTAATTGGTTCTATGAACTGGTTGTATCTGTTATTTGTATTGCTTTGGCATTTTGATGTCAAAGGGGGAGAGATATTTATGGAGAAACAACATTATCCTTTGGGGAGAGATTATTCATTGGGGGAGAGATATATACTCTCTGCATTAGTATTTTGATTTTTGGTATTCATCTATTCTAGAGATTATTGGGTTTTTGTTTTTGGCATTCTTGTTTTGGCACTTGGATGTTTTTCCATCTTTGTGTTGCCATAAATGCCAAAGGGGGAGACTGTTGGTATTATGGATGTGTTGCATTGGTTTTGTCATTCATGTCGACACTTATTAACACTTATCCTTCTGGAGATATTTGGTCATGTTCACCGGCAAGTTCAGTGACTTATGCACAGTCACCGGTATTTGGTTCACCAGCAGGTTATATTGTTCACCGGCATTAAGGCTGACTTGTTATCATTTCGAGATCACTTGGTTATGTCGAAGACATGGTTTGGACACTTGGTTTTGGAATTTTGGTTATTGGTCTAATCGGGATGACATATTTGTTCTTACCAACAAATTGGTCTAGGTTATCGACCGACATGCATTATCTATTCCAGATCAGCACAACACATTATATCAATTGGATATTATTGTAATTATATTGAGCCAACATGATGCATCACATCTTGACTTATTTGTAATTAATTTTATTGTAATATTCTTTATTAGCCGACCTACATATTTGGTCTTAGGTTTTAGTATATATGTAAGATCTCAATTTTGAGATGTAAGGTATGGTATGTAAGGTTATGGTATTGTAACATGGTATGTGCAAATATAGAAGATCATATGAACAGACCATAGAGAAGGTGATTATTAGAGCTTAACCAGCACTGAATCCAGCATTGGAGATGCTACTTTGAGCAATACATTATCATTGGATTTAATCATGCAATTGTAGTCAGTGTGACTCTTATTTTGTGATTGAGCAGTGAGCTCTAGGCGGTTGGCTTTTCTACATGTGCAGATCCCATTTGTTCACACATACTATCTGCAGTAGTATAATCTGATTGTGAGTAAGGTTTCCCACCATGTTTTTTTCCCTTATAGGGTTTCCACCTATAAATCTCTATGTTATGTGTTGTGGATGTTGTTTCTCTTTCTGTTTCATGCATTAAGTTTCACTGGTATTGATATTTACTATTAATCTGTTAACCAACATTAAGTTTGGTTTACCAGTATTATGTATCAAATTTGATTAAGTTATATTTGGAATGAAATTAATAGACAACTTATTCACCCCCACACTATTAGTTGCCTCCAGGTCCTAACACACATTAATCATCCTTCTATCAAGATGAATAATATGTGATCTTAGATCTTGGATTGTCAAAAAATATCCTTTAATTCAAAATTATAACATGCATTGGAAATGGGTACCTTCATAATGTAATACTTAACTCCAAGAATGATGATCAAATTTCAAAACTTCGTAGAACAAGATAGTATGGAATATATCTAAAGATAAAATGATATGAGTAGAAGTAGTGTGATGGTGCAACCATAATCAATAGGTCCTTAAAGAGAATAGACCAGATCATGCTGCAATAGTAACACAATGGAAGCAACAACAACACATTAAAAAATAACCACATCGCCATATATTCATCATAGATCATCTGCTAATCAACCGACTATATACATGCTAACAAGCCAGAATACAACCGGTAACCAACCAGTTATATGCAGGCCATGATACAATCCATCTAGATCTCAGAGAGACCTCCAAATTATCAATCCTAAAACTAGGAACTTAGCAACTTCTAACTGCCTAATAAAGATCTTATATAACAATATTCATACCCTCTAGAACATATCTAGGTCAGCCATAAAAGATTACATTTACCAAGATAGGAAAATGAAACGTGTAAACAGGTCAGCCAAAAATGAAAGGAAATTCCGTTGGAAAAGAAAAACCAAGAAGTGCGGATCAACTGGAAGGTTGGCCAAGGACTTAGGAACATCTGGTAAGACCCCAAATAGATCCACATGCCAAGAAATCACTCCAGAAAAGAAGAAATATCTAACTGGTAAGCCCAAAACTGCTCTAGAACCCATAAATCGCCAAATCAGAAGCAATATCTTGCCAGAAAATAATCCAAATGGACTGAGAATCTTAAATTAAGCACAAGAACCACCCTAGAAGCTGAAAATATAATCTGCATGAAAATAAAACAACTAATGGAACATACAGGTGCAAGAACATAGAAAACTACACATTGAATTAAACAAGGACTAAACTAAAAGGAAATATTTTTGGTTGATGCAAGATTGCTCATAGAATGGGAATGCTCCTACATCAGACACCCTAGGTAGAGAGAGATGTTCCATGAGAGGGGTAAGTGCACCAATATGGTGAATAAAAAGGGGGTATAAGTAGCCAGCTTTTTTTTTTTTTTTTTTTTCTGAAAACAGGTAAACTTGAACTACAAAGAGATATTTGAAGGTCATGCACTAAAAACCAGGAGTTTAGAAAATAATAAAAATTGTAGTGCTCTGAATCTAGTTTCTAAACTACTAAAGTTTTTTAAAACTGGATAAGATTAAGAGGGTCAAACCTCTCATGCATGAAAAACTATTCCTAATTTTTTTAGAAAACATAACATAGTTGTTTTCATGCACTGCACAAAATATAGTTAGATTTAGTATTTTGAAAAACCCTTTGGTAGCATGATAGGTAAGAGTGGGATCTATAAGTTGTTTATTTTTTTGTTATTTTCCATTGAGTATTTTTTCTTATGATTTTTTGAAGTGACCGCATCCTGAAAATTTTGTACCTATTCATGTGTTGGGAAAAACTTGCATCAAAATAATTGAAAACACAAACTTCTTTTTTTAAAAGTGTATAGAATCTAATGTATAACAATAATATGTAATATATTTTGAATTTGGTCAAGTATATCAAAATTTATTAAAAACATAGTAGACATATGTCTATGAGGACTGTCAAGGCACTGGTAAAGAAAATTAAAGTATACTATGTTAATGTTGTCCAAAAATAGAAAAAATTATATGGTCATAAAACTAAGAAGACGTTTGAGATTATGGTGGTAATTTTAGAGATACCCACTTGACCAGTTATAAAATTGATGATGATGAAGTCGAGAAATCATGTTGGAAGATGAAAAAACGTGTAAAGGGACAAAAATGGGGCAAAAATGGGCTTGCAAGTCTTAGGGTCATTTTCCAACCCTCTTACTAAGCCAAAAACCGCACGTTTTTTAAAAAACAAAAAGTACTAGTCACACTTCTACATAACCCACATGGGTTTTGAAAAACAAAAAGTAGTATTTAGAGTACTACATAACCCGAATGGGTTATGTAGAACTAAAACAATTATTTTTTGTTTCACAAAACCCGTACGGGTTATGAAGAAATAATAATGTATGCTTGTAAACTTAGCATTTACTACACATATGTATAGACATACATATATAATATGTGTTTATGTATGTATTTATACATATCTATAAATATATATACATATATTTATATAGATATATCTATATATGTTTGTATACATGCATGTCTCTCTTCTTTTTGTCTCTCTTGTCTTTCTTCCATTACCACCGTCTCTATCTATTCTAAGCCCTAATTAAGCTCCTTGAGTTCTATGTCATCTCTCTTCCCCTCACACTTCTCTCTCTCCCGAGTCTCTCACCCTTTTGCTCCTCATTTTCTCTCTAGCTCATCTCTCTCTCTCTCTCTCTCTCTCTCTCTCTCTCTCTCTCTCTCTCTCTCTCTCTTTCCATATCTTTGTCCCTCTCTTCCTATACCCTTCTCTTTCTATCTCTAACTCTCTCTTCCTACTCCCTACTCTCTCTCTCTCTCTCTCTCTCTCTCTCTCTCTCTCTTAATCCTATTCTCACCCTCTCTCCCTTCTCTTTCTTTCCCTCTCTTTTTCTTTCTCTCTTTCCCTCTATCTTTTTCCCTACTTCCTATTTAGTTCCTAGTTCTACATAACCCATGTAGAACTAAGGCCAAAACTTCTAGTTCTGCATAACCCATGGGTTTCTAAAAAATATAATGTTCCTCAAAACCAGTACGGGTTTTGAGGAACTTTTGATTTTTTATTATAAATTATAATGTTCCTCAAAACTCGTACAGGTTTTGAAGAAGTTTTGATTTTTTATTATAAAATATAATGTTCCTCAAAACCTATATGGGTTTCGAGGAACTTTTTTTTTTTTAATTGTTTATGGGTAGGCTTGATGTTACCAAGCCTACCACGTTTTTGAATTTTCAGAACATGCACGGCTTATGAGTTTTTTCTTGTTTTTTTTGCATGTGGCCACTTTTCTTATCACCATCTTCGTGCACTTACCCAGAGGCAATTCATGAACATCGAAAAGGATTTGGGATATAGATCCCATGCTCATTTCTGATCCAAACATCTTTCTTAGCACCCTCGCAACCTCAACTAGATTCTCTAACTCTTGACTCTCTTTATTTCTCTTCCCTTGCTTCAGATCCGCACATTATCTCTTCTTAATGCTCTCTTTCTTCTACAACTCTTATTTGTTTCTGTCACAAGACTTCATCCAGTTTGTCACCATAAGTTTTTGTCATCCGATTTTATCTTGTTATCAGACTTATCTATCAGATCCTTCTACAAATTCATGCCACCTTCCAGTATAACCTTTGCAACCAGTTTTTTAGCACTCCAACTTTTCTCAAGACTCAAATTATTCACCTCCTTCTCTTTCTCCTCCAAAGAAGCCAATGTGAACTTCTGCCCATTCTTCTCAATAGTGATTAGGTTTCTTCGATAGTCATAAATAGCTCTTCTAGCAAACTGCCAAGGTCTTCCCAACAAGAAATGACAAGCACTCATAGATAAAAAATCACACAAGAAGTCATCCCTAAAAGATCCTATTTTAAAACTCACCAAACCCTGCTCTTTTACTTCCAACTTCTAATCATCTTGTAACCAACTCACCTCATAAGGACAAGGACTCTCAAGCCTCTTCAATCCAAGGTTCACTACCATCTTCTCAAATACCAAATTATCAGTACTTCCACTATCCACAATAACCTTACAACACTTACCACCTGATTTGCACAGAGTTCAAAAAAGACTCCTTCTCTGAATAGGTCTAGTATCTTCACTGTTATGTTCCATCATGACTCTTTTGAACATAAGGGATTCTCCTTCCTCCGGTGCACATTTAATTCTGGTAACTCCAACTTCCTGATCCTCATTTGCCACACAAATTCTTTCCATTCCCTGCTTACATTCATAAAATTTATGTTTGATTTCTCCACACTTGAAACATCTGCTCGAAAATTGTCTGTTGTTGTTGCCACTCCCTTTCCTCTATTTTTTCTGATCTAGTTCTTTATTCCACTTAGGTTTTGATTCTTCTTCAACACTCTTCTTCTTTGTACTCATCTGTCCCCTGAATCTCTCCTTCCCTCTAGGGTTATTCTTCTATCTTTTTCTCACCTTGTCCTCAGCCTTCAAAGCATATTGGTAAGCTTCCTCAACTTTGGAAATCTTCATCATAATCATTTCATCCTGAATGTTAAATGCATTTCCATTTATGTACCTCACCACTTTTTCTCTATCCATCTCTCCATGTCCTGATCTGATCATTACTTTGTAGAACTCCTCGGTATAATCTTTCACAGTCATGTTTCTCTTCTTCAAGTTCTACAACTTCTTGAATAGCTCCAACTCATAGTCTCCCAGAATGAACTTAGCCTTCAATCTCGCTACCATCTGTCTCCACTAGGTGATTTGTATTTCACCATTATTCACTCTATCTCTTTGCAACTCTTTCCACAACAAGACAACATTCCCTTTCAATTTAGTTTATGCCAACCTAACCCTCTACAAATCCTTAACATCCTCAAATTAAAAGTAGTCCTCCAACTCTCCGATCCAATCAATCAAGTCCACCGGATTTAGCGTCCCAAAAAAGTTTGAAACCTCCGCTTTATGTATTTTATTTGCTTGTGCCACTTGTCTCAGAAATATTTCTTCTCTTCCATCTTCCAATCCTTCACCCTCTTCCACCTCAAGTTCTTCTCCAGTTTCTTCATATTCATCCCCAAACTCTGGATTCATTCATGAACCATCTAATGTATTCTGGATCTCATTCCTTATCTCATTCTTGAAATTCTCCATCATCTGCTCTACCCTCTTGGGGTTCATCCTTCTAGGAAGCATCTCCTCCCTTCCTCGAGTGAACTGCCTCAACTCAACGATCTATCTCTTCCACCAAGTGGTTCATAACCCGCTTTGATACCACTTGGTGCAACCACAATCCGGTAGGTCCTCAAAGAGAGTAGACCAGATCATGCAACAAGAGTAACACAATGGAAGAAACAACAACACATTAAAAAATAACAGAAACAAATTTTTACATCACCATATATTCATCATAGATCATCCGGTAATCAACCAGTTATATGCAGGCTAACAAGCCAGAATACAACCGGTAACCAACTAGTTACATGAAATCTAGGATACAACCCATCTGGATCTCTGAGAGACCTCTGAATTATCAATCCCAAAAATAGGAACTCATCAATTTATACCCTCCAGAACATATCCAAGTGGGCCATAAAAGATTATATTTACCAAGACAGGAAAATGAAACGTGTAAATAGGTCAGCCCAAAATGAAAGGAAATCCTTCCAGAAAAGATCAACCAAGAAGTGTGGATCCAAAGGAAGGTTGGCCAAGGACTTAGGAACATCGGGCAAGACCCCAAATAGATCCACACGCCAATAAAATGCTTCGGAAAAGAAGAAATCTCCAAACAGTAAGCCCAAAATTGCTCTGGAACCCAGAAACAACCAAACCAGAAGCAATATCTTGTCGGAAAATAATCCAAATGGACTGAGAATCTAGAATTAAGCACAAGAACCAGCCTAGAAACTAAAAATATGATTTGTATGAAAATAAAGCAACTACTAGAACATACTGACATGAACACAAAAAACTACACATTGAATTCAACAATAACTAAACTAAAAAGAAATATTTTTGGTTGATGCAAGATTTCTCATAGATCGGGGATGCTCCTGCATCTTGTGACAATACTTAGTGGTACATAAATTTACCATGATGAAAAAAACCATATATTTTTCAATGCTCATATAATTGGAGTTGTACAATAAATGAAGAGAATGATTGGGTTAATGGATCCAAACTAGTTTTTGATTAAATGATTTAGTTAGGGTGTTGAGGAAAAAATCCCAAGACTTTACCATGAGGGCTTGTTGACCCTAGAAGTAAGAATTAATAACCAAAACATCATTTGAATCATAGATATAATCAAATCAAACCATAGTGAAGCCCTCAGAATAGGGGTAGATATCACTATTTTTTTATCAATAATGAGGTGCCACTACTTATAAATCTAGTGGACAATTATACAAAACTAGGACATATGATCAAATCTACAAATTAAATAATTTTAGGAAGAATAACACTCATTTTTTAAAAATTATCTCCATGAGAAGTATAGAAAGGAAAGGTAGATAAAAAGGTAATATGGATGTAATAACCATACCAGGTAAACCCAAAATAAAATCACTATTTGCATCACTGACTTAACTCCTTGGATGAAGCAACACCAATCACCATAACAACAACAAGAGAGACACTACTAAAATGTAAAGTATATGGTGCAAGGGATGAAAGACCAAGTGACTCCACAACAATAAAACAAACAAGATTAGTTAAATGCGTAATAATAAGTCTTATCTTTAAATCGTATGTAATTTAGAGGGAGATGAGTGGAAATAATTTAGTGACTAGAGAAAATGAACACTAAGAGAACCATCAATAGAAAGATCAAATAGATATCTAAAAGTAGGAATATAAACACTAATAGAGATTGATAGCCTATCAACCATTTATCAGGGTAAAAGACCATCAATTAGCGGAAACGTCATGCCTACTAAACTAACACAAGACCTTAAAAATCTTGTGAATATTTCCATGTTTGGAAAAACATCAGTTGAATAATGAGAAAGGAGTTAGTGGGTGTGAGAGGATGTTATTTGAAAACATATAACTTGATAAATGTTAATACTATTATTTACTAAATTTAATGCATAATATATCTAATGTAACTTCAATATTTTTGCAAACAAGTTCATATTATTTAAATGAATATGGTCTTGGGGAATAGATAAATTTTATTTATTTTAATAATTTTTTGATAAAATATAGTATTGAAAATTCATATTGTGAAGAATAAATCCAAGCTTTGTTGATTTTTCTAGGTACTTTAGCTTAATTTATTTGGAATCCTTAACTTATGTTTCTTTATTCTACAGCTCCTTATCTATTGATCTTACATTGTCAAAAAAAATTAATGTTTGGTCCTATTTACATTCAGCTTACATTTGTTTATATATATGTATATATAGTTTTTCTTAATCTATGAAAGTCATGTTTTTCTCTTACAATAATAGGCTTTAATTTCCACATTTTATTATCATATTTTATATCAATTACCATATGATCAACCTTAAATTACATTTTTCATTTGCACCATTTTTTCTATTTTTCTTATGTTCATTGAATGGATAGTTAATAACATACATGACATAGAAAACAATCATGAAGCATGTTTTTAGATTCCAAGGTACATTAAATTTGTAATTTTCATCAAGTAATACATAAGTCATATAAACATAGAAAAAAAAATATACTCTCAATTCATTAATTGGTATTTATCACATGAACATTCTTACCATCAAATAATATAGAGTTGATCAATTTCATTCGAAGTCATAGCACTACACACCACATTGTATCCTCAGATCAATTTATATTGATTTTTTTAATTTGTTTACTTAATATAAAAAATCATTTTATCCTTTTCAAATGTAAACTAATTGACATCAAATTTAACTATCTTGATATAATTTTTTATAAATCTATTAATTTTTAATTTATTTATTTTTAAATATATTCTCTATACTTTTTTCATCGTAGATTTATATTTAAATTTACATTATAAAATAATTATAATAGTATTTTTCACTTAATTATAAAAATTACTTCTATATAAATTTACTAATTTTACACCATATTATTAACCATATTAATTTTATTCAACCTATTTAAGTATTTAAAAATCATATCAAAATTCAATAAAATAATACAAGATTAATTATTAAATTTAATGATTACATCTATAAAATATTAATATTTTTAAATTAATAATTATATTTTATAAAAGCACCTTATTTTAAGATAGAAAATGAAAATAAAATAATAAATAAAGTACATTGCTACCCACTACTTAAACATGCTTTTATATTTATCCCTCCTTGCCAGTGGAAATGATGATTTTCTCAACTATTTACTGGTGTATGAAGTGACCTTCACGAATTAAATAGTATAAAATGTAACAAATGATTCACCAAGTTGAATGAAGAAAATATTAGTGGAGGCTTTTTTCCAGTGTCTCAACCTAAAAAGGTATTGATTGAGTGGCCACTACCATTGATTTCTTTTTCCATTTTCCAAAAAATGAATTTACATAAAAGGTTGGGTAGTAATTAGATAGGCATTCTAATTGTAATATTTCAATATGGGTGTCACATGAAATAATGACACGTCCTTCCAAATATTTATTTATTAATTATATTTTTATTAATAACAAAGAAATGGAAACGAATTTCAAATTATGTTAATTAAAGCTCATATGTATTTAATTTATTAAAGTTTAGATGTGGTTGAAATTATTTCAATATCTAATGATCACATGAAATAATTATATATGTCTTTGTCTTATATAATTAATGAAGAGATAAAGGTCACATGAATATGCCACTTCCCATGTAATAAAGGCGAAGTATATTTATTGACATACTCGTTATTATAATGACACAAAAGGTCAATGTTGAGATGGGTTTGTATCCATAGTGAATTGAGAATAAAGATAATTTATGTCGGTGAAAATTGTTAAATGGATGTTTACTTCTCAAGTCTTAGATAACAATTTAGTTAATTACTTTATTTTCATTCCATTCTTTAAAATTTGTGAGTGAGTTTTCTTTGTGTCTTTCTTTTTTATAATAGATAGTGCATTGTGTATATATATGAAAAAAATTATATATATATATTGTAGTCACATAAATCTGTCTATTTTAATTAAATGAATATTTCGTATTTATTTGATTAAAAATCCACTAGCCACCAATTAATTAAATTAATATTTAATTAATTCATCTCCAAACATTCTTCTATTAATTAAATAAATTATTCAATTTATTTTAATTAATTCATTAAATCAAATTTCATTCAAATTAAATAAATAAAATCTATTTATTTAATTAAAATCCCCCTATTCCTCTTTTAAATAAATTAACAGTTATTTAAATCATTTTAAAACCTCCCCCACTTGCATTTTCCTACAAATGCAACTTGCACATATTTATTGAAATAAATGAATTTTTATTTTAAATAAAATCCTATTTTCCCTCACCCACCAAATCCACTTGCAAAAATCTAATCCCCTTCTAGATTTTTCTAACCCCTTCCTAATTAGCCTAATCCATCCCCTAAATATTGTCACATTCCTAAGCAAAATGGAGTCACTTCTCAAAGCCTCAAAGTCTTTGATAACCATTAAAGGCTTCAAGTCTTCAACCACTAAATGTCTCAAAGTCTTTGATAACCATTGAAGGCTTCCAACTTTCAACCACTTAATCCCCCAAAGTCTTCAATAACCATTAATGGTTAATTCAACCCTCCCACATGGTTAAAACATTTGTTTTGACTCAACCTCTACCCAACCCAAGGGTCTCATCAAGCCTTCAATGCTTTGACCATGATTATCTCTTAATCATTTGCACAAAGGTTTATCCTTGGATTAATTCCTAATTCAGTGGGTAATCCTAATTTAGGCTTGACTCTTAGCCTTTAGATAACCATGAGGTCTTCTCAGGCCTTTAATGCCTCCAACCTCTTCTTTCAACCCAACCCTATGTTGACATTTGTCACCATTTCATTGGTGCAAATTGTGCACATGGATCCCCAACTTTCAAGCTTGACCCTTGATTAAACCTTTCAATCCTGGCCATCCATTGCTCCATTTTTCCTATAAATAGAGCCCATTCCTTCATAATCCAGATCCTGAAAACTTGTATGCATTTAGACTATAGACATTTTAGAGAGCATTTTAGCATAAACAATCTAATCTTTTGTCTTTTGGTTAAAATACATCATTTTAGCATTACTATTAGCTTTTCATTTCATGTTTAGGAGCTATACTACAATCTCAATCCTCCATAAACATCCATAGTGCAAAAAGCTGCTGAGAGCTACACTATTTTGGAACTTGGAGAGGAGAGGAACAAGGGAGAAAGGAGCTAATATCATGTTGAGAGATAGTTGGAGATATCTCATTGTCTTACTTCTTTAGTTAGATTCATTAGCATGTTTTTAGTGTCTCTCTTGGAATGCCTTCATATGTTTTTGATTGATTAACGCTAACGTCTTGTGTGTTTTGTGTTGATTGATCTTAAGCTAACATTGTGCCATTTAGGAGGGCATCATATATATATATATGTGTGTGTGTGTGTGTGTGCACACGAATGTATATGTATATGTATATGTACATGTATATATACTTATATATAATTTAGTTATCTTGAGCACTTTTAACTAAATAACTATGTATTATTTAATTAATTGGTAGTTATAAATCAATTAATTAACCGAATTTCTCCCTTAAACTCATTTTCTATTAAATAAAATAATATAATTATTTAATTTAATTGATGTTGAAATCCCCGTCCATATTTTCCTCTAACCCAACCTACCTAGTTAACCAAGGGTTTTGGTCAACCTTGTCCATTAACCCTCACCATATGTGTGCACATTCCCAAAATATCCTTAATTTCCTAAAATTGGGGAAAATATCCTAAATCATGGAAGTGTTTCTATTTTTTGAATAGAACCTTCCTATTTGGGTGTCTTATTTTCAAATACGCATGTGTCCTCAGAGAGACATGTCATTGGACATGTCATTCCTTCCAATGACACATGTCTTTTTCAAAGACACATGTCATTCTCTGTTACAAGTGCAGTTGTCGTCGCACCAGAAGATCAACCTTTTAATGCCCAATACAACCACCAGGGATAACTTTAAGAAACCACCCCCCTTGGCAAAAGTGTAAAATCCTAAAGAATCAGACATTATTTTTGGGGAAAAATTTTCATATTGATAGCGAAATTGTTTTTCAAAGTAAGATAAAAAATTATTTTGTATTGGCGATTTTTTTCTAGGGTACAAAAATCACATAAAATTATGGCGAATAATATCTTATTTTGTGGGGAAAATATATATTGTAGGAGGTGAATATTTTTTGTTTAAAGGAACAAATACATAATTGTATGGGAGAAATTTTTTAGTCTGAAGGAAAAATTATTTAAGCGTATTGGTGATTTTTATTCACTGCTTGAAAATTATTTAATTTGTTTGGCTAATATTTTGTTATTTATAGAAAAATATATATTTTACCGGCCATTTCATGAATTCATTTCCACTAATAGACAAGGTCAATCACATCACATTGAGTTCAGACTCTGCATGATGTATCGATAAGAACGACCTCTTTGACATGTGAAGGGTGACACGTACCTAAAATCCATGAATGATTTTAAATCGTTCGATGATCCTAGATCAATGGCTGAAGTTTTATTTCGACCCAAATTTCTAAAGAGAATGTAGTTCAACAGAAAGTGCCCGGAATGGAATTGGATTCAATAGACACGTATCAAATGTCATGGTCGATAATGTTGGTAATTTAATTTATGTCTAGTTACTAACTGTCATCCACTCTGTCCCCATGACTTCCAATGTGGTACTTGGTATTGGTTTATAATTGTTTCTATGAGATTTTTCCAAGATCTAGAGGCAATGGAAAGCACAAAATAGAGAGAAAATATATGATAGGAATAAACTATATTCTATCAAGATGCAAAATATGATCAACTGGATCATTACAACATGTTCAATGAATGTCTGTACAAACAATGTAGATGAACCTGCTTATATAGGCAAGGCTATATGGATATGTGAGCACAAAAACATGACATGTGGCTCAATAAGAAACAAGGGTAGGTAGGAAATAGGTGTGGGTAGGTAAGAGAAGCAATAAAATATTTCACATTAGGTGGATCACCCACCGATGGTGGAGGGTAACAACAAGATCTTCTACTACACACACTATCCCAATGTGGCACAAACACCCAAGTGTCTCATACCCAAACTACTATTAAATGCATGTACCTAAGTAAACTTAAGTAAGTGTAATAATATACATGATGAATAATTATTTACACCAACACCCCCCGCCTTAACTACAACTTAGGGGAATGCACTAAAGTCTACAATGCAACTAAGAAATGCAAGATGGGTCTCGGCTACGAGGCCATGTTAGGTACCCATTCACAAATGTAAATGCAATCTCCCATAAATAGAGAAAGAGAGAAAAAACCAATGGGAAAAAAACCCTCCCCCAAAAGAGAGATGATGAAAGCACACAATGCTCTCAATGATGAATGATAAGAACAAAAAAAATGTCCCCAGCATAAGAGAGAAGAAGAGACCATGAAGCCCTCCCTCTATGTCGAATCTCCTCCAAGGATGGTCCAATGATGATGACCAAAATACCTCCCCATAAGGAAGAAAGAGAGCCAATGCTACACCAAAAATGTCAAAGTGTGACAAAAATAAGTACCAAGTCGATGACGATGAATCACTCGCTGCAAAAGAATGAAGATCAGGCATGGAGACAACCTGCTTTGAGAATCATTTGGATACTCGTAAATGGTATAAATACTAGTACAATCCAAGTCTCACGGGAGCCATGCACAAATGTGTACAATCTAAGTCTCAACTAGAACCATGCACCAAGTCTCACAAGATATTCCTAATCTATGTGTACAAGAGGATTACATCAAATAGTCAACAATAACAAGATACAAAGAGGTGTGGGACTCTATGATAGTGCGAGTACAACATTGCTCAAGAAAGAGCATACATCATGATAAAATATTCAAATGTGGAAACATGAAAATGATGCCACCAAAGAAGAAGCCCTGTAGAATACTACAGATGAAGATGCCTCCGAATGAAATTTCACCAAGAGATATAAATGAACAACTGACCCCCCATAAAAAGATCATGTTCGCACTTGCAAATAATGGCAAAGTGGACTTCTAATTTCAATGATTACAACTTCTCAGAATGAGATATAAGAGACTTCAACAAATATTGCTAGTGATCTAAACTGAGATCCAAGCAAAATACAAGTACCAAATAGGCCAAAAAATGACCAAATATTGAAAGTACAATTTCTACTCAAAATCATTTCAAAATAATGGAATATTATGAAATTAGACAAAAAATTATGCACTCTAAAAAAAAACGGCACATGAAAAGGAGTCCATATGAGCCCAAATGAAGCCTCCAAAGTTGTAAAAATCGAGTTTTCATGATTTTTCGTAAACCTCTATCTGAAAAACAGAAAAATCTTGCACCACTGCATAGATCACGAAATTATACCCCAAAACAAAAAATAATTCTCAAAAAGAGGAGTCTGAATGAGTGAGATATCACTATTTGCAAATTGTCTGTAAAATTATAATTTTTTGAAAATTTCTGCTGCAACTTCAAACTTCAAATGCCTCTAGATTTGGCCTCTGAATTCCAAATTGGATGAAACAAAAGGCAAAAATGACTTTCTTGGACCTCCTCAATCCAATGGTGACCTCAGATTTGACTCTTCAAACTTCAATAATAACCTGCAATAGAAAGCTCCAAAATACACAACCCCAAATAGCATCAAATTTCTCTCAATTGGCAAACCAATGACACTCTAATGGCTCTGATACCATGTGAGACATGGACTAGATCTGATACCATGTGTGTTTTTGCCAAGATCTAGAGGCAATGGAAAGCACAAAATAGAGACAAAATATATGATAGGAATAAACTGTATTCTATCAAGATGCAAAATATGATCAACTGGATCATTACAAGATGTTCAATGAATGTATGTACAAACAATGTAGATGAGCCTGCTTATATAGGCAAGGCTATATGGATATATGAGCACATAAACATTACATCTGGCTCAATAAGAAACAAGGGTAGGTAGGAGAAACAATAAATATTCCACATGAGGTGGATCACCCACTGATGGTGGAGTGTAACAACAAGATCTTCTCCTACACACACTATCCCAATGTGGCACAAAAACCCAAGTGTCTCATACCCAAACTACTATTAAATGAATGTACCTAAGTAAACTTAAGTAATTGTAATAATATCCATGATGAATAATTATTTACACCAATAGTTTCCAATTTCGTACATTAGTGCATTTATGGGAAAGTTTTGCAGAGATATACGAAAGATTTAAAAAAAATTAAAGCAATTAATACGGTTAGAGAAGGAATTATTAAAATCAAGAGCTTCAGCTATTTATATACGATCTATACTTCTTTCATCTTCAATTATCCTTTGGTAGATAAATCATTGGAGCTCATGATATTTAAATTGTGCCTTTGGTTTAACTCTATAGGCTCAGGCTATTTAATTTGGTAATCTGATTTCTCAAGATGGAAACTCCTATTTTCTTTCAAAGCATTTTTGTGGAGGACCACAGGGCCTTTTTGGGCTCCATTAGAGACCCAACCCTCCAATCAGTCTGCAAGGATGTTGGGATGTTCACTAATGAGGTTCTGAGGATGGTGTTCAGTAGAGACTTTCTACGTAATGAAAATAGATACTGTGTTAACATGGACGTTACGTCCCGGTTCTTAGCGTCTCTTCTAGACCTTGGAGGAGACAAGGTGGATATGTTGATGTTGTTAAGGAAGGTGTTTAAAGAAGAATTACTTGGAGAAAATGTTACTATTGTCATCTTTCCAGAAGTAGGGGTGGGGATCCTTTGGGCGAATGAATTAACCAAGCTTCTCCTCGACCAAATAGTGTCAGTGGCCAAGCAACCGTTTCTTTTGAACCTGAATGTAGAGTAGTTGACACATCATAGGAAATGGGTGCGAATTGGTAGGGACTTTCTCCGGAAATGGTTCCTCTTGGACAACTTTCCAAACTACAGTTGGCTTGAATAATTATCATAGCTTATAATGTCTGAAGAATTCTACATGGAGGGAGGGTGAGATTCTTAGGGTAAACCATGAATGTGTCCACTACCTCTTCCCTATCCCCAACCCCCTAGTAGTTTTTTTCTTTTTGGCTATTTCCTCGTAACCTCACAGGATCACTCATTTTGGCTTTAAAGTTTTTGAGTGACTCAGACATGTAAAAATTATAAATTTTTAAAACATATATTAGTGATAATTTTGCAAATTCCAGTTCGTTTCAGTTTGCCTCTTATGGATATAAAAATGCTTTCTTTTTCATTTTATTATTTTTTGCTACCATCATGCCATGGGAAGATACTTAGCATAATCGTTATGTTTTGAAATATCTTATATAGTTATTAATTTATGTGGATATAAGATTTAATTTTCACCATAAAAAAATAGCAGATTTATTCTAATTTCTACTCTAAAGTTAAAGAACATACTCAGTGTCACTTCTGACACAACCTTTTCTAAAAGATAATTGAAGTTCTTGACAAAGAAGTGTTTGAAAAAGCATAATATAAGGGATTGGCTACAAGTTATAGCATTCAATAAGGATCACAATGTCTATGAGCTACGTTATTTCAATATTTTGTTAAACAATGGAATTAAAATTAATGTTGTGATCTTTTTTATGTAAATATTTCTTCCTCTATATTTAATATATATATAAAAAATCCAGTTCGTTCCATTAATTATTTGTACATTGATTATCATTTATTATAATTTTATAAACATAAAAAAAAAAAAGATGTTTATCTCACGAAAAACAAGTGAATAGATGTACATAATTTTTTCTACATAATTTCAATATTAAGAAAAAGTCCAACTAACTAGATAGACGTACATTGAACACCGAAGATACATGTACATTGAACACTAACACAAAACAAAGGTTATGTCCAATGGGATGATGAAGCATGAGGTGATGTGGCATTTGGGTGGCAGAATTCATATGTATAATGGGACCCACTAGAACTGACAACAGATATGTAGTGATATTGCCTTCTAGACCTATGGTACGCACACCACTGTCATGAAAGTGAATGGTTAACATTTATCCTTTATGCAACTTTAATTTTGGCTTGTGTGTACGAATTATGCAGTTGAAGTTTTGAACTAGTGCATGCAGAGGAATGATGGTAGAGTTTGTGATTAATACCAATGGTCGCTTCCATTAGATGTCAGAAATTAGAATTAAGTGATAGGTGTTTAAATCTTGGGTGGATTGGAAGTCTTAGTATCATATTGTGCACTTGCACCATTTACCATTGTCTTGGATTTCTTAAGCAGCATGAAAGCCAATTTCTCCTTCCATACTGATAAGAAATTAGTCCCAGTTATTGGACGATTTATGGACAGGAGGCTGAAAGGTTTGTTCTTGTTTAAGGATGAGTGGTTGTACGAGAGTGTGAAAATATTATTAGGAGAGGAAATTGTCCATGTAGGTCATCAGTACAGGACAAACATGGAGGCATATTCATTGATTTCTGCTTGGGCTTTCCAATTTGAGGATGAGGTGGACAAGGTAAAAAATCCCTGAGAGTTGTAATTAATGGGCACTACCTATTAAATCTAGATAGTGTATGTGCTCATGTGGTCCCAAAGGTGAGAATTGTTCCTGAGGTAGAGGTGGATGGTCCGATGGTGCCACTACCACTCATTTGATGGACTAATTATTATTTGAAGGAAAGATGCAGAGCTCTTGCTTGGTGCCGGTGGAAGGCCTTCAAATTGTTTGCAAGGTTGATGTAGTGTGATGAGGTTTTAACAATCCTTCATGAAGTGGCACGTGCAGAGGTGGGTCAAGAGTTGCGACTGAGACCTGAGACTACCCAAGCAATGAAGCGGCTCTAAGAACTTTATGATGACCCAAAGTACAGGTCATTTTTGGGTTAATCTTTTTGTATCTTTTTGTTCCATGTTCATTTTCTCCCTAGGGCCAGGCCCAACTTTGTATGTATGGGGGGATGTCTGCTACAAATTTTGGTATGTCGAATTGGAATTCTAGGGTTTTTGCATGTAGTAGGGTTTTATTTTTTGTTGGGAATGGTGGTTTTGGCCCTTGGGGGTGTTTTTTGTGGTGGAAAAACTTTGGTGGTTTTACTATACCAGCTATACTTGCATATTTGTAATATTTTATTTCCAAGTAACACAATACAAAAATTATCGATAAAAAATATAAATATATCATGCAATTTTTGACATTACATATTTAAATTGTATATTTAATTAATTATAAATTTATGTACTATCGTCCGTTGGATGAGCATAGATCAATGACGTGAGGTGTATTTTGGGCCAAATGTGGGAACGATAAACATTTTTTCCAAACTTCTAATGAAAGACTTCCATAAACGATAAATATTTTTTGCAAACTTCTAATGGAAGACTTCCATAAATGATAAACATTTACTTAAGTATAGTTAAATTCTAAATTTATAATTGTATAGTTAATTAAATTTAATAAGCTCTATTTTGGTAGAAGTTGAAAAGGATTAAAAAGTTTTCAAAACCATTCTCAAAAAGTGACTCGTTTCTATTGAAGTGGCAAAAAATGGCAAAAGTCCTGGAACCCACAACAACTGACAATAGATACCACCATCCATTGGATGAGCACAAACCAATGACTTAGGGTGGATTTCAGCTCAAATGTGGGAAGTAAATACATTTGTGAGAACTTCACCGAGAATTAAATGTTTTACATTTAATTAACTATAATTAAGTCTATAAATCTCTATTTCAGGCAGAAGTTAAAAAGAATTAAAAAGACTTTAAAAATAGTCTGGAAAATTGACTCGAGTCTAGTGACATGCCCAAAAAATAGAAAAAGTCATGGGATCCACAACAACTGACAACAACAATTAAGCGTTATTTTGGGTGAAAGTTGAAAAGGATTAAAAAGACTTAAAAAAAAGTCTAGAAAAGTGACTCATCACTCGAGTCTGGTGATGTGTCCACTATCCTTAGAATTTAGATTGAAGCAATGAATTTTTTGTCCTTCGGTGACGAATAGATATTAATAATAATTTATAAAATTACAATAGGATTCTAGAAATTTTTCCCTTTAGGTATTCCTTTTGTACTTTTGTGTTTTCAAAATATCAGGTTCGTCGTCGTCTTCAACATGCGGTGTAGGTTTTGAATTTTGTACTTGTACTTGAGATGATGTAATTTTCACCACAATCTTTTGCAAAGCTAAAGTACGAAGACAATGTTATGCATTTTGTTGGCCTCTCATGGTCATCCCCACATTTAGGATTCTACCCTTCTTCCTATTTGACATCTCCAATGAAATAAAGGTTGCCAAAAAAATATCAATTTATTTAAGAAGCAATTATAGACTATAAAGTATAATATATGTTTCACTGGCCCTATGACCTACAATCTAGATGTCTAAGGTTTGAATCTCTCGGTTGACCACTTGGCACTAATGGGTCCCCGCTCAATAAGAATGAACTCAACAGTGCAAACGGATATAGATAAATTCAGAATAATATTAAAACACTTCAAAAATATGATCTCTCACATTTATATTACTAGCAGTCGCCAATGCAGTCAACAACAATGATTTTCCTTCGTCTGAAACTTCGCTATTGATTCGAATTTAGAGCCTACAACCCACCTGATTGTGTAGGGATGGATCTGATCTTTGAATGTATTTATACCAATCCTTATATGGTGAATTCTACAGGAAATTTATATGGTATACAAATATATGGTGAATCTCGCGTAACTATAACACAACTTATGTAATTTTTGAGGCGATTATGGGTCATCCAAATAATTGGCAAATACAATATAGTTGGCAAAAGTTGGGGTGAATAGAGACACGTGTCGGTAAAACATCAAGAAAATTGGGTCCTCCTAGCTAATAAATATTCATATGCCTATAGGCAAATTATGGTCGTCTATTAAGGCAACCTCAAAGAGTGTAGGAAAAAAAATTAAATTTACCGTGTGTCCACCATATATTGTATTGACGAAATCCTCGAGCTATGAATTTGACGAAAATTGAAAATGTTCTAGCAACATGGCCAGCCCCAATCGGTACAAAATATTCGCCTTTTCCCAGGTTGCCAATGTGAAAAATTCACCATCGGTGAATAATTTCCACTAAAATAATCTCTAACAACCACTAGACTTATAGAATCCATAGGAGGAGGTTAATTCATGTCACAGACCTGAGCAATGCACTGCACAACACAAGTAGACAAAGGGTGCACACCTTACAACAATCCCCCCCACAATGCAAGCAAGGGGTTTGAACCTGTGACCAACTCTGATATCCTTCAACATTTGCTTCATCTAGACTATCTGAGTGCAATTACTAGTAGCAACAATGTACTCAGCTTCAACAATAGATAACGACACCAAACCTTGTTTCTTACTAGCCCATGAAACCAAATTCTTAGCCAAAAAGAACGCTCCACTGGTAGTGCTCTTCTGGTAATCAACATCACTAGCTCAATCTACATCAGTGTAGGCACAAAGCATAAAATTATCTTTCCTCAAAAACCCTAAACCATAATTCACAATTCCCTTCAAGTATTTGAATATCCTCTTAACAATAGTGGCATGATTCTCTTTCAGATCAGTTTGATATCTAGAAGCCATGCACATAGCATGCATAATGTCTAACCTAGTTTGAGTAAGATATAGTCATCCACCAACCATAGATCTATACAAAATCTGATTATCTTTAGTAGATTCATCATTCTTAGACAATTTACAACCACTCACCATAGGAGTTCCAACCGGTTTGTAGTCATCTAACCAAAACTTCTTTAGCAATTCCTTCACATACTTAGTTTGAGATATGAATATACCTTTTTCAATCTGTGAAACATGCAAACCTAAGAAAATTTTCATCTCACCAATCATAGACATCTCAAATTATTTTTTCATATCACCAACAAACTTATTGCTCAATTTATCATCACCTCCAAAGATAATATCATTAACAAATACTTCAACAATCAAGACGTTACCATTTTCTATCTTAAAGTATAGATTATTGTCAACAACACCTTTACTAAATCCCAATTTCAACAAATATTTATATAGTCTAGCATATCAGGCTCTAGGAGCTTGTTTCGATCCATAAAGAGATTTCTTAAGTTTACATACCATGTCTCCATCATTTGACAGTGAAAATCCATCAGGTTTCTCAATGCAGACTTCTTCCTCAATGTCACCATTCAAAAAGGCAGATGTGACATCCACCTGATATATTTTTAAATCTTTGTACATAACATAAGAAACCAGTAGTGAAACGGCTTCAAGTCTGGCCACCAGAGCAAAATTCTCCTCATGATAAATTCCTTATTTCTGAGAATATCCTTTGCAAACCATTATAGCTTTATTTCTGAAAACTTCACCACCCTCAACCTATTTGTTTCTGAATATCCATTTAGTACCAATAACATTCTTATCCTTAGGTCTGGGCACAAGTTCCTAAGTCTTATAATTTTCAATCTAATCTAGTTCTTCTTCTATAGATCTCATCCAATTTTCATCTTTATAGGCTTCATCAACATCTTTAGGTTCAACTTTAGAAATCAAGCATACTTCTTGAACAGCTAACCTTCTTCTACTCATTATAAATTTATTCTTATCACCATTAATCTTATTTTCAAAATGATTCAATCTTACATACCTCAGAGTCTTCTAATTGTTCTGATTTTTAGGTTCCTGCACTTCTTCACCGATAATAACAACAACTAGATTAACTGTCTCTACCAGATTATTCTACTTAGGCTCTTCAGTATGAATAGGAGCTAACACAATATGTTGTCCATTATCATAACTACATGCTCTGATCTCTTTTCAAAGGTTCTCATCCACCTTCACATTTGCACTATCCACTATCTTTAGATTAGTCTTTTATTGTAGCACCGATAGGCTTTGCTCTTTGTAGAATATCCTAAGAAAATCCCTTCATGACTTCTATCATTAAACTTTCCTATATCCTCACCTCTCTTGATATAACATTTGCTACCAAATACTTTGAAATATCTCATAGAAGGAACATGACCAAACAATAGCTCATAAGGAGTCTTACCCGTATCACATTGGATGTGAACTCTGTTGAATGTGTAAACAACAGTACTAATAGATTCTTTCTAGTAAATCTTCAGAACATTCCCTTCAATTATCATAGTCCTTGCAACATCTGAGATAGTTATGTTCTTCCTTTCAACAAATCTATTTTGCTAAGGGGTTCTAGGAGTAGATAATTGTCTTCTAATCCCATAATTCTCACAGAGTGAATTGAATTCACTAGAATAAAATTATCCACCTCTATCAGATCTCGCACACTTCACCTTGAATCTAGACTTAGTCTCAACCTTTTCTTTTAATATCTTCAATTTGTCCAATGCTTCTGATTTCTCCTTAAAAAAGACAACCCACATCATCCTAGAATAATCATCAAATAGTAGCATAAAATATCTATCACCCTGCACACTTCTAACATTTGTAGGTCCACATAGGTTAGTATGCACAAGATCTAACAATTCATCTGATGTATACTATTTTCTTTTGAAATAAATCCTTGTTTGCTTACCTAACTGACATTCCTTACATATAGGATTAGCAAGTTTAACAATCTTATGCAGATCTCTAACAACATGTGTAGAACTATCTTAATCACTAAATCAAAATTTACATGACACATTCTCCTATGCCATGACCAACTCTCATCAATCTGAGCAATCAAACAACTTTTCTCACCAGCATTAAAATGAAAAATGTTACCTTTAGTCTTAGTTCCAGATGCAATCTCTATACTGGAGGCATTTAAGATCTTGCATTTTCCATCCTTGAATTGTAGATCATAACCTTTATCAACCATCTGTCCAACACTCAAAAGATTATGCTTCAAATCTTCAACATACAAGACATCATCAGTGTTATGCTTACCATAAAAAGAAATAGAACCTCTCCCATGGATTACATAGGCATTGTCATCTCCAAATCTAACTATTCCACTATCATACCTTTCCATACTCACAAATTTTATTTTGTCTTTGGTCATGTGATGTGAACTGATAGCTCTGAAAATTTATTGCATGAAATTTTCAATTTTGAGCTCAAATATTGATTTTTTGGTTTTATTTGTATCATCTCTAAATGATCCAAGGTCTAGGGTTTAGGGTTTATCAATATTTCTTACATTTTATGAAGAAAACCCTAATAATGATGTGTTATGTTGTTACTTTTTCCCACTTAATGCCAAAGGTTGTTTACCATGGGCGGGGCCATTTCATTCCCTAAGTGTTAAGTGGTGGTCAACTGGTTTATGAAGTGTGATTTTTCCCAAGTCACATAAAATTTTCCTATGACCGGTCTCCCTTTAAATATTTGTGCCTATGCTTATATTTCCCTAAGTTCGAAAGTCCTAATTATTTCAGCTGGTTGCTAAAGACAGAATGAATCTGATGGTTTGTGCTTCCCAGTGATCAAAGAAGCAAGGATTATAAAGATCGCAACATCGCGAGATTGTGCCACATGTTCTCATCGGAAATTGTAAAGGTTGGCAGTATGACCGGTCGAAGCATTGTGTTACCAATTCTTAGGTGATAAAGGTCGGTTTACTAATATTCCTATCAGTTTGCATGTGTTCAAAATGAATAGAGATGTTTTATCCTTAGGTAAAAGGTGCCCGATTTTTAATTGTGGAGGAATTAATGGGCATTGTGCTAAACATTAAAGTTCGAATAGATCTGACGGCCCCTGTATCCCCGCAATGGAAGTTGCAAGGAGGTTATGAACCACGACATCATGAGATGATGCAACATGTCCTAATATGATCAGGAAGACCTACGGTGGGGCCACTAACAGAGTCTAGTCGAAAGATGATATCGAATTGTTTAGTCAGGATTTGGTGGGTCCGCAGATACAGATGGAAGGTCGAATGTCATGTCGACAAACAATGACCACTAAATTTGTCAAGCTGGGTAAGATCTGCACCAGTCATAGCTCATGGGGAAGAGGCACAATGAACAGAATACAAGCTTGTCCACTCAATATGATTAGTGACCAGTTGGGAGATTTTGATGTTGACCCAATCAAGGAGGATTATTTTCAAACTTTCTATTGAGAAATGTTGGTATTATGGATGACTTCGTCATGTGTTGCATTGATTTTGTCATTGATGTCAACACTTATCTTCTTGGAGGTCTACATTGTTGTTTTGACACTATAGTTATATTGGTTTACTATTGAACTGAAACTATGGTTCACTAGTATGGTTAGTGGCTTATGCACAGTCACTGGTATGGTTAGTGGCTTATGCACAATCATCGGTATATGTTCACCAATGGGTTATATTGTTCAGTGACAGTGATGATAACTTGGAGATCATTTGGTTATGTCGAAGACATGGATTGGAAGTTTGGATTTGGTGTTTTTCTTATTGGTCTAACCGGGTTGACAGATTTATCTTAACCAGCAAATAGGTCTAGATTATGGACCGGTACATGATATCTATTCCAGATCAGTATGACACATTATGGAGATGATTTATTGATTGGATAATATGGTAAATGTATTCAGCCGACATGTTGTACCACATAAATACTTATTTGTAACTGATTTAATTGTAATATCTTTAGTGAGCCGACCTATACATTTGGTCTTAGGTTTTGTATATATGTGTATATGCAGGGAATAGGAAACTAAATAATGGATTTAGCTTCTTCCAACATCCAACAATGAAGTACTTGCAAAACAAACACACATGCATTAACAGGAATTTGCCTCCATTGCTCTCCTATCAACCAAGGTCTTGTATTTTTAAGATTTCGCTCTCAGAGCATTGTGCACAAGAGGCTATGGTGAATGGAGATAATTTTAAAATAAAGATGTGTGGTTTGATCAAGAAAACAAAACGCAAGAATGCATGAAAGATCTCAAAAGATGCAAGCCATGAATTATGAATGCAAAAGTTGTGGATGAGTGCTCAAAATGCAAGCATGGTGAAGAATGCAAATTGACATAAGTTCAACGAATAAAGATAAGATCCTCAAATAAGAGAGAGAGGCTTGTTTAAATAGATTTTCTCTGGGCGAGCTCATGTTGTGGGATGAATATGGGATAATGCAAAATGAGTGGTATAGGGAAGATGAGTGGTAAATGGTAAATGGTAAGTGGGAAATGGTAAGTGGTAGGATGGGATATTTAAGGGTTTTATTAAATAAATGGAGAAATGTGTATAACGTGAATGCATGAAGGTGTATGAATGATATAATGTTTTATTTAATAAATTTATTGCATAAATGGTAATATATTAATAATAATATAATAAAATTTGGAAACTATGAAGAATGAATTATGGAGAAATAATAGTGTAATAATAAGGACTCGCCCGATATTTAGAGAAATTTGGAATTAAATGCAGACAAATTAATGGAAATTTTTATGTGTCTACATTTTGCCCCTCTTTGAGACAATGCAGCATGTCGCGTTGTTTCAAAGAAAATGATCAACTGATATATGCCCCAGAGGTGTCTTGGTAAGGGTGATGATTGATTGGTTATGCCCCCTCGAGAGATTGATCGAACAAATTGATGGAGATTGGTCTCTCGATAGATCATGAGAGAGAAAGATTGGATGATTGATATTGCACAAGTAATTAGATTGAGATGTACATTTGATGGAAATGCACATTTGATGAGGCGTAACTGAACAATTGATGGAAATTAATAGTATAGCTAGGTTGATAAGATGATTAAGCTAATTGAGCCAATTAAGTTGATAGGGATTGATGCTAGAGCAAGATAAGGTGATCCAATGATTGATTGATTAATTGACTCCGGGGGTATTGAGATTGCACGAAGCAAGTTGGTTGAGAAAGAGATTAAAGATTCAAAGACATACATCGGCTGGATGAAGTGTTTGATCGATCTCACTGAAATAACAAGAATGAAGAAGATGATGAAAGAAATGATTAAAAAGATAGATGAGAAGGAGGATGAGAAGAGAAAAGTGATGATTATGAAGAATGATGAGAAAGAGGATATGAAAGGTGATGAGAATTCTTGTGCTTTTTAAGTGCTTGTATCATCATCGAGCTTATTATAGCAAAAGGCAAAAAATATTTGGATATCAAATAGATCCAAATGAATCAGTCACACCAATTGCGTGAAAGAAAATATATCAGACAGTAAAGGAATGCCTTAGTGTGTATCAGACAAATATGTCCTCAATGATCTTAAGTGATCATGTCCTAAGACATGTCATCATATTCCTAAGGAACATCCTGCAAGCAGCAAACAAGTGAACATGCCCCATCCTCGCCTTTCTAGTCAAAGACATCCTAGAGATAAAATCTGTAGTCAGAGACATCTTAGAAAAGTTAAAAGACATGTCACCAAAAAGGAAAATAAAAAACAATAAAGAGAAAATAACCAAACAATATGTTTCATGTTGAATATTTTTTTTTGTTCACAGTTGATGGGTTCAGGTGTATAAGTTGATTAGATGTTGTTCTATTTGTTTAATTTAAATGTCGTCCTGTCATGAGTCTA
This sequence comes from Cryptomeria japonica, assembly GCF_030272615.1. Classification (NCBI taxonomy): domain Eukaryota; kingdom Viridiplantae; phylum Streptophyta; class Pinopsida; order Cupressales; family Cupressaceae; genus Cryptomeria; species Cryptomeria japonica. The sequence goes on along the minus strand of NC_081405.1, from coordinate 616,265,899 downwards.
TTGAAGTTCCAAAGTTGCATCCTTGTCCGAAGTGTTTGTGTCATCGCAATGTTTATTGCATGTTTTTGGAGTTTTATAATTTTTAGGGTTTTATGAATGTTTTAATTTTTAGGGTTTTTTCAGTAGATTTTATGATTTTTAAGATTTTTCCAGGACATTTTATGATTTTTAAGATTTTTTTCTGGACATTTTATGATTTTTAAGATTTTTTTCAGGACATTTTATGATTTTTAAGATTTTTTTCAAGACATTTTATGATTTTTAAAATTTTTTTTAGGACATTTTATGATTTTTAAGATTTTTTTAAGGACATTTTATTGCATGTTTGTCTGAAGTGTTTGTGTCATCACAATGTTTATTGTATGTTTTCGGAGTTTTATGATTTTTAGGGTTTTATGAATGTTTTAATTTTTAGGGTTTTTTCAGGAGATTTTGTGATTTTTAAGATTTTTTCAAGACATTTTATGATTTTTAAGATTTTTTCAAGACATTTTATGATTTTTAAGAGTTTTTTTTGGATGCTTTGCCCCTAGTGTCTAGCAAAGTAAAAGGAATTTTAAGCAAGTGAATGAACGAATGGGATAGAAATGGATAAGTCAATGATGGACAAAGCTTATGTGATTTTCAAGGACTATCTCACAATAGAGTAACATGTTAATCCAAGCTCAAGGACCAAATATAGCAAAATAAAGAAAGGGTATGGTGTAACGAATGTCATGTGATCCAAAGGAATGGATGTGTCAAGAGTTTGTTTTATATTTTATGTCCTTAATTTTGATCAAGATCAGGAGATGGGTTTGGATAGAAGGAAGATATGATAAGCAAGATCAAAAAGGGGATGATGATGGATGGAAGCAAGCAATGGACAAAATAATGGATAGGATCTTAAGGGTGTGGATCAAGTGCAATAGATAGGATATATAAGGCCTGCAAAGGTCCTTAACCTTGTCAAGATCAAAGGTGGAAAAGCGATATGTATGAATATAGAGTGAATGAGGGATAATGGAGGATGAGGGATAATAGATGGATGCACACAAATGGAACTTGCCCCCAGTGAATAGTGCAAGAAAATAATAGATTACAGATGACGCGTGTTTGCTAGGTTTTCATCATGGTACTTGTCCAAGGCACCTATTTGTCAGGTTTTCACCAATGGACGAGTTTTTTTCTCTTTACTATTTTTTTTTTCTTCTTCTGATTTTTCACCTTTTTCTTTTCTTTTCATTTTTTCTTTTTTTTTCCTTTTTTTCTTTTTTCATTTTGACTTCTTTCTTTCATTTTTTTGACTTTTTTGAACTGTTGTAAGATGTTCTATAACGATCCATGGCTATTGAAGATATGCTCAAAGATGTCGATAGGGTGATGGTAAAGGGACTAGATGAAATGGATGATAAGATGAAAATGTTATAAGGATTTATGCAAAGGATTGGATAAGAGGGATGGAAGGATAGAAAATAGGTGTTGGATAATTGATGGGATGTTGGAAGAATTGTGTATGGTTGGATGTAAATGCTGGCAAGATCAACATTAGCACACACCTTGAGGGGTGATGGACTGGTGGAGGAATAGTGGATTTCAGAGTTTCTGATTTTGATGGAAAGGTTGATGTAGATTTTAGGACACAAGGAGCCAAAATGGATGAAGGAGGTGAAATAGGTTTTAGAATAATGGATGTGGGAGAGGCTGGGGTAGCAAACTTGAATGCCAATTTTAATTTTTCTTTAGTGTGCAAGTCTTGTATGAGCGACTTGGGAATCCACATGGTTCTTGATTTTTCATTTTATTGTGATACTTTAGAATGCATTGTCTCGATGTAAGACTTGGGAAGCCATACACATTTTGACTTTTATTCTTTCTTTGTGGACCTTTGTGACCTTGTGACAAATTTCTTTCTTTCATAGTCCCTTGGAATGCATTGCTTCTATAAGCACCTTAGGAACCCATATGGTTTTTGAAATTTCTTTTTTTTTCTCAACGGGCCTTTGTGGCCTTTTGTATATCTCTTTTTCTTTTTGGATCACATTTTTATTTTTTTTTACATGTTGATTAGATGGGACATGTTGATCCTTAAATGCATGTAGATTGTTTGACTAGTGACTTTTATGCTTGGCATCCAAATTGCTTGGAGAAGGAAAAGAATGCATAGATGAATAGGAATGATATGAAGGTATTTTGGATGGATGGAAGGTGCTTGAAAATGTTTGCCTTTTTTGATCTCGCATAAGGGCTAGAGAGATATAGGGACCTAAAATAGATGGAAGGGGTGGAGGGGAAGGCATGTATTTGGATTTAACTGGACAAATGTAGGATTTATGAGGGATACCAACATTTTGAGAGTGAGAAATGTAGCCAATATAATCAAGATTTTCTTTTATATTAGGGGGTTCTAATATACCATGTTCATGGATGTCTAACCCTTTTCTTCGATAATGCATGCTTTGGAAGATCTTTTTAACAAAGGGTTTCTTCTTACTTTTGATGCTAGAGGCAAGTCTATTTTGAGGTGGAGGTGGCTTGCAAAGGATGATAGCATCATGAGAGGACTTTATGGGCATGATGGACTCTTTAGGAAAACATGGATAATTATGACAAAGGAATAACAAGATACTTTCATCTTGACATGGAAGAGGACCATTGGATACAATAGGAAGGGTGTTTGACTCTTCATTTAGAATAAGATCATTTGAAAAGGTGGAAGAGGCATCATAATCTTGCTTAGGAAGTGGATTAGGAATGGGATTTGGAAGGATGTTTTTCTCTTGAGATGGAAGGGGGTCATCTTGGAAGAAATGGAAAGGTATAAGGGGATCATCATGGGATTCTAGGGAGGTAGGATCTTTTTTAACCATTGGATGGGATTGGAGAGTTTTGGTGTCTTGATCTTGATTTATGATAGGACTTGTTTCTTCATTCTTCAAATTATCCTCTTGACATGGAGCCACTTCTAAGGAAGGGGTAGTGTTTTAAATATGCATGGGGGATTCTTGGAAGGTGTTCATGGTTTTGCATGATGGGGAAGAATTTTGGATGGGGCCTTCCAGAGTGGGTATAATTGGAATTAGAGTGCATGATGGCATAGGATCTAAGACATCTGAATTGTATAAAGGATTTTTATAAAAGAATGGATTAGCTTGGATTTGTACTATGGATAGACCTTGAGGGTCAACATGAGAAGTTTCACCATTAGGTTCATTATTTGAAGGAGATGGTATGGATTGTTGTTGATAATTTTTAGGAGATGATGGCATCATGGCAGAGATGGAGGCCACATATGGATCCTTGCTAGACATAGGTGTATTATTTTGATCATTCTTAGGAGTACTGCCTTGTTTCTCTATAGATGAGTCATTAGGATCTTCAATTTCAATGATACCATTATCAAGGAGGTCTTGAATCTTATGTTTTAGTTCCATGCAATCTGATGTCTTATGTTTCTTATGTCTATGATATTCACAATAATTGCTCAAAAATTCACATCCCCATGTAGTCTTGTTAGGCAGTATGATAAGATTGTGCTCAAGAAGCTCTTTCAAAGCTGACTCAATAGATCGCCCCAATGGTGTAAACTGTCTATCTAGGGGATACTTAGAAAAACTATCTTGTTGTCTTAGTGAATAATTCATGTGATATTTCTTGAGATTTGGCTTTTGATTTTCAATTATTTGTTGTTCCACCTTATATAGTCATTTTAGCATTCCTTGAAGTTTGTTAGTGTTGATATCATGAATTTGTTTCTCAAAAGGGGTCATTGATTCATTTTGTTGAACTTGAATGTTAGATATTTCTATCTTGAGCTCTTGAATTTGTTGGGCCAAGGTAGCCATGGAGATTTACAATAGTTCTGATCTTTGACCTAGGACAATGTATGAGACTCTAGGAATGATGCAAACCCTAAAGCGCAAAGGGTGGACTATATGATATGAGTGATATTAGGATGTGATAAGGATTAATGTAAAAATGTAATCTATGTGACATGGTTGAGATGGGAATGTGGTAAAGGATCGATGCAAAATGCAATCTATATGATAGGAAAGTGATGTGCAACTAAACCCTAAATGAGATATGAGGATGTTTGATGCAAGGACTAAGGATACTCTAGGCCTAAAAATATTTGTGATGTGAGGTTTGACTCATTCTATGATGGATAGACAAGAGGATAAGTGATCAAAGAGAGGGCATGCTATGATAGGAGATGATGAACTCCAAGCGGAATACCAACTCAAAGATATTGATAGATTCCCTAACTCAAGGAAGATGCACCTCAAGTGATAAGGGGGATTGATGATCAAATTTGATGTCAGACCTAAAATGAGAAATCCCAAGTGCAAGCACTGTTTTTGGTTTATTTTTATTTTTATTTTTTTTTTGGATTTTGGTATGCAAATAATAATGAAATGCTAGGACCAATGATGAAATGACCTAAGGAACTTGTGCAATGCTTAAGGTTATGTCCTAAAGGAATGACGGAAGACTATGAAAAGATTATGGGTATGATCTAAGGGGCTTATGCATGGGTTTGATCTAGAGGGGGATATGCAAAGACTAGGTATGATTAAATAAGATATGCAAGGATGAAAGGTGCAACTAGGTGCAGACTATGCAAGGATCAAAAAAGGGTATGGGAAACTAGAATGATGTGACTATGTGAGGACCTAAAAGATCTGAACTTCAAAAGCGATGTCTCAAGAGATTTGAAATGATTGTTTTGAGAAAACAAGTTCAATGTTTCAAGGACAATGTTGTTTTACACTGTGGATGGATACTTCAAAGCTTAGACCAAGGTTTTTGTAAAGTGTTTCAATTTCAAGTGTGATGTTGATTGCGAAATGTTCTTGTTTGTTTGTGTACACACTCTAAAAACATGGCGGATAGAATGCTTGTTTGATTTTGCAATAAAAACACATTCAAGCACAATCCTATGGCTGACCAAGACAATAGGTGTTGAATCTCACTTGGGGGGTTACCCCGAGCTACATAATTTAGAGCAGATACTTAGATGCTTGACCCCACTAGCTCCACCCTTGGCACTCACTTCTCCGGGGCATCCAAGCATCAGTCCCCATGAAAACTCCTCGTGGAAAACTTTGCATCTCTACTAAGAACCGTAAGAATGTGAGCCACTTTAGAGGTCCGACCTCCTGTGTCAACAACTAGAAGGATTTTGGCTTCTAACACAAAAGGTGTCTAGTAAGGGCATCTGTTCGAGTGTCCATACATGTGGCAGCATACGCTCCGTTAAGGAAGGCTCCTAGCCTATAGAGGTTGCGCTCTATAGGGTTTATGGGGAGACATGCCGTCAGTATGAACTAATCAGCACTCGTTGCTTGCAACTTTCATCATAAAACACATTTATTTATAGTGGTTTAGAAGAGCTTGGCTTTAGCCTGTTACCACTTGGGTTGTCCCCTCTCACCGAGCCTTAAGGGCTTCTCGGGAGGCAGGCCCTCCAAAAAGGTAAACACAAAAGAGCCTAATGCTCAAAACACGAAAGACACTAGTTAATTTTAAAGAACCAATTCGAAATGTGATCTAATCTAAAAATCAGACAATCGATTTCAAATCACCATTTCTTCGACATGCGTCCTGCATCAAATGACATTAGTAGTTTCAAAATTATGATCTTCGACACACGAGATTGGATTCCATAAGAGGTAACCTGCACAAAACAAAAAGTCAAAAGATTTGTCCCCAAAATCAAAACAAATGCACTAAACAATCACACCCAATAATTAGCTAACAAATTAGTCTAAAAAAAAATAAAAAATGAACTACTCTAACTCTAAAACAAACCTTCTAATCTAAAGCGAATTAGCTTAAATTAACAAACAATTCTAAATTTAAGACCAAAAACTAATTAAAACTAAACTAAATAAAATTAACAAGATCTAAATCTAAATTAACAGAATCAAAATAAACTAACTAACCTAAATAACAATTAACAAACTAAATCTATGTTAACAAACTAAAATCTAAATTAGCAAATTAAAACTAATATAAAAACTAACTAAACTAATTAAAAAAAAACTTTCCAAAAATTAAAATTAAAATTAAAACTAACTAAATTAAAATTGAAAAGAACTAAATCAAAAATTAAAAACTAAATTAAAAACTAAAAAGAAAAAGAAATAAATTAAAATTTACTAAATCTACACGTAAACCAAAAATCTAAAAGTTAGGAATTAGAACTAACTAAATAATAGCCATGTTTAGTTAAATCTAAAACTATAAAAGCATGCGATAAAATGAAACTAAAATGTAAACAAAATAGTTAACGTGAGGCTATATTAAAATTCAGTAAAATTCAAATGCCCTCTCAGACATGTGTACAAAACGTGGGTGAAGACTAGTCAGAGGGACTGTTTTGGCAAAATGTGAACCACAGACAAGGCATGTGAGTTGTTTGGAATAATGCACCACCTGCAAAAAAAAAACGTAAAATCATAATGAACAAAGAAAACGGATGTGAGTTGGTTGAATTAATGAAAACATGGAACCTTTGATCAGATATATTAATTATTTTCTGATATCCATCACTGTGAAAGCATAGACATGCATGCAATATGTGAATCATACAAACAAGGTGTGAGAAATTTTTGAGCAGAATACATTACGTCTCAGCCTGAAGACATGAATTGTTTGACTACACATGAACACGGGAGAGGTGTTTGATTGACCAAAGCCATCTAATTAAATGCAATGACTGAATTGTATATCAAATGCATGAGGCAAATCATGTGTGGTGATAAAAACTATTTTATACCATCAATGCAAAATGGAGGGGTGTAGCTAAGGCTTGTTGAAATGCAGCGATGTGAAAGCACAAACAAGGCGTTAAAACTATTTTCCAACCAAGGCATTGCGAATGCACCCAAAAAGAAACGTATTGAATGGACTGCTTTAAAATACACTATGCATGCCCAAAATGTGAAGCAAAGAAAAGGCGATGTGCATTGTCTTTCATGCAGCAAGGAAGAAGGCTTGAGTGGGCTACACAGAGGAGGAAATGGGGTAGGTGCGCAACCTCAAAACCTACAGACAAAGTAATGGCCTCCATCAAATCTGATAAACACAACCTGCAATAAAAACAAAATAATCAAAAGGACAAATGCATGTTCCATCGGGCGTGCCAATTGTAGATGGAGGAAATAGGAAACTAAATCATGGATTTAGATTCTTCCAACATCCAACAATGAAGTACCTACAAAACAAACACACATGCAAAGCCAAAATAAACAAACAAACACACATGCAAAGCCAAAATAAACAAAGAAACACACATGCATTAACAGGAATTTGCCTCCATTACTCTCCTATCAACCAAGGTCTTGTATTTATAAGATTTCGCTCTCAGAGCATTGTGCACAAGAGGCTATGGTGAATGGAGATAATCTTAAAATAAAGATGTGCGGTTTGATCAAGAAAACGAAATGCAAGAATGCATGAAAGATCTCAAAAGATGCAAGCCATGAATTTTGAATGCAAAAGTTGTGGATGAGTGCTCAAAATGCAAGGATGGTGAAGAATGCAAATTGACATAAGTTCGACGCATAAATATAAGATCCTCAAATAAGAGAGAGAGGCTTGTTTAAATAGATTTTCTTCGGGCGAGTTCATGTTGTGGGATGAATATGGGATAATGCAAAATGAGTGGTATAGGGAAGATGAGTGGTAAATGGTAAATGGTAAATGGTAAGTGGGAAATGGTAAGTGGTAGGGGGGGATATTTAAGGGTTTTATTAAATAAATGGAGAAATGTGTATAATGTGAATGCATGAAGGTGTATGCATGATATAATGTTTTATTTAATAAATTTATTGGATAAATGGTAATATATTAATAATAAAATAATAAAATATGGAAATTATGAAGAATGAATTATGGAGAAATAATAGTGTAATAATGACTCGCCAGATATTCAAAGAAATTTGGAATTAAATGCAGACAAATTAATGGAAATTTTTATGTGTCTACAATATGATTGTAAAATCTTATTGAAGATCGGATATGGGATATGGTATGAGTGTTTGAATGTTGAAGAGTGAATCATGCAGACATTATTTGAAGGTTGAAGGAAGTTTATGAAGGTGTTTGACAATCATGTTAAGAGCTAAACCCGGTACTGAATCCAACATTGCAGATGCTATTTTGAGTAGTACATTATCATTGGATTTAACCATCCAATTGTAGTCAGTGTGACTCCTATATTGTGATTGAGTAGTGAGCTCTAGGCGGTTGGCCTTTCGGCATGTGCAGACCCCATTTGTATACACTTACTATCTGTATTACTATCATCTCATTGTGGGTAAGGTTTCCCACTATGGTTTTTCCCCTTACTGGGGTTCCATGTCAAATTTTTTGTGTCATGTGTTGTGGATGTTGTTTCTCTTTTTGTTTCATGCATTAAGTTACACCAGTACTGATATAACTATTAATCTATTTTACCGCCATTTAAGTTTGGTTTACCGGTACTAAGTTTAAGTTGGAATAATCTACATTTGGATTATAATTTATTGACAACTAGTTGAAAACTGATTCACCCCCCCTTTGAGTTGTCCTTCTTGATTCCTAACAATTGGTATTAGAGGCTAGTCCTCTTTTTGTAGAAGCCTAACAACTTGAGGAGATCATATGGCAACAAATATTTTTAGCAAGGAAAGTCTAAAGCTTGATGGAACTAACTATTGTATATGGAAGAATAGAGTGGAAACATATCTGAATTGCATTGGAAGAGATATATGGGATGTTACTAAGAATGGCTATGTTGGTCCTAATCCAAATCAACCTCATCCACCAACATTAGCTAAGGACTTGGACAATGATTGCAAAGCAAGAGAAGCACTTCTAAGTGCACTATCAGATCAGCAAATCATGGGATTATCAAACCGATCTACTGCTAATGCTATTTGGGATAAAATGGAAACATTGAATGAAGGAGACACCACTGTCAGAATTGCAAAACTGGAATGTTACTAGGTTAGGTATGAAAATTTAAAAATGGAAGAAGATGAAAGAATTTATGCATTTATGGAAAGAGAATGAAATTATTTTAGGAGTACAATGTTGTGGAGGATCCTTAAGTGAATATGAAATTGTGTCTAAAGTTTTAACAGCTTTGCCACTAGCTTACAAAATGAAAGTGACTGCTATTAATGAGCTGAGAACAATGCCTAATACTTCAGTTTCTAGAGATACTTCGGTTGGAAAACTTTCAACATTTGAGCTTGAGGAATTTGGTCTTGTCGCTATAGTAAAGACTAATTTAGCTTTCAAAGCATCACCATCATCAGCATCATCATTATGTGACAAAACTGATTGGAAATCACTTTATGAAAAATAACTTGAACATATGAGAAGAGAAAATGAAGAACTTGAATAACTCGAAGCACTATTCGCAAGGAAGATTCCTAAATGTCCTACAGGAAGTAAGTATGAAGGTAAAACACCTTTCAAATGTTTTAATTGCAATAAAGTTGGTCATATGGCTTCTAGGTGTCCTAATAGACATGCAAGACTAAGGGAGAAAGCAAAAAGATCATATAAGCCTAGCCCTGAATATCAGAGATACAAATTTAAGAAAAATAGAGATAAGTCATGTTACTATGCAAATGAAGGTGTTACAAATGATTCGAATGAAGATCCAACAAATAATGGATGGGCTTTTGTTGCAATAAAGGAAGATCAACCGACACCTATTGTCAAACTGATAGAGCAGGCACTAGCAACAAAAATTGAAGAAAAGGATGAATGGATTATAGATTCTGGATGCTCGCATCATATGATGGGTGATAAAAGCAAATTATTATCCTTTCAAGAAATTCATTAGGGTCTAGTAAGGTTTGGAGATGATAAATATTATTTAATCAAAGGAGGAGGCACTACATTCTTAGATGGTAAGCACAATATTGACAATGTTTATTATTTAGAAGGTTTAAATCATAATCTTTTGAGTGTTGGTCAGTTGGTTGAGAAAGGATTTTAGATACAATTCAAGAATGGAAAATGCAAGATCATAAACAGAACTGGATTGGAGATTGCAATTGTGAGGTAATATTTTTCACTTGAATAGCAATGATAAGACATGTTTGATTGCACACATTGATAAAAGTTGGTTATGGCATAGAAGACTCTGTCATGTGAATTTTGATTGCCTTGTAAAGATCAGTTCAACTAAGGCAGTAAGGGATTTCCCTAAGAGTGTGAAACCTCATAATCCAGTATGTAAGGAATGTCAAATGGGAAAGCAAGTTAGAACAACATTTAAGAGACTTACTGAAAAATTCAATAATATTCTTGATTTAATTCATATTGATTTATGTGGTCCAGCAAGAACAAGAAGTGTACAGGGAGATAGATACTTTATGCTAATAATTGATGATTATTCTAGAATGTGTTGGGTTAATTTTCAGAGGGAGAAATCAGAAGCTTTTGAAAGATTCAAGATATACATGGCAATGGTAGAGAATGAAACCGATAAGAAAATCAAATGTTTGAGATCAGATCAAGGAGGAGAATTTACATCTAGAGAATTTAATGCATTATGTGAAGTGAATAGAATCAAAAGACAACTAACAGCACCCTAGACACCCCAGCCAAATGGAGTTGTAGAAAGGAAGAACAAAACTATTCTGGCTGCAACAAGAACCATGTTAATGGAAAAAAATGTACCTCATGTGTACTGGAGAGAAGCAGTGAATACAACGCTTTATACTTTTAATAGAGTTCACATCAAAATTGAAATAGGTAAGACCCCTTATGAACTATGGGTTGGTCATATTCCTACTCTTAAGTATTTCAGAATATTTGGAAGCAAATGTTATATTAGAAGAGATGAGTATATTGGAAAATTTGATCCTAGAAGTGATGAAGGAATATTTATTGGTTATTCATCTAAAATCAAGGCATATAGATGTTATAATAATAGGCTACAAAAAATCATTGAGAGTACTAATGTAAAGCAAGGCATATAGATGTTATAAAAATAGGCTACAAAAAATCATTGAGAGTACTAATGTGAAGATAGATGAACACTTTAGAGGAGATTCAAGATCTGTAGAACCGACAGTTGAAATTATTATAAATGAACCGACACAGATTACACTGGTACAAAGTGAAGATCTAGTCACACCAGAATCATCAGAAAACTCAACTGTGATTGAAGAACAACAACATGTAAGTGGAAATCAGAGCAAACAGATGTATGTAAGATTGAATCATTAAGAGAATCACATAATTGGAAATGAGAATCAAGGTGTTATGACTAGAGGAAGATTGGCAAATGAAGAGGTATGTTTAATTTCTCAAGTTGAACTAGCATCTGTTATTGAAGAATATCAGGATGAACATTGGATAAAAGCAATGGAAGATGAATTAGAACAAATTGAAAAGAATAATACTTGGACATTGGTTCCCTGGCCTACAGACAAAAATGTAATTGGAACTAAATGGGTATATAGAAATAAACTTAATGAGAATGGTGAAGTAATCAGAAACAAGGTAATATTAATTTGTAAAGGTTATTCACATAAAGAAGGAATATATTATAATGAAACATTTTCACCGATAGCCAGAATTGAGGCAGTTAAACTATTTCTTGCATTTCCAACTCATAAAAACTATAAAGTTTACCAGATGGATGTAAAATGTGCATTTTTGAATGGAGATCTAGAAGAGGAAGTTTAAATTGAACAACCTAATGGATTTTCTTTGACAGATAAGGATATGGTTTGCAGGTTAAGGAAAGCTTTATATGGATTGAAGCAAGCTCCTGGAGAGCTTGGTATGCTAGATAGGATAAATATCTTTTGAAGCTTGGTTACACAAAAGGTAATGCTAACAACAATTTGTATTACACAGTTACCAATGATGATATTTTGGTTATTGAAGTATTTGTGGATGATATCATTTTTTGAGGTAAAGATGGATTATGTAAAGACTTTGCTAACCAGATGCAAAAATAATTTTAAATGTCTATGATTGGAGAGATAATTGTTTTTCTAGGTTTGCAGATTTCACAAACAAATAAAGGTATATTCATATGTCAAACAAAGTACTTGAAGGAGCTCTTGAAGAAATTTGGTATGGAAAATTCGAAACTAGTAAGCACTCCTATGACTACAACTGATAAATTAACATTGAAGGATGATTCAACTCCTATTAATCCGACAAGATACAAATCTATGATTGGAGGTTTACTATATTTGACACAAACCAGACCTGATATAATGAATGCAATATGTATTGAATTTAGATTTCAAAGTAATCCTAAATAAAATCATGAATCAATAGTTAAAAGGATTTTCTGGTACCTACAAGGCACAACAATTCTTGGTTTATGGTATCCTAAAGATGAAAATTTTGATTTATGTGCATACACTGATGCAAATTGGGTAGGAGATGTAGATGATAGAAAGAGTACCACTGGTGGTGCATTATTTCTTGGCAAAAGATTGATTTCATGGATAAGCAAGAAGCAAACTTGTACATCATTATCTACAACAGAATCAGAATATGTTACAGCAACAACTAATTGCACTCAGGTATTATGGATCAAACAAATGTTGAAGGATATAAAGGTAAAATGCAAAGAACCAATAATTATTTATTGTGATAATTCAACAACAATCGATATATCAAAGAATCTGGTATTTCACTCTAAGACAAAGCATGTTTCTATTAAGTACAATTTTCTGAAAGAGAATGTTGAAGCAAATAAAGTAAGATTGGTTTATGTAGATGTCTTTACAAAGCCTTTGCCTAAGGAAACATTTGAATATCTCAAAGACCAACTTAGGGTAATTTCCCCACCAACAGAAACTTGAATGCTGAAGATTGGCATCAAACTGACAGGGACTAATAGAAAAGTCTTTTTCCAGCTTTGATGAAAGAGAGCTACTTCTCAGGGGGAGTATTTGGCTGAATATTATGTTTTGAGTTCTTAACTAATTTGGCATTTGATGTCAAAGGGGGAGAGATATCTATGGAAAAACACTATACCTTGAGGGAGAGATATACTCTTTGAATACATGTATTTTTGGTTTTGGTTTTTGTTTCTGTTACAGAACTTTGCATTTTTCTATCTTTGGGAGATTGTTCGTTTATTTGTTTTTGGCATTCTGTTTTTGGTACTTAGATATTTCTCCATCTAGTGTTGCCATCAATGCAAAAGGGGGAGATTGTTGGTGTTATGGATGAATTTGTCATGTGTAGCATTGATTTTGTCATTGATGTCAATACTTATCTTCTTGGAGATCTACATTGTTGTTTTAGCACTATGGTTATATTGGTTTACTATTGAACCGACACTATGGTTCACCAGTATGGTTAGTTGCTTATGCACAATCACTGATATATATTCACCAGCAGGTTATATGGTTCATTGGAAACAATGATAACTTGGAGATCATTTGGTTATGTCGAAGATATGGAATGCATGTTTGGATTTGGCATTTTTCTTATTGATCTAAATGGGTTGACAAATTTGTCTTAACCAGCAAATAGGTCTAGGTTATGGACTGGTACATGATATCTATTCCAAATCATCATGACACGTTATGTAGATGATTTATTTATTGGATATTGTGGTAAATGTATTGAGCTGACATGTTGTATCGCATCAAGACTTATTTGTAATTGATTTAATTGTAATATATTTAGTGAGTTGACCTATACATTTGGTCTTAGGTTTTGTATATATGATTGTAATATCTTATTGAAGATCGGATATGGGATATGGTATGAGTGTGTTTGAATATTGAAGAGTGAAAATAAGCAGATCCTTGTAAGAATCATGCAAACATTATTTGAAGGTTGAAGGAAGGTTATGAAGGTGTTTGACCATCCAATTGTAATCAGTGTGACTCCTATCTTGTGATTGAGCAGTGAGCTCTAGGCGGTTGGCCTTTTTGCATGTTCAGACCCCATTTGTATACACTTACTATCTGCAGTAGTATCATCTGATTGTGGGTAAGGTTTCCCACCATGGTTTTTCCCCTTACCAGGTTTCCACATCAAAATCTCTAAATCATATGTTGTGGATGTTGTTTCTCTTTCTGTTTCATGAATTAAGTTACATCGGTACTGATATAACTGTTAATATGTTTTATTGGCATTTAAGTTTGGTTTACCAGCACTAAGTTTGAGTTGGAATAATTTGCATTTGGATTATAATTTATTGACAACTGGTTCACAACTGATTCACCCCCCCTCTCAGTTGTCCATCCCGATTCCTAACAAACAAAGGGTTGATTTGACAAGGCAAGGACAATATCTCAGATATGTGAAAGGATTAGGATAATCTTCCAGTTCAAGTGTGATGGATCATGAGTTCTCTGATGAATTCAGTGATTTGCTTGTTGATAGAGATCCTAAAGCAGAAGAATGTACACCCATGGAAGAATAAAATTAGGATAAAATTACTCGCATAAGATGAACCTTGGCAGAAGAATACAGTGGATGTGATATGCATAAATTCTAGTGTCCATAGCTGGCAGAATGAATTAAGAGCACCAAAGTGATGATGTTTCACGAATAGGCACTACTTGATGAAGTATTGTTCAACTATAAATACAACAAGGTGGTGATCAAATTGGTAGGAGTGTATGAAGCCTTTTCATTTTCTAAATGAATTTTTTCCTTCTATAAAGGGAATGATGTTTCAGCAATCTTGTAAATGGAGTTGCAATATACTCTGAGATAATGGATGCATCTTTTCTCTCATGTGTGAGTATGTCTATTGCTAAAGGGTATGTGAAAGTGGGGAGGATTTCCAGAGGGGGCATGAAAGCCTTTTCTTATGAAGAAAGCTCACGCATGGCACATCCTCTATGGACAAACCACAGTGAGTAAAACTCATATGCCTACTATCTGCAGAATAGCAACCAGACTGGTTAAGATCAGACCGATTAAGGCCTTACAATGTTCTTCACTAGAACAGATCCTATTAGGAATCCTGATCTCTATTAGGAGATAAGTCATGTTAAAGACTACCATGTTAAAGGATTTTAGATGCACAACTATGAACCACCTTGTTAGAGGATTTAGAACATGCTTAACTGAGCCTACCTAGTTAAGGGTTTCTAACTTGTCGAAGAGATTAATAATCAACAAGTAAGTGATCTAGAAAGTAGCACAAAATTATTAGTTAGATCCTTGATTGCTCTTTGTTAATGCATTGCAACATTACTTTAGTCTTCTATCCTTTGCACGTTCAATCTCTATCACAAGATACTTTTTGCAAGGACCTAATCTTCTAAAACAACACGCTTAAAACCCTAGACATGATGTCCTCATATAGGAATTTGATTTCATGTTGGCGCAATGAGATTAGACTACAATTTTCTAGGTAAAATGCATCTAGACACAATTTGTAACACGACACAGAATCACCGCATTGATGTTGGTGGATGATAACTCATCACACTTTACAAGTTTTCCAGTTAACAAAACAAGGTATACCGATTACCGGTTTACAAAGAAAGATTGGTAAACAAGAACATAGTGTTCCGATCTTTAAAAAGATTGACTGTCACTTGGGGTCCTTGTATCGCTTGAGGTCCTCGTACCACTTGAGGTCCTCATACATGCTTTGATCAATAATCTCCTTTTGCAAACACCGATAGTCTTCCACAAACAAAAACTATGCATACAATGGCATATAATACCGGTTTGAACAATACATGATGTACTATGGGTTGAGAATAACTCATACAGTAAATAAGTGTATGTCCATCAATGACAATCACAACTAAGTACAAAAATCATCAAAATGCCAACACTCCCATTGCCTCTGATCCTGGGCATGAAGTTTGAAGCTCCTCCTCTAGTTTAGAGGCGACTTTTCTTCTTGCTAGGACCCTGTTTCCTTTACTAGAAGGGAAACGATCAGTAAGACAAAAGTACAACTTCTAACACTCCATCCGAAGGTATCAAGGTGATAATAACATGGCTCGAATGGTTTTCACCTACCAATTTTCAGTTATGAATGATGATTCACAGGTGCTGGAGCGCATGGACATGTAAACATTTTTGTAATAGAATTGCATACAGCCTTTTAGGGCTAATTGTTAAGAATGAATCTATGGTTAACATGTGTCTTATGGCCAGAAGCTTTTCACTCCCTTTATTCTATAAAAAGAGAAATTATGGCCAGAAGAAGGGTTTAGATTTGTTGGAAATGTCTTGTAGGTTCAGTTTTCTTGTTCCTTGGGTTTTTCCTAGTATGTTTCCAGTAGCAAGTCAAAGTGAAGACAACAAGCTGTAAAATATTTTATAGAGCAAATAAGGAAATGTTTTAGTGTCTTTAATTTTCCAGGTTCCTGAAGAAGTTATGCATAAATTTTATCTTGTGACAGAGATAGCATTTTGTTTAAAGAAAAATAGAATTCCGACCCTTTTCTCTCCATTGCATGATTCTATCAATTTTTAAATGAAATCAATCAAGGATTTATTTCATTTAGTGCATTGTTATGATGTATGTAGCTTTATGTTTATGCTTCGGCCCAAGGGATCAATTAAATCGCTCAAATAGAGTTGCAGAATGATAGAGCTTGTGCTAGGATTTTAGATAAGTAGTCTTGGGTTAGGATTATAAATGGGGTTTATTGTAAGATAGTATCATCTTAGATTTTATGTTATCAAATCAAATTTTGTCACATTTTTCAGGTTTATGTTTTATATATTTCAGGTGCCCAATGGAGTAAGGCACTGATCAATGCTTGTAATTGGTTTTATTTATCAGCCTTGTTTTGTTTTTAACTAATGAATCTTTATAGAACTCATAAATATCATAATATCATTTGTTAAATTTTATGGATTTTTTGAAAGTTGTCCCACCTTTCTCATACTCTAGCTTAAGGTTGAGGATCACTGAATGATTTTCCATCCTTGAGCATTCTCCCTTTCTGTTGAGACCTTTTATGAAATAATTTGCTTTGTTTTCAGTAAATTCCTGAGTATCATTGTAGAGAGAAGGAAGTTCACTGAAGGGATCACCCTCTTAGGTCCTGCAGAGCCCGAAGTGTAGAAGGATTTTATGTCCTTGTTAAAGTTGGTCCAAGCCTGACTGATATTGAGAGTTGGAAGTGGCTATCCATAGATATTTAGAAGAATCAGCTTGGTCTCTGCCTAGTGGCAGTGTAAACCCGTCCATTTTTGGGAACCAACATGAACAACTACTGTCAATTACCCATTCATCTTTCTCTTCAAATTTAGCAGCTAAATATTTCTCCTCAATAGTATAGCTAGTGGAATCAACAGGCACAGGTCCGTCTTCCTTAATAGCAAGGAATGCAACTTCATCTCCTTCTGATTCTTCATCTATAATACCTTCATTAGTAGCATAATAATAGTTCTTTTGATTCATATACTTCTAGTTAGGATTGTAAGGCTTATCATACCTTTCATGCTTTCCATATCTATCATTCTTATCAAACTTATCATGCCTGTCATACTTATCCATTCTCTCCAAGAATCTAGAAGAAAAATGTCATATCCTATTACAAGAGAAACATTTCAAAGGCAACTTTCCATCATATTTATTGGCTCCTTTAGGCAATCTATAGAAAATCAGTACTTCACTTTTTCATCCATCTCTCTTTCTTTCTCTTTCATCTCTCTTATTTTTCTTTCATGTCTAGATATTCTACACTTATCAGGATTATAATTCTTCTTATGAGATACAAATGTAGATGCTCTAAATACAATCTTAGACTTTCCATGTTACTCTCAAAGCTCACTCAGTTCAAATGTAGCAATCTTTCCAACCAGTATATCTCTTGCCCCTGTAGGCACACTCTAGATCTCATCAATAGTAGCAACCTTATGTTTATAAGAAGGAGGCAAAGATATTAGCACCTTAGCAACAATTTCATCTTCCTCAATGGTTCCACCAACACATCTGACACCTAGGACAAGATCATTCACCTTAGCCATGAAAGAGTGTATGTTGTCATCATCTCCTATCTTCAATGTCTCATATTTTCCTTTAAAACTCTGCAATTTAGCAACCTTCACTTGTTTATCACCTTCGTATAGAATCTCAAGCTTTACCCAGATGTCATGTATGGTCTGAAGTCCCATTACATTTGTCATCTCAGAATTATTCAAGGCACTAAGCAATGCTTCCTTCACTCTAATATTATTCTCAACTTCCTTGATCTCATTAGGAGTAGATGGTCCATTTTGAGGAACAATATTCTTTGTAATCTTCCGAATAATCTTCTAAAGACACTTCAAGTGCACTTCCATCCAGTCCTTCCCTATAGCATAGTTAATCCCATCAAATCTAGGACTGCACTTCTTAAAGATAACACCTTGAGATGCCATCTCGGATCTCATCAAGCAATTAAGCTTCTACCAGAGGATCTAGCTCTTATACTAATTGTTACAAGTGCAGTTTCTATTGCACCCAAAGATTGACCTTTTAATGCCTGATACAACCACTAGACTTATAGAATTCATAGGAGGTAGTTAAGCCATGTCACAAATCAAAGCGCTGCGCTACACAACACAAGGAGACCAAGGGTGCACACCTTGCAAAACCCCCCCTTTTCAGTCTTCTTTCTTGGATTCTACTAATAATTCTCATACATGACACATGCCCTTATTAGGGACACATCTCTCATTTTCATTCATCTCCATCTCTCGTTATAGCCTATTTAATCCCCTCATTTTTCATCATAATCCATCCACTTCCATTTTTCATACCCTCATAATGTAGGATTGTTTACTCACCATTTTGCACATCCATCTTGCACTCACTATCATGGAGTGAAATCAAGTGTTTGCAATATAGAAAGCACACATCAAATTAGTGCACTATCAAACCAAATGATAATCAAGAGTTTACAATTTAATAGTGTTTATTTTTTTTATCTAGTTCACTTCATTCTTAGCATCCTAATCTTGAGTGTGGTTGAGATATGTTTCTGCTTGATTGTTAGTTTTATATTTCAATCTCTTTAGTTATGTTTCATAGTTATTTGCATAGTATATATATATATATATATATATATAAAAATAAAGGTTATTTGGATGTAAGTTTGAGTCTAAAAGCATAGGAAAGACTATAATATGACGCCTATTTGCATCCTCCCACCAAGTAGGAGAAGATTGATGATACCTTGAGGACAAGAAGAGGCCACTGCTTCATATCAAATAAATGGTGACATTTGAACAAGATCCCTCAATAGTCTAAGAACTATTGCCACTGGAGTTGTCCAACCATAAGAAAGATCTCGATAAGAAGGTATTTAAAGAGATCAAGGTTTGCAAAGATCTGCATAGAGGAAGTGTGGGAGAAGAGATTAGTATTAGGGTAGACTTTAATAAAGTGGCCAAATTTATTACTACTGGATTTGTAAGAAGTAATGCACCAAAAATGCAATGGTAGGTGTGGGAGAAAAACCCAAGTAGGAGAGGCATCAATAAAGACGATCAAGAGATTAAAAGACAAGACCCAAGGGTATAATGATAAAGCATGGATGTCCCATTTCTTAGGGTTCATAGAGAGGAAAGTATCCCTATCATCTATATTATCAAATAAATTATTAACCAAACATACAAGGGCACAAGGATAGATTTCTAGCTTACCATAAAAAGATAGTTCCAATGAGCCAAAATCGAAGAGTGAAGTGAAGGGAGCAATGGCAATAGATAGTTGAATCTTCTAATCAATGCAATTTTTTTGTAGTAGAAAATGCATTCAAGAATCTCCTTACCTAGAGTCACTTCTAGAATAGAGGAGGGACATGGAAGGCATTTTATCAAAGGAGATAAAGGACCAAATGAGTGTTTTCAAAGCATATCAATAAAAAAATTTCTAGGTAGAGATTTTACAAAATCATTGACTTCCATGGCAACTGTGCAGGTGTGCAATTGGAGAGGCAAATTAGAAATGTCAACAACAATGTTGCAAGCAGGGGAGCCTTAATGAATAGGGGAATAGTTGCATGTAGCAATGAGCGGAAGCATCGAGTTTAAATTTTGAAGAGACGGGCCATGGGTGAGAGCCATTGCAGGAGCTAAATATTTATTCTAATGTTAATTAAAATAACTTATTTTTTAATTAATTTATTGTCTTTGTCTATTGATTGAATAATTTCTAGTTATTTAATTCATTTATTCTTTCCCTTTCTCCAATCTGTCATGATGAAATTATTTTTATTATTTAATTAACCAATTATCCTCTATAGTTGAATAAATTATTAATTTTTTAGTTATTTATTTTCTCTTATGCTTCTAAAAATAAACAAAATATTAATCTTATTTACTTACACTTTGTCAATAAAATTAAATAATTTAAATAATTTAATTTCTTCCACCACGTAGCCACTCATCTTTTCTTATCTTCCATCACTCCTCCATTTTATCCTACTCTCTCTTCCATCTTTATCCAACACTTTCTCTAATGTGATCTTGAGGGTTGATCTCCTATAGACAAAATTCAATCTAAATTGTTCATTTTATACCCTCAATTCTATATATTCAATTTTTTTCTTTCATTATTTTTTTAACCGCAATGTTTCATCATTCCTTTAATCTAATCAATTTTAATTGTATATTTATGAAGGCAACATAATACCAAAATTGATGGATACTCAACAAAAATGGGGACTTATTTGATGAGTGCTTGATTTTTTTTTTTGTTTATTATATTATTTCATTTATTGCACATTTTTACACTGAAGGTGTCTCTTCTCTAATATGGATGACCTCAGTTTTTCCATCCACAATTGATATCATCTCTTATACAATGAAAGATAATTGAATTCACCAGAACCCTCCACTATCCTTGGATTGAAGAATGAAGAAGTACTATGGTCAAATCAAATTAGGAACTATGAACTGTCACATTTAATTCTGATATGGAAAAAAACGTTTTGTGTTCAAGATTAGATTTAGTGGATGGACTTTAAGGAACTTTAAAAAGAATCCAGGAAACACTTGAGTGAAGGACCCACACTACAGATCGAATTAGAACATTACATTGTAGCAGCCTTATACCCATTGGAAAGCCTTTCTTTCCACTGCACAACCACCCCTACTTTAGTGTCCCTTCGAGGAAAACTCTATGGATCTGGTCAAAAGAGAAATTTCGTAGCAGTTTCCTCCTGTAAGCCCCAGCGTGTAACTAGAGGCACCTCCCTTCTCTAATTGCTACAATCAAGGATGCATTAGTCTTACAACCAGTCATCGCCCCTGTAGTGAAAATTTCTAAAGAAAATAAAAAAAATAATAAGTATTGTTTATAGTGAATCATTTTACGTTGAGTACTCTTTTATATGGAAGTCAGTGATTTCTTCACTAATGGATGGCTTAGATCCCTTGAGTAATTTTGAAACAAGTTCAAAGCTAATATAAATGTTGTTTTATCTATTTACCTATGCCTTCAATGCATTTAGATTCCTTGCCATTTATAACATTATCACCATTTTTAAGGGAAAACTATTACTATATGGGGTAAAAGTTTCACTTTTATATGTTGCAATATTTCATTTATAGCATTATTTGGAACCCATGCATATTAAGCAATGATATTTATTAGCTTAAATAATATTAATGGACATAATTTTGCATTTAACAAGTAAAATGATGAGTAAATTAGATGAGGTTCACACAACATATTTGTAATGGAGGGAATTTGCCACCTCAAGGATGATCGAACCTTGAGGACAAATTGTCCTTCCAATTACCTTTGTGAACTGGCATTAAGATGAGCCAGGGGATGACAAATTTATGCAAGAGGTGCCAGACACCCAAGAAGCATCTCTAGACGACTCTGCAGATCCTTTGTCCCCAAGACGAGCGCGCGGATCTGGGACGCCAGTGCAGCACACTATCGTCCTGTACGAACAAGGTACAGCGTTCGTACAAAAAGCTCTAAGTGTGATTATGATGCAATAAAAGTACATAAAATAATGAAACTAAACTAGTAAATGCGATATGCGAAATAACCAAAATAAAATGGAAGGAGAAAAGGGAAAGAAATAGACAAACAAAAGGTCCACACTATGAAGCCTCCCACAAGTTAATCTTGTTTCCACGGTAGTCTACCTACACACATGTAAGAAAGGAAAATGTTGGGGTTGTGTTTTGGAGCTTTTCTAAGTCAGACACCCTTTTTGGTGTTTCCACCTCCATGGACAACCCAAGAAAGCCACAAGAAAGATAAATGATAAAAATAATAACAATATAACATGAAATTGGAAATAAAGTTGATAAATATGCAAGAGAGAGGATTAAGATAACTCCCCTATCACAAACGGAGATTAGAATGCTTGGAAGTGCTTGGAATGGTGTACTTGGAATGCTTGGTAATCTGGCAACAATGGTGGTGTTGATAGTATGGTGTCCAAAATGGCCTTCAAGAGCTTAACTTGTAAGAAGATTGCCAAACTTGCTAAATAATCCCTTCCAAATCCTTCAAAGTGAAAGATAAAGGCATAGGAAGGAATTCCGATGTTGATGAGCACATGCAAAGGCATTACGATTCCTTCCAGGTGCAGGGATAACACTCAAACAACTACTTGTGTACTATCGGATTGTGGGACGCTAGCGCGCTGCACAAACGTCTCCACACCACGCCTGTGTCCTTGAAAGTGGCAGGTTGGCATAGTTGGTAATGCTTCGACTAGAGATAACATGGATAGTCTAAGTGGACAAAAAAACATGATGGAAGATCTTGACCTCTAATGACATGGAGGAAAAGTGTTATTTGTCACATTAACCACAAAGGTTAATATATTTGATATTACATTTTGCCCCCACTTTAGCAAGCATGCCTTTGCCTAGGGATACAAAGCTAAAGTAAAGAAATAAAAGTCGTGATAGGGAGCCATATTTTCATTGATCAGATGAGGTTGCCCCTAGCGAGATGATGTCGAGATTTGGTATAGATGTTTCTAATTGGTACATATCAAACACACTAGCTGTAGACTAGCGTGATGGATGGTAAGGTAAAGAAATGGGTAAGATAGCATAAATAAACAAACCTCACTCTAGATGAAAGCCCCTGGCTATGAAAGATATGAGAGAATTGGTTGCCATTGGTATAAAATACGCCGATATGGGTAGCAAGATGCATCATGATAGATGGCCATACAATAGGGTGTGATATGTCGGAATGGATAACCATATGATATGGCAGATAAAGATAAATTTTTCCAGCAAGGGTAGCGACATGCTAGATAGCCATTCGATAGGGTAGATAAAGATAGATTTTGCCAGCATGGGTAGTGACACACTAGATAGTGATGCAATAGGGCAGATAAAGATAGATTTGCTAGCATGGGTAGCGATGCGCTAGATAGCCATGAGATGGGATAATTTTGGTAAGTAGTAGATTGTCCCCTACTAAGAAAAACAAGAGAGATATAAATCAAGAATGGTTTGGCCCCCATGTAGGCAATCTTTGGAAAAGATCAAGTGGCTTTGCCCCCACCTAGGCAATCTTGAAAAAGAAAAAGATTAAGTGGTTTGGCCCCCACCTAGGTAAACATGAAAACACAAATTGGGAAAGAAAACTGATACAAGAGCTAAAAGATAAAATGCAGATATGATGGCCCCCCCTTAGACTGATATGCGTGGAATGCATGTCATTCGAAGGAGAAGAGAAGTTGTGGCATGTCAACATAATGAGATATTTTCATGGAATGCCACCAATAGGTAGTGACACATAAATGTCCACAACATAAAAATATGCAATGCAAGAGGACAAGGAGATCTTATAGTTTGGCATCAGAACTCATTGCAGTGTCAAAAAGATATATAGTATCACTACGAGATGGGTGCATTATCATATTGCCAAATTTCTCGGATCTGAAGAAGAGCACGTGAAGATAAAGAGAAAGCAAAAATTTGGGTCAACATGGAAGAAGGAAAAGAATGACTCCAATGCTTTGCATCATTCTCGAATGTCGAAAAGCTAGATACGACAAATAGAAGAAAGAGGTAAACAAATAAAGGAATGTGTATGACAGAAAATCCCTTGTATCCAAGCACCTACAGAGTAACTTGGGTTGTTCAGAAGAGTAAAAAGGATAAAAATAGTCAACCTCCCGTATCCAAGTACCTACAGAGTGACCTGAGTCCTCTGGGAGGTAATAAACTGAAAAAGCAATCCCGGGGGAACATAATCACACACACATGCAAGAAGATGTAGAGGAAAAATAAAAGTCCTAACGATTATCCCTTAGGAGGGTATCATACTATAGGAGATCATCATCCTCAAGAAGAGCCTCATCCTCCCAATCTAGGTCATAAGGAGAAGGGGGGCGAGCTTGGAGAGGGACTATCACAAGGGCCACACTAGGTGCCTCACTAGCAGTGAGAGCAAGAGATGAAGTAGCAGCGATGTCTTCATCTATAGGTTTGGAGGAGGCAAGGGTCAACAATCATGTGAAGTTCGTAGACAAGGCTAGGATGTCCTCCAAGGAGTCAAACATGCAGGCCTCTATGGATGAAGTAAGTAACTCACTAGGAGAAGATGAAATGAGAATAGGACTGACAGCTTTTGAAAGAGGGGTTGTAACGAACTTAAAAGAAGGCGGGGCCTTCTCGGTCATGGAAACACAAATAGGAAAACCAGTAGACACTGAAACAATCAAATGAGGGGATGAATAAAATACCTGTGAAGACTTGCGCCATAGGAACTTCAGAACAGTGCCCTGCTCAAACACGCGTTTACATGAGATAGCAGTGTTAGGCCTCCTATCAAACATAATAGGGTAAAGGACCCTTGAAAAATTCAAATGTTTGAGAAATAGCAAAGAAAGCGGGGTAGACAAAGTTGAACTAGGCACCACCTGGGTATGTGTCTTGTGACGGGGTCGAGACAAGGGAGGAAGTTTTGGCAAAAAAGTGATAAGAAGTGGCCCCAAAGAAGGGCTAATGAAAACCTACACCCGTTTAGGGGGAGGTTGATTGAAAGCCCCTGAAGAAGTAGGGAGCGAGATTGAAATAGGTGAAGGAACAGGAGAAACTAAGGGAATAGGCTCCGAAATAATAGTGATGGGTATCAAATCGACAAGAGCGGTTTGTAAGTCAACATCGCATTCTGAATATCAGGCTTGTCGAAAGGGTTTAAGCTCACGGGCATGCTGATTCCCCCAAAGGTGAGGACCACCAACAGGAGTTGAAGAAGATTCAAGAGCATCATGCTCCATAAGAGAGGCCTCTAGAATTGTTTAAAGGATGGGAGAAGGCCTAACCAAGGAGACATGAGGTGCATCCTCAAGAGGCACCACATCTAGAACAATGGGCACCCGACCTCATTTCGCTCAAGGAGAAGCCAGAGGAATAGAGGGTGTCAAAACAAGCTATGATGAAGGGACACAAAAAGATATCTTCCTTTTCTTATAATGAGATGACTGAGGAATATCAGCCATGATCGAGAGCTCAAAGGGAGGGTAGGCCATAGACTTTGATAGCATGGGTGACTTTCCCTTGTTTTTGTTGGGCACAGTCATAGGAACAATAGACACTACTCAATGTTGTGTGGTCATAGGTGGACACAGAGGTCTCTTTGAGGGAGAAAGTCTAGACTCATCCCCCGATGATGAGGAGACATGAGGCACTACCCGCTACAAGACCATAATCGATGGAGGAGAGATCAATGCAGAAGGTGGCAACAAAACACTAGGTTGCATAGATGTAGAAGTCGACTCCACCATTTTTTATTGATAATAAGCACAATACATTAAATCATCATGGGGAAGCATGGTTCCCACTAGGACAGACCAAAATTAGTCCAACAAAAAAATCCCCATGGGCAATCAAGGGTCGGTATCTAGAGTCCTCATGGGGAAACTTGAGACATTTATGCACAACTGAGGGGACTACTTCCATAGCAATCAGCCAAGGAATGCTAAGCTTAACTCAGAAGAGGTCCAATTTTGGAATAATGACAAACAAAAAGGACACCGCCTTAGACCCTACAAGGACCATCAAGGTGATACTACCAAAGGGGCGGATAGGGAAACCATCATGTGGCCTCAAAGTTGAACAACACTCATCATACGCTAGTTTATGCCAGTCGTTCACAAAGAGAGTCTCCTTTATGATAACATCAACTTTGTTGGATGAGTCAAACCATCACACCTATGACAATTTGACTATTTAGCTTGGTGGAGACATGAAGAGGAGCAGGCTCTCCACAATACGGGGCATACATAGGGATAAATTACAAGGACATGTTAAATACCTTCCCCTTTTGGGTCAGAGGTGAGCTAATAGAGGTGATGGTGACCATGTTCACATATGGACCATCATCTAAAGAAGGATATGATGAAGAGATAAAATATTCTGAATGCAGAGAGAAAGGATCAGTATAAATCGGCAAGTCGATGTTGGTTTTATCAACATACTTGTTTGACTTGTGCTTGATTTTGTGCATCCACCTTGATTACACCACTGTCGATGTTGTCTTGGACAACATGTTGAAGATGATAAAATCACTTAGTATTATGACCAGGCACATGATGATAATGAAAAAACGTTGAACCATCATACCAACATGGATAAGGCTGAATATTAGATGACGATTATATTTTTAGAAGGGTAATAAGGTTGTCTTTCAGCAGCCACTGCATTATGCTCAAGTAGGAGTCATTCAGTTTAGTGAAGACTCTATTTTGTTGTGGGGTTTGCACAACAACCAATGAAGGAATAGCCGCAACATTATCAACAACCTTGTTCTTTTGAGACCCATCCATGATCGCTCCTACAAAGGACCCACTGTGAGGGTTCAAAGAAGTATCTCCGAGCTGCAACATAGTATGCTAATAACCAGTGAGAGAAGAGCACATGTGAGAAAAGTTCTGATATCGGTTAAGAGATAGCCTCTCCCTCAATACCCATTGTATATTGTTGATAAACATCTCGTGCATATCTCTCTTTAGCCGGGAAAAGGGGATCTTGATTGAGATAGTTGTATATCTCAAAATTAAATCAGTGATTTTTCATTAGCTTTTTGTTTACAATGAAAAAGGTCAGTGATAGTGACCTAGTTACCAATGTTTGTCTAAAACCATTTAAGGATTTAGTGTTATAAAATTGTGACCCTACCAATTTTCAACCACATTAGGGTCCTCACGCATGTGAAATTGAATCCCCTCCCCTGATCGGACACTTAAGACTGCTCAACCCCCAAAATCTACATCTCCCTTGCCCTTTGCACTATCTGTCTTGTGTCTTGTCCTGCAAAAAGTTACAAGATAGGGGCATGGTCCCCTTGTCCCCCCTATGCATGGTTCCCCTGTCCTCCTAGGACATGGGCATGGTGCCCCTGTCCCCTGCCCTATTCTGGGGTACGACCCTTCCTAAGTCTACATTGAAGGTTATGTAGTGAGCGAGAAAACTTCCCCAATGTCGGCTTGTGACAAAAATCAGTTTCATTAACCCTAATTGACAAGTATAAAATTTGCATCTTCCCTCTCATTTGTAGAAGTTTAATAAGTTTGATAAGTTCAATAAGGTGAAAATTTACGATCAAGCGTTCAAGAGCATTCAAGCATCCATTTCAAGCATTGAGCATCTCAAGTCTCCCTTCAAGGCTAGGTGTTGCATTTAAGTTAAGGATTCCACTATTCAAGAGGAGATCGATTTCAACAATCAACTTCATACAAGTATTTCTATCAACATTTGTATCACAACATCCCTTGAGGTGATTTACATTTCAGTCTTCCATTTACATTTACTTGCAAGTACTTTCTTTCATTACTTGGTTAATTCCAAAACTGGGGTTTGACCTGAAGGCAAACCTCCAATCCCAACCCCTTTTCCTGTCTTTTGTGTGTGTAGGTTGCAGGTGCACAACTATACTTTCAAATTTGGACTCCATTTGTAGAGGCATAAAACTCTTTTCATTTCACGGATTTTTTGAAGGACGGTGTACGCTTCCACTATGGTTCGGACATCTTTTCCTCAAATTCATATGGTGGTTTTGCGTCGACACATTACTGCCAAATCCAAGTGCACAACTTCATTTCACACTTCGATCCTAAATTATTATCAGTTCTTTGTCTCTTTTTACATAGGCTTAATACATAATTCAATCAATTCCTTTCCATTACAAGTGGAAGAGGGGATTGACTTATCATTCTCATTTCATTCAAAATTCTATTTTCTTCTTTGGAGGATTGAATCTAGTGAATTTTCTCCCCCTCTTCCAATGTAATGTGTGAAAAGTGTTTGAAGGGAAATCCGTAGTGAAACTCTCATCTCTCCTTGGAGGGAAAGGGTAGCTTTCCTCTTGATCTCTCATTCACACATTTTTCACCCACCATTACATTTTGGTGAACCCAACATCTTACATGCTTTCCTTTGAACAAAATTGCATATTTTTCATTTACAAGTTTAATTTTTCTACAAACTCAGTGGTTCATTCATTCAAAAACCTAGTTTTAAAAAAAATATAGGAATTGAACTTGTGATCTGTAAAAATTGCTTGTGGTTATGTTAGATCTGAAAATTGTTTTGTTTGTCAAATTCAACTTCCTCACTGTCTTGTTCAATTTGCAAATCAAATTTACAAAATTAAGTGGTTACTTGTTAAAACCCTAAATTTCAAAAATCATCTCGAACTTGTGCTAAAATTGGGTTTCCATTCAATTTTCAGATTTGTGATTGTTCTCAAACTTGTTTTCATTCCTACAATTCAAATTTTCAATTTCCCTCCTTTTTCCCAAAATTCAAATTTCAAAATTTAGTGTTTAGGTCATAAAACACTAATTTTCAAATTTAATTGGATTTTGTGCAAATTTCAATCAATTTCATTCAAATTTAGATTTCTAAACACTTTCCAAGGTGTCCCTATCCATTAGGTTTGACCTTTTTCAAATTTGCAATTTAATTCCTCTTTTTCTTCAAAACCCTAATAGGGTCCTATTTATACATTTGAACCTTGATTTCGCCCATCTAAAAATCGTAAAATTCACCAATTTTGGGGGGTTAGCTCTGAAATCATCATAATATTCATCCCTGGAAATTTTTTAAAAAGTTGGTTGGACCATGTGCATTCCCGCCATGGTCCTTGACATTTTTCCTGAAATTTTGGGAGACTATTATGACTGTATTTAATAGCCATGTCAATTTTTTATCCCTCTACAATCGGAAATACCTCCAAAATTTAACATTTCAAATTTCAAGAATTTTTAAAAAAATTCAGAGGTTAATTATAGTCTGTGCTAATTTTAAAAATTATGCTTTTGTTAATTTTAAAATTTATGCTTTTGTTAATTTTAAAATTAAGTGGTATCTGCTAGGCCCTAATTTAAAAATTTTAATTTCCTTTGATTTATTATCTTTGGAAAGTGTATCGTTTTTTTTTCTCTAACAAAGTTCAAATTGTGTAATCATAATTTTCTTGAATTTTGCATTACTAAATCTTGCAAGCTTTGTTCCTATAATTCAAAATTTAAATTTTCCCTCTAGTGCATGAGTTTTATCACTATTAGTCCTACCTATACTATCCCTGTTCGATGAAACATTAGAATTAAGGCCTTCCAAGGTTTAATTACTGAGGAGATGGAGCCTAATTTGGGTGACTTGTTTAATGAGGGTCATGCTCATTCTTCCAATCCTAATCATCTGCCTATTTACCCTATTGATGAATCCCATGATGAAGAAGAAGCTTTAACTAGATTCTATATATCAACTTTCCAAATTGGACAATCAATTTGATAACTTTCAACACTGGATGTCCCACGAATACCCTAATAGTGAAGCTCTTCCATTAATTGAAGGCCTCAAGCGCATGATTCAAAGTGATAAGAATGGAATTGATATATTGCATAGCATTTCACATATTGTTGATTCTAATGTCATGCCTATCAAGATTTGTGCCGACACCCTAGGTTATTGACAACCTTTAACACAAATCAATCCTTCTATTCCTTTGATTACTCTTATGACTAGTATTCCGACTTTTACCCCCAACATTAGGGCTACTTCAACTCAAAATGTCATCCCTATAGCAATTAGTCATGGAGGCAATCCCTCTTCTTCATTAAATCCTCCATCTTTATCTATGTCCTCAATAAGTGTTTCTATTATCCCTAAATCAACTATGTCTAACATTAATTCTTCTACCGAACTGACAATTAACAATCTTGCTCAAACTGTGTCTTCCTTACAACAACAAATTTCTTCTATGAGTCAATACAAGTTTAGTGTGCCCACCTTTGATGTTGCGAGCCCACTTTCTCTTGATATTGTTAAAGCCATGCCACCTAAACATATTGAGGTCCCTCAATTAGAACTCTATAAAGGAAAGGGTGATCCTCTTATGCATGTTAAAACATTCCAAACCTTGTGTACTGACTTTTCCTAAGATCAAAGATTGCTTGCAAAACTATTTACAATAACACTAAGCAATAAGGTTTTACAATGGTATTGCTCTTTGCCTTCTTATTCTATCACTTATTTTCAACAACTAGCAAATGCTTTCATCCAATAATTTCAAAACAACATTTGTCCTAAAATCACTTTGACTGATTTAATGCATTGTAAACAAGGTGTTAAATAAAAAGTGACTAATTTCATTGGTCGATATATGCATTTGTGTACTCAAATTTATTTTCCTGTAACAGATAATGATATTCAAATAATATTCATTTCTAATTTGCAAAAGGATATTAGGGAAAAGCTTATTTTGTCTAAGTTTACTTCCTTTCTATAGTTGTGTGCAACACTCCATAATTATCAACTGATTGTGAGTCAAATGGAGCAATCCACTCCTATGGCTCCGAGAGATAAGGGGTAGAGTGTTCAACAACCGTTTGCGAAGTTCAAACCAACAAAAATCTTCATCAAGTTGAATGAAACAATCAACAACAACAATGTGAATGCTACAACAGGCATGCCTTCTATTTCTAAATTTTCCCAAAGAGAAAGACAGTTTCCTCCTTTGGGGTTAGTGCAAGAAGTTGAGTCCACTTTTTGGCCAAAAGTGGAAGTGTTTTCCTTGATTTTCAGATTTTGTCTCATTTGAGCTTAAATTTTGAAACACTTATAGATTGAATCTCGGAAAAGGTCAGTAATATAAAAGATAGCCCTCTGAGTGTAATTTCCAAATATGTAATTATTTTAATACACACATAAAAAAAAGTAACTTTTTGAATGGAGTTCTAAAAACTATGTTTTAAAAATGCCTGTTTCAGGACCATACCATGCATGTGTACGACCCACACTTTTTGACACAATTAAAATTATTTTCTCAAACCGGTTTGATAAATGGTTTCTAACACATTGAAGATTGATGAGCATATTTTTCTGTATTTTTTTTTCTAATATTTTTAAAAAAAAATTAATTACTGTAATTATCTTTTTAAAAATTTAACATGTAT
Source organism: Cryptomeria japonica (assembly GCF_030272615.1). Taxonomy (NCBI): domain Eukaryota; kingdom Viridiplantae; phylum Streptophyta; class Pinopsida; order Cupressales; family Cupressaceae; genus Cryptomeria; species Cryptomeria japonica. The sequence goes on along the minus strand of NC_081405.1, from coordinate 616,234,559 downwards.
GACCCACATAATTTGACATAAATTTTTTTAAAAAAATTAAATAGAAAAGAGTTTTGTGTAGATTGATGACATAATTTCTTTTTCAAAATTCATTAAAATAAAAAAGTTATTAAATTAAGAAAATTAGTTAATATTTCAAGTTTCTGGACCCGATTTAGTATAAATTAAATGAAAAATAGTTAAAATAATCAATAATTAAATAAATTTACATATTTAGAATCTAGATAGTATAATCTGAAATGGGTTTTAATTTCGTATAAAAAATCTCTAATTAGAGGCACGTAAACTATTTTAGAAGTTCATATTTGTGCTTTCAATCATGGAGATTTGAATTTGCAGGTCCATGTCTCAGGTGTGGCCATCCTAGGCCTAATCCCGAGCCAAGTAGTGGGTTGTGGAATCAACTTCCACAAAACGAGGCCCCGTTCCATTCTTTGACTATTGGATTTAATAATGGGCCCCCGTTACTGTAAAAAAAAAGACAGATTGCATCAATTTACCACACTGTCATTGAAATTCGTACTGAAAAACATTTTTTACATCATTTGGCAGTACTTTTTAATATTTTTAACACAAATTTATGAAGACAATGACAGTGGACGAAATTCAAGCACAAAGAGAGAAGGAGGCAAAACGCCAAAGAGATCGAAGATCACAACAATGACAATTAAATAACACTTCTGAAGCATCTAGTTCGGTGCCCATTGTAGATGAGACCATTTAAGAGATCCTGATGGATGCAAGAAATTTAGAATCAAACACAGGTATGACTGTTGATGCAAATTTTCATGTGGATGTGAATGCAGGTATGTTTTTAAATCCCCAAGACTATGATGCCAATCAAATTGCTGATTTAAAAGAATTTGTATATAAATTTCATGCACCAATATGAAAAGAAATAAAAATTGACAATATTACACCACTCTCTCTGAAAGAAAATGAATGTAATTTGTTTACTATTGATAGAAATGTGCTAGATAATCTTAATGGTTTAGTTTCTTGGAGACAAATCAAAACACATGCGAACATATTACATAAACAGTTTTTCTATAATAAAAAGCTAAGATTCCAATGTCAATTAATACTACAATTAATAAAAATGTTAAAACTGTGTAAAGTCATGTCAAAATAGGTATTTATGCAAAACCAAAAAGAAAAGATGAATCATATAAACAAGTTGTATCTACTGTTGCTAGTGCCATCGATTCTATTGAAAAAACAAGTCGATCTAAAAATAAGAATGCAGCACGTAGAGTTATAACAACTGCTATAGTTGACAAAACAATTGTTAGTAAAAGAATGTTAAGTGATATAAGTGGCTATTTGAACTTACATCGTAGAACCTTGTCAAGAGCAGCCAAAAGAAGAGACACAATTGAAATTGATTCAGTAAACCATTGTTGGAGTTTTAGTGGTAGACTTCAAAGGTCGGACATGAAATTAAATGATGAAACTAAACAATTATTTGCAAAATTTTGGCATGATAACACTAGAGTTTCATCAAATGCTAGAGATGTTTTAAAGTTAAGGATGGATTTGTGATCCTCATCTAAACCATCTTATTGACATGACTCAAACTGAATTTTTTAAAAAATTTAGTGAGGAATCGGTGTTAATAAATTTACGAATTAGTCAAAGATCATTTGAAAAATGCAAACCCTGGTATGTTAAAATCAATAAACAAAGAATATCTTGTTGTTGTAAAACTCATGTTCAGTTTTGTTACTATTATGATGTTTTTTGATATATAAATTGTATGTTGCATGATAATAATCTTGTGTAGGATTGTTGTGTTTATGTTCCACCTAAAACTATAAAATATTTTATTGGAAGTTTATTTTTTAAACCACCTAATGAACAATTATTTCTTTCCAGTTCATGAATTTATGGCCTTTGCAATTTATGTGGGAACTATCCTTTGATAGGTGAATGTTTGCATGAACATGTTTCATCTGAGTTTGGACAAAAAATGGTTGAGCTTAGGAGATTTAAAAATATAGAATACCCTCTAAAGGATGGAAAGATGGGGAAACGTTTATAATTGATTACAGAATGAATGCATTTATCAGTGAGTTTAAAAGTCATATTGTTCCAAAACATGTGAAACATTCCCAACATGCCCAATGGCTTGATGGACAGTTTCGCATATGCAAGAACACATTTCAAGTTGGAACTGTTAGGTCCCAGAGACAACTAAGAGGGGGGGTTGTGAATCAGTTGTCTAATAAATTTAAACCAAAATTAACCTAACCAAAACTTAATGCCTAATGTTGGTAAATTAAACTTTATGTCGGTAGACAGTTTTATCAGTTAATTACAGTACCGGTAAAGATAAATGCATGAAATAGAAAGACAATAACATCCATGTGTATGTGCAAGCTAATGAGTCACAAATTCACGGAATTCTATGCGTTGGATAACGCGCTCCTCAAAACGGGCCCCCATTTTCAAAAAACAGGGGCCCGTTCTAAAAAATGGGGGCCCGTTAATGGTTCAGGCACCTGAGCCAAAAGGTGACAGGGGGCTGAAGCTAAATAAAATGGGCCCCCATTTTGTTACAAAATGGGCCCTCGTTTTTAAAAAAAATGCGCCACTGTTTTTAAATTGTATTTTTACCATTTTTTTGGGTGAATTTTTCATTTTCGCCATGATAGTGAATTGCCAACTTCATCATCTAATTCATCTCCAACACTGAAACTATGCTAATTCGACATGTTTACTTAGTATGATAGGACAAATTATGGACCTATTATGCCATGATGGCATAATAGGTCCATAGTTGGTCCTATTATTAGATTTTTAAAAACTTATAAATATCTTGTGTATCATTTAACATATCCACACCTAAACGATTTGGTTTTGCATAAAAATTAAAAAAGAGAGAAAAGTAAACATAATTTTTTTATTCATGGGTGAAAACCATTCTTATGACACCTTGGACAAATTTTATATTTAAAGATTCAATAGTATGTACCCTACACTTAGGAGTATACCATAATCCATTCAAATTCTCTTTATTCTCAACATCCTTGTCATCATCCATATCATGTATCTCACATTCCTAGTTTGAGACATGTTTTAGGAAAATTCTAATATATAAAATCCTATTTATAGAGAACTGTTACAAAAAAATTCAGAAGATGAGTAACATATATCCACATCTGTACCAAATTAGGGAGTATGAGTTGAACATGTGATGCCTACCAAGGTAGATATCTATCCAAGTAATCTTATCCTATCCTCTAGGTGCAAATATGCAATACAATAGTTAGGTAAATGCAAGAAAATAATGATGCACCAACAAAGTGAATGTACACATTGAGGTGACACATAACATAAAAGAGAAACCACTAGATATCACATGATTTAATATTTTATGTTTACTTCATATTCTATTACCCCACTTGTAGGGCATGTTTAATATTTTCTCACTTGATTTCCTTTTTTAATCATACTTTTACTTCATGTGTTTTATCTCCTATTTTTACATTAAATCTAATCTTTATTAGTAACTACTAATTTCCCATAATGATTGATGTCTTATACTTTAATCTTTGTTCTAGCTTATGATCTTCAAGACTATTTGCTTCACATGTATGTTCATATAGTGTTTTTTTAATCTTATTAAAGCATTATCTTATGTTTGTATATTGGTTAATCTATCTTCTTAAAGTATTATCTTATGTTCATACATTGGCCTATTATTATAGAGAATATAATAGATTATCACTATTTGATCACACATTTTTGCATCTTAATAGCATATGATTGTGCCTCACATGATGATCTTATGATCATATCTTGGTTTATAGAACGTAATGATCTTACATTTCAATATCTTATTTGAAGCACTTATCATCAATCGTTATATATTCTTACACTAGAAGGAGGATCACCTTATTTCTCACTTCTTTATTGATCTTATGTATGAAATATTTTATATTGATTTTAATAGTTGATGCATTTTACAAGAAATGAATTTATTAAATTGAATATATAATAGATTTATGATGTTTCATTGAAAGTTTTTATTAAGTTTTGTGCACAAATTTTATATTTAAAGATTCAATAGTATGTACATGTATATTTTCTTAAGTTCAATATTATATTATTTATTTCATGTGTATCTCATTCAACAAAATAGAAATCTTACTATTTATAAATGTTTTTTTTGATCTAGTAAAATAGATTCTTCTTTGACATAGAGTTGTATATAATTCATGTATATCTTTATATATGCAGGAGCTTTTTGTTATCATGGATGTCTTTGACATAGATGAACTATTAGGTGAAAATCCCCCACCACAACCCCCTCCTCCTCCTCCTCCACCTCCACCACCACCACCTCCACCTCCACCCACTAGATTGGATGAAATTCGTTTAAGAGAATGAATTAATGAAAACCTACAAGTGATTGAACAAAACATTGCTGCTATTGAAAATGAGCCAATCATGCCACCCCATCTTGTAGAGTTTGCAAAATCAATGCAAACTATTGTCGAGTTAGTTAGATCTATTGATTCTTAATTAGATCAATTTCATAGACGATGACAAGAGTTGCGTGATTTTTATGCCGATGGTTTAACTTATAGGCAAATCACTGATTTGAAAATAACCAAAGCTCATTTATGTCCATATTTTACTAACCCAAAAACAAGAGAACCAATGCAACCTAACCAAAAAAGAATTTCAAATAGGTGGTGTGCGCATACAGAAATGTCTAGATACTTTTGGGATAGATGGTGGATGGTTTTTGATTATCCACCACATCATAATTATGAGGTCCCTTTTTATTTTTTGAAGAAATTATACTGTGAGTTTGTAATGAACCAAAAACCAAATTATTTTGACATTAAGTCATTCCAGGGTGTTGGTCGTGGAATGCCACAACATAGATTAGGGGCACAGAGTAATAATCCCCTACCAGATCTACCCATCATTCCACTTGTTGCTCCATCAATTCCTGCAGATGTCCAAAATACATCATTCATTTCAAAATTAGATGCTTTGACTTCCCTCATAGGTAACTTGAGTGAGCAAGCTACTCACATGGCATCTGCTCCTCGATGGATACCACATGTGTGTTCGAGTTGTCATGAGATGTGTGTAGGTCCTACTGCTACTACAGGATCTACTTTAGTTCCAGTTGAGAATGATGCAATAGATGATAGTATGATGACATCTTATATGGATTTTCTTTGCTTGGATGTTCATCTTGACAAGGTATAGATATATATACATGTACATGTCAATCTTTTAAGACTTCATTAAATATAGGTATAAACTAAGTGCATCTTTTTTTTTTATATAATCTAATACTTCATTAAATAAATTTTGTTTATGTAGATAAGGACTACACCTAATATTAGAGTCAATATTGCATCTACTAGAACACAACTCGGCATACCTTATGGGGTATAGTATAAATTTCTATCTAGACATTGTACTATCTTTTTAAGTTAATATGTTATCATTGTATACTATATAAATTTTCATGTTGATACATTGAATGTTTCTTTCTCTAGGATTCAGATCATGAGGGACCCTCTACATCACATCGAGAAGAGGGTCTGACTACTGTGACATCATCTATGGTATGTATCTTATAATTCTTAAATTAAATATGAACTCTTACAACATTGTAACTTAACTTGAAATTATTTAGTACACATATATATGTTCACTAAATATGATTTCATTAAATGCATGTATGCAGGTGGACACTACCATTAGGATAGGTTATCCTCATAATTTTGATCAAAGTCAATTTGAATGCACATCGACATCCTTTGAGGTATTAATATGTAATACTTAATTTGATCTTATTTTGACTTTTAATTTAAGATTTAATTGGACACTTTGAATTTGACCTTGTACAGGAGCTAGCTAGCACTACATTTGGTGTTGATACTGCACAAGATACTGCTAGAGGAGATACTCCTAGAGGATCTGATGAGCATATGGTAACTTTCTAACTTCATTTATTAATTCTACTATATTTGATAAATGATTCTTTTAATAGTTAATTTCAAGTAATATTTTAATATTATTTTTTTATTGTACAACATGAGACGGGTGGATCTGAACCACATCCCGGGGACAAGAGAGATACTACTAGAGGATCTGATGAGCATATGGTAAGTTTGTAACTTAATTTATAAATTCTACTATATTTGATAAATGATTCTTTTAATAGTAAATTTCAAGTAATATTTTAATATTATTTTTTTCTTGTACAACATGAGACAGGTGGATCTGGACCACGTCTTGGGGACAAGAGACCACGGGATGTTATTGATGATAGCACTTAGATTTTACTATTTATTTGGCTCTAATATGTACTTTTTAATGGACTTTACACATTTGTTTACACGTGCACATACTTTATATATATGGATTGTTGCATAATAGGATTAGATCATATATATTTTGTGCATACTTTATATATTTTGTGCACATTAGATATTATGGGGAGTTCATCATGTTACCATCTAGATATATATATGGATTAGATATTATATGGATTATGTGGACTTGAAATTTTACTGCTTATTTGGCTCTGATATGTACTATTTTATGGACTTTACATATTTGTTTACACATGCACACATACTTTATATATATGGATAGTTGCATAATAGGATTAGATCATATATATTATGTGCATACTTTAAGTGCATTGTGCCCATTAGATATTATGTGGACTTGAAATTATGTGAAATTATATTTTGTGCATACTTTATATATTATGTGGACTTGAAATTTTATTTATGGAAGTTGTGCTTAAACAACTTTATAGGGATTATGTGGACTTGTAATTTTATTTTTGGAATTTCATTTAAATAGTTCTTGTGATTAGATAAACTAAAGGTACATACATCATGAACTAAGTATCGAAACATATCTTATAATTATAACATATTCTAAATTAAAAAGTATCAAAACAAATATAATGAATAGAACTTGATTAAAACATAATTATATCATTCATAAATTTGACCAATAGTCTCTCATTTATGTATATTGTACACAAAATGTAATCAAGAAGAAATATCTAAAATAAAATAAATAGTCTATTTAAATTATAATAATAAGTATTTATATCTCTCAAAATACAACATAAAGTATGCACAAACAATAGTAGTCATTGAGGCCAAGTCTACTCCAAGAGACCTGGAAAAAATAAATACATATGATTAATTTTTATAATCAGGATGCATTGAATTTAAAATACAAAGCGATTTTCCTTAAGGGTACAAAAATTTAACTTGTAATTATTCAAAATGAAACATAAAGTATGCACAAATAACTTTGTTTTCATTTATGCCTTCTACTTGTGGTAGACCTGAAACAAAATTTTACTAGATTAGATTTTATAATTATGATGCATGATTTAAAATGGTATATATAATATGCATCATGACTTTTAAAAGGGAGGTGGATTAAGGGTTTAAATTATACCTTACTTGATATTCATTCTGTTATACCATTTGCATCCTCTCTCTTTTGCGAAGCATCTGTAATTATCTTGTGCTCTTCCATAGAGAGAGTCCATAATTGTTTATTAGTAGGCCTACCACGATATCTATCCAATTTTATATTAGTTGCCACTACCAAATGCAAGTAATGTATAATCTTCTTCTCTAATTCATAATCTTCAAATGCAGGCAATCCATTCTTTCTTGTTAGATATTTGCATAGCCAAGTGCCAACAACAACCACAGATCCTGTTGGATAGTCATAACCATCATCATCTACTTGAGGAGTGGTTAGCTTATGTTTTGGCTCTACACATCGAGCCAACCAATACTCTGTCCCCTCTTCATTGTCCTTTGGTGCAACAACAACATAGACATGTCCTGTGCACAAAACAATTTTATTTAAATATTTAATGAGAAATAAAAACAAAAATATACACTGTAAGATTTCATAAATATGTACTTGTAGACGTATAAAAATGACCATATTCCTAAATGAATATTTTATGTTCATTTATCTATTTAATTAAATCCAATTTAATTAAATTATCCACATTCCTCTATTTAATTCAGTAAATTACTCAATTTATTTAAATTAAATTCATTGTATCCATTTAATGAATAAATCATTTTATTCAATTAAATCCCTTCTATGCACTTTTAATTAAATTCAAATTTAATCAAATAGTTATCCTAAATTGAATAAATCTAATTTATTTAATTTCCCCAAATTGCAACCAAATTGAATAAATCATTTAATTCAATTAAATCCTATTATCCCTCCATCCACTTGCAAAATCCTACATCTCCCACTTGCCATCCTAAATCTTATTCCTAATCCCTTCTAGACTCTTCTAATCGCTTCTAATTAGCCTAACCCATCTTCTAAACTTTGTCACATCCCTAAGCAAGGGGAGGTCACTTCTCAAAACCTCAAAGTCTTTGATAATCATTAAAGGCTTCAAGTCTTCAACCACTTTATTCCTCAAAGTCTTTGATAACCATTAAAGGCTTCCAACTTTCACCCACTAAATCCCCCAAAGTCTCCAATAACCATTAATGGTTAACTCAAACCCTCTTACATGGTTAAAGAATTTGTTTTAACTCAACCTTCACCCAACCCAAGGGTCTTATAAGGCCTTTAATGCTTTGACCATGATTATCTCTTAATCATTTGCACAAAGGTTTATCCTTGGATTAAGTCTTAATCCATTGGGTAAACCTAACTTAAAGCTTAACCCTTATCTCTAGATAACCATGAGGTCTTCTCAGGCATTTAATGTCTCCAACCCCTTCTCTCAACCCAACCCTATGTTGACACTTGTCACCATTTCATTGGTGCAAATTGCAAACATGGATCCCCAACTTTCAAACTCAACCCTTGATCAAGTCTTTCAATCCTGACCATCCATTGCCCTGTTTTTTCTATAAATAGAGCTCTTATTCCTCCATTTTAAGGATCCTTCAAATTTGTAGTATCATACTTATGCTCAAATACATTCAAGCTTTCATATCTCATTTTATGCTCATCATTTTAGCCTCTTTTAAATCAGGAACTACTCTAAATATGCATGTTTAGAATAATTTCTTTATCATTTTAGCTCAATCATATACTAATATATCATGTTAGGAAAGTATTTATACTAACCTTGTCATCTTATAATCTAGTTTATTGCATTTCTAGAATCATGCATAACTTAAGATGCATCTCATACTAAAATCTATCAAAGAATCCCTCGTTCTTGCATTTGCCATCCCTAAACCATTTTGCTCAGTGATCTGAGAGCAAAAACATTGGTTTGAGGGGCATTGTGAGATATTGAACCATGGGACCAACCTTGGGAAGCTGAGTTATACTTCATCACTCCATAGCTTGCACCAAGAAGTCTTGTGTGTGTGTGTGGACAAGTCATTTAGCAATATTTTCACATATTGAATTTTATCAACCCGCTTTTGCCGCATACATTTATGGCGCCCACCATGGGGCCCGACCCCATATATCAAATCGGTTTTTAAATTTAACCACTTTTTCAGGCACACAGGAAAAATTAATTAGCATGTTCAGTTCACTGTTTAGCGCATCCAGTAAACAGTGTAGCACATCCAGTCCACTATTCAGTGCGTACAGCCATAATCCAGCACATGAAGTTTATACATTAGCGCATCAAATCACTAGCTTTCCTATAGGTCTCAGCACGGGAGAAAACCAGAGCAGCGCCTTCGGTGCACAAAGTAGCGCATCTAGCCAATGGGGTAGCGCGTTGATAATTAGTTTTAGCGCATTGAGGGTATATTGTAGCGCATACAGTCTGTTATGTAGTGCATCGAAGACAGAAACAAAAAAATTGTAACCGAAAATGAAATTTTAGACTTGTGGAAGTCCACCAAATCAGCTAATATTTTTTTCTCTCTGATTTACTTGCAGGATGCTAACCAAATTTGTTGCAGAAAGGAGCGTAATCTTAGAATTTTTAGATGGTTAAGATTTTCTCTAACTTAGTTAAGTTAGTTTAAAATTTTAAAGCATCTTTTATTCTTAAAATTCACCTCACTTATTTCTTTTGGGCTATAAAACAAACTACTATCTGAAATCTTCTTGCTTTTATAGGAGAAAAACACTTCATTTTGGAAGCTATAAAAAGAACCAACAATCTTTACTTTGGCAAAAGTTTTAAAAAGAACCTCACCATCCTTTGGTATTTAAAAAGATTCACTTCATTTTGCAAAGTAAAAGAACGTCATATTCATTTTGTACAAAGCAAAGAGGGAAAACTTTCCCCTATCGACTTTAATTTTGTTGACCAAAATCATGATTTACTTTGTTGACCAGGCTTATTTTCAAAAGTTTTGGAAATACACACTTTGCTATGAAGGGTTAAAAAGAACACCATGTTTTCGTGGAACAACATCTCCATATAGATTTTAGCAAATCACTAAATTGAAAGGAAAAAAAGAACTAACTTGATTGCTTTGTCTCGAAAGTGGAAGGAATATGCTCTCCCCTTAATTGGGTGATCAAAAATCTAGACTACTCTTACAGCTTTCTGTACTTCAAGCATTTACATCCTTTAGCAAGCTTGCCTTCCTGAGGAGTTGGAATCAACTCTTAAAGCCGTTTATGGCCGGTGTGAAGGGAAAGACCTAAGTGGGGAACGGCTTTGACGCCAAGAATTCCAACCCACTATAATCAAATGTGGAAAGTGATGAAAGTTCTTTTCAACGGTTGCACGCAGCGATTAGCCTTCCCCCAGTATCCTTGAGATACGTAAAGCCTTTGTTCTAAAGGTTGGGAAGCCTCCTGAGGGAGTTTATCACCGACGGCCAAACGAGAAGCTTGATTACGAACCATAGAAATAAAAACTTTGAACCGAGTCAGTAATCAGACATTTATAACATCATAGTGCAAGGGTGGGGAAGAATCCACCCCCAAGATTAGTCACCATATATCTCCCAAGATAACTACTCAACTGTGAAGCGATTCACTTTGAGTTAATTTCTGGCAAAAGGCAAAAAATGGGTGCCCTCTAAGGGGTGACACGGCTGTTTGAGCTAACGGAGTATCGAGACTAGTGAGCTATGATGTTATTTATGACCCTTGACTAAAGAGTATTTTTGAATTGTATTATTTGTATCCAAACCTGTTAAAACATTGGGGATTTGAACACATCCTCGCCGAACATACACTTTTTTGTTAGATTAGGCAAAATGGTTGTACTTTTTGTGCCGTGCTTACATTTATTACTTCAGAAAATCATCCATCAAACTTGAAAAATTTGCAACAAAATTTCAAAATTCACAAAAACCAAACCAAAAAAAATAAAAAATCAAGGCAGTTTGGCACATAAAAGCAACTTCTTAGCGCGTAGAGTACTTCTGTTAGCGCATCCAAACCTCAAGTTAGCGCGTCAGTTCCAAACAATAACGTTTTATCCCAAGACAAATCAGTGACTGATACATTTTAGCGCATTAGAAAAATAGTCTAGCGTGTGAAAGCCAAACATTAGCGCATAAAGACCAACAGTTAGCACTTCACAGACCCAGGATAGCGCATAGCTTTTTCAACAGCTAGAAAAACAATTTTAATAGTCTGAAAACTTTAGTGCATGTCTGAGGGAAGCCTAGCGCGTGTGGTTATTATTTTAGCGCATAGAGGAATTTTAGTAGCGCATGTAGACTCTGTTCTAGCGCGTGATCTAAAATAGAAAAACAGAGACCAAAACCAAATTTTTTTTGAAATTTTAAAAAAAAAACAACATTTTTTAAGGCCTTTTTCCATCAACATCATCTTTCATCAAAACAGAGTGACAAACAAACCATTAAAACTATTTCTTGTGTTAAATTTGTGTCAAAACAAACGTTGTCAGAATCTGAAACGAATCGCACCATAAAGGATGTCTCTCCTATCATAATCTAGAAATTTCATCATTAGTATCAACAAAATCCTTTACCATCTTATGGATTTTTATCTCAAAACACTTGTTTAAAACTTTCGAATTGTCAAATCAAGTTTCTAGATTGGGAGACTTTTATCCATATCATTTGACACACTTTGTCGTGAAGGGGCATCTAAACCTTCATTTTGATAGAGTAAGATTTAAAATTTTCAAAAATAAGAATCAACTGAATCCAAACCAATCAAAGGAAACCATTGATCACTCATGCATGACTAATCCCCTTGTTCTGAGAAGAAAGAACCTTTATCGTAACATCACGTTGAAGAAACAACAACCTAGTTTTTCCAAATTCATCAAGAGAAATAAGTTTTTATACATCAATCGTCAACTCTTCAAATCTCATCGGGTATTCCTTCATCACGTCAAACGTTATATCCAAAACAAATCTAGTGAATTTGACAAAGAACCTTTGAAGACAAGAGCATACTGTCAAAAGTCTGCTTTTAATCAAACCATAAACCGCAGTGGAAAAATGAATCCAACAATCTTGCCCGATGATTGTATCACTTATAATGCATCTCGACCAGAGCCACCCACCCCCGAACAACATATCAACGAGGCTTTTGTCCCTTTCATCACTGAGAGTTTCTACTAAAATGCCTGTTACTCGCTCTCAAAAGAACCAACAAAGCGAGACACACGCAGAATCAAGTATGAATCACAAATTATCAAATCCTTTTGAAGTTCCACCCGTAGAAGAACCTGAAATTACTGAAGCACTTCTTTGGGAATGTCAAGAAAACCCTTCATTCCAAAAACTTGTAGAAAAGATCATGGAAAATGACAAAGAAAAATATCTACTCATGCTTACAAGTAAAGGCGTTAAACTTCCCGAAGATTTAGACCCAAACATCTTTAAAAGTGGATCTCGATAATATGCATATCAAGAACAACAAAGAGAAGAAGAAACCCATAACTTTGAACAACATATACTTGAACAACACATTCCAGAACAACGCATACCAGAAATGCGTATACCTGAGCTAGAAACACCAGAGCAAAATATACCATTTACCACACCTTTTCAGCTGAGAACAAATACAAGGGAAGAACTCTTCCCTCGGCAAGATAATGCACCTTTGGTTGCTCTTACTCAACAAATGAAAATGTTGCAAAGGCAAATACAGGATATGCAATAAGGGACAACCGTATGGTACTCTTTAAACAAAATTTTTCCTTATCCATTTGACAGAAGATTGAACATGGTGCCTTTTCCTCCAAACTCAGACGTTCCCAAATTTGATAAATATGATGGGAAAAGTGATCCCTGAGATCATGTTCAGGAATTTTGCACACTGAGCCTTGAATTTGCTCATGATGACACCTATTTGATGAGGTTATTCCCTAAAAGCTTGGGAGGGCAAACCATGGAATGGTTATCCAAAATTACACCGCCTGTGAGATCATTTGATGAGTTGGTTAACAAATTCATAACCCACTATTCCTACAACATCCAACATGCCATAACCATGCTAGATGTTTGCAACACCAAACAAAAGAACAACGAAACATTCATGGTATTCCTTCAACGCTGGTGACGCATGGTCTCCAGATATCCTCAAGATATTCCCGAAAAGGAGAAAATGGAAATCTTCATCGATAACTTGAATAGTGAAATGAGTTACAGACTAAAACTTCAATGCATACCATCTTTCGCTAAATTGATTGAAAATGGCATTCAAGTAGAGGAAGCCTGTGTCAAAAAGGGAACACTCAAATTTTACAAGGAAGGAACAAACTCATCAAACTACAATAACCAGAACAACACCGACCTTGACAAATCTCGATTTTGGACTCGAAACAAAAATGAAGGCAACAATGAAACACATGATCCCAAATCTAAATAACCAGTGCTTGCATTATCTGGAAATCCTCAAAACATGAAAAATCCTAAAATGCTAGTCCAAATGCTAACACATATGCGCAAAACACCAATCAAGGACAACTCAACACAAACAACACCAATGATACTCAAAACAAAAACATGAATCCAGGACCTAACAACAATTCATGCAACAACATGAACAATTTCCAAAAGTGTATCTTCACACCACTGGGACAATCATTAGAATCCGCATTCAGAGAACTTTTGGCAAACAAGATTCTTTCTTTGCCTCCAATTAGCAACTATGAACCCCCAATCAGACCACCTTGGTGGAACGATTCACACTATTGTGATTTCCATCGCAACAAGGGTCATAGAACAAACGAGTGCATGCGATTGAAACACATAGCACATGACATGATTGATCGAGGTGACTTAACGATGGATGGTCTCAAAACAAATGGTGATCACGGAGCCTTCAAAAATCCTCTCCCAAATTACAACAAAGATGGAGAATCAACTTCAGATGTTACACACAGAGCTCGTATTAATCACATCTACAACAACACCATCAACCACATATCAGCTGAAGATCATCAAGTCAATGTCATCACCATTCGAGATCAGCATGATCATGAATCTATCAATGTAACAACCCAAACTCAGAAATATGTCTTGAAAGGACATATTGCACCTACAACTATCACACCAAAAATCCAATATGACTTGGTTAGCCAACTATGTAAAACTCCAGCACACATATCTATACTAGAATTGTTGAAACTATCATCAAAGCACAAGGACATATTAGAACAAGCGCTATTGGAAACAAATGTGCCTCAAAATTTAGATACAGACAGATTTCAAGCCATGGTCGCCCATATGATAGGATCTCATAACCTCACCTTTTCAGAACATGACGATGTTTCATTAATCCATCCACATAATACTCCTCTCCATATCGAAGTCATTGTTTGCAAACACCGTGTAAAAAGAGTCCTAATAGATGGAGGAGCCGGACTTAATATATGTACTTTAAAGCTTATCCATGCATTAGGCTTCTTAGAAGAATCTATTGATCCCTGCAAAAAGATCACCATAAAGGCATATGATGATGAGGAAAGGTCCTCTAAAGGAATAGTGATATTACCTATTCAAGTGGGACCAATACAAAAGGATACTGTATGTCAGGTCTTAGACATAGACCTTACCTATAATATTTTATTAGGGCGACCCTGGATACATGAAATGCAAGCAGTACCTTCCACATATCACCAGTGTGTAAAATTTCCTTATGATGGACAAGAAGTATCTATGTCTACTTATCACAATCCATTTAAACATTGCAATGCAATGGGGGCAGCCCAAGACAATTTGGTTCCTCATAATAGAGAAAAGCAGGGATCTTCAACATCAGATCCACAAACAGCAAAATCCAACTCCTTATGGGGAGACTTCAAATAGAAAATGCAAATCAAAGACCAGGGTATGGGAGAATACTCTTTGGAGCCTTTGTGTTTGGCCAAATTACCAACATCACCTAGATCTCATGGATTGCCTACTACATCAACACATCTGGTCACTCAGCCCATCACCAAATTTGATGGTACCTTCATCCAATTTGGTACTCTAGCACATGAATCAGAAGACAAGGACATTCTTAGCTAGTTATACAAAGATGAGGAAGAAGATCATAGAGCAGCCGCTCTAGACATTGTTCTACCAATGCACTTGTATGGAAAAGGCTACTTAATCATGAAGCAAATGGGATATGACGGTAAAGGACCTATTGGGAAATGCAAAGAAGGAGTCACTGAACCTATAGATCTTCCTTCACAACCTAGTAGAAACAAAGCAGGATTGGGTTCTAAACTTACGTTCCTATTGAAATGATCGCCACACCTAACTACAAAACCTCAATGGAAGGTAAAGACGAAGTACAAAGAAGAGTCCTGGCAGGAAGCACTCTTTGAATCAGCAGAAACAATCCACAAGGCATGGGAACGTCAAGATCATAGGTTGCATCAGGGAAAGATTCTAAGTCATAAGAAGGCCCTATCTACAGCAGTAGCTCATATTCAAACACCAATGTCTCAAAAACAAATCATGTCATCTCCAGATACCGTTATTCCTCCCCGAGGAAGCACAGTCTATGAACAAATCCAGAAAGTAGAAGATGGATCTGATACAGAATCAACAAAAACTATCAAAATGGTATCTATCGTCAAAGATTTGTTTTCACCATACAACATACTAGTTTACAGCATAGATAGAATCTGGGATGATGCCTATGAGATAGATTCCAATAAATATGAATGGGGTACCTGCTCCAATGCTACTGCAGATATCCCTAAAGATACTGATTCTATATCTCTCTCTCAAGAAGAACATAATGCAGAAGATAGAACTCTTGAATTTGGACCGCAAAATATCTATGATGCCAAGGAAAGCGAACAAGAACATTATGAACAAGTCTATGTGGAAGATAATACAATCGAAGACCTCAACGAAATTCGGGACTTCTTTAAAACCAAGAACACTCGCAATGAAAACTCTGTCCTCACACTCACAGTAGCCGAACTTGATCCACCTAATGATTCCTTACCACTTGTCTTTCCTGACCTCATTGACTAGGAAGAACCTGAAATCCATGATATACCAATTTTCCCAAATGATGAATCTATTATCCATTACCTATGTACCGTAAATCAAGAAACAAGCTATACCAGTGAACAAAATAACGATGTCAACAAACCAGGGAGTGCCAAGTCTCTCAGTTGCAAAAATGAACCAAATAAAGGATCTAAAACTAAAAACCAGTCAATGGCAGCTCTAGATCACAAAAAAGTAAAAATAAAGGATGCATCTGAGGGTAAAAACCTTTTTAAGGAACCTAACGATGGGAGACTTGACACTCTTCCTGAGCACTTTCATGAGCGATCACCCATTTTGATTGAGCCCACTCAATCAATCAACATTTGTACCATAGAAGCAGCCAAAAACATACACCTTGTAGAATCCCTAACAGAGGAAGAAAGATCGGCATTCATCATCTTCTTTAAAGGATAGAAAATTAACTTTGCTTGGTCATATGCTGATATGCCTGGAGTAGATCCACACTTAATCATGCATCACTTATCCATCTCTTCAGGATTTAAACCAGTTAAGAAAAAGCTACGAAAGATGAATCCACAGGTGGCACTCATGGTCAAAACTGAACTAAAGAAACTATTAGATGTCGGATTCATCCGACCCATTGACTATGAAGAATGGATTTCCAACATTGTTCCAGTATCAAAACCAGATGGTAGTATCAGAATATGCACTGACTTCAGAGACGTCAATAAAGCTTGTCCAAAAGATGACTTTCCTCTACCTAGTATCGACATCATTGTAGATCTCACAACAGGCCATGCAATGCTCTCACTAATGGATGGTTTCTCAGGCTATAATCAAATCAAAATAGCCCCAGAAGATCAAGATAAAACCGCGTTCACCTGTCCTTGGGGAATGTACTGTTGGAATGTTATGCCTTTTGGCTTGAAGAATGTAGGGGCCACTTATCAAAGAGCAATGACGACAATATTCCATGACATGATGCATACATTTATGGAAGACTATGTGGATGATTTACTCGCTAAGTCCTTCACCAGAGCCGAACATCTTAGCATCCTAATAAAGATCTTTGATCGATTGGAGAAATTCCAAGTCAGGCTCAACCCTAAGAAGTGTGTCTTCGGGGTTACATCAGGAAAGTTACTAGGCTACATAGTCTCAGCTAAAGGTATTGAAGTAGATCCAGCAAAGGTACAAACCATTATGGACATGCCACCACCAAAGAATATCAGTCAACTCAAATCTCTATAGGGACGACTTCAATCAATCAGGCGATTCATCGCTCAGCTAGCAGATAAAAGTCTACCATTTAACCATTTACTACACAAAAATGTACCATTCAAATGGGAGGCCAAGTGTGCGGAATATTTTTACCAAATCAAATAGTACTTGATGAATCCACCAGTTCTGGTACCACCAGTCGCAAGAAAGCCTCTTATCTTATATATCTCAACAACAGATATATCACTGGGGGCACTATTGGCACAAGAAGATCAACAAGGGAAAGAACGCGCCATATATTACATCAGTAGGACATTGAATGGCTATGAACTCAACTATACATTCATTGAAAAGGCTTGCCTAACAGTGGTCTTCGCATCTCAGAAGTTCCGACATTATATGCTAGCACACACCATTAAGCTAGTCGCAAAAATTGATCCTCTCAAATATCTACTTAGCAAGGCAGCTCTTACAGGCCGATTGGCTAAATGGGTCATGATTCTCAGTGAATTTGACATCCAATACATAGAAATATGAGCCATCAAAGGACAAGCAATTGCAGATCAGTTGGCTAAAGCACCGCTACCAGGCAAACACACCATGGAGATTGAATTTTCGGACAGGGATGTTCTTGCTCTTTCTACTAAACAATGGACCCTATACTTTGACGGATCCTATACACAACATGGTTTGGGTGCTAGCATTCTGTTCATCACTCCTAAAGGACACACTATCCCAAAATCATATAGGCTTATGTTTCCATGCACAAATAATGTGGCTGAATATGAGGCACTGGTTATAGGCATCAAAATGGTTGTAGAATGGAAAATCACAGAGTTAAAAGTCTATGGAGACTCGCAACTAGTCATCCATCAAATCAACAATGACTATCAAATAAAGAATGACAAGCTACTACCCTACAAGCGAATGGTGGACGACTTCAAACAATATTTTGTACACATCACCTTCGAGCAAATACCAAGGTTAAACAACAAAGTAGCCGATGCAATGGCTACTATCGCTTCATTACTACAAATTCCAGAGCAACAGAGTCGTTATGAGTTTCTGGTAGAGCAACTGTTCTCCCCAACCTATGACCACTCTAAATCCCATGTTATCTATGCCTTGACTGGTTCAGATTCTCTGTTATAAGGACCAATATACGACTACCTCAAGCACAATATCTTACCTATCGACCAATCCCATAACCAAAAATGTAACTTTATCTGACAAGCTGCCCGTTACACCCTTACCACTGATACTTTATATTGTCAAGGTCTAGATGGTACTCTTCTTCGTTGCCTTGATCGTAATGATTCCGATTCTGCTTTACACGAGCTTCATGAAGGTATTTGTGGCACACATTCAAGTGGTACTACTCTTGCTAAAAAGCTTCTAAGGATGGGATACTACTAACCTACAATGGAGAAAGACTCATATCACTTCGCTAAAAAATCTCCTAAATGCCAAATCCATGGTAATCTAATACATGCACTAGCATAGAAACTGTAGCCATTTAGAACATCCTGGCCCTTTTGTCAGTGGGGACTAGACTTGGTTGGCAAAATTCATCCTTCATCTTCAAATGGACGCAAGTTCATTATAACAGCAACAAAAAACTTTACCAACTGGATAGAAGCAGTTCCCATGGCTACAGTGACAGGGAAACAAATTGCCTCTTTTATCCTCAATTATCTGATATGTAGATATGGTATTCCAAGTTCAATCATCATAGATAATGGACAACCTTTGAAGAATCAAGATGTACAGGAACTATGTGAAAAATTTAAAATCCAACATAGGTTCTCTACACCATACTACCTGCAAGGAAATGGTCAAGCGGAAGCATCTAACAAGACAATACTGAAAATCCTCAAGAAAACAGTGAATGATGCAGGTAAAGATTGGCACATACAACTCAATCCAGCACTTTGGGCATACAGAACCAGCATCCGCACACCTACAAGAGCAACACCATACTTATTGGTATATGGATCAGAAGCCATTTTACCCCTAGACGTAGAAATCCCATCTCTCAGAGTCTCTTTGAAAGGTTTAATCCCAGATGAAGAGTATCGAGTTAACCGACTGCAAGAACTTGAACTATTAGATGAAAGATGCCAACATGCTTATACTCATCTCAAAGCATATCAACAACGCATGTGCAGGAGCTACAATCACAAGGTCATTCCCTGCAACTTCAAGGTTGGTGACCTAGTCCTCAAAGAAAATCCAAGAAATCAGCAAGATCGAGTAAAGAAAGGGAAATTTGAACCTAACTGGTTGGGTCCCTATGTTATCATATTAGTCTATGGATTAGGTGCCTATCAGCTAACAAATTCTAAAGGAGATGTGCTTGACGAACCAACTAACAACATCCATCTAAAGAGGTACTACACTTAAGTGGCCTAGTGCATGGAAAAGCCAAAATAAACAAAAAAAATAAAAATCAAAATCAAAAAAGTCCAAAAAAAGAACAAACATAAAGTACAAATAAAAACAAATGGTGAAAACCTGGTAAACAGGCGCTCTTGTGAAAGAATGGCTCCTCCATCTATATCAAATACCATTTTATCCATACAAACACTATCGGCCATCGCCCAACACTTAGCAAAATCCATTCAGGACATACTTAGCATAGTCACTATCCTAATTTATCTATATATATCCTCTTACCACATCCCACCATGGCTTGGAAATCACTGTACATGATCATATCAAGAGGCACACTCAGTTAGGGGCATTAACTTGTTCAAAAACTTGCAAACATTCAAGACATCACAACTATTGCAAAACTCAGATGCATGACATCCAACAAACAAAACTACACTTCATCACAAAAACCAAAACAAAACAATTCACAAAAATACCAAGGATGGATGATTTTCTGAAGTACTAGATGTTGCATTCTTGCATAAAAATCTTGACTATTTTTGCATTTTGAACTTTTTCAAATTTGGATTTTCTTTCTTATCTCATGAAATGCTTCAAAGCTAGAGATCAAGGGGAACTTCCAATATTTTCTTAGTCTTCTGTCTGTGAGGCGATCACTTGTACTGTGTGAATACATGCTTCAAGACGTGATACATCAAATATCACTGAAGGCCTGATTCCACTTCACGCATACAAATGATTTAATCTTGTCTGTTTACGCAATACGCTCTCAAGTCGTCCTGGTTCAATTATACCTTGATGCTTGTGCTGTCTTGCAAAATCAAATATCATGTAAATTTTTCTCAGGTCATTATGGTTCAATTATACCATTATGCTTGTATAAATTTTCAACATATCCTAAACAAATCAATTCTCAATGATGATATCTACAAAGAAAGCAAACAAATGGCTATATCAGATGGCAAATACAGAATCAGGATGCTACCAAAAACATACTTTGCATATCATTTTACAATTAGTTGTATATCATTTAACATGTTTGTAAATAAGATACATTTAGCAGCATATAAAATCATACATCTCATTTTTAAGATACATCTCAATACATCTCATAGCATATAAAAGCATACATCCTGCATCATACATTACATCATATATTTAAGCATTGCATCATCATTAAGTAACAAAATAATCCACATAACATGCATCCATATAAACACATCACATGATCCAAGCAAATGGCACCGAATATATATATATCTCAAAATGATCCAAATGTACAAAATGTGTCAACACTGTGTCCAGTACAAAGAATAACAATGATCAAAAAAATACAACAGAGACCATGTCTCTCAAGTATGACTATCCCCTGATGGGGATGGTCTCGCTCTAGATGTCCCCGCTCCTGGATCTCTAGGAGGGTCCTGTCTCGGTGGCCTCGTAACACCTCGGCTCTCGGATCGCGACCCAGTATCTCGAGATCGACTAGATCTCGACTGTGCAAAACTCTGTACTCGACGATCCCTGGGTACTGCAGCCTCATAGTGCCGCCTATAATACTCTGCCTCCTGAGCTCTCAGTGCTAGCTCTCTCAGGGTGTCTATCATCGGACCACCCATCGTTGCTCTCTGCATGCTCGACACCACCTCCTCCGCTCGTCCCCTCAGCTCTATCTCAGTATCTCGCTTAGTGGTCAACTAAGAAATCTACTGCTGATAGGTCAAAATCTGTGCCTGTAGCTGCTGAACAGTCACCTGTAAGGTCCGGATCTATGCATCCTCAACATGTGTCGAGATCCGAACCCGTAGTGGTACCTGTGCTAAAGGAACCCCTCCCACTCAGCCTGTCCTCGGTGCTGGAGGTGGGAGCACATCCATCCTCCTCCTCTGCGCTGGTTGCCTAGGTTCATCATCACCCCACACTGCAGCTAGTACCTCCCCCACTCTCCCCTCTCCACTGACTCCGATAGCCAATCCACCTCTCCCCCTATCTATCCTCCCCTGTCTCACCACCCTCTCCACACCCCTATCCCCTCTCCTCCCTCTATCTCCCCACCTCCCTCTGGCTCCTCTCCCTCCTCCTCCTCCTCCATCATCCCCATCATCTCCGTCATCTCCTCCGTCTCCCTCCTCCTCACCCAAATAAAAAGATGGCCTCATCTTATCAGGATCAGATATCCTGGCAACTGCCTACGCAGCAAACATTCAGGCAAACTCATCTGTCATGCTTACATCCTGAATTTCAGGGGCATAATCCCATATCTGCCCTGCTAACCCCACAAACTCCTCCACCACCACTCCACTATCAATGGTCGGCCCCCAATCTGCCACATCCTGCCGCCACTGTGCATATAGGCACGCTCCTTGTGGAATACCCTGCTGGCACCCAAACTGCCTCAAAACTCGGGTCACCACAAACCTCTCAATAACAAATGAGGTCCTCTCGATCAGGTATCTAGTCATAAATACAAAGGGCATCTCTAGCCCATCCTTTGCCCACACCTCACATCCTGTATACGATCGCTAGGTGACTGTATCTATGTCATCCAACACTCTCCTCCAATGCTCTAGTTTGCCTAGCTTACGTTGGACAACTAGACCCCTGTATCCATAGGCATATGCACATCCTACGGGCCTGTCCCTGTCTGCTAGTGGCCTCACTACTGGAATGTGCTCCCAGCACCATACCTATAATAATGTCACGCCAACTGACAAACTGCCATAACCGAGGTATACCACTTCATGCAGACCCCTATATAGATGGGCCAGCATAGCTGACCCCCATGAAAACCTCCGGCCCTATGTGACCATCTCCTCCAAAACCAACCCCCATCCCACTAAAAATCCCTTTGACCTGCGATTAGGACAAAGGAATCCACCAATAAACCCTGCTAGTATGGATGGTAGTGGTGCATAATCCAGGTCTAGAAACTCCTACCATGGGATCTCATAGCCACAGACTGTATCATCCTGAAAAATGTGGTGCAGTGCCTCTATCCCACCCTCCTCTAACTGCTCATATGGTAGTAGTGCCCCTACTACAGGGATGCGCAAGATCCTATAACAGTCCTCTGGGGTGACTGTCATCTCTCCAGTTGCAAAATGGAAGGTGTTTGTATCACTATGCCACCTCTCCGCAAGTGTTGTCAATAGCCCTCGATTCACAGTGAACCAAGGCATATCCAAGAGGGAAGTCAACCCACATCTCTCGATGATATCGAGATCGGCCTGCGACAACCGCGTTATCAATGTCCATGGTCTAGGAAATCTCTCCCGCGATTGCACCACACCCAATCGCTCCTGTCAAACAAGCAAAACAAATCCAATATCAGTTTCCACATCAAAACAATGATATCAAAATCAAACTCACATCAACAACATGAAACAATTTGCTCATCTACATCAAGTTCAAAATCCTATCATTTCATATCAACTTGTAAAACAACTCAAGTTATCAAAAACCATATCAAAACTTGTAACACAACTCAAGTCTCCACAATCACACAAACTTGTAGAACAACTCAAGTTTCCCACCCATATCAGCTTGTAAAACAACTCAAGTTTCCAACCCATATCAGCTTGTAACACAAATCAGGCTTCACACATTAAAGTTAAAACATGGTAAGCAAACAAATCATATTTTGATCAAAACACCACATTGATATCTATACATAACTTGAAAAAATCACAAATCAAAACAAGTTATACCAATGCTCATATTCGACAAATCCATAAAATTATGACAGACAGGCACAACAAATTTATAAATTGGCTCATCTCGCAAAAATTTTCCAGATGCGCTAAACCAAACTCCCGCTACACTAAAACTCCCCCACGTGCTAGGCTATTTTTCCTACGCGCTAATCTATTTACCCTATGCGCTAGACTGACTCTACGCACTAAATCTTTCCCCCCATGCGCCACCTAACCTACCTTATGCGCTAGACTGATTCTACGTGCTAATCTACACCTCCTAGGCACTACCCGTTTGACCCTATGCGCTAGGTTAACCCTACGCGCTAAACCCCCTTACCTATGCAAACTCTTGCGACCCCTATGCACTAAGTCTACCCTACGCGCTAACTTGTTGACCTGATGCGCTACCCGACGGTTGCCATGTGCTATTCTACATATATGCGCTAACCTATTTCTTTTATGTGCTATCCTATCTATTTCGGACGCGACCCCTAATATTCGACTTTATGCGCTACTTAAAACTTCGTATGTGCTAATTTATGCCCGAGATGCACTAAATCGTTAAACTTGAACTTTGAAAATCAAAAAATGACTAAAAACGACCAAATGAAAAGTCAAAAAAGGGTAAAAAATGTTGACTTACTGGTGGTCCATATGCTGCAGGTCTCCGGTACCTCCGAACGCACTCAAAATGGTGTCTATGATAAGGAATAGGTATTTTCTCTGTAGACCAAATTCTCTTTCTCCAAAGTCAACAAAGCACAAATGAATCTAATTCAAGCCCTTTTCCCCTTTTATAGAAGGAAAATGAAATTAGGGTTAGCCGAATGGACCTGTAATATGGTCGCGGTCTCCCCTATACCATAACATTTGTAACTTATCGGGAGATGAATCAATTTCCCCACATTTCACATGCACAAAATCATACACATCATATACAACTCATCAAATTAAATCAAAAATTTTCAAAATATTGATTCATCTCCCGAGGGGGCATCACCATCAAATATCGAATCTGGGGCATCACCCATCAAATCAAATCCGGGGCACGACTAGCAAATCATAAGAGCGACACAAAAATTGCATTTGATCATAAATCATAAAAACACATCATTTTCTTTGAAATAACATGTGCACACACGTCACTTGAAAGAGGGGCAAAATGTAGACGTATAAAAATGACCATATTCCTAAATGAATATTTTATGTTCATTTCTCTATTTAATTAAATCCAATTTAATAAAATTATCCACATTCCTCTATTTAATTAAGTAAATTACTCAATTTATTTAAATTAAATTCACTATATCCATTTAATGAATAAATCATTTTATTCAATTAAATCCCTTCTATCCACTTTTAATTAAATTCAAATTTAATTAAATAGTTATCCTAAATTGAATAAATCTAATTTATTTAATTTCCCCAAATTCCAACCAAATTGAATAAATCATTTAATTCAATTAAATCCTATTATCCCTCCATCCACTTGCAAAATCCTACATCTCCCACTTGCCATCCTAAATCTTATTTCTAATCCCTTCTAGACTCTTCTAATCGCTTCTAATTAGCCTAACCCATCTTCTAAACTTTGTCACATCCCTAAGCAAGGGGAGGTCACTTCTCAAAACCTCAAAGTCTTTGATAACCATTAAAGGCTTCAAGTCTTCAACCACTTAATTCCTCAAAGTCTTTGATAACCATTAAAGGCTTCCAACTTTCAACCACTTAATCCCCCAAAGTCTCCAATAACTATTAATGGTTAACTCAAACCCTCTTACATGGTTAAAGAATTTGTTTTAACTCAACCTTCACCCAACCCAAAGGTCTCATCAGGCCTTTAATGCTTTGACCATGATTATCTCTTAATCATTTGCACAAAAGTTTATCCTTGGATTAAGTCTTACTCCATTGGGTAAACCTAACTTGAAGCTTAACCCTTATCTCTAGATAACCATGAGGTCTTCTCAGGAATTTAATGTCTCCAACCCCTTCTCTCAACCCAACCCTATGTTGACACTTGTCACCATTTCATTGGTGCAAATTGCAAACATGGATCCCCAACTTTCAAACTCAACCCTTGATCAAGTCTTTCAATCCTGACCATCCATTGCCCTGTTTTTTCTATAAATAGAGCTCTCATTCCTCCATTTTAAGGATCCTTCAAATTTGTAGTATCATACTTATGCTCAAATACATTTAAGCTTTCATATCTCATTTTATGCTCATCATTTTAGCCTCTTTTAAATCAGGAACTAGTCTAAATATGCATGTTTAGAATAATTTCTTTATCATTTTAGCTCAATCATAGACTAATATATCATGTTAGGATAGTATTTATACTAACCTTGTCATCTTATAATCTAGTTTATTGCATTTCTAGAATCATATATAGCTTAGGATGCATCTCATAGTAAAATCTATCAAAGCATCCCTCGTTCTTGGATTTGCCATCCCTAAACCATTTTGCTCAGTGATCTGAGAGCCAAAACATTGGTTTGAGGGACATTGTGAGATAGAGAATCATGGGACCAACCTTGGGAAACTGAGTTATACTTCATTACTCCATAGCTTGCACCAAGAAGTCCTGTGTGTGTGTGTGGACAAGTCATTTAGCAATATTTTCACATATTGAATTTTATCAACCCGCTTTTCCCGCATACAGTACTATTTAATAAATCAAAACAAATTTCAAAAATAATTTTACCTTGTTGTATAAGATCTGAAATGAGATCATAGTCATTTGATGCAAACATTTGATCCATATCTTCATTAGTTCTTTCATACGAATCATTTGCATCTATGGGTGTCAATGATCTTTGTTGGCATTCTTCAACCCATTCTTTATTCTCACAAAATTCCCAATCTCCAGAAACACAAAACTGACAAAAGCGAGCAAGTTGCCTTGTGAATATAGTCCATCTGTTTGAATTAGAACTCTTAAACGAATGCCATTTAGCTGATCCAATGATGGTATTACAATAATGCCAAATAGGAATACTATCTTCCTCTATCAACCAGAAGAAACGTTGAATTGCAGAATTTTCAGTTGATCCTTTTGACAATTTTGAATTGCACCAATCTACAACTGCATGAGCATCTCTAAATTTCACTGCATCCTTGAATTTCAATTGTTCTCTAGTAAGAGCTCTTTTTATACAGGCACCAGCTCCATCGTGTTCCCCCTTACCATGTCTGGCTTCAAAAAAACTCCATAAATGTTGGACATTGGTTACCTTGTGAACTTTGCATAGCCAATAAAACATTCTTGCATTTTTTAATTGTCCAGTGTAGTTATCTGACCATATAATACGTTGTTTCATGTCAATTTCTCTTTCCTTAAGATTATCATAAAATACCTCGAAGCAATGTTGAACAAACTCTGAATAGTGTAATCGATCATCACTAACATACAAATATGGCCACTTACACTGAGTTGTAGTATTGTGATTGAGTTTCCTCTTGTGGTTTTAGAGTATAATTTTCTGCAAAATCCACAAATGATACTATTGTTCCAAGTGGAAATGTGTTCTTGCATATGCGAAACAGTCCATCAAGCCATCGGGCATGTTGGGAATGTTTCACATTTT
Organism: Cryptomeria japonica; assembly: GCF_030272615.1. Lineage (NCBI taxonomy): Eukaryota > Viridiplantae > Streptophyta > Pinopsida > Cupressales > Cupressaceae > Cryptomeria > Cryptomeria japonica. The sequence goes on along the minus strand of NC_081405.1, from coordinate 616,207,286 downwards.
TTGGAACAATATGAGTTTTAAACTCACTAATAAATGCATTCACACTATTATATTCTGTAATCAATTCTAAATGTTTCCCTATCTTTCCATCCTTAAGAGGGTATTCTATATTTTTAAATCTCCTAACATCAACCATTTTTTTTCCAAACTCAGATGAAACATGTTCATGCAAACATTCACCTATCGAAGAATAGTTCCCACATAAATTGCAAAGGCCATAAATGCATGAACTGGAAAGAAATAATTGTTCATTAGGTGGTTTACAAAATAAACTTCCAATAAAATCTTTTATAGTTTCAAGTGGAACATAAACACCACAATCCTGCACAAGATCATTACCATGCAACATACAACGTATATATCAAAAAACATCATAATAGTAATGAAACTGAACATGAATTTTACAACAACAAGATATTCTTTGTTTATTGATTTTAACATACCAGGGTTTGCATTTTTCAAATGATATTTGACTAGTTCATAAATTCGTTAACATAGATTCATCACTAAATTTTTTAAAGAATTCAATTTGAGTCAATTCAAGAAGATGTTTTGGATGAGGATCATGAATTTTTGATCTCACCCTTAACTTTAAAACATCTCTAGCATTTGATGAAACTCTAGTGTTATCATGCCAAAATTTTGCAATTAATTGTTTAGTGTCATCATTTAATTTCATGTTCGACCTTTGAAGTCTACCACTAAAACTCCAACAATGGTTTAGTGGATCAATTTCAATTGTGTCTCTTCTTTTGGCTGCTCTTGACAAGGCTCTACAATGTAAGTTCAAATAGCCACTTCTATCACTTAACATTCTCTTACTAACAATCATTTTGTCAACAATAGCAGTCATTATAACTCTACGTGTTGCATTCTTATCTTTAGATCGACATGTTTTTCTGATAGAATCAATGGCACTAGCAATAGTAGATACAACTTGCTTATATGATTCATCTTTTCTTTTTGGTTTTGCATAAATACCTATTTTTTTGATGACTTTACGCATTTTTAACATTTTTATTAATTGTAGCATTAATTGACATTGGAATCCTAACTTTTTATTATAGAAAAATTGTTTATATAATCTGTTCGCGTGTGTTTTGATTTGTCTCCAAGAAACTAACCCATTAAGATTATCTAGCACATTGCTATCAATAGTAAACAAATTACATTCATTTTCTTTTAGAGAGGGTGGTGTAATATTTTCAATTTTTATTTCTTTTCATATTGGTGTATGAAATTTATATCCAACTTCATTTAAATCAGCAATTTGATTGGCATCATAGTCACCGGGATTTAAAAACATACCAGGATTCACATCCACATGAACATTTCCATCAACAGTCATATCCGTGTGTGGTTCTACATTTCTTGCATCCATCATGATGTCTTCAATGGTCTCATCTACAACAGGCACTGAAATAGATGCTTCAGAAGTGTTATTCAATTGTCGTTGTTGTGATCTTTGATCTCTTTGGTGTTTTGCCTCCTTCTCTCTTTGTGCTTGAATTTCGTCTGTTGTCATTGTCCTCTTTTTTTTCTTTTGACATTGCTTAGAACCCATCTTTACAAACTCCCCTTCAAAAAATCATGTAAAAAATATTAAAAAGTACTGCCAAATAATGTAAAAAATCTTTGTCAGTACAGATTTCAATAATAGTGTGGTAAATCAATGCAATCTATCTTGTTTTTTAGAGTAACGGTTATTAGAAACGGGGGCCCGTTATTAAATCCAATGGGCAAAAAATGGAACAGGCCCCCATTCTGTAAAATTTGAATCCACAACCCACCTCTTGCCTCGGGATTAGGCTCGGGATAGGGCAGGGATGGCCACACCTGAGACATGAACTTGCAAATTCAAAGCTCCATGAATGAAAGCACAAATATGAACTTCTTAAATAGTTTACATGCCTCTAATCAGATAATTTTTATACGAAATTAAAACCCATTTTAGATTATACTGTCTTGATTCTAAATATGTAAATTTATTTAAAACTTTACTTTAACTATTTTTCATTTAATTTATACTAAATCAGGTCCATAAATTTGAAAAATTAACTAATTTTCTTAATTTAATAACTTTTTTATTTTAATGAATTTTGAAAAAAAAAATTATGTCATCAATCTACACAAAATGATTTTCTATTTAAAAAAAAAAATTAAAAAATGGTAAGTTTACGTCAAATTTTGTGGGTTGTACACGTCAAATTTTTAAAAAGATAATTACGGCCATTAAAAAATTAATTAAAAAAAAATATTAGAAAAATAAAAATAAAAAAAATGTTCATCACTCTTCAGTGTGTTACAAACCATTTCCCAAAACAGTCTGAGAAAATAATTTTAATTGTGTCAAAAAGTGTTGGTCGTACACATGCATGGTATGGTCCTGAAACAGGCATTTTTAAAACATAGTTTTGAGAACTCCATTCAAAAAGTTATTTTTTATTATGTGGGTATTAAAATAAATTACATATTTGAAAAGTGCACTCAAAGGGCTATCTTTTATATTCCTGACTTTTTCCAAGATTCAATCTCTAAGTGTTTCAAAATTTAAGCTCAAATGAGAGAAAATCTGAAAAACAGGGAAAGCACTTCCACTTTTTGGCCAAAAAGTGGACTCATCTTCTTGCACTGACCCCCACAACACATAACACAAATATTTGTACGTGGAAACCTTGTAACGGGAAAAACCATGGTGGGAAGCCTTACCCACAATCAAATGATAGTACTACATATAGTATGTGTGTACAATATGAGTCTGCACATGCAGAATGGCCAACTTCCTAGAGCTCACTGCTCAGTCAAAAAATTTGAGTCACACTGACTACAATTGGATGGTTAAATCCAATGATAATGTACTGCTCAAAATAGCATCTTCATATGTTGGATTCAGTATCAGTTAAGCTTTGATTGTCTTCTTAAAACCTAACTACAATCTTCAAATGATGTCTGCATGTATAGCTCTGCTTATTTTCGCATATTCACACTTACTTACATTCCCATTATCAATCTCACAAATGATATCATACATATATACTAAATCCTAAGACCAAATGTGTAGGTCGGCTCACTAAAGATATTACAATAAAATCAATTACAAATAAACCAATATGCGATGCATCATGTCGGCTCAATGCATTTACATTAATAACAGGTCATCTTCATAACGTGTCATGTTGATCTGGAATAGATATGCTTGCTGGTGCATAACTTGGACCTATTTGTCGATAACAACAAATATGCAAATCCGAATAGATCAATAAAAAAATCGCCAAAACCAAGTGATCAAATAATGTCTTTGACATAACCAGGTAGTCTCCAAGTCATTCCAAGTGTCGGTGAACAATATAACCTGCTGGTGAACCAAATACTGGTGATTGTGCATAAGTCACTGACTTGCCGGTGAACATAACCAAAGATCTCCAAGTGTTGACAAGTGTTGAAGAGTGTTAACAAGTGTTGACAAGTGTTGACAAGTGTTGACATCAATGACAAAACCATATCAACATATCCAATATACCAACAATCTCCCCCTTTGGCATTGATGGCAACACAAGATGGAAAAACTATCAAAGTGCCAAAACAGAAATGCCAAAAATTAAAAACCAATAATCTCCCAAAGAGATCATTAACCAGAAATCAAAATACATAATATCTCTCCCATAGGAATAATCTTTCCCAAAAGATAATGTGTTTTTCCATAATATCTCTCCCCCTTTGACATCAAATGCCAAAGCAATACAAAATACCAACTACTCCCCCTGAGAAGTAGCTCTCCTCATCAAAGCCAGAATAAAAGATTTCTCTATTAATTATGTCGATTGATGACAAACATCAACTGCCTAAGTCTCTACTGTTGGGGATAGAATTCCAAGATGCTCTCTGAGATATTCAAAAGTCTCCTTAGGCAAAGGCTTGGTAAAAATATCTGCAATCTGCTCTTTAGTATTCACATAAACCAATTTGACTTATTTTGCTTCAACATTCTTTTTTAGAAAATTGAATTTGATAGAAACATGTTTAGGTTTTGAGTGAAATACCGAGTTATTAGATACATCAATTGCTACCATATTATCACAACAAATAGTTATAGGTTCCTTGCATTTTACCTTTATGTCCTTTAACATTTTCTTAATCCATAATACCTATGTGCAATTAGTTGTTGCTGCAACATATTCTGATTCTGTTGTTGATAGTGATGTACAACTCTATTTCTTGCTCAACCATAAAATTAATTTGCTACCAAGAAAAAATGCTCCGTCGGTGGTGCTTTTTCTATCATCTACATCTCCTGCTCAATTTGCATCTATGTATGCACATAAATCAAAACTTTCATCTCTAGGATACCATAAACCAAGATTTGTAGTGCCTTGTAGGTACCGTAAAATCCTTTTTACTACTGATTCATGCTTTTCTTTAGGTTTACTCTAAAATCTTGAGACAATACATACTGCATTCATAATATCAGATCTTGTTTGTGTCAAATATAGTAAATCTCCTATCATAGACTTGTATCTAGTCGGATTAACAGGTGCTGATTCATCCTTCAAAGATAATTTATCAGTTGTAGTCATAGGTGTGCTTATCGGTTTAGAGTTTTCCATGCCAAATTTCTTTAGTAATTCCTTTAACTATTTAGATTGACATAGGAATATACCTTTATCAGTCTGTGAAATCTGCAATCCTAAAAAGAATTTTATCTCCCCAATCATAGATATTTCAAATTCTTGCTGCATTTTATTACAAAAGTCTTTACACAATCCATCTTCTCCTCGAAAGATTATATCATCAACAAAAAATTCAATAACCAAGATGTCATCATTAGTCACTTTGTAGTATAGATTGATGTTTGCATTACCTTTAGTGTAACTGAGCTTCAAAAGATATTTGTCCAATATAACATACCAAGCTCTAAGAGCTTGCTTTAGTCCATATAAAGCTCTCCTTAACTTGCCAACCATATCTTTGTCATCTGTCAAAGAAAATCCATCAGATTGTTCAATATAAACTTCTTCTTCAAGATCTCCATTCAAAAATGCACATTTAACATCCATTTGATATACTTTATAGTTCTTGTAAGCTGTAAAAGCCAATAAAAGTCTGACTGCCTCAATTCTAGCTACCGGTGCAAAGGTTTCATTGTAATCAATTCCTTCTTTAAGTGAATATCCCTTACACACTAATCTTTCTTTGTTTCTGATTACCTTACCATCTTCATTAAGTTTATTTCTGAATACCCATTTAGTTCCAATTATATTTTTGTCTTTAGGCTAGCGAACTAATGACCAAGTGTTATTCCTTTCAATTTGTTCCAATTCATCTTCCATAGCTTTAATCCAATATTTATCTTCACATGCCTCATTAATAGTTGTAGGTTAAATTTGAGAAATAAGACATACCTCTTCATTTGCCAATCTTCCTCTAGTCATAACTCCTTGAAACTTATTTCCAATTATCTGATCTTCAGAGTGGTACAATCTTACATACTGGGGTGTTTTTACTTGTTGTTGTTCTTCAGTGACTATTGAATTGTCAGATGATGTTGGTGTAACTAGATCAACATTCTATATGGTGTAAGCATAGTAGGTTCATTTGTGATTATCTCTATTGCCGGTTCAGAGTCCATTGACCTTGAATTTCCTTTAAAATGTTCATCAATCTTCACATTTGCACTTTCAACAATTTTTTGCAATTTCTTCTTAAAACATCTATATGCCTTGCTCTTAGATGAATAACCAAGAAATATTCCTTCATCACTTCTAGGATCAAATTTGTCAATATACTCATCTCTTCTAATATAGCATTTACTTCCAAATATTCTGAAATATTTAAGAGTAGGAGTATTGCCAAACCATAGTTCATGAGAGGCCTTACCAGTTTCACCTTTGATGTGAACTCTGTTGAATGTATAAATTGTTGTATTAACTGCTTCTCTCCAATATATATGAGGTATATTTTCTTCTGATTTCATGCTTCTAGCTGCATCCAAAATAGTTTTGTTTTTCCTTTCTACAACTCCATTCTGCTGGGGTGTCCGAGGTATTGATAACTATCTTTTGATCCCATTCACTTCACAAAATGTATTAAATTCCTTAGATGTGAATTCACCTCCTTGATTTGATCTCAAACATTTGATTTTCTTGCTGGTTTCATTCTCTACCATCACCTTGAATAGTTTGAATTTCCCAAAAGCTTTTGATTTCTCCTTGAGAAAAGTAACCCAACACATTCTAGAATAGTCATCAATGATTAGCATAAAATACCTATCTCCTTGTAAACTTCTAGTTCTTGTTGGATCACATAAATCAATATGAATTAAATCAAGAACATTGTTAGATTTCTCTAGGATACTCTCGAAAGTTTCTCTTACTTGCTTTCCAAATTGACATTCCTTACATACCAGATTGTGAGGTTTAACAATCTTAGATAAATCTCTTACTGCCTTAGTTGTACTGATTTTCACAATGCAATCAAAATTTACATGACAAAGTCTCTTATACCATAACCAACTTTCATCAATATGTGAAATCAAACATGCTTTCTCATTGTTATTCAAATGAAAGATATTACCTCTAGTCTGATTACCGGTTGCAATTTCCAAACCAGTTATGTTTAAGATTTTACATTTACCATTCTTAAATTGTAACTGAAATCCTTTCTCAACTAATTGACCAACACTCAAAAGATTATGCTTCAAACCTTCAACATAGTAAACATTATCAGTATTGTGCTTACCATCAAAAGATATAGTTCCGTTTCCTTTGATCGAATAAGCTTTATCATCTCCGAATCTTACTAGACCTCCATTGTAATCCTGAAAGGTTAAGAATTTACTCTTATCACTAGTCATGTGATGTGAACATCCTGAATCAATGATCCATTCATCCTTATCTTCAATTTTAGCTGCCAGAGCCTTCTCTATCGGTTGAACAGCAGGTGTCAGTTGATGTTTTGTTATAGCAACAAAATCCCATCCATTGTCTATCAGATCCTCATCAGAATCATCAGCATAATAACAAGATTTATCTCTATTCTTCTTAAACTTGTATCTCTGATAATCAAGGTTAGGCTTATATGTTCTTTTAGCTTCTTCTCTTAATCTTGCATGTCTGTCAGGACACCTAAAAGCCATATGACCAATTTAATTCATTTGAAACATTTAAAGGGTGTTTTACCTTCATACTTACTTCCAACTGGACCTTTAGGCATTTTCCTTGCAAATAGTGCTTCAAGTTCTTCCGGTTCTTCATTCTCCTTCCTAGTTTCTTCAAGTTCTCTTGCATAAAAGACTTTCCAATTAGATTTCTCAAATGATGATGCCTTAAAAGATAAATCTTTCTTAATAGTAGCAACAGGACCAAATTCCTCAAGTTCAAAAGCTAAAAGTTTTCCAACCAAAGTGTCTCTAGATACTGATGCATTAGGCATTGTTCTCAATTTATTTATAGCAGTAAATTTCATTTTATATGTAGGTGGCAAAGCTCTTAAAACTTTAGAAACAATCTCATCTCACTTAAGGTTCCTCCACAACATTGTATACCCAAAACAATTTCATTTACTCTTTCCATAAAAGCAGGAATTCTTTCATCTTCTTCCATTTTCTGATTTTCATACCTAACTTGGAAACATTCAAGTTTTGCAATTTTGACTTTGGAATCTCCTTCATTCAATGTTTCCAATTTGTCCCAAATATCTTTAGCAGTAGATCTTTCTGATAATCTCATGATTTGCTGATCTGACAATGCACTCAAAACTGCTTCTCTTGCTATGCAATCATTTTCCTCATTTTTAGCCAAGTTTGGTGGATTAGGTTGACCTTGAGTAGGAGAAGTATAACCATTCTTTGTAACATCCCATATGTCCTTTCCAATGCAATTCAAATGTGTCTCCATCCTGATCTTCTATATACCATAGTTAGTTCCATCAAGTTTTGGATTGTCGTTCCTGAAATAGTTAGAAGGCATTGGATCTCTTCAAGCTGTTAAACTTCTGCAAAAAGAGGACTAGGCTCTGATACCAATTGTTAGGTCCCGGAGACAACTGAGAGGGGGGGTGAATCAGTTGTCCAATAAATTCTAACCAAAATTAACTTAACCAAAACTTAATGCTTAATGTCGGTAAACCAAACTTTATGCCAGTAGATAGTTTTATCAATTAATTGTAGTACCAGTAAAGATTAATGCATGAAACAGAAAGACAATTAAATCCATAACACAACACAAATCTTTGTACATGGAAACCCTATAAGGGGAAAAACCACAATGAGAAGCCTTACCCACAATCAAATGATACTACTGCAGATAGTATGTGTGTACAATATGGAGTCTCCACATGCAGAAAGGCCAGCTGTCTAGAGCTCATAGCTCAATCACAAAATGGGAGTCACACTGACTACAATCGGATGGTTAAATCCAATGATAATGTACTACTCAAAATAGAATCTTCATATGCTGGATTCAATACCGGTTAAGCTCTGATTGTCTTCTCAAAACCTTCCTTCAATCTTCAAATGATGTCTGCATGTATAGCTCTTCTTATTTTTGCATATTCGCACTTACTTAGATTCCCATTATCAATCTCACAAATGAGATCATACATATATACCGAAGCCTAAGACCAAATGTGTAGGTTGGCTCACTAAATATATTACAATAAAATAAATTACAAATAAATCAATATGCGATGCATCATGTCAACTCAATGCATTTACAATAATAACAGATCATCTTCATAACGTGTCATGTTGATCTGGAATAGATATGCTTGTCGGTGCATAACCTGGACCTATTTGTCGGTAACAATAAATATGCAAACCTGAATAGATCAATAACCAAATCACCAAAACCAAGTGATAAAATAATGTCTTTGACATAACCAGGTAGTCTCCAAGTTATTCCTAGTGCCGATGAACAATATAACCTGTCGGTGAACCAAATACTGGTGACTATGCATAAGTCACTGACTTGTTGGTGAACATAACCAAAGATCTCCAAGTGCAGATAAGTCCTGAGAAGTGTTAACAAGTGTTGACAAGTGTTGACATCAATGATAAAACCATATCAACATATCCAATTTACCATCAGGAACAATAGTATCAGTTTTGGATTTTGCAGAAAATTATACTCTAAAACCACAAGAGGAAACTCAATCACAATAGTACAAATCAGTACAAGTGGCCATATTTGTGCATAGTATATATAGACATGACCATGACAGTACAAAAGATAACAATTTTGTTTTGAGGGAGTATCATTTGTATGTTAGTGATAATCGATTACACTCATCAGAGTTTGTTCAACATTGATTCGAGGTATTTCATGATAATTTTAAGGAAAGAGAAATTGACATGAAATAACATATGATATGGTCAAATAACTGCACTGGATAATTCAAAAATGCAAGAATATTTTATTGGCTATGCAAAGTTCACAAGATAGCCAATGTCCAACATTTATGGAGTTTTTTTGAAGCGGGACATGGTAAGGGGGAATACGATGGAGTTGGTGCCTGTGTAAAAAGAGCTCTTGCTAGAGAACAATTAAAATTCAAGGATGCCACCAAATTCAGAGATGCTCGTGTAGTTGTAGATTGGTGTAATTCAAAGTTGTCAAAAGGATTAATTGAGAACTCTGCAATTTGATGTTTCTTCTGGTTGGTAGAGGAAGATAGTATTCCTATTCGGCATGATTGTAATACCATCATTGGATTAGCTAAATGGCATTCGTTTAAGAGTTCTAATTCAAACACATGGACTATATTCACAAGGAAACTTGCTTGCTTTTGTCAGTTTTGTGTGTTCAAAGATTGGGAATTTTGTGAGAATAAAGAATGGGTTGAAGAATGGCAGAAATGATCATTGACACCCATAGATGCAAATGATCCGCATGAAAGAATTGATGAAGATATGGATCAGATGTTTACATCAAATGACTATGATCACATTTCAGATCTTATACAACAAGGTAAAATTGTTTTTGAAATTTGTTTTGATTTATTGAATAGTACATATATATGAGATCTTACAGTGTATATTTTTGTTTTTATATCTCATTAAATATTAAAATAAAATTGTTTTATGCATAGGACATGTCTATGTTGTTGTTGCACCAGAGGAAAATGAAGAGGGGAAAGAGTATTGGTTGGCTAGATGTGTAGAGCCAAAACATAAGCTAACCACTCCTTGAGTAGATAATGATGGTTATGACTATCAAATAGGATCTGTGGTTGTTGTTGGCACTTGGCTATGCAAATATCTAACAAGAAAGAATGGATTGCCTGCATTTGAATATCACAAATTAGAGAAGAAGATTATACATTACTCGCATTTTCTAGTGACAACTAATATAAATTTGGATAGATATCATGGCAGGCTTGCAAATAAACAATTATGGACTCTCTCTATGGAAGAGCACAAGACAATTATAGATGCTTTGCAAAAGAGAGAGGATGCAGATAGTATAACAGAATGAATATCAAGTAAGTTATAATTTGAATCCTTAATCCACATCCATTTTAAAAGTCATGATGCATATTTTATATAGCATTTTAAATCATGCATCATAATTATAAAATCTAATCTAGTAATTTCGTTTCAGGTCTACCACAAGTAGAAGGCATCAATGAAAACCTAGTTATTTGTGCATACTTTATGTTTCATTTTGAATAATTAGAAGTAAGTTAAAGTCGTGTACCCTTTAAAAAAATCCCTTTGAAGAGTCATGATGTATGCTTTATGTTGTATTTTAAATTCAATTCATCCTCATTATAAAAACTAATGATATGTATTTTTTTTTCAAGTCTATCAGAGTAGACTTGGCCTCAATGACTAATATTGTTTGTGCATACTTTATGTTGTATTTTGAGAGATATAATTCCTTATTATTATAATTTAAATAAACTGTTTATTTTATTTTAGATAGGTCTTCTTGATTACACTTTTTGTAATATACATAAATGACAGACTATTGGTCAAATTTATTAATGAGATAATTACTTTTTAATCAAGTTCTATTCAATATATTTATTTTGATACTTTTCTCTTATCATCATTATTATTGTAATGGTAATTATATATTTCATTATATACTTTTCTTATCTATGATGATTAATACTTTTTAATTTAGAATATGTTATAATTATAAGATATGTTTTGATGCTTTGGTCTTATCATCATTGTTAGTTCATGATGTACACCTTTAGTTTATCTAATCACAAGTTATTTAAATAAAATTCCAAAAAATAAAATTTCAAGTCCACATAATCCATATAATATCTAATCCATATATATATATATATATATATATATATATATATATATATATATATATATATATATATATATATATATATATATATATCTAGATGGTAACATGATGAACTTCACATAATATCTAATGTGCACAAAATATATATGATCTAATCCTATTATACAACTATCCATATATATAAAGTATGTGCATGTCCAAGACAATATATAGACAATGTTAAAAAATATTTACACGTGTAAACAGATGTGTAAAGTCCATAAAAAAGTACATGTACATCATATCAGAGCCAAATAAACAATAAAATCTAAGTGCTATCATCAATAACATCTCGTGGTCTCTTCTCCCCGGGATGTGGACCAGATCCACCCGTCTCATGCTATACAAGGAAAAAATAATATTAAAATACTTGAAATTAACTATTAAAATAATCATTTATCAAATACAGTTGGAATTCATAAATGAAGTTACAAACTTACCATATGTGTGTGCACATCAACTCCAGTAACTTGTTCTGCATCTTGTATGCAAGATAAGAAACATGATATAACTAACATGAGCACATACACGTGTTTATTTTTTTATTAAATAAAAAAGAACATTTATAATTTGATTTTAAAATAATCATATAATAAAATATCATACATAAGGTTGCTCATCAGATCCTCTAGCATTATCTCCTCTAGTAGTATGTTGTGCAGTATCAACACCAAATGTAGTGCTAGCTAAGTCCTGTACAGGGTCAAATTTAAAGTGTCCAATTAAATCTTATATTAAGAGTCAAAATAAGATCAAATTAAGTATTAAATATTAAGACCTCAAAGGAAGTCGATGTGCATTCAAATTGGCTCTGATAAAAATTATGAGGATAACATATCCTGATAGTAGTGTCCACCTGCAAATATGCATTTAATGAAATCATATTTATTGAACATATATATGTGTATTAAGTAATTTCAAGCTAAGTTACAATGTTGTAAGAGTTCATATTTAATTTATTAATTCTAAGCTACATACCATAGATGGTGTCATAGTTGTCACACCCTCTTCTCGATGTGATGTAGAGGGTCCCTCATGACCTGAATCCTGGAGAAAGAAGCATTCAATGTGTCAACATAAAAATTTATATAGTATACGATGATAACATATTAACTTAAAAAGCTAGTACAATGTCTAGATAGAAATTGATACTATACCCCATAAGGTGTGTCGAGTTGTGTTCCAGTAGATGCAATATTGACTCTAATATTAGGTGTAGTCCTTATCTACATAAACCAAATATATTTAATGAAGTATTAGATTGTATAAAAAAAAATACATGCACTTAATTTATACCTATATTTAATGAAGTATTTAAAGATTGGCATGTACATGTATATATATTTATACCTGGTCAAGATGATCATCAGAGAAAAGAAAATGCATTTATGATGTCATCATACTATCATCTGCTACATCATTCTCAGCTGGAACTGAAGCAGATCCTGGATCAGTAGTAGGACCTACACACATCTCATGAAAAATCAAACACATATGTGGCATCCATCGAGGAGCGGATGCCATGTGAGTAGCTTTCCCACTCAGGTTACCTGTGACGGAAGTCAAAGCATCTAATGTCAAAATGAATGATGTATTCTACACATCTGCAAGAATTGATGGAGCAACAAGTGGAACTATGGGTGGATCTGTTAGGTACTTCATGCCCCTAATCTATGTTGTGGCATTCCACGACCAACACCCTGGAATGACTTAACATCAAAATAATTTGTTTTTTGGTGCATTACAAACTCACAGTATAATTTCTTCAAAAAATATAAAGGGACCTCATAATTACGATGTGGTGGATAATCAAAAACCATCCACTATATATCCTAGAAGTGTCTGGCCATTTTTGGATGCACACACCACCTAATTGAAATTCTTTTTTGGTTAGGTTGCATTAGTTCTCTTGTTTTTGGGTTACTAAAATATGGACATAAATGAGCTTTGGTTATTTTGAGATCAATGATTTTCCTATAAGTTAAACCATCTTCATAAAAATAATGCAACTCCTGTCGTCATCTATGAAATTGATCTAATTGATAATCAACAGATCTAACTAACTCGATAATAGTTTGCATTGATTTTGAAAACTCTAGAAGATGGGGTGGTGTGATTGGCTCATTTTTTATAGTAGTAATATTTTGTTCAATCTCTTGTAGGTTTTCATTAATTCATTCTCTTAAACGAATTTCATCCAATCTAGTGGGTGGAGGTGGAGGTGGAGGTGGAGGAGGACGAGGAGGGAGTTGCGGTTATTGAATGAGATACACATGAAATATAATATAATATTGAACTTAAAAAAATATACACGTACATACTATTGAATCTTTAAATATAAAATTTGCACACAAAATTTAATAAAAAATTTCAATGAAACTTCATAAATCTATTATATATTCAATTTAATGCATTCATTTCTTGTAAAATGCATCAACTATTAAAATCAATATAAGATATTCAATACGTGAACTTGTAAAAAAAGTTAAATAAGATCAACATATGGTCAAAATAATGGTGATGTAGTACACATCATATAGGCAAAAGTGACCATGAAATTAAAAGGATTATTAGGATTGATATAATCGTGATGTAGTACACATTATATGGTGACGTATTACACATCATATTGATATAAGTAAGATTGCTTGTAAGATATGCCAATGTAAGATCAATAAAGAAGTGGGAAATAATATGATCCTCCTTAGTGTAAGAATATATAAGGATTGATGATAAGTGCTTAAAATAAGATATTAAAATGTAAGATCATTACGCTCTATAAACCAAGATATGATCATAAGATCATGCAAGATAATAGCAATACAAGATCACCATGTAAGGCACAATCATATGATACTAAGATGTAAAAAAGTGTGATCAAATAGTGATAATCTATTATATTCTCTAAAATGATATGCATGACAATAAATGATTGTAAATAGCATGCTCTTGTTGAAAAAAAATAAAATAATGATGAGAATTCATTGATGAAAAATAATAAATAACATGTTTTTAGTAACTAGACATAAGAGTAAGAGATCATATAGACCTAATTATCAGTGTACCTAGATATAATTATATATAAATGAAAGGATATACAAAAATTATCTAAAGTGATAAATTGCCCAATGTATGAACATAAGATAATAATTTAAGAAGATATAGATTATCCAATATACAAACATAAGATAATGCTTTAATAAGATAAAAAAAAACACTATATGAACATATGTGAAGCAAATAGTCTTGAATATCATAAGATAGAACAAAGATTAAAGTATAAGACATAAATCATTATGAGAAATTAGTAGTTATTAATAAAGATTAGATAATATTAAAATAGGAGATAAAACATATGAAGTAAAAGTAGGATTAAAAAAGGAAATCAAGTGAGAAAATATTAAACATGCCCTACAAGTGGTGTAATAGAATATGAAGTAAATATAAAAGATTAAATCAAACATATATGTTCCCAAAGTCAGAGATAAGACATAAAGGAGATAAATAGCTACCAAAAGATAAAGTATATGTGAAAGGTGAACAATATGGAAGATAAATTATGAATGAAGGAAAAGTAAGAGTTAAATCTACGTGATAAACTAATATCTCATATCTAGTGGTTTCTCTTTTATGTTACGTGTCACCTCAATGTGTACATTCACTTTGTTGGTGCATCATTATTTTCTTGCATTTAGCTAACTATAGTATTGAATATTTGCACCTAGGATAAGATATGATTACTTGGGTAGATATCTACCTAGGTAGGCATCACATGTTCAACTCATACTCCCTACTTTGGTAGAGATGTGCATATATGTTACTCAACTTCTAAATTTTTTTGTAACTAGAGTTCTCTGTAAAGAGGATTTTATATATTAGAATTTTCCTAAAACATGTCTCAAAATGATTAAAACACTTGAATGAAGGTCAAACACTAGGAATGTGAGATACATGATATGGATGCTGACAAGGATGGTTGAGAATAAAGAGAATTTGAATCGATTATGGTATACTCCTAAGTGTAGGGTACTTTTAAATAATAGATTATACATGATGCAAGAATTTGGTCTTCATCATGGTACTTGTCCAAGGTGTCATAAGAATGGTTTTCACCCATGAATAAAAAAATTATGTTTACTTTTCTCTCTTTTTAATTTTTTATGCAATACCAAATCCTTTAGGTGTGGATATGTTAAATGATACACAAGATATTTATAAGTTTCTAAAAATCCTAGCCAAAAAATATAGGACACCAACTATGGACTTATTATGCAAGGTCATGGAATAATAGGACTTATTATGTCGTCATGGCATAATAGGTCCTATTATGCAATGACATGATATAATAGGTCCTATTATGCCATGACATGACATAATAGGTCCATAATTAGTCCTATTATACTAAGTAAACATGTCAAATTAGTAATTCAGTGTTGGAGATGAATTAGATGATGAAATTGGCAATTTGGGAAAATCATGCCATGTTGTGGCTTAGTAGGTCCTATTATGGACCTGCTATGCCATGATGGTATAATAGGTGGACTATTATGCAATGTCATGACATAATAGGACCTATTATGCCATGATGGCATAATAGGTCCTATTATGCCATGACATGATATAATAGGACCAACTATGGACCCATTATGCAATGTCATGGCATAATGCGCCCTATTATGCCATGATGGGGCATAATGTGTCCATAATTGGTACTTTTATACCATGACATGACATAATAGGACCATAATAGGACCTTTATGCCATGACATGGCATAAACCTAAGCCTAAACTTTGATATCTAAAATTTGAAGAGTAATGTTAATTAATTTTAAGGTTATACTAATAGTGGTAACTTTTGTATTGTTGAATGAGGATTAAGAACAATTTTGGTACATATGTTCAATTTAAGGAATTGGAATGGTGACTTGCTAGAAGTGGTTAAATTTTTTCGTTTTGATTTTGCTTTAATTTGGTTTTGGTTTTCATTTTTATTTCCATTTAGTTTCGGTTTTGTTTTGATTTCGTTTTCATTTTGATGTTTCTGACATATCTTGTATCTTATAAATTTGATATTTTGTTTTGTTAACTATCTAGGTTTGGTTTTGATTTGTAAATTTGTTGATTAGGGTTTAGGGTTAACTATTGAAGAATATTTCAGATCAAAATTAAGAATTTATGAATGTAAAAAAAAATTTATTTATAGGCTACTTTAAGAAAAAACTAAAATAATACGAAAAAATCTAAATAATACACCAAAAACAAGAAAAATATACAAGAAAATTACAAAATGTGAAAATAGATGATTGAATGTGTACCTGGGATAGTGTTGGAGGCTTCAAATGGAATCCATAGCATGGGGGCCCTTTTTTGATCTCCTATTCTCACTTCACTTCCAGGGTGAAAATGAAAAAATTTGCTCGAAAAAAAGGGTAAAATACTATTTAGAAACGGGGGTCCGTTTTTAAAAAATGGGCCCCCGTTTTGTTTAAAAGTGGGGCCCTACTTTAGAACAAAATGGGGGCTCACTTATTTTCACTTTGGGCCCCTGTTAACTTTAGTTTGGGGGCCCGAAGAATAAATGGGCCCTCATTTTTTAAAAACGGGCCCCCATTTTTAAGAGCATGTTTTTCAATGCGCAAACTTTCACGAATTTGTGACTCATTACCTTGCACTTTCCCTTTGAATAAATATTTACATAGTATTATGTCTTAGTTGTTGCAAAGAAATATTATGAAACTTCCTTCTATAAAACAAGTTGATACTTCTAAACTTGCATCCCCTTATTTTGATAACAATTCATTTTGGCAATTTCATCATTAGCCTGGTCATGATACTGAGAAATGTTTCGTATTAAAAAATAAGATTCAAGATTTGATTGATAATAATACTATATCTGTGGTAGGTGTGAACGATAAAGTGAATAAATCAGTAGCTCCTCCTAATCAAAATATTAAGATTTTCTCTGATCCCCTACCTTCTCATACCTCTAACATGATTGATATTGTACGTACTTCTTCCTCTTCTGAGGAATTCACCTCTATGGCTCCGAAATTGGTAAATATAGTAGAAAAACAAGATACACCTAAGGATACTTGTATTACATTTGACTCTAGTGAGACCATTAGAGCACCCGATGGCCCTTTATACATAGTTACAAAGGTTAAGTGTATACATTTCTATGGTGATCTTATTGATCTCTCTTGCATGGTTAATGTCATCACTAAGGAGTATCTTTTCACTTGTGATTGCATAAACTAATATATGATTCTTCTAATGGGGTTGTGAAGTTATTTGATGGATTCTCTTGTCCTACCATTGGCTCTATCACCCTTCTTATTGAAGTTCATATTAAATCTATGGATGTTAATTTTGTTATCATTCCTTCTTCTCAAAAATTCTATTTGAAGTTAGGCTATCCTTGGCTATGTTCCATGAAGGCTATTGCTTCTCCAATCCATAAGTGTTTTAAATTTCCTCACAATGGAAAAATAATAACTATGAACCATAGCTTATTTAAACCATTCGAAAGAAGCTGTGATGTTCTTATTGATTTCTTTTGGCCTAAGAAATTTCAATCTCTTCCATCAAGGAGAAATTCTCTTTTTCAATCTTATCAAAAATGGAAGAAAGATATGATATTATCTTTGAGTCGACCTAGATCCCCAACACTTCACATTCCTATCATTCTTAAAGATGAAGTTCTCCCCCTAATAGATAGAACTAATATTCTTGCTAAGGAAGATCCTCAACCTATTCCTATGGATGTGTCTATGCCTTCTCCTAAGAAACAAAACAATATTCCTCCTAAGCTTAGACCTGTACCTCCTCCTCATGATGGACCTGGTCTCCTTCCTACACCTAATATTCCTCCTTTTTATGGCATAGTCCCACCTCCTTCCTCTTATAGAGAGAAGAGGCCTACTTCTTGCCTTATTCAACCTAAAAGACCTCAACCTAAACCTTCAACTATCAAAGATAAGAGTATTCCTCATTCACTAAATATTCCTCCTCCTTCTCAGTCTTCCACATATAGTCAGCAAAATCATTGTGTGAGAGAACGCTGGCGAAGACGTCATGTTTGAGCTCATGAAATTGTCCCTCAAACTATTCAATCTCCTATAACTCCAACAGTTGACATGATTCCCTTTTCTCCTAAGAAAGTTGTTGAGCCTAAATCTCCAAATCATAAGTTGCAAAAAATATGTGATGGGTTTCCTTCTATTCATGTGCGAGATCCTCTTTCTATAAATCTTGATGAGGAAATGAGTGAACATGATATTCATGATGGAAATACAACTACTAAATCTTATGATAGTGATTATGAATATGTTGATGTTGACGAGCATTTATTAGCTGAATTTTCAAAAGCCCTAATTCGAGCTCCTAGAGCCAAACAAAGTGACTTACCACATGAGCATAGTACTTGTTTGGATCTTGTGATAGCTCCATCTATTGTGCTTGATGTCGCTCCTCTACCATTTTGCTCACATTTTTAAAATAGTGATCAACAACATCAGGAGGTAGATGTCGTGCTAGATTAGAAACATTGGCACCATAGATATTTTCTCTCTGCTATCTTGCTCTTTTGTGACTACACTTCTATGTGTATCCATGTTCTTCTATTATCCCCTTAATGTCTACTTGAGGATGATGCAAACCTTTAAGATCTCTTTTAGTCTCTTTCATGTTGACTCAACAAACTCTTATCTTCCATTTCTTCCAAGAAAGTTTCCTTTCTTTAGGGAATGAGAATTTTTTTATTTCTTTTTAACAAAAGTGGCAAGCCATAGATATATATAATTAATAAGAAAACTAATTCAAGAGCTTAATAGGGAAAGAACCAGGAAGAAAACCCTATATCCTTGCTTAGATACAGTGACGAAGAAGGAAGGAGGATATGAGAAGAAACCACCCAATCCAGAGAGATAAATAGGGATTGCCCATAGAATAAGTCTCTTAGGGGCCAAAAAGAGGGTAACCGGTTGGGACGAGACTGAAGGAAACCAAAAATAACCAAACCCCTTAACCAGTTACCATGGTTACTAAGGAGCGTGAGTCTGATCATCTAAGTACTGAAGAGCTGTGCCAACCGGTTTCCCATTATGTTGTACTAGTGCTTTGATACCGGTATGATGTTCTTATGACGGTTCATAAAAAAAAAAGAGAAGCCTCCAATATCAGTGCTAGTCGACAAGCAAAGAAGATGACTCTTCTACCAGTTTAGTTACCATTAAATTTTCCATCTGACAAAAAAGAGCATATTCTAAGTAACAAAAAACAAAATCGGAATAACTTTACTCATTCATGGTGGTGTCTTCTTGGGGCTGAATTGTAGGGGCATCGAAAACGGGTAGAAAGGAAGTAGTCCATCTTGTGACTTCATCTTGTGCCAGTATGTTGAGGTCCATCGAAAACAGGCAGAAAGGAAGTAGTCCTTCCTGTGACTTCATCTTGTGCCAGTACGTTGAGGTCTGGAACCCTATCTGTAGTCTGACCCCTTTCCATGGGTTGCAAAGTTTGCAAACAGTGGTCAACATTTTCTAATTCCAGGGTTTCCACTAGAGCCCCAACTTTAATTTTGACTCTGTGTATAATGTGGTCATCCAGTTGTCTGCCGAATTGATGCAAGTTGTTCTTCACATGGCAAAAATTTTGCCTTTCCATGGCATGCTTTATTCAGACATAGAGTACCATGTAAGCATGGCTAGATTGAATTAAATAGCGTGGAAAGAGGCCCTAAGGAGAGCCGACCCTGCCATAGATTATATTTTGCCAGGGCTTCATGGAACGGGGTCAGAGGAAGCACATCTTGTCTTACCAACTTGAAGAAAACTAAATCCAGCAGAGGAATAGATTGCAAAAGATCCAGAGCATTTGACAAAAAGGAACTAAGAAGTTGATGAGGATACAAAATCCTTTTGGCTTGTGGGGATAACATCTCCTCATCGATGAAGTCTTTGACAACTCTTCTCAATTGTAGATTGTGTAACAGAAAAAGTTGGTTGAGGTCCCTATCATTAATGTGTCTATGAAAAGCCACCAAAGGTTTTGGAATTTGCACTGAAATCCAGTCATTTCATGACATATACTCCCAGTGAATTTGCCTGCATCCTCTACAAGAACCATTTTCCATATTGTAGAGCACTCTGATATTTCAAAAATTTGAATTTTTTAAAATTTTGACTAAGAACTGTGTGTGTAATTTTCAAAAAAAATCGGACAAGAACTGTGTGTGTGAGCAAGCTAGTTCCATTTATAAACAAAAATACCATCTTAAAGTGCAATAAATGATTAGAATTTATGATCATGTTTGCAATCCTTGCATTAATTTTGTGACCATAATATAGTCGAGGGGATGTGTGAGAGGCCTAAGTCTGTTACCCCATGTTAAGTGACGTATTGAGAATCCCCGGGTACTTCGCACTAAAGTTCCATACATGCCATCTACAAAATGCATTAAAAGCATAAATGCAAGTGTCCTGTCAACCTTCTTGTTCACTGGCACCGGTTATGTGCTTGCATGCGAGTATTTAATAGGAAGTAGCTCGTGATAAGAGTGTTGTACTTTCCTTTTGTACTAATTCGAGCAATTTGGGAAGAGAAGACAATTTAGAAGGAATTGCAATCAACTCCATGGAAGTGCCATCACAACCCATGTTTGCTAACAAGTCAGCAACAGAGTTGCCCTCTCTTAGTGTGTGACTGACAGAGTAATCCAAAAAAGTGTCAAGAAGATCCAAGGTATGCTTTAGGACATAAGATAGCTACCAGGTCTTAGATCTTTTCGAGGTAATTGAGTTGATAATGACTAAAGAATCCCCTTCTATGTGTATGTTGGAGAGGCCACACTTCCTTGCTAGTACCAGACCGGTTAGTAAAGCATTTGCTTCCACCAAGTTATCTGTACCTAGAGGGATGGGTGAAGCTTGGAAAGCATGCATTTTGCCAAAATGATCTCATATACAAATTCCAATTCCTGATTTCCCTAGATTTCCACGAGAAGAGCCGTCAAAGTTGATCTTTAAAAAATTTGGAGCTGGGGTGTCCATTTATGGACGACCTATCTTTCACATGGATTGAAGACCAGTTCAGGGGAATGCTTATTGGAAAAATAATGCAATGCTAGGATATTGCAATTTCCTTGTCCCACCAGGTAAATGACTGGATGTCCTTGGAATTTGTGAGAGAAGAGTTAATGATTTCCACAATTGAATTTTCCAATTTGATCAAAACTTGATCCAGAGAAGAGGATGTCTTTCTAAAGATTCTTTTGTTCGTCTCCCATGAGATTGCCCAAATAATGTGATCAGGAGCACATTTCCAAATACCTGAAAAGGTTGACGTAGAGAATAAAAGAATCTAGGAGTTAAACATATCCCATAGTAATTTCGGAAAGGGCAACATGAGTTGGAGTTTATTCATGATGAAGGACCAACATTGGGAGGAGAAAGAGAAGTGTAAAAATAAATGATGAACTGATTCTTCCTCTAAGTCACAAAATACACAATTAAAAACTTCTGCTATTCCTAGTGTTACTAATCTCTCTACTGTTAAGATTCTTTTATTCAGTGTTAGCCACGCGAAACAACTTGCTTTTGGTAAGACAATGTCATTCCAATAGAAGGAGTATGCCCGACTGCTTGCCTTACTGCCGCAACCCTGCTGCAAGGCATTGTAACCTTCTTTAATTAAATATTGTCCTGATTTTGCAGCTGTCCAAATTAACACATCATCTCTGTTAGACATGATAACTATTCTATTCAATAAAATGCTAGCCAATGAGGAAGCTTGCTAGAGGGGTATTGGGAGAAGAGTAGGATCTTTCTAGATTATTTTTCCTAAAAATATTTCTACAATAGACACATAGTCACTCAATTTTATACCCCCATGGGCTATGGCTATATCCATAATGTCTATCATGTTATCTAATTGAGCAATAGGAGGATGCCCACACCATGAGTATGTCCAAAAGTTAGCACTGAGACCATTGTTTATTTGCCATTAAACATACTTGGGTATTAGATTCCTTGAATCCATCATGAAGTTCCAAATAGCAGATCTCTTTGGAGGGTCTAAAAGTGTCAATACTCTTGATGTTTGAGTGTTGTCCAAATATTTATGTTGCGTAATCTAACACCATTTGGAGACCGGGTTAGTGTACATTTTCCAAATCAATTTCCCTCCAAAGGCCTTGTTGTGGTGCTTCAAATTGTGAAGTCCCACTTCCCCTTGGGATTTTTGGCATGACATATTTTCCAGAGAGGTTAAGGGGATTTTCCTTTCATTTGTCATATTATTGTTCCATAGATAATCTCTAACAAGTTTCTGCAATTGTTGGATGACGGATGAGGGAGCCTTGAGGATAGACATGTAATAGTTCAGTATTGCTATTAGCACTGACTTGATAAGAAGGATTCCACCTGATAGTGAAAGCCACCTTACTTTCCAAGCTGAGATTTGTGCCTAAATTCTACCAACGACAATAGACCAATAGGACAATTTTTTAGATCCCATAAAAAAAGGGATGCGAAGGTAGGAGGATGGCAATTGGTCCATTGAGAAGACCAAAGTCTTGCATATTCTTAGTGATAAGATTGAAGGTGTGTTGAAAATGAAAATGTTAGACTTGGCAGCATTAATTTTTTTACCCGAAGTAGAAGAATAGATATCCAGTGTTTGCTTGATGAGCTTGGCTTCTTTTAGAGAAGACTTACCAAATAACAATGTGTCATCCACGAAGAGAGAATGAGTTATTGTTATTGAAGTATCTGGAAAGGTGACCCCAAGCCAAGGCCCATTTGAGGATTGAAAATTGATGTATCTACTCAAAGCATCTGCCATGAGAATGAAGAGAAAGAGTGACAGAGGTTTTCCTTGTCTTATCTCTTGTGTACCCTGAAAAAACCTTGAAGGATGACCATTAGAATAGAGAAATGTGCACCTGAGATACAATTTTTGATCCATTTGTACCATTTGTCTAAGAAACCAAATTTTGATAATACTTTGAAGAGGAACTCCCACTTGACCAGGTCATATTCTTTCATCATATAAAGTTTGATAACAAAAATTTCTTGTTGGCTCTCATGGATAGAGTGTAAAACCTTATGCATGACTAGGGCTTCTTCCATGCTCTCCCTACTTGGGATAGAAACCCCTTGTTCTTCTGAGATGATCCTTGTATGAGGAAGTGCATTCTAAGGTAAATGGCCTTAGCTACAATCTTATATATTGTGTTACAAAGAGAAATGGGTCTGAACTCTACGAATGAAGAAGGGGAAGGGGTTTCTGGGATAAGAACAATATTTGTTGCATTAAAAGATTTCAACATAGCTTGCCTTTTCCTAGATTCTTCCATTACCTCTAAGAGGTCAAAACTAATCACATCCCAGCACTTTTGAAAGAAAGGGTGGTGAACCCATCTGGACCTGGGCTTTATCTGGGAAAGGGAAAATACCACTTTGTGGACTTACTCCAAAGTGAAGGGGGCCAGAAGGGCTTTGCTATCCTAGTCAGAATTTAGAGGTGGAATAGATTGTAGTAGAAGCTCAGCATTGTCCTTCCAAGAAGGATCTAAATTAGAATGTGGTGGGGCTAGGAGATTCTTAAAGAACTTTACACCTTGATCTTGGATAGCTGCTAAATTTTTAATCAATTCTCCTAAGTCCTCATGTTTGATTGAGAATATAAAGTTAGATGCTTTCCTTTGTTTTGTGGAGGCATGAAAGAATTTTGTGGTCTTATCTCCCTGTTGCAGCCAGAGCTCTCTTGATTTTTGTCTCCAGTACTCTTCTTCTCTCTTACAAATCTATTCCCATTCACTTTGAAGGCCCTTTTGTGTAGAGTGCAGGAGTTGATCCAAACCATTGGAAATTATGTTTTGGTTAACTTCTTCCAGTTGTTGAGAAATGATTTTTTTTGGGCAAAAACATTCTTAAAAATCTTTCTGTTCCATTCCTTAGACTGGATCTTAATAAACTGAAGTTTCTTAAAAAATTGGAACATCTTCATTCCTCTAAATGTAGGGGAAGATACCCACCATTGTCTTAATAAAGCCTGAAAATGTGGGTGTCTAAACCACATGCGCTCAAACTTGAAGGAGGAGTCATAAACCGGCATGGGGTTTTGTTTTTGCCATTCCAGGGTAATTTGGACTAGAAAGTGTTCTGATCAGTAATGGGGAGAATGTCTGAATGATAACTGACCTGATTGAGGCACCATTCCAGAGGAATAAAAAACCTATCGAGTCTCTTTGCACTCTGAAGGAAGCCTGATCTCCTGTTAGTCCAAGTAAGGAGACCATTATTGGGGATCACATCTAATAAGTTGTTTTTAATGGTGAAGCTAAGAAAATCCTGCATAGATCATGGGGGTGCACAAATTCCTCCTTGCTTTTCCTTATGAGACAAGATTGCATTAAAGTCTCCTCCAATGATAAAGTTTTGTGCTTCCTCTTGTTGTAGTAGAAGAGTCAGCTTGTCCCATAGGCCTTTCTTTTCTAGAGTGGGGATGGGGCCATAAATATTAAACTTCATGAAGGTCATGTCATAGCATACTGCTTTCAACATTTGCCAGTTAGGATCTTGATCTAATAAGTGAACTTGGACTTTTTTAGGATTCCATAGTGTAAGAAATTAGCCTGAGGCCCCAACACCTTGCATGTGGGATGATCCAAATTGTGTCCATTTAGCCACTATTTTGTGATACATTTCCCATGATAGATTCATTTCTTGGATTAAAAAGATGTCCGCCTTTGAAGAATCAAGGTGAGATTTTATTCTCCCTCTTTTTTTAGGAGCATTAATGCCCATGATATTCCAGGAAATCATTTTCATTCTAAAGAGGGAGTGCCTTTTGCACTCCATGTAATTCTTTTTGATACTTTAAATTTCCTGTCTAAGGTGCTTTGTACATCTACCTCTATTTATTCTTGAATTTTCACAAAGTTTGGTTTTCTACCTCTCTTTTTTGTGGTGGTGAAGCCATCTGATTTCAAACTGGGGCTTTGTTCAATCGATAAGGATTGTGCATAGTCAAAAGTAATTTTTTTTTTCCTCACCATCTTGTGAAGGGGTTTCCACTCCTTCCTAACTAATTTATGAGGGGAGTTCCCCTTTATATGAGATTTTAGGAGATGAAGCACCGCACCTTGTTTCTTGTAAGGGACACATTACATTTTTCATACTAACACCTTCCTCTTCTGCAATTTCCTCAATCATAGTGGTAGCTAGAGTGGATAGGATATCATATGCTATTTCCTGGATATGACCCTCCTTACTTGACATAGCTATCCCTGAAACTGATAAGATCTACATTAAATTTTGGATATCGATCAGGGATTCATTAATATTAGGTCCTGAACTATAGCTTCTCTGTCATCATATCTTTTGTCACATAATTGGAGAAACAGTGTAGGCATGGAGGCAGATTTATAGCTAGAAAGGATCTAGTTATACCTAATAAAAAAAGGGTCAACTAATTAATCCATTGAACATAGGATGGTTCAAAGGAATTCTGAGGTTCAGGGGGATCATTACGAGGCTGTACATGATCGAAAACTAGAACTACCTCATGCTGGCAGGTAGGACATAAAAAAGGATCTGAGCAATGATTTTCACAAACTGAAAGCTTTGGGTGCTCATGACAACTACAGGAATTCATGAAGTGGCCTAGTTGTTGCTAATATTTACATATTACCTCAGCATTATCCAATGTGATGTCTTGATACCACAAACCCCAATTTGATGAAAAGGTTAAATGCTTTGGTAGGATCTTTTTTGAGGTAAGGAGAAGACAAACCCTAACATCTCTCTGGACTATTTCAAAGGGTATAAGATCGTGAGTGACAAAGATGCCTAGTTGATTAGCCATGGTCTCCACAATATCTGAGTCTCTATATTCCAAAGGCAAACCTGGAAGGGAGATCTAGTGGGGATAAAATCTGCGAAGATTAGCATCTGGTTTAAACTTTGGAATCCAGGATAAGGTAAAAAGACCAACCTCTTGACAAAACTAGCCTTTGTTTTTGTGCACTGCATCTATATCTTCTGCTAAAGAGAATAGGGCTATAAAAAATCCCGAGTGACTATCGATGAAGAAAATAACATGAAGAACCGACTAGTGACTATCTGCCCATGAAAGAAGGGATTGAAGTGGGATTGAAGAACTAAGCTTACCGATGAGAGCTGATTTCTGGAGAAGAGAGACTGACTGGGAGAGAACATGGTCCGGAAAGGATATCTTGACAGTACAGGTGTCCTCAATCGAAGCCCGAGTGGGAGAGGAGTTCATCTCTTTAATCTTTGCTAGTTTTCTTTTCCACATAGAGTGAATTGGTATCGACATTCCATGATCTCCTTGTTGATCTGCTCTAGTTTTCCCATCAAGAAAGCCAGCTTTGAGAGGGGGCTAGTGAGGGACAAAAGGGGATGTTTCACAGATGTCAAAAATTGGTTGTTTCTTTTAGAGTTTTTTTTGGAATGGATTCAGAAATGGAGGCTTTCTCATAGGATTTTGAAATTGTTTTTCCTGCCCAAATGAATTTTGAATTTTTTTTTCCCTCCCAAAAGAATTTTGAATTTTTTTCCCCCGAATGAAGGTGGACGGTGGCCTGGGTGTCCCCTGAGGATCGTACATGCCCCATGGTTTAGAGAAGCTCCCTGTATGTAGGTGTTGGAGTTCAAATGATTTTGAAGATTACCAACTACTTTATGGGGATGGGAGTGAGAAGAGTGGGCTGGATGAGCAAGAGGATTATTGAAAAAAGTGTCGGGGCTATCTGGCTAATCTTGAAGACATGCGAAATGATTTAACGATCGATTTCCTGAGGGTAAATCTGAAACCAGTTTGATGTAAGGTTTGTCACTGAAGATTTTGAAAAAGTGTTAATGTCAAAATTTGTATATAGGCCAGAACAAGGGACATCCTTTGATTGTCCTTGGTGAGGCTGATGGGGGACACTGAAACCTTCCAACCATCTACTATTCTCTATGGCCTTTCTTTGAGGCCTTGTCCTGCCATGACATGGGACACTGTCATCTTGCCACCATCTTCCATTCCTTGGGACCCTGTTTTGAGCCCTAATAAAAATCGAGCCTTCTCCCACCTTGTTCGGAAAATCCAAAAAATTTGAACCTCCACCCATTCTATCTCACTTCATAAGGATCACTATGGAAGATGTTGCAAAAAAAGTTAAGGAAGTTGTTATGATTATTATATGCACATACATATAGGATATACATGAGTTATCATACAACATATTGACCCAGAGGAAAGCAAAACTACCTCATGTTTTGTGATCATTATTTCTAGATTTATTCCTCGATTGCGGGCTAAATCCTTGTGATAATGTGCTCCCTCTCTCTCTCTCTTAGGTGTATCCTTCCTTAAAGTAATTGCTCCCGATAAGGCATGCATGATCACTTTAACGTGGGGGCATACACTTCGCTTGTATTCTCCTTCTTGATACTTAAGAATTACTTAGTGAACTTTGTTTTGCTTTGTAATCATTGGTATTTGTGCTTTCATTACTCATAGTGAGGGAAAATTTACTACTTGCAATCATGGTTCTCCCCTTCTCGATCTTCCCTTTTAGTTTTTCAATCGAAGTCGTAAGATCTGAAGTCCACTAGGGGCTTGGTGCATCTTGCCTCCTTGACATGGTAAAAGTCCTTTAATCTTGTTTCCTTGTACTATATCAACAGTATTGGCATATGCTCATACTCCCGCTAAAGTGGGGCTAAATTTAGTGTCATTAAATTGGAAATGTAGAAATTTTTTACCACATTAGGGTCCTTACGCATGCAAAATTGAATCCCCAGCGTGATCGGATATCAAACACTGCTCAACCCTCAAAAACTGTATCTCCATTTCCCTCTGCATTGCCTAGCCTATATCATGTCCTTCAAAAAAGGGCAGTATAGGGGCATGGTGCCCCTTTCCCCTACACTATTTTGGGGTAGGACCCTTCCTATGTCTGCATTGAAGGTTGTGTAGTGAGTGAAAAAACGTCCCCGATGTCAACCTGTGACAAAAATCAGTTTCATTGACCCTAATTGACAAGTATAAAAGTTGCATTTTCCCTCTCATTTCCAGAAGTTCAATAAGTTTGATAAGTTCAATAAGGTGAAAATTTGTGATTAAGTGTTCAACATAATTCAAGCATTCAAGCATCCATTTCAAGCATTGAGCATCACAAGTCTCCCTTAAAGGCTAGGTGTTGCATTAAAGTCAAGGATTCAACCATTGAAGAGGAGATCCATTTCAACATTCAACTTTATACAAGCATTTCTATCAAAATTTCTATCACAACCTCCCTTGAGGTGATTTACATTTCAATCATCCATTTACATTTACTTGCAAGTACTTTCTTTCATTACTTTGTTAATTCCAAAACTAGGGTTTGACCTGAAGGCAAACCTCCAATCCCAACCCCTTTTCCTCTCTTTTTTATGTGTAGGTTGTTGGTGCGTAGCTATTCTTATGGATTTGGACTCCATTTGTAGAGGCGGAAAAACCCTTTTCATTTAGCGTATTTTTTGAAGGACCATGTACACTTTCACCACGGTCCGGGCAACTTTTCCTCAAATTTGCACAGAGGCTTTGTCTTGGCATATTACTACCAAATTTAAGTGCATATCTTCATCCCACACTTCGATCTTGAGTTATTATTAGTTTTTCATCTCTTGTCACCTATTATTAATACATAATTCAATCAATTCCTTTGCATTCCTTTTAGAAGAGGGTATTGACTTATCATTCTCATTTCATTTAGAATTCTATCTTCTTCTTTGAAGGATTGAATCTAATGAATTACACCCCCCTCTTCCAATGTAATGCGTAAATAGTGTTTGAAGGGAAATCCATAGTGAAACTCTCATCTCTCCTTGGAGGGAAAGGGTAGATTTCCTCTTGATCTCTCATTCACACATTTTTCACGCACCATTAAATTTTGGTGACCATTACAAAGGAAAATATCCATAAGATGATCAAAAGTATGAATAGAAGGGTTAGGTAAGGATCTATACCATTCTAATGTTGTCCCCTTGAGGGAACGCGAGAAAGGTTCTAGCAACACAAAATCTAGACTATGATAGTCACTACACATAATCATCAAGGAATCTATATGTAAGTTCGAGTCCCCATCACCATTGAACCTATCAAAATTCAAGGATTCAACAATAGTTGGAAGGATAGTATTTAGGATTGTAATGTCAAGGGGACTCTTCTTGGAATAGGTAGGCACAAATGATTGACTAGAGGTAGAGGCTAAGTTCGTCAGTTGTAACTGCAATGTAAGATTGTATTCAGAATGGGCTTAGAAGGAGGAGGTGGAGGTGGGCCAGATCCACCGCCACCTACACCGGAACCTCTAGAAGGACCTATGCTACTGGTAGAGGTAGTGCTAGTGTTGATTACTGAAACTTAAGCATTGGTGGAGGTCGAACTACTAGCCATGCCTGTATAGCCCAAAGTAGTGAGTGAAGTACTAACACTAGGTATGGTGGAGTTAACCATGTCCGCACTCACGCGTAGAATGCTAACACTAACTTGGGCCTAAAAGGATCATATTGATTATCCATAAGGGGTACATCTTCTAGGAGCACATGACTTTTAACAATCATGGACAAATCCCTCAATATCTCTAGGCCTCTCTTGTTTGAGATTAACATGTTTCTCAAGGTACCTATGACATTCCCACCCTGGGGGAGGAAGCTCTCTCTGATCAAGAAACCCTCAAAGTCTCTCTAATTATGCTCCAACATATTGATCTTTTCAAAGTCTATAGTGACCACATAATTATGATCAACCATAGGAGGAGAAGAAGGGGTAGAACTGCTAGGGGAATTACATTATGAATTAGAAGGATAAGGCCCCCTAGTTGGAATAGATTTCAGACTGTGAGAGGTTAAAAACTCATTAGGATCAAATGACTGCTCGTCCTGCATGGTGCTGGGTAGAGGAGGACTATAGCAATCAGGGGGCAAAGTCCACCTGGACGACCTCCTAACTATGGCTCCTATTGGAGTCTAAGTTGTAAAGCTCATAAACAAGCCACACAATGTTCAGGACCACACTACAATGACACCAAATGATAAAGTTGATTTTAAATGATAAACAAAAAATGCAAAGATTGAAACTAAATGCAATTGAACGTTTTATTTTTGGTTTACCTCATCTTTTTTCTTTCCTTTTTTTTTCAGATTATTTTCAAATTTTTAAACCTTTGAAACTTTTAAAAGACTAAATGCACTTAGATGAAGCTAAAATACAATAATGCAAAGATAATCCTTTTTCACATCGGGTTCACCAAAATGTAATGGAGGGAATTTTCCACCTCAAGGATGATGGATCCTTGAGGACAAATTGTCCTTCTAGTTACCTCTATGAATTGGCACTAAGATGAGCCAGGGGATGACAAATTTATGAAAGAAGTGTGAGACACCTAAGAAGCATCGATAGATGAATTTGCAGAGCCTCTATCCTCAGGACAAGAACGGGGATCTAGGATGCCATCACGGTGCAATATTGTCCTATATGGATGAGGTACAGAGTTCATACAGAAAGCTCTAAGTGTGATTACGATGCAATAAAAGTACAGAAAACAATGAAACTAAACTAGTAAATGCGATATGAGAAATAACCAAAATAGAATGGAAGGAGAAAATGAAAAAAGAAATAGACAAAAAAAAGGTCCACACTATGAAGTCTCCCACAAGTTAACCTCCTCTCCACAACAATGTACCTACACACATGCAAGAAAGGAAAATGTTGGGGGTTATGTTTCCGAGCCTCTCTAAGTCAAACCCCCATTTTGGTGCTTCCACTTCCACGGACAACCCAAGAAATGCACAAGAAAGATAAATGATAAATAGAATAACAATATAACATAAAATTGGAAATAAAGTTGATAAATATGCAAGAGAGAGGATTAAGATAACTCCCCTATCACGAACAAAAATTGGAATGCTTGGAATAGTGTTCTTGGAATGCTTGGTAATGCTGCAATAAAGGTGGTGTTGATATTATGCTATCCAAAATGGTCTCCAAGAGCCTAACTTGCAAGAAGATTGCCAAACTTGCCAAAGAATCCCTTCCAAATGCCTTCAAAGTGAAAGATAAAGGCCCAGAAAGGAATTTGGACATTGATGGGTGCATGAAAAGGTGTTATGATTCCTTCTGGGTATAGGCGTAATGCTCAAATGACAACCTACATACTGTCATATTCACATGATGTTAGCGCATCATGTGGACATCTCTATGGGTAAAAGTACAAAGTTGTGTCACACTTTTATAAAGGAAATGGCCAATACTGATTCAACTTTTTAAATTAAATCAATAGAAAGTGAAATATATATTTTGAATTTTGAAATGATGTAAAATAATCAAATTTATATTCTTATGTCTATTTTATGTTTGTAATTTTAACAAAAATTTAAAAAATTATTTGAATATAGTTTTTTATAAAGTAAACACTATAACTTAGTTGCTAAAAAAATGCTGAAATTGAAGTTATACAAGCCACCACACTTTATTTAGTAAAATTTCCTTTTTTTTTTTCTTGAATTGTTTTTTGTATATTGATAACTTGAAACTTTAGTGCATGGTTATATTGTTTACTGTTTTTTATAAATATATATTTTTCATTAAATTTAAAAAGTTGTGTGTGCTAAAATATAACTGTTTCCAATTCCCACCACCTTTTTTCTTAATTATTTATCCAAATCATAAAAGAATTCTATCATCTTGACATAGATTCTTTTCTCTACTGCATCATATGGTTTTAAATTTTTTTTAATAAATTTTAGTATTTTTCCTTGACAAGGTAATCAAACTTATATTTTAGTGTTGATGACCTACTTTCAATAAAAATAAAATATAAAACATAAAAACTAATTAAAATATTAAAAGATATATATTTTGGAAAATTCACTTATAGATCTATAAAAGGGTATTTTTACATTTCAAAAAAATCATTATTTATAAGAGTAGGAGTTGTTGAAACATCGAGTTTTTGTTTTTTTTTGTAATTAGACCAAAACTAGTATAAAATATGCATTTAGTAGACACTTCCAATTGGAAAAGTTGTGGCCCATATATAACTTAGCTATAATGAATCTATATATAGACCATATGTTTGACAAAAATTAATTTTTAGTTAGAATTATTTAAATTCACTTGTGCTGATAAGTTAGCCTGAAACATGACACAGTTTTGTGCTTTTACCCCTATGTCATGCATGTGTCCCCAAAAGTGATAGGTTGGCAGAGTTGGTAATAATTTGGCTAGACCTGACATGGATGGTCTAAGTGGACAAAAGGACAGGATGGCAGATCTTGAGCTCCAATGACATGGAGAAAAAGCGCCATTTGTCACATTAACTACAAAGGATAATATTCTTTATATTACAATATTTACATGTTTTTCAAGTCAATAGGAAATTGCAAGACGTTGCCTCATTCTTTAAGACATTGAAGGCTATGTGGCATCCTAGGGCCACCATTTTGAAGGAAATATTTTGTGTAGTGAAAAACATGCCCCCTGGTCACCCAATTGTTGGAACAATGTGGAGAAATTATAATACAATTATTAAGGAGACCCCTAAGTAGAGGGCCAACTAACAACCTTGAAGGAAAAAAGGGCTTCTTTTAGGGGTCTTGAAAAGTGAGGTAATCCCAAAATTTTGAATAGAGATAACCAGGTAAAATATTTAAAGGTGTGGAAGGTTGATTTTCAAGAAGCAATAAGGTCAGTCTTGGACAAATTGGTATGGGGGAAGCCCATGCAAAAAGATACATATTATTTGATTGTTGACAATATTTTGGAAATTGATTCTTTGTACCAAAAGTTTGTGGAGTTGGGAACAATAGTATTAATAAATATTATTATTATTTGTAAAAATTTTAATAATAATGTGAAGAATTCCAATAATAAATTCTAATGCTATTAGAAATAGTAACATTAACATTAACAATATTCCTATGGTTGGAAAGTGAGAACTATTAATATTGTTAATAGCATATACAATAATATTGGTATTATTAAGGATAACATTATTAACATTAAAGATAGCCCTTATAAATGTTGTGATTTAAGAAGAATAATAATAATGATAATATTAAGAATAATAACATTAGTATTATTGTTGATAACATAGTCATTAGGTTAGTAAAAATTTTATCTTTATTGATACTAATATTTATTGTATTGATATGCAATTTTTACTAAGTTTAAGAAAGATCTTTACTAAAGGTTTTTATCACAACAGGAGATCTAGAAAGATTATGAAAGATACGTATGTTAAGACCAATATTTTATTATTATCTATTATTTCCAATAGAATGTGGTAGAAAAAACTTATACCTTGGAATCTCTCCTTCCATCTCCCCCTTTCTATATATTTATCACTCTCTGATCCCCTTTTTCTTTTCCAGGTTATACATTTATCTTTCATCTACCCTCCCTCTCTCTCTTATTTACTCCATCTCTCCCTATCTCTCTATCTATTTAATTATTCTTCTTTATATATTTATATCACCTTCTATCTATATATCTCCCTCTCGCCACCTCCCCCTATCTATATATCGATCCATCACTCTCACTCTCTCTCTCTCTCTCTCTCTCTCTCTCTCTCCCTCCTCTACCCATATCTCCCCATCCCCGCTTACTCTCCCACTCTCACTCCATCCTCTCTCGATCTCTCATTCTTTTCCAATATACCTATATCTCCCTATTTCTCACTTCATCTCTCTATCTCTTCCTATTTCTCTTTATCTCTCTCCCTCTCTACTTCTCCATTTTTGTATATATTTGTGTTTCTATCTCTATCTTTCCATTTTTAATTTTTCATCTCTTCCTCTCTCTCTATATATATCTTTTCCATCTCTATCTATCCCTTCTCCTTCATCTCACTATCTATCCCTTCCCTTATCTCTGCATCCCTCTTCTTATTAAATATACATCTCCATCTCTATCTTCCTATCCATGTCTATATCCTTACCACTCTATATCTCCCTCTTTCTATCCCTATAACATGCTCTATTTCCCTCTCCCTTTTGTAAAATAAAATGAGCTAATCAATAATGGAGCTTGATTATCTTCCTAATTTAAAGCTTTTGTTTTAGTCATGTTTGGATATTTGAAAGTGGATTCATAGTTGATTTAAAGCTATCACTTTCTCATGAAGACCTTTCTTGCACAAACAACATGATTTTCTAAATACCCTACCAATTGACCTCTCATACTACACAAATATATAAAAAAATGTACCAAAACATCCCTTGGTTGACCTTCCACAATTGTTCGATGTACCAATTGCACATCAAGGTGCAATTGCTAGTGATAAGGTTTATTGGTTCACTATATTGTTTGCATATATTTGATGGTTTTTTCTTTTCCCTAATATGATCCATGCATAAAAGAACAAAAAGGGTCTAGTAAGCAAGATAAGAAACAAAAGAACCAAGGAGAGAATAATGAAGATAAAAAAATTGCTACTTCAAAAGAAAATAATCAGACCTCTTCATCAAAAGGTGAACAACCTAAAAAGGAGAAGGTCAAGTGTTCTTATTATAAGAGGCCTGGTAATGATGAACATAAGTATTTAAAGAAATAAATTGATCACCTATAACATCTTCTTGAAAATAATAATATCAAGATGCCTAATTGAGTCAAACAGAGTTCATCAGAAGGATCTTCAAAGGACATGGATAAGAGTAAGGGGAAAGGAAAGGGTAAGGCCCTAATTGTTGTTGCTTCATAACCCAATTCTTGGATAATTGACTTGGGTTCTTCACACCAAATGGCTTCTTAAGAAGATTATTTCACCTCTTTAGAGCCATATTCTATGCCTACCATACTAATAAGTGATGACACTCATGTTGAAGGGCATGGGAGAAGGTCTATTGATGTGGGTGAAGGAATATTTCAAGATGTCCTTTGCGTTCCATATTTATCAACTAATCTCCTATCTATTTATCAGATCACTCAAACTGGTTCTAGCAAGTGAGTTGAGTTCACACTAGATATAGTGGTAATAAGTGAAATGCATAATGGGTCTACTGTTGTTGTGGGAAAAGAAGATCATCATTCTAAATTATATCAGTTTTCTCACTTTGTTACTGAATCTCCTTTAATAGTGTTACTCACTCATGGAGATGTGGTGAGTTGTTTGTGACGTCAATGGTTTGGCCACTTGAACTACCGTTACTTGCAACAGCTCAGTCAATAGGACATGGTTTTAGGGTTACCTTTTATTCAATTTTCTAATGGAGTTTTCTAGGGATGCATTCTTGGTAAGCATCCAGAGGAGAATTATGATAAAGGAAAAGCATGGAAAGCTACACAGCTATTGGAGTTGGTACATAGTGACTTGGTAGGACCATTTCCACAACCATATTTCAGTAGGAGTAGATATGTCTTGACACTTATTGATGAGTTTTCCAGATATACATGGGTTTACTTTCTCAAACAAAAGTCTGAAGTCTTTGAGAATTTTATAGATTTCAAATCTTTTGTAGAGAAACAATCTGAAAAGTTCATCAAGATTTTGTGTACAAATAATGGGGGTGAATATGTTAATAATCAGTTTGAACAATTTTGTGAGGTATCAATATACAACACATAGTTCCATACAGTCCTTAGTAGAATGGTGTCGTAGAATACAATAATATGTCCTTAAAGGAAAAGGCCAATTGTATGATTCACTCTGGGTCTTTGGCACCTCAGTATTGGGCAGAGGCCATCAACTATGTGCGTTACATCCAGAACTAAGTTCCTCACAAAGTTGTGAAGGGGGTAACTTCTTTTCAAGATTGGACTAGTTAAAAACCTACAGTTAAGAACTTTAGAGCATTTTATTCTCTTGCATGGGCCCACATTCCAATAGAGAAACACAAGGCTATGGATCCGCAGAACAAGCCTTGCATATTTGTTGGGTATTGAGATGATGTCAAAGGTTATAAACTTCTCCATCCCGTTACTTGTGAGTTGTTCAATGAGAGGAGTGTTCATCTTGAGGAGAGTTCTTCTAGTTCTTCTCATACCACATCTTCATCCACTATCACATTGCAGACATTGGATCATGATGATAATTATTTAGAGGATCTTAATCCTCCTAATCTTGATGAGGAGTCTTCTTCCTCCACTTCAGATGGTGACAACAATGATGAGGATTCACATTCTTCTCATAGTCATCATTTCAAGGTTGATGATTCTCCCCCAAAATCTCCAGCCTCAGTACCTCTTTGGGCTCGACAAACATTCGGGTCAAAAAGAGATTGTCCTGGTGATTCATTAGGTACTATAAGAACAAGGTCACAATTTTAGTAGGCTCCACATCTCTTGATTGCTTCATCTTCTGATCCACGGTCTTTTAGAGAAGCTTCAAGTGTTTCGATAGGAGATGTTGCAATGCAAGAAGAGTTCAATTCCTTGGAAAGGAATCACACATGGGATTTAGTTCCTCTTCCTAAGGGAGAGAAACTTATTTGATGCAGGTGGATCTATCAAACAAAATTTGAAGCAGATGGGTTGGTTGATACGCATAAGGCTCCCTTAGTAGAAAAAGGTTTTTCCCAAGTTCCAGGGGTTGATTACTCTGACAATTTTGCTCCAATTGCTAAGATGAATTCCATCCGACTTCTCCTTTCTATAACTGCAGCCAATCATTGGGAAGTTCATCAGATGGATGTGAAGAGTGCATTTCTTCATGGTGACCTTCAAGAGGAAATCTACATGGAGCAGCTAAAGGGGTTTGTTTAGGATCCTTCACTTGTGTGTAGACTTTGAAAGTCTCCCTATGGCCTTAAATAGGATCCTTGAGCTTGGTATGCCAAGATGGACTCATTCCTTTTGATAGTTGGTTTTAGTCTATACTATTCTGATCTGACATATACATTCTGCAATAGGATGATACTCTCACATTTCAAGTTCTCTATGTTGATGACTTGTTGATCACAAGGAGTCACTCATCCACCATCAAGGTAGTGAAAACTACTCTACATGATAGATTTATGATGTCAAAATTGAGTATTTAGCATTACTTGTAGGGGATTGAGAGAACTCAATATTCTTTAGGTATCTTCCTTAGACAACCCAAGTATGCACTTGATATGGTCTCTAGATTTTGCATGGTTGATTTTAATCTTGCACCTACTCCATTTTTATCAGTGGTAAAACTTGAGGCTAAGTGTTCTTCACCCTTGGTTCATGGCACTTTATATCGACGGCTTGTTTGGAGCCTTATCTACTTGACTCATACGAGATCCAATATTTCATATGTTATGTGCATGGTCTCTATATTCATGCAAGAGCAACATGAGTTGCATTGGAAAGTAACTAAGAAGATTGTCCACTACATTCAGGGTACTCACAATTATGGAATTCATGTAGATCACAAGATGCCACTAAGAGGGGGGGGGAATCAGTTGTATTCAATATTTTAACCTTTTGATCCTAAGTGTGTGTACCAGTTAGCAAATCTAACACAAAGTAAATATACCAGTGAGATAGGGGAAGACATAAAAATGCAAGCACACACAAATACACATCACATAACACCATATGTATGGGGAAAACCCAACATGGGAAAAACCTCAGTGAGAAATGTTGTTGGAGTCTACTACTACAATCTAGCCTTACAAAGAACAACTATATAATAGAGTTTAGGGTACCAAACCAAGGAGCACCAACCCCTGAGTTATGGACCCAACCCAAGGATCACCAACCCTTACACCGATCAACAAATCAATGGTCACAATTATTACAAATAAGACAATAGTTATTACCCTATTACAAATGAATTTTGTCACCTCTCACAATCAACTTACTCTATCGGTTCTACTCTTCTCAATCAATCTTCCTCTACTCTATTAACTATCATTTCTATGCTCACTCAGACCCACTACTACTTTTCACCACTAGAAAATTGTTCACCTTTTCTCACCGTTGCTGCCTTCTACTAGTTCAACCATTGCTAGTTCACTTGACAATCAACTCTTTTGGTTCACTTCTCTTTGATCTCTATCAGTTCTCTGCTCACACCAACCCACTACAAATTGTCACTACCAGTTCACCTGACTACTACAATGTTTAGCAACTTATCAGTTACTTTGACCACACTAGTTTAACCTTATGTTAAACCCTCTTACCAGTTTTTCCCTTCAACACTCTCACTCACTTCAAGGTTTAGCACTTAAACACTCAGACCATTTTGTCTAGAGTCTTCACTTGCATTGATCATCTAGCATTTGACCTCCTTCATTGACCTACATAGTATTAACTATTTAGATCTTAAACTTATATATTTATACTCGGGCTTTCCTGCCAAAACAAAAACTCAAACTTCACGCCCAAGGATTTTCATTCCTGACTCAATCCATATCAAATCTTATCAGAACCCTTCTTCATGATTGACACCCAGTAACAGATCACCCATCATCATCAATCTCATTGCTTCCACTACATGTTTACTATATTTAGCAAACACGACAAATCGATCATCGACTTACCTATGTTAGTCACATTAAATGATCTCTTAGTTTTCACTCCAAATCTGATTTGCACTAGGACATCCTGCATTGATCATTGTAACACAAGCATCAACCTTTTGATCTTCCTCAAGTTGCATAATTCTACTCTCAGCCCATAAACTACATAATTGACATTAATGCCGACCAATCACACACTACCTCACTGGCACACCATTTATCCTGCACTGGATGTACACCACCTGTTACCTATGTGTCATCATCATCAACATCCACCTCAGCTTGGTCACTCATGTCATTTTAGATCTTGTCACCGACCACATCATACACTACCAGTGCTTACCTACCGGGTGATGAACAAACCGGTCAACCTTTGAACCATGCAGTCTCATGTTCTGTCGAAGGGATACATTAGTCTGATCACTAAACTTGTCAATCTAGTGCATTCTCATCATCATTTGATGGGATCCTTTCACTTCTGCACTCTTATCTCTCTTACAGGTTGGCATTCACATGTCAATAGTCTCTAATGCACACTTCCTATCATATTGGTTGCAAGATAATCTCAAACAACAATCATCAACAAGCATCTCTATTGATATTAGCAACCCAAAGTGAATCTATGTCCACACATGATAAAATTTACCTTCTTCTTCATTTGAATAGTTGTCCTCTCAATCATCACTTCTTTACTCTTCCTTCTTTGTCCTGGTAGCTCATCATGCCTTCTCTTTCTGATCTGATGCACATCACTAGTTTCACATGCTGGAGGCTTTTGATGTTTTACTTTGGTTATTCGATATGTGTCTTCAACCACCTGCCTTGAACTTCTTTGATTATCTTATCTCAGAGGGTTGTGATGCATTCCTTGCATGTTGTGAGATAAGCTTAGTATGAGCACTTACTGGTGGGAGTAGATTCACCAATGCACTAAACATTCCAACATCTGGTGGGAGTCGTATTCTTTCACATCCAAACATCCAATGGCATACAAGTTGTTTGCACATTCTTTATGGATCCTCCTTTCTTTCTTATTGGCCACATGCTTACCATTTGGCAACCATACACTGCCAACATATCACTTAGCGATTGTCATACCATACCGGTCTCAATACTTACTCACCGATCAACATCCTAACAATCCATACCGATCGACATCCTCTTACTACCATTGACAAGCTATACTGATAACATGCTATACTAGTTGACATTAATTAAAACACAATGCCAACAATCTCCCTCTTTGGCATTGATGTCAACACAAGTAGTATTCGGTATATTACCATTTTTCTCTCCCCCTTTGATAACAATGGACAAGGGTACTGACAAAAATTTCTACCAGTTTCTTCTCCTCCTTTGACCATTATATTTTGCATTGTCTTATCTAGAAACACTTGAAGTAGAGGGATTAGACACCAAGTGACACCAATTGAATGTACAAAACTGATACCAATTTTAGAAAAGAGTGTCAATGAATTTCACTTACCTAACGGTCAGACTGCATCTTCTCCCCTTTGATATGCAGAAGGATATTTTGACACCATTTTGCTGATACCAAGTATTGATGGTGACACTGATACCAATTTGATATCACTTGTATATACTCTCCTGGTGGTCCAATTGTGATTTTAAATAAGTACAAATTGAATAGATGTTGAAGGAAATCACAAGCAGGGATTGATGAGAACTTCCCAAAGTTTCAACCATATCGGTATAGTAATAGACACTTGATCTCCCCCTGTGTTCAGTATATCTGATACCAATCAGAAGATATGGATGTGAACTCCCCTTCAACCATAGATCTCAGGTCTTTATTGCCTGATAGGTCCTAAACCAAAACTCTAATCTGCACCTTATACTAGTAGAGCTGAGAATACATGATTCATCAATGGCCTTCCACTTCCATCATATCTATCACAAATTGTGACATGATCTTACGTGACCACCGTTCCAAACCACATCATCATCATGTCTACTACCGAATCAGTTAAATCAAAATGATGCATGCACATAAGGTCAACTACTAGACCAACACATTGCCATTTAGGTCCTCTCCAATATCGCCTAAGACATAACTTCTTCACTTAAAGCTAAAGGAGTCACTTCATAGATCATAATCTTCTATACCGGTTAGCATCCATACCTATATCATACTTCTCATATCGGCTTACTATCTCCAACAGGACACCTTCTTCTAATCTTAGTCCTCTTGTGTCAAGTGCCTCTGATCCCAATTGCAATTTTTTCATTTGACACTAGCAACAGTGATCCATCACACATATGTAGATGTGTAGCCAAGGCACTAACTACACATATGTTGTCATCTCATGTTATTTCTTGTACCACTACCGACCTATCCTTTCATTTATCCTTTTCAAATTTGGGGGTTTATAATATGATCATTATGTAGATCCCCTTAAGGTCCTGCATCTCCTTTAAGCCTTGGGAAATATCACCTGTGCATTGAATGGACAGTGCCTACCCTTGATTGTATTTTCTTCCTTTTTCCTCCATACCTGCTTGAACTCACTCCTCTTCTCATTTGTAGTCTTTGGAGAAGTGTTCACCTTCTTCTGCTCATTTGATCTTTCTCTACCAGAACTAGTAGATTTCTTAATCTTACAGGAATATTTCTCCATTTGTTCCATGCAGGTCTTTGATACTCATATGTTCTAAAACTGATTCTATTTTGAGCATAACTATCACACTACTTGCCATGTGACTAGAAGTTCTTCTTCTTGCATTCATGACTTATATGGCCAAAACCATTACATCTTTAACAAACTAAATTGTCATTCCTAGGAAAAACATTTTGTCTATTCCTAGACCACATTTTGTATTCATCTTCTTTATGGTCATGTCCTTTGCATGCAAAGTAGTAACCGGAGAAAGAGGGCTTATTACCTACAAATTTGTTTTGCCAAACTTGAGGTGATATTACCAGTTTGGCTTCTCCATTTCTACTTCTCCAGGGATTGTTCTTGGGAAAAACAACATCTCTTTGTCTTCCACCAGCAGAAGATCTTCTAGGTTGTCTTCTTATGTTCCCATTTCTGATGAAGCCTTCTTCATTCAGCTCCCTTTCTCCTTATGGATCTACATTGTTCCTCCTTGCAACACTAGTCTTCATCCTCGTGTCCTCACTGGTTGTAGTTATGTCAACTTTCTTCCTTAGAATTTCTAACTTTGAAGGTTTGTCCTTTGTTGTTTCCATTTGAGGAGACAAATTGATTTTATTTGTTGAAGATGGCCTTTCTTGTGGAGCATTCACTAGCACCAAAACCTAATCCTCCCGTATCCTTGGAGTTCTTTTGTTTGTTCAACATTTTGTCTAAGGCTTCAGTGCTACCACTAAACCATATCCTCACCTTGATCTCATCTTGACACTTCTTAAGGTCTTTTTGAAGATTATCCCTTTCTCCTTTTAGCCTCTAACATTCTTTATCCTTTGTCTCGACTTCAAGCTCCAACAAATCACATCTACTCACCTTGGCATCAAAGACTGATTTAAATTCATCATTGTCATTCCTTTGGCTTCTTCTAGTTGAGTTGTCAAGATGCAGATATTCTTATTTGACTCTTCAAGACATGTTCTGAACTGACTGAATTCTTCATGAACTGATATTTGGTAATTCTTAAATTTATTCCTAACATTTTCCAGCTCATGTAGGACACTTACCAGCTTCCCTTCAAGATCAACTTCAGCCTCAACTTCTTCTTCATCCTCTTAATCACTGCCAAACACATCTTGTCAGTAGGATTGATCTGTGTTATCACCTTTTTATGTGTGCATCTCACCTTCTGTCTCTTGAGCTATGAATAGATGCATTTCTTCTTCATCATTACTGCAACAACTAGCTGATCTATCTTCATCATCTGCACATGTGTTTTTTCTATTCTTCTTGCTTTCACAATTTGGTTCTTCAGTGCTAGGTTCATTTCCATTAAGTTTCTTCAATCTGTCCCATAGGATTTTGTTAGTTTACATATGTCCACCTATGAACAGACATCACCGGGAAGCCCACCTAATATAGCTTTCATGGCTTCAGTATTGCACATAGATCTTCTTTCTGCTTCAGGACCAGTGGGAGGATTGACCGAACTAGAGAGACCATTAACAACTGACATCCAGACTGTTGGCATATGCACACTCCAATGAGACATTAGATGTGATTGAAGGTTTTGTCATTGATGGAAACCTTGCAATCCTATGGCACTAGCAAGACATT
Source organism: Cryptomeria japonica (assembly GCF_030272615.1). Lineage (NCBI taxonomy): Eukaryota > Viridiplantae > Streptophyta > Pinopsida > Cupressales > Cupressaceae > Cryptomeria > Cryptomeria japonica. Next base: position 616,164,269 of record NC_081405.1, on the reverse strand, counting down.
ATAATAACAAAGCAGTACACCGACAAGATAGTGCACCGGCATCAGTAGATCACTTAGGACACCGGCACTGGCACAGAAGAAAGAAAGTATACCGACACAGAGGCCGACAGGATTTTTGTTATGTAATATTTTGTTTATTATTGTAAGCCGACTTGGCAAACTGTAAAATGACTCTTATATATAAAGGAGATCATTATAGACATTTGTAATAATGATGTAGAAGCAAAAAGGAAAATATTAGGCAGACCTAATGTGCGAAATATAGGTCAAGAGGTATATGTAAAGAACAGAGTAGGAACTAGTACTGAATCTAGCATTGAAGATGCTATTGTAAAGTAGTACAAGTCATTGGATTAGTATAATCCTTACTATAAGTCAGTGTGACTTCCCATTGAGCAATGAGCTCTAGGTAGTTGGCCTTCCTGCATGTGTAGGCCCCTTTTGTAAGTAATATTCTCTTATTGGCTAGTGAGTGAATATTGTGGGTCACAAATCCCACCGAGGTTTTTCCCACATTGGGTTTCCTCATTAAACATCTTGTGTTATGGTGTAATTTTCATGTGGATATTCTTGATTTTGTTTATTGCATTATTTCTTGCATACTAGTAAACTGTTATATTATGTTCTACATGTTTTAACTTAAGAAATTCTTATTACCGGTTAGATACTAATTCACCCCCCCCCTCTCAGTATCTGTGGGACCCCTAACACAGACATCAAAGCCTAAAGAGGATAGGTAGACTTCCATTCTACAACTCCATATAACATAGTTTAAACTATCAAACACTGAAGTTGGGGTTGACACAAAACTGACCATAGTGCTCACAATACCAAAATCTATCCAAGCCAAAGAAATCTTATATAATCAATAACCTAAGGCTCTGATACCAATTGTAGAACATGAGATGCGACTAAGAGGGGGGAGAATTACTGGTTTTTAATATTTTAACCTTTAAATCCTAAGTGTGTGTATTGGTTAGCAGATTTAACACAAAGTAAATATACTAGTGAGATAGGGGAAGACATCAAGATGCAAGCACACACAAATACACATCACATAACACTAGATGTACGAGGAAAACCCAACATGCGAAAAACCTCAGTGAGAAATGTTGTTGGAGTCTACTGCTCGAATCCAGTCTCACAAAGAGCAACTATATAAAAAAGCTTAGGTTCCCAATCCAAGGAGTACCCACCCCTAATTTAGGGCACCAACCAAAGGAGCACCAACCCTTGATTTAGGGCACAAACTCAAGGAGCACCAACCCCTGATTTAGGGCACCAACCCCTACATCGAGCACCAACTCAATGGTCACAATGATTACAAAGAATACAATAGTTATTACCCAATTACAAATGAATTATGTAACTTTTCATAATCAACTTACTCTACCAGTTCTACACTTCTCAACCGGTATTCCTCTACTCCATTATCTATTGGTTCTCTGCTCACTCAGACCCACTACTAGATTTCACCATCGTCACTCTATTCACCTTTCCTCACTATTGTTGCCTTCTTACTGGTTCAACCACTACCAATTCACTTGACTATCAACTCTACCTCTTATCTTTTGGTTCACTTCTCTCTGATCTCAACTGGTTCTCTACTCACACCAACCCACTGCAACTTGTCACTATCGATTCACTTGACTACTACAATCTTTAGCAGCTTATTGAGTACATTGACCACACATGTTTAACCTTCTATTAAACCCTCTTATCGGTTTCTCCCTTCAACACTCTCAGTCACTTCAAGGTTTATCACTTAAACACTCAGACTTTTTTGTCTACACTCTTCACTTGCATCCAACATCTAGCATCCGACCTCCATCATTGGTGTTCACAACAACAACAACTTAGATCTTAAACCTACATATTTATACTTGGTCTTTCCTGCCAAAACAAAAACTCAAACTTTGCGCCATAGGATTTTCCTCGTTGACTCAATTCGTATCAAATCTGATTGGATCCCTTCTTCATGATTAACATCTAGCAATAGATCACCCATGACTATCAATCTCATTACTTCCACTACATATCTATTATATTTAGCAAACCCGACGAACTGATCATCAACCTGCCTATGTCAGTCACATTAAATGATCTCTCAGTTGTCACTCCAAATCTGATCTACACTAGGACATCCTGCATTGATTGTTAGAACACAAACGTCAACCTTCAGATATGCCTCGAGAAACAGCCTTCTTCTCTCAACACATGATTTACATAATCGATATTAATGTTGACCAATCACCAACTACCTCATTGACACACTGTTTATCTTGCACTACATGTACACCACCTGTGTCTTGCGTGTTATCATCAGTGGCATCCACCTCAACTTAGTCACCTATGTCATTTTAGAATTTTTCAATGACCACATCATAGACTACTGGTGCTTACCTATCGGTGATGCACAAACAGGTCAACCTTTGAACCATGCAATCTCCTATTCTATAGGAGGGATACATTAGCTTGGTCACCAAACTTGTCAATCTATTCCATGCTCATATTCATCTAATTGGAGCCTTTCACTTCTACACTCTTTTCTCTCTTACCAGTTGACATTCACATGTCAACAGTCTCTAATGCACACCTCCTATCATACTGGTGGCAAGATAATCTTAGACATCAATCATCAACAAGCATCTCTATTGATATCAGCAACCCAAAGTGAATCCGTGTCCACACATGCTAACACTTACCTTCTTCTTCATTTGACCAATTCTCATCTCAACCGGTTTGCCAAATAGGAAAACTCGTCGCTTCTTTACTCTTCCTTCTCTACCTCGGTAGCTCATCATGCCTTCACTTATTGATCTGGTGCATATATCTAGTTTCACATATTGGAGGCTTTTGATGTTCCACTTTGGTCATCTGGTATGTTTCTTCAACCACCTGCCTTCAACTTCTCTAATTATCTTATCTTAGAGGGTTATGATGCATTCCATGCATGTTGTGAGATAAGCTTAGTATGACCACTTACCGGTGGGAGTAGATGGACCAATGCACTAAACATGGCAACATTTGGTGGGAGTCTTTTTTTTTCACATCCAAACATCCAACTGCATACCAGTTGTCTGCACAGTCTTTATGGATCCTCCTTGCTTTCTTACCAGACACATGCTTATTGGCTGGCAGTGATACACTACCAACATATCACTTACCGTTTGGCATACTATATCAATCTCTAATACTTACTCACTGGTCAACATCCCAACAATCCATACCAGTTGACATCCTCTTCTTACCAGTGACAAGCTATACCGGTAACATGCTATACTGGTTGACATCAATGACAAGACAATGCCAACAATTCAATATGCACAAGGCATCGATATTGACTTGGCGTGATATACAAATTCAGATTCGACAGGTGATTCTCAAGATCGCAAGTCCACTTCAGGGTATTTCTTCTCACTTGGTTCTAGTCCAGTTTGTTGGTTGAGTAAGAATCAGTATATAATTATTCTTTTATTGACAAAGGTAGAGTATTGAGGGGTAGTAAATGACACCACTGAGGCTATTTGGCTTCAAAATATTCTTACTTACTTTGGTATTCCAATCAAAAATCTAGTTCACCACTAGACGACGAAACACATTGAAATGTATATGCACTACATTCGGGAGCTGATTTAGAAAGGCATCATTGATCTTAAGTACTATTCTATATCGGAATAGACTACAGAAATCTTCACCAAACCATTCACCAAAAGCAAGTTTCTTCATTTGTGATCTTTTCTTGGGATGTGACAAGTGTCTACTTTAGGAGGATTTTCTTAGTCCTTCACTCTCTCTCTCTATTTAGGGGGGCTATTCCTCTTATGGGGAGAGGCTTCTTCTTTTGGGGGGAATCTATATGTACATGGGTACCTCACATGGCCTCATTTTTTAGGACGCATCTTTTCACCCACCTAAGATATGATTAAGGGAGGTGCTAGTGTAGGTTTTTTATATTCCTTATGTTAGGGGGTATTTATTTTTCCTACACATATTATTTAAGCTTTCTTAGGTTATTAGGAGTGGTTAATATGAGGAAACATGGTGAAATAAGTCAACTACATGTGTAACTCTCCATCCCACATGGGTAGTTGAGTTACACACCCTCTTTTGGATTGTTTTGCCAGCTCTCATAACTACTATTTTGTCCTTATGTGCCAACTTTCTCAACTCCTTTCCTATCTTGATGTAAAGAGGTTATGCCACATGTTTTGGAGTTTACCATGAAGGTAAAACCTCCCACCTTTTATGGGAAATAGGAGTTAATGCACCCCTTGGATGTATATGCTATTATTTTCCTATGGGTAAACGTACAAAGTTGGGTCCCAACCTCAAGGAAGTCTGTGGGTTGGGAAATGAGCCCGCTAGAAATAGGTGCCCAATTTTTACAAATCGGGCACCCGTTTAGCTTCGGGTGCCCGAGCCATCAAAAAACGGGCGTCCATTTAGCAATAGGTGCCCGAAGCTAAACGGACGCCCGTTTATTTCAAATCGGCTGCCCAATTTGAAAAAAACAGGTGTCCATTTTTTAAATGAATTTATTTATTTTTTTTAACCATTTTCCATCATATTTACTGTTTGGAAAATGGGCAGGCATTTCTGAGGAGCATGGGTACCCATTTTTTTCACCTCAGCTGACCCCCTAGACCATTTTTACCTCCTTCCAGGTATTTAGTTTTATTTTTTATATTCTATTTTATTTATTTTTATTGTTTTTCATAAAAAAATGTTAATGTATTGTTATTTTTTAATTTTTATGTTTTAAAGTTTGAAAATCATCTTTTATTTCATGTTTAAAATAGTTTTCAGTTTTCAAATATTGCAAAAAACATGAATAGTAAAAACCATAGGAAAAAAACAAAAAACATAAATATTATTTAAACCATAGGAAAAAAACAAAAAACAAAAACATAAACAAACAATAAACATTAGATGCAAAAAACAGACAATAAACCCTGAAAAGGAAAAACGAACAATAAACATTAGACGCAAAAAATAGACAATAAACCCTAAATAGAAAAACAAACAATAAACATTAGACAAAAAAATAGACAACAAACCCTGAACAGAAAAATGAACAATAAACATTAGACGCAAAAAACAGACAATAAACCCTGAACAGAAAAACGAACACTAAACCCTAAATAAAAAAAAATGAACAAGTCCCAGGAGAAATTTGACTATCTTGGTTGATTAACCCTAAACCCTAAACCCTAAATTATAATCTTTAATTATAATCTTTAATTTTAATCTTTAATTAAAACCCTAAACATTGGATTAAGATTCAATAACTTGGCAATATACCATGATTCCTAGCTCAAGAAAACATTTAGAGTAACATGTATGTTATCAACCACCTTAAGCATTCGTAATGGCGGCTATATTTAGTGTCACAAATTTTAACGTTTTCATGTCCTAAGAAATTGAGTTGGACACCATGGATTAATGTTGCTTAAATATTAGTGATGTTTGATAAGGATTCTATTAAGGAGAATTATAAGTTTTAAATAAATGGTTTTAATTTCATTAGATTAGTGTTTATTTTGTAAAATACTAATTTAATGGATTAGTAATAAAGGTGGTGCTATAACATTTGAAGGAGTGTTATTGGTGCTTATGGTATTAAATGGTGCTTAGTGATTAGTGTTTTTCCTAGCAGTGTTGTATCAAATGGAACATATATTTAGTTTTTGATTGGAGCTTTTAGAGTTAAATTTAGTGTTTTTTGGTTATAGGAGAGTGTATTTTTCCATTGGATTGGATGATAAGTATAATAAACATAGAGAAAGGAAAGGATCAAAAACCCTGTAATAATTTATTTTACAAAAGGTTTAACCAAATCTTTATTTACAAATCAAAATAAACTCTAGGATTCATGAAAGTTCCACTAGAAGAGATAGGTATGGAGGTAGGTAACATCACCAATTTTTTTTATCTAAGAGGGGTTTTTCTTCAACCTAATTATGTTCATTATTAATGTAGGCTTATGAAAATGGATCTTAAGACTCCTTTTAATTATGGACATGAAAATTGTTAAGGTAGAATCAAGGCACGGTTGTCTAAGAAATGTTTGTTGATTTCTCGAAAGGATTGGACTTAGTGACCTACTTGCCTCAAATGGAAAGCAAGAAAGTATAAATAGAAGGTGTACATCAAGAGTTTGAGGTATTGAAATCTTATTGTAGCAATATTAGTAAAGTGTTGGTTGGTTTGCAAAATGCACATGAAAATAGTAGACTGTGTGTTCGAAGTGAATGTATTATATTATGTGAAAGCATTAATTGAAACAGTAAAATAAGAACCAACAAGAAGGGAGAGTTGAGGGTGGTGTCTATATAGGGTAGATGAGTTATGTATTCTAATATATGACAAATTTTCTTGGATAGGTTTCATTATAAACCCCACTAAATTACTTAAAAATTTACACGTCTATATAAATTTATTTTGCCAAGTATATATTAAATTAAAAAACTGATTATATATTTATATGTGTATGTATCATTTTATATTTAGAATGAATTGATTCTAATTTTTTTATGATAATTGCTTGTATTTCATTACCAAATGTTTACTCTAATTGATATAATTGATGTACATAATTAAAATATATTTTGAAAAATATTTAATATGTAAATAAAAGTTGATCTTAAGTAAATAAATTATTTAATATGATATAATGAATTTCCTCTTAAGTTTCACCATCGAAGGGTATGTGATCTTCATCTACAAAGGGAATGAAACAATCTACAATAGGATCCTCTATGAATGGAGAGATATGAGGGTCTCCATGGATCTCCTAAAGTCTATTCCAAAGTGTGTGGGGGAAATCAATATCCAATGCAATACACATAGAATCATGATCTTGATACTAGATCAAATCACTCCTACATGGTCAATGATGTTACACCAAGATTATATATTTTCTAGTGTTTCTAGTTTAGGTATGACTCCATACATAAAAGGAAAATGATTACACCACCTAAAACTTATGAAGATACCATTTTACAAAAGAATCATAGTTATCCCTTTCTAATTTTACCACAAAAAGATGAATAGAGAAACCTATGATACCTCCTCAAATAAAACCTTAAAAAATCAATAAAATCAATACATATAAAAGATATCAAACAAATTCATCTCATGTAAGATGGCCATTTTCAAGTGCCAAGATGTCCAAGTAAATGACTAGAATGTGAAATCACAAAAAATGGTCATTTATTCAAGCTTCAACTTAGTGTAGTACTACTAGTTGCGATCACTAAATCATCCAATGATTCTAGAAAAGAACACAACAAAGTAGTACATGTATTGACAAGCTCATAGATATAACTTATGACTTTAACTTATGATTATTTTTATGATTTTGATGGAACTTATACTAATTCATCTTTAGATGTTAAAAAGTATTGTTTGAGTTACATGGGCATTATGATGTTTTATTTTGTAGAACTTTTCTTATACTTTTATTTAAGTGGATAATGTTTCTTAAATGATGCTTATTATTACCCACCTATTAATAATATTATAGATCTATGTGAGTTTCCTTTTTTTATATTTAAGTTGCTAAATTGTAATTAATTATAAGTTTTTTTGGAAGGTGAAATGTAAATCAAATAGTTTGTAATTGTAAATTTTCATGTTTGTAATTGTAATTGTAAATTTTCAAGTTTGTAAATTTTCATGTTTCTAATTGTAATTGTAAATTTTCATGTTTGTATTTATATGCAGATTCTTTTCACATGATGGATGAGTTTGAGATAGATGAGCTATTAGGTATAGTACCACCTCCACCTCCACCCCCTCCACCTCCACCTCCACCTCCACCAGATTAGTTGTGAAAGACAATTAGGACAAATATTGATGCTTTGATTAGAGATCTTCACACTATTAGGTGTAAGCCTCATCCACCCCCTCAGTTGTTACACCTTGCAGATAGTATGCAAGGCATTGTATAGTCTGTGCAGGCATTGTATAGTCTGTGCAGGCATTAGATAGCGAGCTAGATAGCTATCGTAGCTAGCGTGCATTTTATGCAGATGGCCTCACATACAAACAAGTTAATGACTTAAAAATAACAAAAATAGATTTGAAAAATATTTTGTGAACCGTAAGACGGGGTGAAGAGATAGATCCAAAGAAGCCACAGATCTCTATTCGATGGTGTAGGTACCCAGGCATTGCTAGCCACTTTTGGGACACTCCAATCATCAGATCTCGATGTACTTTTTGAAGAAATTATGGGTAGAATTTGAATTGGGCAAAAAGCCCAATTACTTTGATATTAGATCCTTTCAGGGGGTTGGGAGAGGCATGCCTCAGGATAGGCCAGGAGCAAAATTGAGTGACAGGGTTAGAAACTGTGTGCATGATGATCCATTGGTTCCTCTTCCATCACCAGTTGTTCCAGCACCTACCCATCATCAAGCAGTAGATTCTGCTCTAGGTTCATTGAGTACCCTGTCGGGCAATTTGGTATAGCAGTTGTGGGAGGTGAGGGCCGCCACCTACTTAGCACATGTTTGAATGAGTTGTGGGGATGTATGTAGGGGTCCACAGAGTGAGGCTACCCCTGGAGGAGATGGTGATTTTGATGATGCTGATGTCGCCCATGGTTGTTATGATGATGCCGAGGAGGCTGCACATGATGATGTCATCTCTTCATATGTTGATCTCCTATGGGCAGACGATGATCAGCCTACAGAGGTAAAAAAAAAATTTCTATAATTTACAGTGCAATATTAAATTCCTTATATATACACATATGAACCATAACATGAGTCAATTTTTTCTGAACAGAGGATGGATCATACCACATCATTGAGGAACCGATAGCACATTACCTCAATACCTAGAGATGTTGGTGCCCCATTTACGGTATGCACCTTCATCTAGATACATTGTATTGATATGTACATTTAAAATAAACAATAAATTTTTTAATGTAATGATTTACATATGATATGTTTTTTCAATTTTGTAGGGTGCTTCATGTAGCACTGAGGTGGGTAGTTCTTCACGTGACCCATGGACCACTGAGGCTCAGCCTCATATACCACTAGTATGTTTTTCATCCATTAATTTTAAGTGTTTACATGGTTACTAATTTAAGTACAACTTTGATTCATGTTCATTATTTTTTGCAATTGTAGGCTTCTGGATTGTTTGATGGCGCATCACATGTATGCCTTCAACCATCAGTTACTTTTCCTGCATCACATGTATGCTTTTCTGTGATAATCTTGTAGTCTATATATATATATATATATGCTTTATAATTTATGTATATATACAAGTTTGATTCATGCTTTATATATGTTGTTCAGGTCCACACCACTACCAATATTGGTACATCTATGGGGTCGAGCCAGATGCAACCATCAACATTATCATTTGAGGCACAATGATTACAAAAATAATGTATAATTTGTTTATACTGTGTACCTGGCTTTTATAGGGATCATCAAAATTGATCTAAAATGTTTTTTTTTTGCAAGACTTGGCTACAACCACTTTTCTTGTTCATGATAGTGCTAGTGAGGGCATTGTAGAGCATGGTCGTATGGTAATTTATTTTAAATTTTTTAGTATTTAATTACTTTATAAGTGAATTATGCAAGTAACTTCTTCTCATGTAAAATCTTTTAATAATGTACAGGAGGGTGCAGACATTGATACTGCACAGGAGGGTGGAGTCACTGATATTGCACAGGAGGGTGCAGACACTGATATTGCATAGACACAGGATGGTGCATCTCAGGACCACGTGCAGTAGGATGATTCATCTCAGCCACCTTCACGTGGCGTGAAGAGGACTGCAGATGAGATGCACGCGAGTTCTTAGATTATATATTTTAGATGATGTCATGTTATTGTATTGTGGACTTTTTATGATGACACTTGTTATGTTATCTTGGGACTTGTTATTATGTGATTATATATAGGACTTGTTGTTATGTGTTATGTGATTATATATAGGACTTTTTCTTATGTCATTTCCTTGCTATTATGATATCAGGTTGTGTTATGTGATTTGGCACACTCTAGTGATTATATATGTGGTACATTGTTTTGTTATTATGTTATTTGGACTTGTTTTAATGTTATTTCCTTATTAAATTATTATTTCAAGACTTGTTATTATGTCATCAGGAATTGTTCTGTGATTGTATATAGGACTTTTTATTTATGACTTGTTATGCGATCTATTTATGACTTTATATATTAACATTGTGATTGATCATCTTATAGTGCAACAGTTTATAATTCAATGTGCATAAAATAACATTAAGAATAAGATAACTAGTACAATATTGTTTATGAAACCAAAATTGTGTCAAATGTAAACAAATACAATGTTAAAGGGACAAAGAAAAACAATTATCATGATTAAATATTTAAAAGAGTTCACACAAGTATCGACTTATTAATTATAAATGAATCTCATAGAGGAATCCAATAGATTGATGGAATTAAGGCTAACCAAATTATTAGGAAGCTACAAACATAGTATCAACTTTCCTCTTAAGTTGACCACACTACTTTACTAGTGTATTGATGGTTTATTAGTGCAGATAGTAGTGTTATGAAAAGTATGGACTTCATGGTACTAAAATAAAAAAGTAAACTATAAATATAGATTTCTCATACAATGATAAATATATAGTCAGGTCATATTTAAGACATAATTCTATCTTTGAACTTACAATTAATCTATGAAGAGATTACAATAAAATAAATATATCATAAAAAATTAGAATTCAATTGTAACACAATTACAATGTGCACAAAATAACATTAAGAAGAAGATAACTAATACAATGTTGTTTATGAAACCAAAATTGTATCAAATGTAGACAAATACAATGTTAAAGGGACAAAGAAAAACAATTATCATGATTAAATATAAAAGAGTTCACACAAGTAACACAAACTTACATGCATATAAATTTGATTCAACCTAATGTACCATCTACATCCTCTCTCTTCTGCAATGCGTCTATGATTGCCTCATGCTCTTCTAGTGAAAGTGTCCACAATACCTTATTAGCAGGTCTACCTTTGTAACTTTCTAATTTGATGTTTGTTGCCACCACCAAATGAGAATAGTGTATAATCTTCTTTTCTGACTGGTAGTCTTCATAAGTTGGTAAGCCATTCCTTCTTGTTAAATATTTGCGTAGCCATGTACCAACCACCACAACAGACCCAACTGGATACTTAAAACCATTAGCATCTACTTGATCACATATCAACTTTTTCTTAGGTTCTACACATCTAGCTAGCCAATACTCAACTTGCTCATCATTATCCTCAGGTGCAGCAACAACATACACATGTCCTATAAAACAAATTTAAGTACAATGTGTAGAAATAAAACTTGTTAGAATTTATAATTCAAATATGTAATCATAAATTATATGACAATACATAAAAATATATAATTTAAAGTTATAAACAATAAATTGAATTAAATTACCAAGTTGTATGAGGTCTAAAACACGATCATAATCTTCTGATGCAAATGCATGATCGGGGTCTTCATTTCTTCTAACATCTTCATATGGTGTCTCAGTAGGTGTTAAGGATTTGTGTTGCCATTCTTTGACCCATCCTGTATTCTTGCATTCTTCCCATTCACCTGCAACACAAAATTGACAAAAACATGCAAGCTCTCTAGTCCATATAGTCCAAGTGTTAGAATTAGAACTCTTAAATGAATGCCATCAAGCTGACCCATTTATTGTATCACAATCATATCTTGGAAGGATATTCTCCTCTTTAACTAGCTAGAAGAAACATCTAATTGTAGAGTTCTTACTTGATCCTGTGGATAAATTTGCACTACAGCAATCCACAATTGCACTTGCATTTTTAAATTTAGCCTTTTCCTCGAATTTGAGTTGCTCTCTGCAAAGGGCTCTCTTAATACATGCACCGACACCGTCATGTTCTCCTTTCCCATGTCCAGCCTCAAAAAAACTCCAAATGTGTTCGATATTAGTTTTCTTATGAATCCTACTCAGCCAATAAAACATTCTAGCATTCTTGAATTGCCCTGTACAATTATCAGACCATATTAGATGTTGTGTCATCTGAATTTCTCTCTCCCTCAAATTCTGAAAAAAGGTCTTGAAGCAAAACTGGACAAACTCAGATGAGTGTAATTTATTATCACTCATATAGAAATGGTACTCTCTCAAAATTTTGCAATCCTCTTGTGTACTATCTGGTGCATGCCTATAGACAATATGGACAAAAATTGATACCTGCACTAAATTGTAGTATTGTGATTGTACCTCATCTTGTGGTGCAAGCATGTAGTTCTCTACAAAGTCAACAACCAAAAGTATACTACCAACAGGAAATGTATCCTTACATATTCGAAACTGACCATCAAGCCATCTAGCATTTTGAGTGTGTTTAACATATTTAGGTATGATGTTACTCTTGAATTCATTAATAAATGCATGAACACTAACTTTTTCAGTGATTAGATCGCATCGTTTTCCAACCTTTCCATCCTTCAGTGAATACTCAATAGTTTTAAATATTTTAACATCAATTAATTGTTTTCCAAAATCATTTGAAAGATTTTCATGCAAACATTCATCCAACAATGCAAGATTGCCACATATATCACATACACAAGAAACACATGCATTGAAAAGGAAATTTTGTTCATTTAGTGGGTTGCAAAACAAACTTGAAATAAACTCCTTTATAGTTTCAGGTGGTATATTTATACCACATTCTTGGAACATTCCATTACTATACATGGTAACACGTATATATCGAAATACATCATAATGGTAGCAAAATTGAACATGAGTTTTGCAACAACATGTGACTCTTTCCTTGTTAATTCGAACATACCAAGGTTTACACTTTTCAAAAGACCTTTGATAATGCTAATAGTCAACACCTTATCATCCAAAATTTTTTTATACAACTTAGTTTGAGTCATGTCCAATAGGTGTTTTGGATGTGGATCACGAATTTTTGACCCAACTCTTAATTTAAGAAAATCTCTAACATTAGGTGATACCCTTGTATTATCGTGCCAGAATTTTTTGATCAAATTTTTGACTTCACCAGTAAGTTTCATATCAAACCTTGGTAGTCTACCACTAAAAGTCCACAATTTGTTTGCCGGATCACTTTCAAAATTAACTCTTCTATTTATAGCTCTTGACAAAGTTTTGTGATGAATATTAAGATATCCACTTATGTTACTCATCATTCTTTTATTAGAAGTTGTTTGGCTTACTAAAGTTGTTGTTATTGCCCGTCGTGCCGCATTTTTATCTTTAGAATGACTTTTCTTTCCAATTGTATAAAAGGCGCTAGCAATAGTTGATACAACTTGTTTTAAAGACTCCTCCTTCTTCTTGGGTTTGACATAAAAGCCTAACTTCTTCATCACTTTTTGCATTTTAGTCATTTTAATTAGTTGTACCATTAATTGACATTGAAACCCAAATTTCTTATTATAAAAAAAATGTCTAAACAATCTATTTGCATGTGTCCTAATATGTCTCCATGAAACCAAGCCAGGAAGGTTGTCTAGTACATCACTTTTAATTTCAAAATTTCCATTCATTTGATTATCATTCAAACATGTTTCATTTTCAATTGGTGTTTCCATGTCTACATGCACATTATTGGTTTTAGTTGCAGGTGGATTTTCAATTTCATTTGGAGTTTCAAATTTGGTTTCAATTTCAGTTTCAATTTGAGATCTAGTTTCAGTTGGGGTTTCGATTTGGATTTCAATTTCACTTTCAACTTGACTTCTAATTTCATTTGGGGTTTGATTTTCAATTACAATTTCATTTAATAAGTAACTTGCTTCTACTAAATCACCAATTTCTTCATGAGAAAAAACATAGGGCTGTGAAGACATACATGTATCCAATAATGGATTAGAAGATGCACCTGAATTAAATGGTTCTATTGTGTTTCCTTCATCAACATTTATGGTCTCATTGATGTTCTCCTCTTCTAAAACGATTGTGGAACTTGAAGCTCCTTGTCTCATTCTTGATATTCTCTCTCGTTGATGCATTGCCTCCTTCTCCCTATTTGCTACAATCTCCTCAGTTGTCAGAACCTTCCTTTGCCTCTTCCTGCATTGATTTGATCCCATGGCTACACCAAAAATTAAAATTTGAATCAATCTCCTTACCAAACCGACAATAAGACAAACAAAGAGAATGATTAATCAAAACATTCTCTTTGCAGATCGTACCTCTCAACCAATGATTGAAAAATAATTCAATCATTGGGATTTGTGCTTGTGGGCCAGAGTCTGGCCCAATGGATCTTTTAAGAAACCGGTGCCCATTTTTGAAAATGGGCGCCCGTTTCGATTTCAACGGTACAGAGCAAAATGGGTGCCCGTTTTTTAAAATTAGGGGCAGGAAACATTCCTTAGCTTTGTTTTTTGCTTCGGGATAGGCTTGGTCTCACTAAGCCTATGCTTGGACCTCCAAAAAAATGACTACGGTAAAATGACATCAGATTTCTACCATGGCCTAATATTTTGAGGGCCTTTCTGATTGATTTTTTTGACGAAATGAAAACCCATTAGAGTTTTCAGTGTCCTGATTTCAGAAATGTAAATTTTATAGTGATAAGATTACTTTTACTATTTTTGTATTATTTATTAATCAAAAGTGTAACCTAGACCTAAAATACCAAGGTTCACTAAAACTTTAATAACTTTTTGGTTTTTAGGATTTTAGAAAAATAAATTATATGGCATCAATCTACATACAATTCTTTTGAATTTCAAAAAAAAAAATTGAAAAATATGAAATTTTCATCAAATTATGGTGGTCGTACACCCGATGTTTTGAAAATATACTTTATTGTCAGTTAAAAATTAATAAAAAAAATATATTCAATAAAAAAAAAAGAAAAAATATTCTCATCAATATTTGGTGTCTTAGGTATCATTTCCTAGAAGGATTTGCAAAAATTCATTTATTTGCATAAAAAAAGGGTGGTCGTACACGTGTGTGGTATGGTCCTGAAACAGGTATTTTGAAAAACTAGTTTTTAAACATTCCTACTAAAAAGGGATTTCTACCATGTGGGTATTAAAATAAATTACATATTTGAAACGTAGACTCTAAGCACTACATTTTCTATTACTAAAGTTTTTTGAGATTCAATCTCTAAGTGCATCAAATTTTGACATCAATCGACACAAAATTTGAAAAACAGAGAAAACACTTCCACTTTTTGCCCAAAAGTGGCACTCAACTTCTTGTAGCCACCCCTATATAATAAGCATTATACTCTCACCTTCACTAGTTTAGTGATAGATCGGTGAGAGTTTTATCCAAATTCTCTTTTATCTCTATTTTTTTCTCTGATATAAAATTTATCTTCGTTCATCTATTTTGATCTTCGATCATCTATTGCTTGGAGTCACATGTGATCTATAATAGACATCATACCTTGGTTTAGTTCTCACTTCTCACAGAATCTAACATCCCCTACCTAGACGATTAAACACCTAATATAGAAATTCTTTAATATGATTATGAAGTTGGAAGAAATTCAAATTTCACATATTTTGAGGGAAGACAATATGCCTATGGACCACATGGCAAATCTTGGTGTCATTAGATATGATATTGAATGGTGGTGGGAGGGGGACTCCTTCCGATTCCATTTGTGTGAGCTGTCTTGGAAGGACACTGATAATCTCTCGCTAATAGAGCATTAATTATGATAGCTTTTCACATGTGTGAAGTCATTCATAGAAGGATGTGGAATCAACCTTCAAGATTATTCTTGTGGGTTTGGTTTTTTATTGCCTATTTTAAGCCTTGTTTTGTGTGAATACCAATATTTGCAAAGGTAACAATTATATGGGGGGGAGAAGAATAGGATGGAACCATCATCATGCGAGCTATGGGAGAAAAAAAATAACTATGGACAAAAGTTGTGGATGGTTGTGTGAAACCATATGTAAGAAAAACTAAGATAAAGGGGAGCTCAATGTGTATGGTGTTGAATTCAGGATAAATAAACCCTTTATAGATGAGATTAAGGGGCTAAGTATGAAGGGAAAAAAAAATTATAGAGAAAGGAAAAATTCGGAAGAAGCCCTATCTATTTTCTACGAAAAAAACAACAAGAGAAGGAAAGTCAGGAAAAGTACAAATGAGGCTACAATCGAAAGGATATTTTGAAGCTCTAGGCGGATATGACAAAGTTTATTATGAGGTACATATCTCTTGATGGTTGATATGCTAGCATCTTTTCTCATCATTTCACTATATTGAATCACTTCAGGCATGATAAAAAAATCTCATTGCCATTTTATTTATTGTCTTCTCTTGAGCATGTCATTCACAAGCATTTTAAAATTGAGGAAAGTTTTGTCTTGCATGAGGGGTTAATTATCCTTATTATGAAGTATTCTAGGGAAAATGAAGTTAAAACCTCCCCTATTTTTAGAAAGCCCAAACCCTTAGCCAAGTAGGATGTGCATGATGTTTTAGATACAAATTTTGGTGAGGAGGAGGGCAAAATAGCCATGGATTGGAAAGAAATCCATGTGTCAGATGACTCAGAATACAAGCCCTCAAAGGATGAGGGCCCCCCACTGAAGCCCACTTCCGACACTACTAGTAGTAGGGAAAGAAAAAAATCACCTAGATGGGCAATGAAAAAGTTGAAAACCCCTACTTCTCAACCCCAATATTTGGGCCCACGAAATCTGAAAAAGCAGAAAACTGGAAAAAGGGTGGAAACTCAAGATAAAGGGGAGGATGAAATTAAACTCGATATCCCCCTTATTATGAACCCCAAGGAGCTTTAAATAGTGAGATGGATGTTGACATGCTCCTGGGTATTTTGACTTCCAACCAAGAGAAATATTTTCATTGGGTTTTCAGTGAAATCGATCTCCTAAAACAAGGCATCAAGGACATAATAGACTCCTGAAGTTGACCCCAAAAATTATGAAGGACATCAAGGTTATGAAAATACAGAATGAGGCTAGTATTGCTAGTATGGCGAATGACATAGAGGATTTAAAGGGAAAACTTAGGGGTTTGGTTGAGTTAGCAAAGAGACAATGTTTAACAGTGTGAAAGGACTTAAAAGAGTTAATGAGAAAATTTCCATACAAAAAGCCCATGCAGTCAGATCTGATCTATCCTTAGGTGTGAATTTGGACAAAAGGAATCAGGATATGTAGACTTCTACGGGGCCTTGTACCAGGAGCACGAGCAAAAAATAGAAAAAAGGCAGTTCAAGATTTATTATGGAGGAGCTCGAGGAGATTAATAATAGGACGATTCCTAAGAATGTTGAGCTCATGAAAGTTCTTAGTTAGTTGGTTTTTCACTTCTTTCTTTTGCCCTCATGTCATATTTTGTTTGATTTTCTCTGTGGGGTGCTTCCCCTATTTTTGTTGTTTAGTTGTTCTTTAAACTCTAGTTCGATACTGTTGATTTTTTTTCTGGATTTGGGTTTTGGGTCCCTATAAAACTTGTTTATCTTAATAAAAAACACATGCACACTTCTTTGTATGCATAATTTTAGTTTGCATTCATGCATACAATTTATGTGCATACATATGTTTCTAAAGAATGCATTACTTTACATGAATATATTGACTTTTGAAAAAAATGTTCTTCTTTTTTATATGATTTAATTTCTCCATGCATGTATGTGTACATTTAAATAAATTTTCATAATTATACTTTTACACCTTTTATTTCAAATATTTATTTTAGAATGTTAAAAGTGGTTTAAAAACTACTAATGCATAAATGAAATTTGAAATTTTCAATCTTTCATTATCTATTTTAGCGTGACAAAATTGTTGTGTTAATAGTTATCTCGCCTCTTATATTAATATATTATTTTCATCATTATTCTATGAAGCCTACATTTATTATATTTTGGTTTGAATAATATTTTTCAACATATTCATATGCTATTGTAAAATTTCATTGTGTTGTCAATAATATTATTTTTGCACATATGATAGATTGCATAAACCCCCTCTTGAACATAGTCATTTTCCTGGATGGCATTATTTTTGCACATATGATAGATTGCATAAATTCCCTCTTGAACATAGTCATTTTCCTGGATGGCATTCTTTTCTTAGGCCACATTAAGTTCAAGTCCTATATAGCTTTACTATAGTGACAAAATTGTTGTCTTATTAGTTATCTTGCCTCAAGTATTAATATATTATTTTCATCATTATTCTATGAAGCCTATATTTATTATTATATTTTGGTTTGAACCAATTTTTTCAACATATTCATATGCTATTGTAAATTTTCGTTGTGTTGTCAATAACATTATTTTTGCACATATGATAGACTGCATAAACTCCCTCTTGAACATAGTCATTTTCCTCGATGACATTATTTTCTTAGACCACATTAAGTTCAAGTCTTATATAGCTTTACTATAAAGTGTAAACAATTAGATCAAGACTACCTTAATTCAAGCACTTAATTGTTTACTGTTTGTCTTGATCTACATATATGACTTTGACATTTTTCATTTGGACGATGAACAAATTTAAATGTGATATTTATGTTTTGTGTTTATAATTGAAAGCATTTAATGAAAATATGAGTCACTGTCAAGCATATCATTTTACTTTACTTTGCATCTATAAATTTTTATTTATTTCAATTTATAATAAGATGTACCACTTAATTTTCTTTCAATTCCTACACAATTGTCGAGGTCAATCTTGTATCTTGTATGAAACATTTCTTTATTATATTGATTTAGTAGATCTAATTTTTTTTTACAAAGTTATAGTCCTTACTAAAAAAAATATCCTTCAAAGGAAGCCAATGACATAACACATGACTAAGCTCTTATTGGTGAGTCTCTTCTTGCATACAACGTATTTTCCTTCGGAATCATGTTTTCCTATTGTAATGATTTATAAAGTACATGCAAATTTATTTTTATATAGATTTATTATGAAGTTTTAATTTTCTCTTTTTATTTCAATTATTTTTAGAAATTCTTTCCCTAATTTCTAGTCTTCTATCTAAAATAATGTTTTAAAAGGTGGGACACTCAATAAAAGTATTAGAAATTAATCATAAATTTAACATTTTTTATATCTTTTTATTTCTATTATTTTTAGGAATTCTTTTTTATATTTTATAGTTTTCTATCTCAAACAAAGTTTTAAAAGGTGGGACACTCAATAAAAGCATTAGAAACTAATTATTAAATTTACCCTTTATTTCCAACAATTACAATCAATATGTAAGAAACAATATATTATACAATAGTATGAATTGAAAGTCATAGAAAATGTTTATGTAAAATGTGATGGATTTAGTAAAATGTATTTCACAATACCATGCGACGACAAGGTACCTAGTTGAGATCAATGATGCATCCAAGGTGTAAGAACAATCATATATGACTCAAAAATATTGTTTACTTTTCAATGAATGTTTAAAGTGGTAGGATAGCTCTATTTTAAGTAAATTGACATTTGTGCACATATGGACATGAAATATTAAAAAATGTTCGAAAAAGATGAAATGAAAGAAATTGTGAAGAAACCACAATAATACCATTTGTTATTTGTTAAATATTAATTTTGTTATTTTTAGGTCTCTTTATGAATATTCAAAGTCAAACTTGAGGCACTTACTGGTTTTGAATGGACCTAAAAATTGGCTTATTGTTTTTCAATGCTACCATTTGTCAAGAGCTTTCCAATGGAGTAAAAGGTTTGTCAATCCAATAGTCAAATAAAAAATTATGGCTTCCAAAATTTGCACAAAAAAAATAAAAATTTCCATGAATGAGAAGAAAGAATTATTGGAATTTTTGTCACTATTGGAAAATGGAAAAATCATAGAAGTGTTGTTACAAAAGGAAGGTAACTCATTCTAGATGAAGGGATAGAGAAACTTCTTTTTTTTGACACACATTTAAATTTCGCTGTTTTGGGTGCTCATTTATTCTCATTCTCAGGCTTGCATTTCTGATTTCCTACATATATTTCTAGTTGAGATTTTTGTAATTGCATTGGAATACATGTCTGTATCTAATATCATGAAAGCATTATAAAATTTCTAGAGTTTTTATTCCTAAATTTGTTTGTAAGTGTTGTTGGTATTATGGATATGTTGCATTAGTTTTGTCATTGATGTCAACACTTATCCTTTTGGAGATCTACATTGTTGATTTGGCACTATGGTTATATTGGTTTACTGTTGAACAGACACATTGTGTTCACCGACAAGTTCAGTGACTTATGCACAGTCACTAGTATATTGTTCACCAGCAAGTTATATGGTTCACCGGCACTGATGATGACTTGTTATCATCTGAAGATCACTTGATTATGTCAAACACATGGTTTGGATACTTGGTTCTGGTGTTTTGGTTATTGGTCTAATTGAGTTGACATATTTTCTACTACCGGTATATTGGTCTAGGTTATGGACCGGTATGCATTATCTAGTCTAGATCAACACAACACATTATGGAGATGATTTATTGATTGAATATTGTTGTTAATGTATTGACCCGATATGATGCATTACATCCAAAATTATTTGTAATTGATTTTATTGTAATATTCTTAGTGAGCCAACCTACACATTTGGTCTTATGTTTTGTATATATGAAAGATCTCATTTGTGAGATGAGACATGGGATATGATATGAAAGGTTATGGTACATGGTATTATAACATGGTATGTGTGAATATTGAAGATCATATGAGAAGACCATAGAGAAGGTTCAAGCAAGGTTTGAAGGTGTTTATCAGCACTTAACTGGTATTGAATCCAACATTGGAGATGTTATTTTGAGCAGTACATTATTGTAGGATTTAATCATCCTACTGTAGTCATTGTGACTCCCATTTGAGTAGTGTACTCTAGGTGGTTGGCCTTTTTGCATGTGTAGACCCCATTTATATACACATACTATCTGCAGTAGTATCATCTGATTGTGGGTAAGCTTTCCCACCGTGGTTTTTCCCCTTACAGGTTTTCTAAGTTAAAATTTTTATGTTATATGTTGTGGATGGTGTTTCTCTTTCTATTTCATGCATTAGGTTTCACTGGTATTGATATTAACTATTAATCTATTAACCGACATTAAGTTTGGTTTACTAGTATTAAGTATCAAGTTTGATTAATTTATTATTTGGTTGAAATTCAAAGACAACTGATTCACCCCCCCTCTAAGTTGCCTTCTGGTTCATAATAATTGGTATCAGTGCCAAGTCCTCTTTTTGCAGAAGCCTAACAGCTTGAGGAGATCCTATGGCAAGAATCATTCTTAGGAAGGACAATCCTAAACTTGATGGAACTAACTATGGTATATGGAAGATCACAATGGAGAAACATCTGAATTGCATTGGAAGAAACATATGGGAAGTTACAAATAATGGCTATATTAGTCCTACACTGAATAAACCTAATCCACCAACATTGGGTAAAGATCAAGAAAATGATTGCAAAGCAAGAGAAGCATTTTTCAGCGCATTATCAAATCAGCAAATCATGGGATTATCAGATCGATCTACTGTTAAAGCTATTTGGGATAAATTGGAGACATTGAATGAATGAGATATCACTGTCAAAATTGAAAAACTAGAATTTTACCGAGTCAAGTATAAAAATTTGAAAATGGAAGAACATGAAAGAATTTCTATTTTTATGGAAAGAGTTAATGAAATTGTCTTAGGAATACAATGTTGTGGAGGATCCTTAAGTGAAGATCAAATTGTTTCTAAAGTTTTAAGATCTTTGCCACCGGCATACAAAATGAAAGTAACTGCTATTAATGAGCTGAGAACAATACCTAATACATCAGTATCTAGAGATACCTTGGTTGGAAAATTTTCAGCATTTGAGCTTGAGGAATTTGGTCCTGTTGCTACAATTAAGACAGATTTAGCCTTCAGAGCATCATCATCTATAGCATTATCATCATCATCTGACAAATATGATTGAAAAGCACTATATGCAAAAGAACTTGAAGATATCAAAAGGGAAAATGAAGAAATGGAAGAACTTGAAGCACTATTTGCAAGGAAAATGCCTAAAGGTCCAGTTGGAAGTAAGCATGAATGTAAAGTGCCATTTAAATGTTTTAATTGCAATAAAGTTGGTCATATAGCATCTAGATGCCCTAACAGACATGCAATATTGAGAGAGGAAGCTAAAAGAACATATAAGCCTAACCCTGAATGATAGAGATACAAATTTAAGAAGAACGGAGACAAATCTTATTACTATGTTGATGAAGGAGTTACTGATGATTTTGATGAAGAATCAACAAACAATGGATGTTATTTTGTTGCAATAAAATAAGATCAACTGACACTTATTGTTCCACCAGAAGAGTAGGCTCTGGCAGCTAAAATTGAAGAAAAGAATGAATGGATCATAGATTTTGGATGTTCACATCATATGACTGGTGATAAAGTAAATTCTTATCTTTTTAGGAATATAGTGGAGGTCTAGTAATATTTGGCGATAATAAATCTTGTTTAATCAAAGGAAAGGGCACTATATCTTTGGATGGTAAGCATAATACTAACAATGTTTACTATGTTGAAGGTTCGAAGTATAACCTTTTGAGTGTTGGTCAATTAGTTGAAAAAGGATTTCAGTTACAATTCAAGAATGGTAAATGGAAAATCATGAACAGAATTGGATTAGAGATTGCAGCCGGTAATCATACTAAATGTAATATCTTTCATTTGACCAACAATGATAAGAAATGTTTGATTGCACATATTGATGAAAGTTGTTTATGGCATAAGAGACTTTGTCATGTGATTTTTATTACATTGTAAAGATCAGTTCAACTAAGGCAGTAAGAGATTTACCTAAGATTGTGAAACCTCATAATCCAGTATGTAAGGAATGTCAAATGAGAAAGAAAGTTAGAACGACTTTTAAGATTATTTTTGAGAAATCCAATAATGTTGATTTAATTCATATTGACTTGTGTGGTTCAAGAAAGAACAAGAAGTATACAGGTAGATAGATACTTTATGCTAATTATTGATGATTATTATAGAATGTGTTG
The DNA here is from genome assembly GCF_030272615.1 of Cryptomeria japonica. Classification (NCBI taxonomy): domain Eukaryota; kingdom Viridiplantae; phylum Streptophyta; class Pinopsida; order Cupressales; family Cupressaceae; genus Cryptomeria; species Cryptomeria japonica. The sequence continues at coordinate 616,141,190 of NC_081405.1, read as the reverse complement.
GGTTACTTTTCTCAAGGAGAAATCAAAAGCTTTTAGAAAATTAAACTATTCAAGGCAATGGTAGAGAATAAAACCGACAATAAAATCAAATGTTTGAGATCTCATCAAGGAGGAGAATTTACATCTAAGGAATTTAATACATTTTGTGAAGTAAATGGAATCAGAAGATAACTATCAGCACCCCAGACACCTCAACAAAATGAAATTGTGGAAAGGAATAACATAATTATTCTAGAAGCAGCTAGAAGCATGATATTGGAAGCAAATCTACCTCATGTGTACTAGAGGGAAGTAGTGAATACAATGGTTTACACTTTCAACAAAGTTCACATCAAAGGTGAAACCGATAAGACCCCTTATGAACTATGATTTGGTAATACTCCTACTCTTAAATACTTCAGAATATTTGGAAACAAATGTTATATTAGGATAGATGAGTATATTGGTAAATTTGATCCTAGAAGTAATGAAGGAATATTTCTTGGTTATTCATCTAAGAGAAAGGCATATAGGTGTTTCAATAAAAGATTGTAGAAAATCATTGAGAGTGCTAGTATGAAGATAGATGAACACTTTAGAGGAAATTCAAGGTTTGTAGATTCTGAACCGATAGTTGAGATGATCATAAATGAACCTATACAAAGTGCATTGGTACAGAGTGTGGATCCAGTCACATTGACCTCATCAGAGAATTCCACATTAACTGAAGAACACCAACATGTGAATAAACTCAGGTATGTAAGACTGAATCACTCAAAAAATCAGATAATTGGGAATAAGTATCAAGGTGTTATGACAAGAGGAAGACTGACAAATGAAGAGGTATGGTTAATTTCTCAAATTGAACCAGCATTTGTTATTGAAGCATGTCAAAATGAACATTGGATTAAAAAAATGGAAGATGAACTAGAACAAATTGAAAAGAGTTCAATACATGGACACCAGTTCCCCGACCTAAAGACAAAAATTTAATTGGAACTAAATGGGTATTCAGAAATAAACTTAATGAAGATGGTAAGGTAATCAGGAGCAAAGCAAGATTAGTTTGTAAAGGATATTCACAGAAATATGGAATTGATTATAATGAATCATTTGCATCGGTAGCTAGAATTGAGGTAGTTAAATTATTTCTTGAATTTGCAACTCATAAGAACTATAAAGTATATCAGATGGATGTAAAATGTTCATTTCTCAATGGTTATCTTGAAGAAGAAGTTTACATTGAACATCCTAATGGATTTTCATTGACAAATATTAAAGAAATGGTTTGTAGATTAAGGAAAGCTTTGTATGGATTGAAGCAAGCTCCTAAAGCTTGGTATCCTAGATTGGACAAATATATTTTGAAGCTTGGTTACACTAAAGGTAATGCTGACAACAACTTATATTTCAAAGTGACTAATGATGACATCTTGGTTATTGAATTTTTTGTTGATGATATCATTTTTGGAGGAGAAGATGGATTGTGTAAGGACTTTGCTAGCAAAATGTAGGAAGAATTTGAAATGTTTATGATTGGGGAGATAAAATTCTTTTTAGAATTGCAGATTTCACAAACTAATAAAGGTATATTCATATGTCAAACAAAATACTTGAAGGAACCACTGAAGAAATTTGGTATGGAAAACTCTAAACTTGTAAGTACTCCTATGACTACAACTAATAAATTGACATTGAAGGATGATTCGGCTACTGTTAATCCGACAAGATAAAAATCTATGATTGGAGGTTTATTGTATTTTACACAAACAAGACCTGATATAATGAATGCAGTATATATTGTTTCAATATTTTAGAGTAATCCTAAAGAAAATCATGAATCAACAGTAAAAAAGATTTTTCGGTATGTACAAGGCATAATAAGTCTTGGTTTATGGTATCCTCAAGATGAAAATTTTGATTTATGTGCATACACTGATGAAAATTGGGCAGGAGATGTAGATGACTGAAAGAGTACCACTGGCGGTGCATTATTTCTTGGTAGCAAATTGATTTCATGGATAAGCAAGAAGCAGAGTTGTACATCATTATCAACAGCAGAATCAGAATATGTTGTAGCAACAACTAATTGTACTTAGGTATTATGGATTAAGGAAATGTTGAAGGACATAAAGATAAAATGCAAATAACCTATAATCATTTATTGTGATAGCTCAACAGCAATTGATATATGAAAGAATCCAGTATTTCACTCTAAGACTAAACATGTTTCTATGAAATATAAATTTCTGAAAGAGAATGTTGAAGCAAAAGAAGTAAGATTGGTTTATGTAAATACTAAAGAGAAGATTGCATATATCTTTACTAAGCCTTTGCCTAAAGAAACTTTTGAATATCTCAGAGAGCAGCTTGGGGTAATAACCCCACCGGTAGATACTTAGACTGTTGAAGATTGGCATCAAACCGACAGAAACTAACAGAAAAATCTTTTTTTCAGCTTTGATGGAGGAGAGCTACTTCTCAAGGGGAGTATTTGGTTAAATTAGTTGGTTGTGTGTTCTAGTATTTTTATTGTTGTGGCATTTGATGTCAAAGGGGGAGATATATCTATGGAAAAACTTTGTATGTGGGCAACATTATTCAATGGGGGAGAGTTATTTACTCTTTGTATTTTGGTTTTGATTTCTGGTATTGATCTATTCTGGAGATTGTTGGTTTTTGGTTTTTGGCATTCTATTTTGGCACTTAGATGTTTTTCCATTTAGTGTTGCCATCAATGCCAAAGGGGGAGATTGTTGGTATTATGGATGTGTTACATTAGTTTTATCATTGATGTCAACACTTATCCTTCTAGAGATCTACATTGTTGATTTGGAACTATGGTTATATTGGTTTACTGTTGAACCGTCACATTGTGTTCACTGACAAGTTCAATGACTTATGCACAATCACCAATATATTGTTCACCAGCAGGTTATATGGTTCACCGACACTGATGATGACTTGTTATCATCTGGAAATCACTTGATTATGTCGAAGACATGGTTTGGATACTTTGTTTTGGTCTTTTGGTTATTGGTCTAATCGAGTTGACATATTTGCTGCTACCAACAGATTGGTCTAGGTTATGGACTGGTATGCGTTATCTATTCCAGATCAGCACGAAACATTATGGAGATGATTTATTGATTGAATATTGTCGTTAATGTATTGAGCCGACATGATGCATTGCATCCAGACTTATTTGTAATTGATTTTATTGTAATATTCTTAGTGAGCCAACCTACACATTTGGTCTTAGGTTTTGTATATATGAAAGATCTCATTTGTGAGATGAGACATGGGATATGGTATGTAAGGTTATGGTATGGTATTGGAACATGGTATGTGTGAATATTGAAGATCATATGAGTAGACAATAGAGAAGATTCAAGGAAGGTTTGAAGGTTTTTATCAAAGCTTAACCGGTATTGAATCCAACATTGGCGATGCTATTTTGAGTAGTACATTATTCTATGATTTAACCATCCTAGTGTAGTCATTGTGACTCCCATTTGAGCAGTATGCTCTAAGCGGTTGGCCTTTCTGCATGTGCAGACTCCATTTGTATACACATACTATCTGCAGTAGTATCATCTAATTGTGGGTAAGGTTTCCCACCGTGACTTTTGCCCTTACAGGGTTTCCATGTTAAAATCTTTCTATTATGTGTTGCGGATGTTGTTTCTCTTTCTATTTCATGCATTAAGTTTCATTGGTATTGATATTAACTATTAATCTGTTAACCGACATTAAGTTTGGTTTATCGGTATCAAGTATCAAATTTGATTAAGTTATAATTTGGTTGAAATTCAAAGACAATTGATTCACTGCCCCCTCTCAGTTGCCTTATGGTTCCTAACAAGTGTAAAGTTGTGTTCAAGGGAGAGTCTCTCTTCATCACTTAAGTACCATTGCTTGTTCTATATAAATTTTATGTAAAATGGGCATTCTTCGCAAGAAAATTTAAGTTCAATGTAACATATGAAAATATCAATCCTACAATGAATCTCACACCAATGATATTACTGTTATTCAAAAGAAGATCCCTAAAAAACTTAATGATACAATGAATGGATTATTTTTGTCCACATTAACTTTTATCAAGTCAAAAACAATGAACCCCAAAACTTATCCTACATACATAATAAGAAAGGTAGCATGACTGAACCCCAAAACTTATCCTACATACATAATAAGAAAGGTAGCATCACTGAGACATACACAGGTAGGTTTTAAAAGGAAAATCCTACGATGATTTGCTCCAACATTACTCCAAGTTCCAAAATGAATGTATAATAAAGATTGAAGAACTTTAAGAAAATATTCATCAATTTAGAACATGGACCAAAAATTACAAGGACCATCTTAAATGCTAATCAAAAAACACCGAAAGGACTGAGACAACCTTATTTCGTTTCACTTTAACTATAAAATCGAATGCACAATTATATTATAAACTTCTTCTAAAGCTCAACACAGAATGAAAATTAACATATACACTTTTACGGTCAGGAGTCTAAGAAAATCCCACCACTGATTATTAAAAATTTCTTGCATTTCCTCCAATGGCTAGTGTTTAATAGAAAGGATTTTGGAGAAGTAAAAGACAAAATATCACAAACAGACAAACTATATCCAATCCAATCTGAATGGTTAATACTTGATAATCACCCTGTAAAATTTTAATTAAATCTACAATTCATAATATGGATCTAGTTGAAAAAGAAGAAACGTAAGCAAGGAAAAATTTCAAATAAGAATGAGATGAAAAACTGTTTAATTAATTGATTAATTTACATGAGTTTATAAAGATATATAAAATTTCTGGAAAAGAAAACAGAAGAAAGCAAGAAATTAAACTCCATAAAACAGGCAGAGAATGCCCAAATTCCTCCTTGGTTAGCTTAGGGGAAATAAAAGCAATCACAATTTCTCCAAACTATGAGAATAAAATAGGAAGTGGCGGCATACTTAGGCTTCTTTAGTCTCAAATGATTTGTGTGTTCATATTAGTTACATATGATTTTAGTAGTCAGGCACATAAAATAAAAAAGACATAAGTAAATGTTTAGACATATCTCTAAAATAAAATATATATAAATACAACGGTTGATGATGATGGTATGTAAGAACAATATAATCATTTAATATTTAAATTTTGAGGAGATCATTTAGATAGGGTTCAACAATTGAATAATTTTGACAGACAGGATTCTTGTATATGGCCACTTAGGAGAAGGTTGGCTTTCTGATTTAGGTATATGCTTATTCAATTGTCTCAATTCACTATATAAAGAAAGAGAGAAAGAGATTGTGCATCTATGTAATCTGACTAATTTCCAACACACATAGTGTGAAGTCACAAAACATTGCACCACAAATATTCCTAAAAGGAAACATTTTATTTCCATCTTGTAAATACAAAATATTTAAAAACAATTATTGAAGATGATGGTATGTGATAAGAAATCATCATTCAAAGTTCAAATCTTTGAAGACTTTCTGACCAGGTTCAACAACTGGACAATTTAGAGGGAGGGGATCTCTGCTTAGAAGGACAACTTTCTCATTTAGATGTATGCTTAATTGTTATAATTCACTATATAAATTCACTATATAAAGAAAGACATTCAAGTGGATATATATATATATATATATCCCATGTGAAATGCAGAAATACTTGTAAAGGGTAAATGTTTTACAACAAGATATCAATGCTTGGATATCTGTTACACATTGAATAACTTTAAAAAAAATTAAGATTAAAAACCTTTAATACAAATACGTGACTAATTTCATAAATCTAGTAAACCCTAAACACCCAGTTAGCAATAGCATGTTGGAGATTGTAATCCCAACTACTCTAACTAAACTTGTCACTTTCATTTCCTCCTCATCTCTAATCAATCTCAGTATTAAATACAAATAGTAAAAATAGATCTTCATAAAGATTTGAATGGATTCGAACAAATTGCTGCTATCCGTCCTTTGGCACATCTGCAGTTTTTTTGGGAGGTTCAAAATTATTTATTCTATGTACATGCTCTCTCTCCTACATAGTAGGTAATTGGTCTATATAATATTTGAATATATATCTTTTTATGCACTATTTCAGTAGAGTCCAGGTCTGCAAGTCCAGCGCTACAAGTCATAAGTTGTAATTAGAATGGTTGTAATGATGTTTGAATGAGCAGAAGCTCATATGATATCAAGTTTTATCTGATATTTCGTTTAGATCAATGTACTTTAAAAGTCTTTCTTTTATTTCGCTCGCCCTGTTCAGGGAGATCAAGGCAAAGTTGAAGAAAGTTGTTGTTAAGAGAGAATGAAAGTTGTTCAAATTCCATAGCCAATTTGTTGTTGAAGACATGGAGCTAAAGAAATTTGTTTAAGCCACGGGTGAAATTTTTTGTTGAAGACAAGAGTAGAGTATAAGTAGAGTGCTATTCATGATCTGATGAAGTCACCTCCAAAGAGTATATAGGATGGTGGTTGTCCTGTGTCAATAACTATCGTTGATTTGAAGAAAGGCAAGAAAAGTGTCAAAGTGTCTGGAATTGTAGTCAAAGAATTAAGTCACCCCTTCAAACAGAAGTTGTTGCTGCCCATCGCCCAACCCAAGTACAGAGGAAGTTCGAAGATTCAAGATGTATAAGTTGAAGGCCATTGCAACAAATGTGTAAGTGGAATCCCCAAAGATAAGAGGTGCAGCAAAAAGAGAGAAGCTATGCAAAGGCTTTAGCCATTAGAAAGAAGTTGTGGTTGTAAGTTTTTGAAGATATAAGTTATTGTTTCCTAAAGGACAAATCAAGGGTTTAAAGTATCCCTAATCATGAAAGGGGAATGAAGAAGGCGTTGAGCTTCCAAGTCTGAGTGTGCAGAAGCCACTGTGCAAGGAGATTTAAAGCTTTAAGAAGAGAAGTCACTAAAGGGAAGCCGCATGCAGAAAGAAAGAAAATAAAGAAGTCATAGTGCTTGGGGAAGTTTCTGCCCAAGGAGATAGTGGATTGGTCCTGGGCATCAAAAGAAGACAAAGTCAGAGAGTTGAAATAGAAGGGTTACGAAAGTCAAAGTTGCAGAGAATCAGAGATTTTGTGGAGTTAAAAAGAAGATCTCCAATTGATCTACAATTTCAAGAGAAGACATAGTGTTTGGCCAGAGGTAAAGAAACCACTCAGAGGAGAAAGACCCCGAATTGCTATCATCATAAGAGAAGTAAGATGTTTTGTAACATTTTAAGTGAAGCTGAAGGAGTTTAAGAGCTTGTAGAGATTGTTAGCGAATGGTTGAATGAGGGGAGTGTAGTAATGTTGTTACCCTCCAAATCAAAGTTTACTGAAGCAAAAAGAAAGAAAAGGTCTGAAGGCCAATCAAAATATGTTTGAAGGTACTGCCGCAGTAGTTGAAGAAGTTGATGCTGAAGAAATTGGTGAAAATGCTGCTTGTATTTACCTATGGAGTGATTGAAAAAGAAGGAAAGAATTTGTTGTTGCTGTTTATTTTTGGTGAAAGAAAAGTCTCAAAATACCTTGATGTCATAGTATTTTTTTGTATTGTCTTTAAAGTTGGTTCTTTAAAAGTGTAGAACGTTGAAGAAGTTTGTATGGATATTTGTCTAGGTTGAGAGAGAGTGAAATATTGTGTAAGAGGAGTTGATAAAAGATAAGAAGATGAGAGGAGGATAGCAAATGTCTCAAGTTGGAAAAAACCAAGTGAAATTGTCAATAGATAAAGAAATGACATTATTGAATGTCGTAACATTTTGTTACATAATATAAGAAATGATTGAGGTCAACAAAGCCCACCTAAACTAGGATCGCTAAGCACCAGCAGTGTGACTCTATGGGAGGTTGTTGATGTGTTTTTTATGCACATGCAAATATAAAATAAAATACCAAGGTATCTTATCCTCTCTTGAACAAAGCTTCCTTGTTTGTTGAAGATCTCGCCGAAAGATCAATCGGAGCAACTCCAAGGTTCTTATATGTAGGGTCTCTACATGTAGATAAGCTCTTGTAGTATGATGTGATTTTTACTGGAATGACAAGGGGACTTACACTTGATGACTTGAGTGTCGGATTTACTTTGGATATCATTGGAATGTGGGTCTTTACTAATCCTTGATTTATAAAAAGGAAAAAAGGATAAGGGTTGGAGAGGACTCTAATTCTAACACTAAGAATGTAGGAGCAATGGATGACCTTTGATGAAACTCTAACTAAGTTTTTCTTTGACATGCTATGATCATCTCCACATGGTTAGTGCAATCTTCTAAGGATAGCTTTATGATGTTCATATCACCGCTACAAGCATAGACACCATCATGTTGATGCATATCAATGAAGAAGCGATAATTGAAGTTAAGATTAAGTTGAATGATTCCAGTTGGCTATGCAAGGCAAGTTTGCAATCAACAAACCACTAGTAGTATGGATATAAAAATTTCACCTTTGATCATACAAATTCCTTCCATTCATCTGATAACATGAAATTAAATTTGAGAAGTATAGATACCATGCAAATTGTTGAATCAACACATAGAATTCACCATTTCTTCAATGAAGTTTACATGTCTTTTGCAACAATGTCTTGACAACAATCTTTGTCTTCTCTTTCTACTCCACCCTAAAAGCTAATTGCTCTTGAACTACTACTACTGATTATTGACTAACTCTAACTATTAACCTTTACAAACGAAGAGTCAGGGCTTTATATAGAGAGCCCTTTACAATTCAATGGCTCTAATTGATTTACAATCAATGGCTAGGATTTCAAGATGAAAACCCTAATTAGGGTTTGTTATAACAAACTTCCTTAGCCAATGATAAAATTCCATTCAATGAGTGTGGATCAATAGGAAGCAGGGGTCAGTACACCAAATTTTGTGGCGTCACCAATGAGTCAGGTACATTGAATCTGGACATGTTGAGGTGGACCTATCTGACTAGAGGAATAGTGACTAGGATGCCACCTTGTCTAGCATTTGTCCCTTGGTTAGTCTTGTTTTGTCATTGTTGTACTTGATGGATGATGTACCCCCTTTACTCCCATGTGTTTGATGAATATCTTTGAGGATGGTTAGTTTTACTATTTGAACACTTGAAGTCTTCCAACACTTCAAAACACCTTGAGTCCTCCTTTATGCATCTATAACGTCCTTGATAGTGATGGGCTTAGAATAGGTCATCCTTGTCCTGGCCTGATTTGATGTCACTTGCAAAACAAACCAAAAGATGATTAAGTACATATGATATATTTATCTCATATAGCATTTTCAACCTTAAATCATCAACATAAAGGCATTAGAATGAAATTTTCTCAAGATCCTCCCCAAGGACGGGCCTTATAAAAATTTCGCTATGGACACTTTGGAAGGGTCAGGAGCGAAATTTGCATTTTAGCTCAAATTTCATCATCTTTGCCTTGAACTTCTCTGGACCTTTGAATCACTTTCTCTTGAAGACATCATTGATTTGACCTCCAAAAAGACCAAAAAAGAAGATTTCTCTTTAGACCTTGGCCAAGGATAGGACCTATAAGGAATTTCGCTCTGGATGCTTTTGAAGGGTCAGGAGCAAAATTTGCATTTTAGGACAAAATTTTCACATTTTGTGACCAAAAATTTTTCAAATGCATGTCTAAGGATTCCTTTAATCTCAATCAACACTAGGTTTGATGCCAAAATTGGAGCAAAATAGAGGTTTTAAGAATTTCGCTTTGGACCCTTTGGAAGGGTCAGGAGCAAAATTCACAGTCTAGGACAAATTCTATCATTTCTCTAGTCCAAAATGACTTCCAAGACAAGAATACACTAGTCTTGTCTCCATCAAGGCCTGGGAATCCATCTCTTAATCTCAATCATGGGCAAATTAGGTGATTTTGGGAATTTCGTTCTGGACCCTTTGGAAGGGTCAGGAGCAAAATCCATGTTCTTGAGGTCATTTATTCATTTTTTCAACTTAAATCCACCTCAAAAGGAAAAGACACAACACTCCACTCCTATCCATGCCATAAAAACCAACGATTTGACTTTTTCCAAGGGGAAAATAGGTGTTCTCAAGAATTTCGCTCTGAACCCTTTGGAAGGGTCAGGAGTAAAATTCTAGTTTTAGCCCATTTCCTTGACATTTGGTGATCACAAGCAAATAAAAGCCATGCTTAAGGACATCTTAAATCTTAATTCACCCTGATACACACTTGGCTTGACATAAAATAGAGAGAAAAAGGTAGATTCGGGGAATTTCGCTATGGACCCTTTGGAAGGGTCAGGAGCGAAATTCTAGTTTTAGGCTAAAATCCTTCACTTCTTCACATTCCATCACTTCAAAAGGAAAATACATGTTAATACACTTCCAAATATGCCCAAGGAACAAGGTTGGTAGTCTAAGCAAGGAAGAAAATAGTGTTTATGGGGATTTTTGCTTTGGACCCTTTGGAAGGGCCAGGAGAGAAATTCTCATTCTAGGACAAAATCCTCACTTTTCAATGCTTTAATTCTCTTCCTAAGGCAAGAGCATTTCAAAGCTTTCCCAACATTCCTTAGAAACTAAGATCTTGGTCTAATCAAGGAAGAAATGGGTGTCTTCTAAGAATTTTGCTCTGGACCCTTTAGAAGGGTCAGGAGCGAAATTCATAAATTAGGTTGATTTCACACTTGATTGCCTCAATTTTCCTTCAAGTTTGATAAAAATCACCTCTCCTTACCATCATCAAGTCCATTTTCCATCCACTTAGCGCAAAATCTTCACTTTTCAATGCCTTAGGCAAAATAGAGGGTCAAATGAGGATTTCACTCTGGACCCTTTGGAAGGGTTAGGAGCAAAATTCTCATTTTAGGTTGATTTTTACCATTTTGTTGCCTCAAAACTCTTCTCAAAGGAAAATATGCATCAAAGCCTTCCCAACATGCCTTAGAAGTCAACAAATTTGGTCATATTAAGGAAAAGTGGATTTCGCTCTGGACCCTTTGGAAAGGTTAGGAGTGAAATTCTCATTTTAATCTAATTTCTCACTTCCTTTCTCCTTTTCATGCCTTCCACATAATTTGTTAGGCTTCCTTCCATCATTATCAAGTGAATTTTCTCCACATGTTGGCATCTAGTTCAAGATTTTGTGAAGAAATAGGGTCTTATATGAATTTCGCTCTAGACCCTTTGGAAGGGTCAAGAGCGAAATTCATCCTTGGGTTCAAATCCTATTTTCATTCTCCACATTTCTTCACTCAAACAAGTATTTTGCCTTCACTCAAGGCTGGGAATGGGTTAGCTCCTAATTTGGGTCAAGGTGGAGTGTCTTGTAAAGGAATTCGCTCTGGACCCTTTGGAAGGGTCAGGAGCGAAATTCCTATTCTAGGCTCAATTCACCTTCAAATTGATTTGACTTTGCCTTAGGCTTGATCCTAGATCCATTTCATTCGATATCCTTGCAAATTTTCTCAACCAACCAATGACTTAGGTGAAATCTTAGGTCCTTTGTGAAATTTCCCTCTGGACCCTTTGGAAGGGTTAGGAGCGAAATTTGACATTTTAGCCTCTCTGTCAGGATTCATATATTCTTCTTTCTTATACTTTAAGTTATATTCCATATATATTGTCAGGATGTTTGAGAGTGGTTTCAGACCTCCACGAGTTATAATACAAAATCTAGATTTTGGAGGATTCTTCAATTTTCTAGACTTAGTCAAATTTTAGGATCAGAATGACATTCCAAACCTAGCCAAATTTCAAGACATTTGAGGATCAGGATGACATTTCAGACTTCTCAAGGTGAATTTGCTCTTCCCTTGATGTAAGGGATGGGACCTAGGAGGACATTATGCATTTAACCAAGGTTTGATTTAGCAACTTGAAGTGTGACCTGATAGTACAAAAAAACACCCTAGGAATGATTTAAATTAACCCTAATCACTCAATTGACTTGACCTCTTGAGTAGATCCACCCAACTCAAGCAGAGCCTGCTATCCTAATGAGCCCCCGACGACCCTTCAAATGCAAAAGCTAATAGACAAAAACCTAAAAGACCCAGAAAACAAACCCTAGAAAGCATAAAGTAAGGGTCCCCATTTGCAATGGAGAAATGTGTGAATGAATACGTCACAACATCTAACGCCACCTTGAATAAATGTTCCTGAACATTTCAGAGATAATTATTTAATATGATTGATTAGCTGTAAAGAAAATAATAACACTTGACGAATTCTGTAATATACATGGCTTCTGCAGGGCCTAACAACATGGGTTTAGATCGTTTACATGAGCGCAGGAAAAGAATCAAATTACAATTATTTACAAGATCAAGTTAACAAAGATAATGTTAGAAATCTTTGACCAAAATATATCCGTTAATATCATTATCAGTCTCATTTAGGTAATGTTTGTTATTTTTATCGGTCACTATAAAAGCAAAATGACCGCAGGATTTGTTTGAGGTCTGTGTTTCCCAATACAAGAGAAATACGTGAAGGAATATTATGCACTGGTTCATTAATGGCTGGCACATGAATTTCAAAAAGAAGTGTTTGTGGCAGTTGATGAGGGCCTGCCATCGAATCAAAGTTGTACCATTTCATTTTAGGAACAAGAAAACAAATGGATATCTGCCCACAATTGTACAACCCTCCAATCAGTTATCTTGGGCATTTTAACGTCCCAAAACAGATAACATGCTGGCTCTTTATTTTTGAGCTTAGACATGTGAGGCTAATAATAAAATATTATTTTTGTATTTGAGCGTTGAAATTGGGATCATACTTAATGAATTTGACTGTTCAACTCAACTGTTGCCACAGGCATTTAGGGTACAAAAGAAACGAATTTTAAATAAGCAATAACTGCGATGAGAGTTTTAAGGGTGAAAACTTGAGGAGGTTTAGTATTGGTCTTTTATATGAGAAAACAAAAGAATCTATTAAATTGGAAAACACAAAATTATGGTTAAAAAATGATTGTAAGGATCAAACCAAATCATTGCATAGGAGATGAATAAGTTAGAAAGATTGAGCAAAAGACAAAGATTCACAATCTGTAATATTCCAACAAAAATGAATATTAGAACTTATTCCAACTACAATCAATCACAACTAGAACCATGGAATCCATCTCGCATATTATCTTCCTCCAATCTAATTCTTATGCTTATTCTATAATCACTATAGGAGTTGGGGCCATAATAAAAATGGCTACAACAAACACACAAATAATTTCTTCTATTCATTAAACTTGTAAAATATGATGATGCCTAGGTCTTCAATATAATTCTCCTCGATACAAAATTACTAATTTTTAAATAGCAAGGGGAAACCTTAATAGAGTACAACCCCAAAGAGTAAACAAGAAACAAAGAGACTTTCTTTTCCATGCACTTGCCATGCAAAAAATGGATCATATAAAATAGAACTCATGGATTGATTTATGAAAAACTAATTTATGACTTTTATGACTCTTTACTTAAGAATCTTAAATTTTGTTGCCAACCATGCTTTATGCATGAGTGATGCATCGCATATCAACATACTCCCCCTTGATGTTGACTAAACTCAAAAGACGATCTCAGTGTTTTAAAAATGGAATCATTACAACTCATCATGTCCTATATATAGTAATATTATCAATGCTATTGTACCTAGTATTATAGACACACTTAGCACCAGTAGACTTCTTGTTTAATTCATGTACCTATTTACTTCTTTGCTTAAGGGATCACACTATTTTGCTTTCTTTTTAATTATATTATCAATTTAAAGAAGACTCGTAGTCTTCCAAATTGCATGACACCATCCTTTGAATCATTAAAATTCAAACACTTTTTTACTACCATTTTGATTGACAAATAAAGATTATACTTGGACAAATTTATAAATATATGTTATTGTGAGGATTTGATTGTTATTGAGAGAGGGGGGGGGGGGGGGGTGGTGAATCAGTAATAACAATAAGTTGCAATCTTTCACCAAACAGAAAAAACTTCACCAAAAATAGTTCATAACTAGTACCGGTAGATGATCAAACAATCTCCAAAACAGATTTACCAAACTAATACCGGTAGCTACTTTAGTGTTCATCATTAAGCAAACATAGTAAGGACATCAAATGAATAACTCAACAATCCATCCACAACATGAACATGAAGATTTTTCACGTGGAAACCCAAATGGTAAAAACTACGGTGGGAATTGGTACACACAAAATATTTGCACTCTTTTGGAATACGCTCTGTTAAAGGCCTAGCCCGGTTAGGAGCTTTACAATAATGCCCGGTTAAGAGCAGACCCTATTAGGAGTCACCTAGTGAAGGAATTTTAACCTCAACTCTGTTAGAAGTAACCTTGTTAAAGGATTTAAACCCAAATTAATGAGCCACCCGGTCAAGGGATTTACAACATCAGACATGTTAGGACCTACCCAGTTAATGGATTTTAATACTGCTGCAAATCTTAGGAAACAACAGATAAATGATCTGATCAATGCACTCTCTGCTTGCTAGTACAGATCAATTTCAGTTCCAATCTTCTTCACTCATGCATACATCTCAATCTAGTTCAGCACACTCACACTTCTCTAATCATCGACACAATAAACCTTCTAAACCTTGACCTAAATAGACTTTACAATTAGGTTGGTTACATAACCCTAACTTACAATTCATTTACATCATAGATCATACCAGATCATTAGAAATCATTACAAATCATTACAATTCATCATACAGATCATTACAACAAATTTTAAGACAATTATAGCCGTTGAATGATCATAACTCATGACTGCACATCGATCTAATAAGTTGTCAAACCCTTTAACACATGCTGCTAAGCACTTTGCTACTTCCCAGGAAATTCGCTCCTTGTATGTGCCAAAACAACATCTTATCCCTTCACATGGATTCTGACACGCATCATCAACTTATGAACATGAAAAGAAGCACCGCCAAACCATAAAACATCACCGGTCAAAGATCTTGTGACCGGTTCTCAAACCCTGCACTGAATATATAATAGTCAATTACAAACATGACTTCTGGTTCTCCAAACATGATGCGGTTCTAGGCATAGACTCATTACAGTGTCATAAGAATACATTCCAAACTGCAACAGCTAACTCAACACACATCTCTACCGCAATCATCTCCTTCACTGTTCCTGCTTACCGGTTCACTATCACTTGGCAGTTCTGCTTTCCAACTCAATCCATTTCAATCTATTACTGGTTAGACTTAACTGATAGACTTAGATGACCTAGACGACATACCAAAACATAAACACACACGGTTTCCATCAATGAAAACACAAATAACTGATCATCATATCACAATTATATCATCACCAATAGTCCATCAATATATCATCACCAATAGTCCTTTACTAGTACATCATCATCTCCATTAGTTATGACAATATGCCAACATTTTCCCCCTTTGGCATTGATGGCAACAATGAAAAATACAACACCAAAATAATCAACTGATGACAAATAATAGGAACTCATCATGCCAAGTTGTACTGATCTGTGCTTCACTTGATCTTCTCCCCATGACTGTTACATTTCTTCTCCCCCTTTGACAACAATGCCAAAGGTGCAAAGGCATCTTCTATCTCCAGCTTTGTTGCTACATCTTCAATATCTCATCTTTATGTTCCTCATATTAGCTTCTCCCCTTGAGGAGTAGCCCACATCTCATCAATCCACAGTGAAAGATATTCAAGAAGTCCACTAGATTGATGCATCACTAGCATTCTAGTTGATCTTGGGTAGGGTTATAACCCCTAACTTACCTCTGAGATATTCAGAGGTAGTCTTAGGTAATGGGTTGGTAAATATGTCAGCCAACTGCTCCTTACTTGACACATGCTCCAATCTCACTTTCTTTTCATGTACTCTTTCTCTTAGAAAGTGATACTTCAATTCAATATGTTTAGTTCTAGCATGCAGTATCAGGTTCTTTGAAATGTTTATAGCACTAGTGTTATCATAATGTATGATTACCGGTTTTGTCATATCCTGCTTGAATCCTTCCAAGAAATGTCTCATCCATATAGCTTGTGTACAATTCATGGATGTATCCACATACTTTGCTTCTGCTGTAGATTGAGAAATACAAGTTTGTTTCTTACTGTTCCAAGATACTAGTCTACCACCTAGAAAGAATGCACCACTAGTTGTGCTCTTCCAGTCATCCACATTTCTTGCCCAATCAGCATCGGTGAATACCTACAAAGAAAAATTTCCTCTATATGGATACCATAATCCATAGTCAACTACCCCTCTAAGATATCCAAATACTCTCTTCAGTATTGTCATATGTGTCTCCTTAGGGCTCTTCTAAAATCTTACAACTAAACCAACTGCATGGGCCATATCCGATCTACTATGAACAACATAATGAAGTTTTCCAATCATGGATCTGTATTTCTTCTCATCCACTAAGGGTGAATCATCTTCTTTTGACAATCTGCAACCTGTAACCATGGGTGTTCCAACCAGTTTACAGTATTCCATTCCAAAGGTCTTAACACTTCCTTCACATACTTAGACTAACTGATAAAAATACCACCTTTCATCTGTTGTACCTGCAAACCAATGAAAATTTGTCTCACCTATCAGAGACATCTCAAACTCTTCCTTCATCTCCTCTACAACATTCGTACTCATATCATCATTTCCTCCAAATAGGATGTCATCAATAAATACTTCTGCAATCAACATCTTGTCTCCTTCAGTCTTCAAATAGATTTTGTTTCCCTCGCTGGTTCTCTGAAATCCTATCTTTATTAGATGTGCATGAATTCTTTCAAACCATTCCATTGGTGCTTTCTTTAATCCATATAAAGCTTTATGTAGTTTTCATACCATATCCTTGTCTTCAATCAATGAAAACCCATCTGGTTGTTCAATATACACCTCTTCTTCAAAAATACCATTCAAAAATGTTGACTTTACATCCATTTGGTAAAATTTAAAACCTTTAAATGCTGCAAATGCAAGTAGCATCCTAACTCCTTCAAGCCTAGCAACTGGTGCAAAGGTCTCTCCATAATCTTAACCTTCTTCTTGTGCATACCCTTTGCAAACTAGTCTTTCCTTGTTTCTGACAACTTCACCATCTTCATTCAATTTGTTTCTAAATACCCACTTTATTCCAATCACATTTTTATCATCGGGTCTAGGAACAAGTGACCAAGTGTTGTTTTTCTCAATTTGATCAAGCTCTTCATTCATTTCCTTTATCCAATCATCATCCTTAAGAGCTTCTCTCATTGTCTTCAGTTCAACTATGGAAATCAGACATGCACTTTCTATGATTTTTCTCCTAGTCTGCACTCTAGCATTTTTGTCACCTATTATCTAGTCTTTATAATGATTTAACCTTACATACCTAGGTATAACCTATTTCGGTGCAATAACCTCTTTGTGTTCTTCATCTTCTTCATCTTCTACCAGCTGAGCATCTTCATCTGCACTGTTATGCTCAACATCTTTCTTCACTTCCAGTTCAATAATCACAAGTTTTTGTTCATCATCTACTAGGTCAGATTTGCTGGTATCATCAGGTTCATCAGAGTATTCATCAACTTTTACATTCACACTCTCCACAATCTTCTTTGTCCTTTTGTTAAAACACTTGAAAGCTTTACTCTTAGTAGAGTAGCCAAGGAATGTTCTTTCATCACTTTTAGGGTCAAATTTACAAGTACAATCATCTATTTTTATAAAACATATGTTGCCAAAAACTTTGAAATAACTAACACTAGGAGTTCTACCATACCATAACTCATAGGGTGTCTTTTCATTACCTTTCTTCACTAGAACCTGGTTCAATGTGTATACTATAGTGATAAGTGCTTCTCTCCAAAAGATCTTAGGTACATCTCCCTGTATCAAGATAGTCCTTGCTACTTCAACAATGGTCCGGTTTCTCCTTTCTGCAATTCCATTCTATTGTGGTGTCCTTGGAATTGATAACTGCCTCTTTATTCCATTTTCATCACAATCTCATAAAATCATATGATGTAAACTGTCCACCCTAGTCAGATCTCAAGCACTTAATATTCTTACCAGTTTCCTTTTTTACTAAGGCCTTGAATGCCTTGAACTTCCAGAAAGCTTCTGACTTTTTCTTCAGAAAAGTAACCCACATCGTTCTTGAAAAATCATCAATAAATAACATGAAATACTTGTCATCATAGGACCACATAAGTTAGTGTGCACCAAATCTAGAATATGCTCAGAAGAAAATGATTTACTCTTAAAAGAAAATGTAGTCATCTTACCCAACTGACACTTTACACATCACATTGTCTAGTTTAACAAGTTGTGGCATACCTCTAGCCAAATTTGACTTTCTGACCTTAACCACATTATCAAAGTTCACATTACAAAACCTTATATGCCATAACCAACTATCTTCAACCTTAGCAACCAAACAAGGGTTTACACTAGCATTCAGATGGAATAAGTTACCATTAGTTTGTTTACCAGTAGTAATCAGTTCTCCTCTACATCTTAAGATCCTGCACACTCCATTCTTAAACTCAAGATGATAACCTTTGTCATTCAACTGACCAACACTCAACAAGTTATGTTTCAAACCTTCAACCCAATATATATCTGTATACACTTAAAAATGGTCTAAAGATAGTTAATTAAATACGTAGTTATTTGATTAATTCCCCTTCCCAATTAATTGAATTCACAAGCAATTTAAATAATTTATTTATTCATCTACTAGTAAATAAATCTAAATGATTTATTTATATAGTTCATTTCATATCCTCCTTTGATTAATTAATTCTAAATTAATTAATGTCTCCCCATATTAATCAGTTCTTCTAATCCTTAATTAAGATTAACAAACTCAAGTTTGTTGAGATTAATTACCATTTTTTCAATTATTTGAATTTCTAAATTCAAATGAGCACATGGCTCCTAACTTTTAACCACCTAATCTAACCATCCCCTAAATTAACCAATTCAATCTAATCTTGGGTCTAACCAACCCTATCCTATCTTGCACATTCTAACCTCCTTATCTTAACCTCCCATGGTGTGGATATTCTCTCCTTGAGACACATGGCACGTTTGCCACATGTCTCCTCCATTGGACACTTGCCCTCTCATGATAAAGTCTCCTTGACACTTGTCACCACAAAGATTACAAGTGTCCCTTCCTCCAACCTCTTCTTCAACTTCCTCAATCTTGGCCCTTGATATCTTCAAATCAGATCTAGACAGCCGATTCCTGCCACCTCAACTTTGGCCTTGGAATTCCTATAAATGTCCCCCATTTTGGAGAAATAAGGATCCCATCTCATATTAATTTAGGCATTGTTACTATAGGCATTTTGCATTTGAATTATCTAGTAATTAGCTTTTGGATTAATCATAGCATGTTAATCTAGTTTCTTAAATCATGCATTTCATATCATCTCCATAGTCAAACATGATCAAATAGCTACTCAACTCTTTAGTTGTCACTTTGGAGGTCATTGCTTCGCTAAGAGCCCATCAATTCAACACCTTCAAAGTCCTCAAGAATAGAGGAAAATGGGACATTTCAAGGAAGGCTTATGGTTTGCATTTCTAAACTAGTTTTTAATTAAGCTTTTCAATTGCATTTTATTGTCTCATTATATGTGTATGCCTCCTATATACCACATTTTTAGCATCACATTAATTGGCACCCCATGGTGGGGCGCCAATTAATGTGATGCTAAAAATGTGGTATATAGGAGGCATACACATATAATGAGACAATAAAATGTAATTGAAAAGCTTAATTAAAAACTAGATTACAAATGCAAACCATAAGCCTTCCTTGAAATGTCCCATTTTCCTCTATTCTTGAGGACCTTGAAGGTGTTGGATTGATGGGCTCTCAGTGGAGAAATGACCTCCAATTTGACAACTCAAGAGTTGAGTAGCTATTTCATCATGATTGACTATGGAGATGATATGAAATGCATGATTTAAGAAACTAGATTAACATGCTATGATTAATCCAAAAGCTAATTACTAGATAATTCAAATAAAAAATGCCTATAGTAACAATGCCTAAATTAATATGAGATGGGATCCTTATTGCTCCAAAATGGGGGATATTTATAGGAATTCCAAGGCCAAAGTTGAGGTGGCAAGAATTGACGGTTTAGATTTGATCTAAAGATATCAAGGGTCAAGATTAAGGAAGTTGGAGAAGAGCTTGGAGGAAGGGACACTTTTCATCTCTGTGGTGACAAGTGTCCAAGAGCCTTGCTCATGAGAGGGCAAGTGTCCAAGGGAGGAGACATGTGGCAAAAGTGCCATGTGTCTCAAGGAGAGAATATCCACACCATGGGAGGTTAGGATAAGGAGGTTAGAATGTGCAAGATAAGATAGGGTTAGTTAGACCTAGGATTAGATGAAATGGGTTAAGTTAGGGGATGGTTAGGTTAGGTGGTTAAAAGTTAGGAGCCATGTGCCCAATTGAATTTAGAAATTCAAATAATTGGAAAAAGGGTAATTAATCTGAACAAACTTGAGTTGTTAATCTTAATTAGGGATTAGAAGAATTAATTAATATGGGGAGACATTAATTAATTTAGAATTAATTAATCAAAGGGGGATATGAAATGAACTATATAAATAAATCATTTAGATTTATTTACTACTAGATGAATAGAGAAATTAAATAAATTGCTTGTGAATTCAATTAATTGGGAAGGGGAATTAATCAAATAACTATGTATTTAATTAATTATTTTCAGAACATTTTTAGGTGCATACAATATCATCAACATTACTTTTACCATTCAAAGAGATAGAATATTTAACTTTTACCATACAAGGTGAATTGTTTCCAAATATTACTACACCACCATCAAATTCTTTAAGAGAAATAAACTTGTTCTTATCACCGTCATGTGGTGTGAGCAACCACTGTCAATAATCCATTTATCACTATTGTCAATTTTAGATACAAAAGCCTTTTTATTAGACAAATCTTCTTTAACAACAACAAAACCAATCTCCTCATTGTCTTCATCCTCAGATTCCTCATTAGTAGCACCTTCATCCACTACAACATAACATTGTTTCTTTCCTTTTCCCTTATATTTTCTAAACTTTTCCTCTTGATCACTATTAGGACAGTTTGCAGCTATATGTCCTATCTTGTTACAAGAGAAACACTTAAGATGAAGATTGCCTTTGTACTTACTAGTGCCTCTAGGAATTCTTTTTGCTAATAGAGCTTCAAACTCCATCATATTATCTTCATCCTCCACATCAGCTTTTCCACCGCCAAGATGACCAAGACCTACATTCATTACTATGACAAACATCTTTCTGTTTTCTCACCAATACACTAGATATAGATGCTTTGAAAGTAGATTTTGTCTTAGGTATGATGGTATGATGAAAGAATAAGTATCCGGTAGAATACTGAGAGGGGGGGGTGGTGAATCAGTATATTGAAAAACTGATACAAAGTTCCCAAACTCAAATTCAATCAGACAATGTAAACATATCTCAGTCAAGATCAATATGCATAAGAATACTTGACATCAACTGGTTTGACTGTTATGACAACTTAATAGTAAATAACTTCAATCTTGTAAATATAAACAATGCTTAATCATAACTCAACATATTCATCTCTCAATGCTTCTAGTTATTGTGCTTTATTAGAAGTCAATCAAATAAACAAATAAGATCATAACCACAAAAGCATTCACCACTTGACACAAATGTTTATACGTGGAAAACCCAAATAGGTAAAAACCACGATGAGATGAGACTCACAAGGATAGCTATCTAAACTCTTCTGAAGTTTGGCCTATTAGGAGCCAAGTCGATTAAAGCTTTACAATAAGTCATGTTAAGAACTAATTCCGGTTAGGAATCACCCAGTTAAGGGATTTACAAATATGCCTTGATGAAAAGCACAATACCCTATTAGGAGTAACCTCATTGGAGGATTTAAGAATCCAAGCTAATGGACCACCTTGTTAGAGGATTTAATGAGTAACCAAGCTTGTTAGAGATTACCCAGTTAAGGGATTTCACTTCTATTGTAATTGTTAGAAAATAACATGTTTTCTTGATGTGTCTGAATAGCAATGTATTTGTTTGATTATATCCTTCTTAACCTTCAATCTGCCTTCACTCAAAGTGGAGATCCATTTTCTAGTTAGGCAACTAGACACTCAATAGGTTTATGCTAATCTTGCCAACAACCTTTACAAACAACTTCATCGATCTTAAATACAAATCAATTAGGTCGATAACACAACAAAAACCTAATTCTCATCATCAAGATTACAAACAAGTTGGTATAATCTTAAACGTTAGAAATCATGACAATCTCTTCACATTCTTCAAGAAAATTTCAACCACTCCATGATCGCCGCCTCATCGGACTTTGTAACTCATCACATGTGCATTAGATGCAATCCACTTTTCTCCTTCTCTAGACAATAACCAAATGCGCCAAAACAATTTGTACTTATCCTCATACAATGATCACACGTGTCTCCATCATTATCGCTCATCAGATAATAAACCAACAAATTTGATCGGTTAGGGTTTAACAACTAATAGGGTTTATTGATTACATTGCATAGAAAGGTCTAACCCTTTACATAGGTTCATCAGTTCAACTCACAAACTCTACATACTGGTTAACAACATCTTCCACAAATCTCTTCTTACAGATTACTAGCCAATATAAAAAAAAACAATATCAACAATAACATGAATACCATTACTGGTTCAATTGACATCAATGACAACATATAATTAATGCAACCTATATACAAAATGCCAACAATGTACACTGTTACCAAAAGTATTTAACTCAAAAGCAGTGAGCTTACTAATCAAAGAATCAACAAGAACCTTATCATTACTAACTGACCTCAACTCTTGAATAGAAGGCACTCTAATGGCATAGGCAGGCAATAGGTTTCTAAGAATTTTAGTCACAACAATGTCTTCTTCTATAGTACCACCAACACTTGATTCCACCAACAACTTATTTTATCCTATGTCCATACTGAGTAATATTTTCACCTTCCATCATTCTCTTATCATCAAACTTTTCACTAAGACTCTCTTCTTTAGCCTTTTGAACATGCTTATCACCACCATAGATTAATGCTTGGCTGCTTTCCTACTGCTCCTTAAGTTGATCTGCTGTCAGAGGACTGGTAGGAGGTACATACTTAGTAATAAAATTCTACTAGAACTGAGCACCCATACCTTTGATGTAAATCTTCATTCTATCACTCCATATTTTGTAGTTGTCCTTAGTGAATTTGAGACCCTCCTTCTTCATCATTTTTGGATCTTTACCTCAAGCGGTTAAACTTCTACACAAAGAGCACCTAATGCTCTGATAGTGATTGTTATTGTGAGGATCAGGTTTTTACTGAGAGGGGGGATGAATTAGTAATAATAATAGGTTCCAATCTTTCACCATTCAGAACACACTTCACCAAAAATAGTTCATAACTAGTATCGGTAGCTGATCAAATAGTCTCCAAAACAGATTTACCAAACTCATACTGGTAGCTACTTAAGTGTTCATCATTAAGAAAAAATAGTAAGGACATCAAATCAATAACTCAACAATCCATCCACAACATGAACACAGATATTTTTCACGTGGAAACCCAAATGGGAAAAACCATGGTGAGAATTGGTACCCACAAAATATTTGCACTCTTTTGGAATGTGCCTTGTTAAAGGCCTAGCCTGGTTAGGAGCTTTACAATAATTCCTGGTTAAGAGAAGCCCCTGTTAGGAGTCACCCGATGAAGGGATTTTAACCTCAGCTCTATTATGAGCTCTACCTTGTTAGGAGTAACCTTACTAAAGGATTTAAACCAAAATTAATGAGCCACCTGGTTAAGGGATTTACAACATTAGGCCTATTAGGACCTACCCGGTTAAGGGATTTTAATATTGTTGCAACTGTTAGGAAACAATAATAAAATGATCTGATCAATGCACTCTCTGCTTGCTAGTACAGATCCATTTCAACTCCAATCTACTTCACTCATGCAGACACCTCAATCTCATTCGACACACTCACACTTTTCTGATCACTAGCATAATAAACCTTCTAAACCTTGACCTAAATAGACTTTATAATTAGGTCAGTTACAAAACCCTTACTTACAATGAATTTACACCATAGATCATACCAGATCATTACAAATCATTACAATTCATTATATAGATCATTACAACAAATTTCAATAAATTTGCTCCTTGTATGCACCAAAACAACATCTTATCCCTTCACATGGATTTTGACACATCATCATCAACTTATGAACATGAAAATAATCACCGCCAAATAATAAAACATCATCGGTCAAAGATCTTGTTAGTGGTTCTCAAACCCTGCACTGAATATACAACAATCAATTACAAGTATGACTTCTGGTTCTCCAAACATGATGCGCTTGCAGTCATAGACTCATTATAGTTTCATAAGCATACATTCCAAACCACAACACCTAACTCAACACGGATCTCTACCACAATCATCTCCTTCACTGTTCTTGCTTACTGGTTTACTGTCACTTGGCAGTTTTGCTTTCCACCTCAATCCATTCCAATCTATTACTAGTTAGACTTAACCGATAGACTTAGATGACTTAGATGACATACCAAAACATAAACATGCATGGTTGCCATCAATGACAACACAAATAACTAATCATCATATCACAATTATATCATCACCAACAGTCCTTTACTGGTACATCATCATCTCCATCAGTTATGCCAATATGCCAACAATATATATGTTCAGATTTTGTCTATTTCAATCTCCATTGCAATATTTTTTTCGTAATCTCTTCAATCCACAAATAGTACAAGGATGAATAACCCAACATATTTTTTTATGTCATTATTTATTTCAATGAGAACACTAAAAAATTTACACTAGTTGGATTGACTTGTTTATAATTATATTACTTGAAACATTATTTGTCTTTTCTATACACCTAACATATCAAAATCCTTTATTCTTTGGCCTCACAAATGATTCAATTGGCTCTTTAATTCTTTGTCCATAATTTCTTAAATGATTTCGACCATAACCCATTTCTTTTGTGATTTTAAATCAACATTCTCCTCAAACCATCCTTTGTTAATAACATCACACCTTTCAACGTTTGTAGATTTCAAAACCCTCTTTATCTTCAAGCTTACACTCTTTATCTAAATTAGATTTTAGCTATATCACTTGTATTAAAAAACTTGCCGAATGAAGAACACAAACCATTTTTATCAAATGAGGCATCACATAGTGAAGTATTAGAGCATCAATACTCATTTTCTTTTGCAAAAAGGTTCATGTTTTTTTTTCAATTATCCATTTGTCTTTTTAATTTTCAATAATTCTTCTTTCAAATTATCTTTCTCACATGTTAAGTTTTTATTTTCCCTTTTCATTGTTTTAGAAATATTTCTCATTAGGAAAAATAATTTAAATTTACCTATGTTGTTTCTTGTGCACTCAATTTTGTTTTCTTTTAATCACTACAATTGTTTGATGGCTTAAAAATTCCTTTTAATATAATCTATTCACACTAAATGACTTCACAAATGCATGCAAACTACCTTATTTTCGATTCACTAGATATTGCTCAAAAGATTGTCCCTTCTAAAAGACTAAAAAAATAATTTTTACTAACCTTAATAGCTTCAATGTTGCAATCCATGACTTTATAATTTCATATAGATGATTGGAATAAACATTGAACCTTAACTCTAGAATCCATTTTTTTCAATAGTGACAAATTTAGTTGGCTATGTTGCAGCACTCAATATATTTTTATCCCTTTAAGAATTGTGATGAACCTTAGTCGTGACCACCTCAAATCAAAAAGTTAAGCCTATAATGCATCTCCTTTTATTGATAACTTTTTAACTAGGTGATTCCCTCTAAATTATCCACTTTATTTTTAATGGAGTGTGCCTTATTTTTATATTGGTGAGTTCTTTCTTTCTTTGACTTATTTTACAAATATAAAATATAGAACAAATGAGTGAGGAAAAGATTAAAAATAGAGTAACACTGATGAAATTTGAGCACTCGTGAATACACAACCATGCATTATATTTATTGGAAAAATAGATAATAAATTATACATCCACTATAACATAGAGAGCTAAAACATTAATATTAAATAGGTGAGATAAGCTTGGCATGAATGTCATGGACGATAAGAATTGACACTTGGTTAGCTAGAGTCAGTATAATGAGTATTCCATAGTTTATGCCAATAGACTTGGTACAAATAATTAATTTGAATTTTCTAACATCTCCCATTAATTAATTATGATAATAGTTTCTAGAGGTCCTCCCATAATCAAGAAAATATGGGCCTCAACCTAAAGGCTTGTACGATACCCATTTACTACCATTATTAGTCTCTGAAATAAACATCTTTTGTTAAGTTGCTTTCCAACTAATCTTCCAATTTTTAAACCTCCAATATAGAAGTACTCTTCCAATAAACTCACCATCTATAGTTTTCAATTCTACATAATGTCTTACAAGACAATGCCATCTATCACCCTTCTTCAACTTTTAAATTTTTCAAATATACTTTCCAAATTCAATCCATAAGCCCATCCGCAATCTATTTGCATACATATCATTATTAAATAATTCTTCCACTCTATTTGAGTACATCTTTTCAAAATAATTACTTAATCCAATATAACACAACGATGTAGATTCCAACACGTATTTTTCATGTCCTTCTCTATTACAATAAGAACATTATATATACTACATGATTTTAAATGATTTCTTTGAACATGTATCATTTGTGTCATCACTTAAATTTCCCTTACTTTTGACATATACAAGTTCTTCATAGTTTAGACTCACTATTGGCTGAATGGGCTCTCTGATTCCTTGTTCATATAAACTATTTTTTTTATGATATTCCAACCAACATTTTGAATACAAACTTTTTAGTCTCATCACATCTAACAAGATTTGTAGATTTAAATTAATTGTTAATATTATCCCTGCATTATTTATCACAAACAACTTTAGCCAAATCACACATACAAAATAATTGATTTGTGAGGAATAATATATATATCCAATGCCACATGAGACAACACAAATTGATGGATTTGATTTTAAATAGTAATATTTTTATCTCAACAAATTTATCTTTTCTTCCAAACCTTTTTTTTTATTCTTAATTTCATCAAATAACTTCACTCATTTTTCTAACTCTTCATTTTTTTGTCTAAATTTCTCTAATTCTTTTTCAACATTATATAGGCAAACTCCTTTAAGTTTTATATCAATTTTGAATAGAATTACTTAACATTCACTCTTATATGAATTCCTTTGTCACTATTTTAACTAATCCTCCATCAATTGGTGTTGCGTTGTGGCCAATGCAAGCATACAAAATCTAAAAACCATTTTATAACAAAAGGTGGATTGGTAGTTTCTAATCTTCTTGATCTCTTTCTCTTATATGCGGCCTCCTTCAATCCAAATTTCTCTCTAGATATCATTTGGTGGATTTCTTTGGGAATCTTCTTCTAGCTTTCCTCTAGCCATCACAATTGGTCTTTGATTTTTTTCACGATCTCCTTTTCCAACTTCTTTCTAACTAATATAAACCTAGGATACCACTTCAAAAAATTATATTTTATTGCCTTCATTGATAATGAATATATTGACAAAAAGCTAAAAGATTTTTAACCATTGCCATCAATAAAATGTTATGAACTGCTTCACAAAAGGTAGTGGCCACTGTGTAATTCTTTATTTTAAAAACTCCACACATACAACTATGGATTTATCGTTTAGAAATGGGCGGCTTAGACTATGGTGGGCTATTAAAAAAATACATTTTCTATGTTGAAGACTCTGATATTGTACAGCTTTGCTTCATTTTCTCAAATTTTTAGGGCACCAATATTTTGACTCAGAGAATAATTATGACCATTTCTAAGAATTCATAATTCTTCTAGTGTATTGGCTTCCTTCCTTAATGGAAGATTTAAAACTACTATAGATTAGAGCTATTAGAATTAATGGAATTTCCATTATCTAGGGGTTGTCTATTAATGTTGTTAATGTATATTATGTTAATCATATTTTGTGATAGTTATTTTCATCCTTCTGTTGTCAAGCTAGCTTCAGAGAACTATTTGTCTTGGAAACAAGAGATAAAGAATCACTACCTTGACCAAGATTTATTGCTATATCTCCTTGAAATTGTTCTTGGTCCAAGTGATTATGAATAAAATAATGCATGGTTTAACAATAATGACATGGTCTATGGACTAATACATATCACTATTTCTGAGGATACTCTACATCAAATAGAAAATATTGAGTTTCATTTCATTTCTTAGACCAACATCTAAAATTTGTATTGAGACATTGGATCTTCATCTAAAAGTGATGTCTTTTTGGATCACCAGGCTCCTGTGAATGAGACTTTTATTGCCCCATATTGTGTGGAAATGTCCTTTTCAAATGATCAAACAATTAATAACCCATATACACCTATTGTTTCTATAGAGTTCAAAGTTTCTTCATTGAAAGCTTCCAATGATTATTTTGAGTAGGATCATTTGTCTTCTAGATTCAGTTTATTGGGATGAACTCCTACTAGACGTCTCTTGTCTCTTTGTAGATTCGCACACTTCTAACTTGGAGGACACCATTAATGACCTTCATATCCTATTTTTGGATAGCTCCTATGGAGTTAACTCATCTTTTTCTTCTATAACGGGTGCATCTTCAAACACTCTTGTTTTATCTTTTCCTATATTTCCCTCTATCATGGCAATACTAGATTCTCATTGGTCCAGCTATCACTATGCCTCCATCGTCACTATACCTATTGTTGGAATCAAGGTACGCTAAGAAGGGGGGGTGAATCATTGTTCTACTAGTTATTAAATTTTTTGACTTAACATGAAACCACCAGAAGCATAAGCATGAAACTGAAATGCAGAAACATAAAACAATCAACCACAAAATCATAACACTAGAATTTTTACATGGAAATCCAAATGGGAAAAACCATGGAGAGATTTGAACCCATAATATTATTCTACTATGGCTAGTAGCAAAATAATATTACATGAAGGGGTATGCACAAGCATTTAGGAAAACTGATTAGAGCATACAACTCAATTACAATAAGGGCTACAACCTCAGAAGGCTCATCGCCTTGCAAATCAATTACAGTGATGAATTACAATAAAATAAATCAAAAATAGCATCTAACAATGCCTGGATGAGTTCCAGTTAAGTACAAAACTCTGACTATAACACCTTTGCTACTTTGCTCTATTTACTATCTCAATTAGCTACCGGATCAAGAATGTGCATGTGAAACTGCGCCAACAGAGATTCTCAATCACTACTCTCTCATAATATTGTTGGTATTATGGATGTGTTGCATTGGTTTTGTCATTGATGTCAACACTTGTCAACACTTATCCTTGTGAAGATCTTTGGTTATGTTCACCGACATGTTCAGTGACTTATGCACAGTCACTGGTATCTGGTTCACCGACAGATTATATTATTCACCGACACTAAGGATGACCTATTATCACCTCAAGATTACTTGGTTATGTCGAAGACATTGTTTGGACACTTGGTTTTGGTGATTTGGTTATTGGTCTAATCGAGTTTGCATATTTGTTGTTACTGACAAATAGGTCTAGGTTATGGACCGGCAAGCATTATCTATTCTAGATCAGCACGACACATTACAGAGATGTTTTATTGATTTGTTATTATTGTAAATTGATTGAGCCGACATCATGCATCACATATTAATTCATTTGTAATTGATTTAATTGTAATATTATTAGTGACTCGACCTACACATTTGGTCTTAGGTTTTGGTATATATGTAAGATCTCATTTGTGAGATTAGGTAAGTAAGAAGGTGTGGTAAAGGATTGTAATAAGGTATATGTGAATACAAGAAGAGATATACACACAAACATCATTTGAAGATTCAAGGAAGGTATGAGGAAGACAATCAGAACTTAACCGGTACTGAATCTAGCATATGAAGATGCTATTTTGAGCAGTACATTATCATTGGATTTAACCATCCAATTGTAGTCAGTGTGACTCTCATTTTGTGATTGAGTAGTGAGCTCTAAGTAGTTGGCCTTTCTACAAGTGTAGACCCCATTTGTACTATTATTTGTCTTTATGTTTCATGCATTAAGCTTTACTAGTACTATTATTAACTGTTAAACTGTCTACCGCCATTAAGTTTGGTTTACCAGTATTATGCATGAAGTTTGGTTAAGTTATATTTGGGTTGAAATTAATAGACAACTAATTCACCCCCCCTTTGAGTTGCCTCTGGGTCCTAACAATTTGTATCAGAGCTAAGTCCTCTTTTTGCGGAAGGTTGATAGCTTGAGGAGATTCTATGGCAACTAACTATTTCAGGAAGGACAGTCTGAAGCTTGATGGAACTAACTATGGTATATGGAAGATCAAAATGGAGACACATCTGGATTGCATTGGAAAAGACATATGGGTTGTTACAAAGAATGGCTATGTTGGTCCTACACAAAGTCAACCTAATCCACCAACCTTGGCTAAAGATCAGGAGAATGATTGCAAAGCAAGGGAAGCACTTTTGAGCGCATTGTCAGATCAGCAAATCATGAGATTATCAGACCGATCTGCTACTAAATTTATTTGGGACAAATTGGAGACATTGAATGAAGGTGATACCATTGTCAAAATTGCAAAACTGGAAGGTTAGGTATGAAAATCTGAAAAAATGGAAGAAGATGAAAGGATTTCTACTTTTATGGAAAGAGTTAATGAAATTGTTTTGGGTATACAATGTTGTGGAGGATCCTTAAGTGAAGATGAAATTGTTTCTAATGTTTGAAGAGCATTGCCACCGATATACAAAATGAAAGTAATTGCTATTAATGATTTGCGAACAATGCCTAATGCATCAGTATCTAGAGATACTTTGGTCGGAAAACTTTCAGCTTTTGAATTTGAGGAATTTGGTCCTATTGCTACAATTAAGACAGATTTGGCTTTCAAAGCTTCATCATCTATAGCATCATCATCATCATCTGAAAAATTTGATTGTAAAGCACTCTATGCTAGAGAACTTGAAGAAATTAGAAGAGAGAATGAAGAACTTGAAGAGCTTGAAGCACTATTTGCAAGGAAAATGCCTAAATGTCTAGTTGGAAGTAAGTATGAAGGTAAAACACCATTTAAATGTTTTAACTGCAATAAAATTGGTCATATGGCATCTAGGTGTCTTGATAGACATGCAAGATTGAAAGAAGAAGCTAAAAGAACATATAAGCCTAACCTTGAATATCAAAGATATAGATTTAAGAAGAATAGAGACAAATCATGTTACTATGCTGATGAAGGAGTTACTGATGATTCTGATGAGGAATTGGTAGACAATGGATGGACTTTTGTTGCAATAACAAAAGATTAACCGGCACGTACTATTCAACAGATAGAGCAGGCCCTGGCAGCTAAAATTAAAGAAAAGGCTGAATGGATCATTGATTCCAGATGTTCACATCATATGACTGGTGATAAGAGTATTTTGTTAGCCTTTTAGGAATACAATGGAGGTCTAGTAAGATTTGGGGATGACAAAGCTTGTTTGATCAGAGGAAAAGACACTATATCTTTTGATGGTAAGCACAATACTGATAATGTTTATTATGTTGAAACTTTGAAGCATAATATTTTGAGTGTTGGTCAATTAGTTGAAAAAGGATTTCAGTTACAATTCAAGAATGGTAAATGCAAAATCATGAATAGAAGTGGTTTGGAAATTGCAACCAGTAATCAGACTATAGGTAATATCTTTCATTTGAATAACAATGAGAAGACATGCTTGATTGCACATATTGATGAAAGTTGGTTATGGCATAAGAGACTTTGTCATGTAAATTTTGATTGCATTGTGAAAATCAGTACAACTAAAGTAGTAAGGGATTTACCTAAGATTTTTAAACCTTACAATCCGGTATGTAAGGAATGTCAATTTGGAAAGAAAGTTAGAGAAACTTTTAAGAGTATTCTAGAAAAATCCAATAATGGTTTTGACTTAATTCATACTGATTTATGTGGTCCAGCAAGAACTAGAACTTTACAAGGAGATAGATATTTTATTTTAATCATTGATGATTATTCTAGAATGTGTTTGGTTACTTTTCTTAGGGAGAAATCAAAAGTTTTTGGGAAATTCAAACTTTTGAAGGTCATGGTAGCAAATGAAACCGGTAAGAAAATCAAATGTTTGAGATTAGATCAAGGAGGTGAATTCACATCTAAGGAATTCAATACATTTTGTGAAGTGAATGGAATTAGAAGACAATTATCAACACCTTGGACACCCCAGCAAAATGGAGATGTGGAAAGGAAGAACAAAACTATTTTGGATGCAACTAGAAGCATGATATCAGAAGAAAACCTACCTCATGTGTATTGGAGAGAAGCAGTCAATATAGTAGTTTATACATTCAACAGAGTTCACATCAAAGGTGAAACCGGTAAGACCCCTCATGAACTATGGTTTGGTAATAATCCTACTCTTAAATATTTCAGAATATTTGGAAGCAAATGTTATATTAGGGGAGATTATTATATTGGCAAATTTGATCCTAGAAGTGATGAAGAAATATTTCTTGGTTACTCATCTAAGAGCAAGGCATATAGATGTTTTAACAAGAGATTGCAGAAAATCATTGAGAGTGCAAATTTGAAGATTGATGAACAATTTAAAGGCAATTCAAGGTCTATGGACTCCAAACCGGCAGCTGAGATAATCACAAATGAACCTACACCTAATACACTAGTACAGTATGTTGATCCAGTCACACCGGCATCATTTGAGAATTCCACAGTGACTGAAGAACATCAGCAAGTGAATACACCCAGGTATGTAAGATTGAATCACTTTGAAAGTCAGATAATTTGAAATAAGTATCAAGGAGTCATGACCAGAGGAAGATTGGTAAATGAAGAGGTATGTCTAATTTCACAAATTGAACTAGCAACTATTAATGAGGCATGTGAAGATAAACATTGGATTAAGGCTATGGAAGATGAATTAGAACAAATTGAAAAGAATAACACATGGACATTGGTTCCCCAACCTAAAAACAAAAATGTAACTGGAACTAAATGGGTATTTAGAAATAAACTTAATGAAGATGGAAAGGTAATCAGAAACAAAGCAAGATTAGTGTGTAAGGGATATTCACAGAAAGAAGGAATTGATTACAATGAAACCTTTGCACTGGTAGCTAGAATTGAGGTAGTCAGACTATTCTTAGCTTTTGCAGCACACAAGAACTATAAAGTATATTAAATGGATGTTAAATGTGCATTTTTGGATGGTGATCTTGAAGAGGAATCTTACATTGAACAACCTGATGGATTTTCTTTGACAGATGATAAAGATATGGTTTGCAAGTTAAGGAAAGCTTTATATGGATTGAAGCAAGCTCCTAGAGCTTGGTATGCTAGATTGGACAAATATCTTTTGAAGCTTGGTTACACTAAAGGTAATCCTGATAACAACTTATATTAAAAAGTGACTAATGATGACATCATGGTTATTGAATTTTTTGTTGATGATATCATTTTTGGAGGAGAAGTGTGTAAAGACTTTTCTAATAAGATGCAGGAAGAATTAGAAATGTCTATGATTGGAGAGATAAAATTATTTTTAGGATTGTAGATTTCATAGACTGATAAAGGTATATTCATAAATCAATCAAAGTACTTGAAGGAATTACTTAAGAAATTCGACATGGAAAACTCTAAACCAATAAGTACACATAGGACTACAACTGATAAACTATCATTGAAGGATGAATCAGCACTTGTTAATCCAACAAGATATAAATCTATGATTGGAGGTTTATTGCATTTGACA
The DNA here is from genome assembly GCF_030272615.1 of Cryptomeria japonica. Lineage (NCBI taxonomy): Eukaryota > Viridiplantae > Streptophyta > Pinopsida > Cupressales > Cupressaceae > Cryptomeria > Cryptomeria japonica. The sequence goes on along the minus strand of NC_081405.1, from coordinate 616,107,249 downwards.
CAAACAAGACTTGATATTATGAATGCAATATGTATTGTTTCAAGATTTCAAAGTAATCCTAAGGAAAATCATGAATCAGTAGTAAAAAGGATTTTTCGGTACCTACAAGGCACAACAAATCTTGGTTTATGGTATCCTAAAGATGAAAATTTTGATTTATGTGCATACACAGATGCAAATTGGGTAGGAGATGTAGATGACAGAAAAAGAACCATCGACGGAGCATTTTTTCTTGGCAGTAGACTAATTTCATGGTTGAGCCAAAAACAAAGTTGTACGTAACTATCAACAGCAGAATCAGAATATGTTGCAGCAGCAACTAATTATACACAAGTATTATAGATTAAGCAAATGTTGAAGGACATAAAGGTAAAATGTAAAGAACCTATAATCATTTACTGTGATAATATGGCAACAATTGATATATCTAAGAATCTGCTATTTCACTCTAAAGCTAAACATGTTTCTATCAAATTCAATTTTCTAATAGAGAATGTTGAAGCAAAAGAAGTGAAATTGGTTTATGTGAATACTAAAGAGTAGATTACAGATATCTTTACTAAACCTTTGCTTAAGGAAAATTTTGAATATCTAAGGGAGCCGCTTGGAGTTATACCCTCACCGGTAGAAACTTAAATATTTGGAGCATGGCATCAGACTGACAAAATTAACCGAGAAATATTTTTCCAGCTTTGATGAAGGAGAACTACTTCTTAGGGGGAGTAGATTGAATAAATTTGGTTATAACAATTGGTATTTGTAATAAGTTCTATGAACTGATTATATTTGGTTTTGTATTGCTTTGGCATTTGATGTCATAGTGGGAGAGATATCTATGGAAAAACACATTATATTTTGGGGAGAGATTATTCTTTGGGGGAGAGATTGTTACTCTCTGTATCTGTATTTTGATTTCTGGTTAATGATCTCTTTCGGAGATTTTTGGTTTTTGGTTTTTGGCATTTATGCTTTGGCACTTAGATGATTTTTCCATCTTGTGTTGCCATCAATACCAAAGGGGGAGATTGTTGGTATTATGGATGTGTTGCATTGGTTTTGTCATTGATGTCAACACTTATCCTTGTGGAAATCTTTGGTTATGTTCACCGGCATGTTCAGTGACTTATGCATAGTCACTAGTATCTGGTTCACCGGCAGGTTATATTATTCACCAGCACTAAGGATGATCTATTATCATCTGGAGATTACTTGATTATGTTGAAGACATTGTTTGGACACTTGGTTTTGGTGATTTGGTTATTGGTCTAATCGAGCTTGCATATTTGTTGTTATGGAAAAATAAGTCTAGGTTATGGACCGACAAGCGTTATCTAATCTAGATCAGCATGACACGTTACGGAGATGTTTAATTTATTGGTTATTATTGTAAATGCATTGAGATTACATCATGCATCACATATTGATTCATTTGTAATTGATTTAATTGTAATATTCTTAGTGAGCCGACCTACACATTTGGTCTTAGGTTCTGGTATATATGTAAGATCTCATTTGTGAGATTACTTAAGTAAGAAGGTGTGGTAAAAGATTGTAATAAGGTATATGCGAATACAAGAAGAGATATACATGTAGACATCATTTGTATATTCAAGGAAGGTATGAAGAAGACAATCAAAGCTTAACCGGTACTGAATCCAACATATGAAGATGCTATTTTGAGCAGTACATTATCATTCGATTTAACCATCCAATTGTAGTCAGTGTGACTCCCATTTTGTGATTGAGCAGTGAGCTCTAGGTAGTTGGCCTTTCTGCATGTGCAGACCCCATTTGTACACACATACTATATGCATTAGTATCATCTGATTGTGGGTAAGGTTTCCCACCATGTTTTTTCTCCTTACAAGGTCTCCACGTACAAATATATGTGTTATGTGTTGTGGATGTTATTTGTCTTTCTATTTCATGCATTAAGCTTTACCGGTACTGTTATTAACTGTTAAACTATCTACCGATATTAAGTTTGGTTTATCGGTATTATGCACTAAGTTTGGTTAAGTTATATTTAGGTTGAAATTAATAGACAACCGATTCACCCCTTCCCTCTTAGTTGCCTCCGGGTCCTAACAAATACTCCATATCAAACATCAAAAAGATCTCCTGCATCGGTCTTATATATCTACAATCACAAAATAAGCATTTGTCATGTTGGCCTATAGATGTAACATGTAGTCATGAGTTGGCTTGACCAGGTCACAAAAAACAAAAGAGGATCACCAAAAAGATGATAAAATGATGTCTCTATGTAGGCCCTATCATCCCATGAACGATTCATAACACTGCAATCATCGAAAATCTTATAGACCAAAAATAATTTGGTGAACCTGAAATATCGGTTAACGAGTTACCAGCTCACATCCACTTCCGGTTATCAAGATCCATGACTATCAGATAGGATTGTTATGAATATTTTTCATCAATGATAACCCTGAACTATTATCCATGCACCAAAATTCATGAGATGAGTGTCAATTTCCAACAATCCCCCCCTTTGGTATTGATGGAAACACTTGTGAAAAATGACTAAGTGTTGAAGCCTGTACATCAGATGAAAATTGATATCAAAATTTCTAAGGATCCCCCTTAGATCAAGAACTCAAAAACCTATAACATTCTTTGTACATTTTTCACCTTTACTCTCCCCCTTTGATAGCAATGCCAAACATGTGGTGCTATCCAACACTTATATATAGGAATATCTACCGCAGACTTTACACATACTTGAAAATATCATCAAAAATGGTCTTCAAAAATCCTAAGTGAGAGTCCCACCCACTCTTCAAGTTATCCAAAACTATGATGAATATACTAAAAACATAGGCATGAATCTCCACATCTTTCAATTCAGACAGAACAGGTTGTGCCATAGCCTTCATACAATCTACTTTATTTCTTAACATGGTGTCCATCTGGGGGGCAATCAGATTTTGGAGTTCACCAAATCTTCTCATAATTATATCTTTCTCCACATTTAAGCTCAAGTTCTAATCATTGACAGCTATTACCTACCCTTCTATATTGTTGGTTAGGGCTACATTAGAATCAAAAGATTGTGAAACACCAACTAGCTTACCCTCACAGATACCAATGTACTTGTCTATATCTACTGTAAACTTTGAAAAAATAAGACAAGACATATATTTTACTACCTTCAATTAGTGCATCAGAGATTGTCTCCAAACCTTTATTCAATCTTACTATGTCATCCTCTATCATTTTTTGGAATGTTTTCATTCTCACCTCCTTGAATCTATCTAATACCCACTTAGTGGTAGACTTCTCCGAAGAATCAAAATTCATGGTATTTACATTATTAATCAATTGCAATAATTTATCGAAGGGCATAGAATTAGGATCTAGTTGTAAACCCAGTACCATCTTCTGCAACACATCAACTAATATCAAAATAAGATGTTTATCTTTATTCTCAGACATGACCAAATCTTGACTAGCCTGAGCTTTTACTACTGCTGCAAGCATCAACTTGTCAGTTGGTGATATTTGTCCAATATCAAGAGGGCCATCAAGATTGATTCAGATTTTAGGTAGGGTCCTTGTCCCTTTGACTAGAGGAGTGTCAATTGCCGAAGCATCAACAACTTTCTTCCCATTATCTACCGCAACACCCTGCACCTCTATCTTCTCCAGTTCCTTTTCCTCAGCATCATTCCCTTTATCCTGTGCACCTATGTTACCACTTCGTGTAGTGTCATCCTTTGGATTCTCATGGACTAATTCAATATTCTCTACCACTAGAGGATTTACATTGATCTCAGCATCAAGGGTTACATGGCCTTGATCTTTTGGATGTTCCTCTATTTGAGTTTCATCTTTCTGATCACTACAAGTCCACCTTCCTTTACTTTCAGGTGAGAAGTTTGAACATCATCACTATATAACGGGTTGTTCTTTACGATCCTTCTCCATATTTATTTAGTTTTATTCCTCACATCTTCAACTCTGCCAATCATTAACCTGTTCACCCTATTCCTGCTTTTGAATTCCTTCTTATTTGCTTCCTCAATGAGCCTTTTGGCTTCATCTTGGGAGATATAGGTGCAAACGTTTATCAATTCTCTCTTTCATTTCTTTATCTACTTTACTAGTTGTCAACCTCCTTGCATCAATAATATTATATATATTCTTAGGGATACTACACTCTAGTTCAATCAAAGTTTTACTAAAAATGTGTAAGTACAAAACAACAACTTCCTCAACTTTCCTTTGATCTGACTCAACTAAATTTTCATAGTAAGCTCCAATGTTCTTCAAATTTCCATCAAAAATTATCTCCTCAATCAATTGATCTGTTGTCATTGGAAGAACAAATATATACTTACCTTGCATATTACCCATTTCATGATCATCATCAAGTTGTCTTGGAGCTTCCTTCCCCTCTTGGGTCTTCCGAAAAGGGTAGGTTCAGACTTAGCCTTCTTGCTCTGCACTGCACCACCAGATTGTGGTTTCCTCACCACCCTTAAAAATTCTCCTTTCTTCTTGGCCTTTTATGCTTCTTCATATGATTCAGTCTCAAATACCACCAGAGATACAACAACATAGGCTCACTAAGGTTTCTCCTTTTGCTTGAAAACTTCCTTTCCGGATGAGCTGTGTCCCGTTGATGGTATTATCATAGTAGGGGTAGACTTGGTCTCCTTTGGTTTTATTTTAGAGGGAACCAATTTAGCCTTAGGATTCTTGGATTCCTCCTTAGCTTCCATCTGAGCACGCTTCTCCCTTTCTTGCTTCACTTCCTCTCGAGTAAATCCCATCTGCACAACCACTTCCTCAGCCATTTTGGATACTTTTATCTTTCTTGTAGTCTATGTGAAATTCTTGTGCAACTCCATATCTTTCTCCTTGAAGATACCAAACCTGTGGTGATTTGGATCCACTGATTTGCTCAGAAGGTGTTGAACTGAAACTTCAAGGTTCTGACCATCCACCTCATAGCCCATTGGAAAATTCTAGACTATCCTGGGCTCCACAATTTCCATGTGACATTGGTCTTTGTCCACCATGAAGCATATAGTGTCTCATATTTCTCAACAATCTCTTTGGGAATCCTTTCTCTACCTTGCATCCTGCCTTGGAAAGTGTTAAAGAAACTCCACAAGGATTCTATTTGATTTTCTTTATTACCCAATCTTTGTAAACCTTGTTTTATCTGGGTGGCCATCGATAAATCAAATGCCCATTACACTTTGCCTATACCAAGAATTTGATTCATGAAGTACAGTGTCAAATAGACAACTAGAGACCAAAACTTAAATACATTCTTCTTATCAGATTTTATCTTCTTCAAATTGCTCAGGAGCTCCACAAGAAGGATTGCACAAAGATCATACTGCATGTCTTCCTTCACCATTTGGTATGCTGCATAAATTTTTGTTCTAGAGACCAAGTTTAGTCTGCTAGACTAGTAGACCTTGTAGCCAATGATCATGGATGTAAATCTCACATCATGCTCCAAAATATCATCAATTGTCATAGATCTGTTATCAAACTATGCACCGGTTACCTTTGTGATAGTTGTGTTACCTACATTCCTCAGATTTGGTTTGTCACTAGTTTTATGCAGACATGTGATTGCATGAATGGCATGCCTAGTGATTTTGTATGGCTTGTCTTACCAGATAAATTCATCATGCAACAAGCTCATAATATATCTTACCCACTCTTCATCGAACACGGGGAAATGAACAAACTGGGTGAAACCCTTCATCTGCAATTGCACATATTTCGGTTTAAGGCTTCCATCCCTATCCTGGAGATGTTTGTTGTATAGTAATACGATCGCCTCATTTCTGGTCTCCTTAATGTTGCAGTAAATATAGGCTCTTACATTGTCAACATGCAAAACACTGTAGGGAATAGATGAGAAGGCATCATTTAGATCTTCTACAGACTTAAATGGGTGCTTCTTAAATTGTGGACTTTCTCTCTCTGAAGCCTCAACTACCAAAGGCATATTAACAAAAGATAATGCCATTCTGAGAAATTTAGGGTTAAGAGTGTTCTTTTGTAGATACCTCTTTTTTCTGATGAATGTACAATAGCTTCTATCACATCACTTCAAAGCTTTTGATCTCCTTGGAAACTAGTTCTCCTAGCTCTACTACTTCAACTCTTCACTCGCAATGTGAGAAATGATTCACATTTTCCCTTTTTAACTTCACAAACCCTAATTTCAAGTTGACATAAATGCACTGATAAAGTTCAACGAGATGCCCTATCTAGCATCAATCAACTCACCAGATGATTTAGAGATCCAGACAATCATCTCCAAGCATCTATAATCTACCATGTTCGATCACAGATCTCTCTAAGGGGGTCCTGCAAGATTTGGCATGAAGATGTCACCCCCTAAGGCCAAATGCCTTAGTTACTGGATGAAGATCCTGCACCAGATTCATTAGAAAATCCATTGTCTACCTTGGATTCATCTTTTTTGACCCACATCTTCTCATGCTTGTCTCTGATCTCCTCTATTTTTGCCTTGCCTTTATCATCAGTTTTGTTCTTTTCTACCGGAGCACTCTTGTTCACATTTTTTCTTTTGTAAAATTTTCCAATATGACCAGGTTTTTTGCATGCACAACAAACAACATTCTATATAGGTATGAATTTCATCTGATTTGGTCTCATCCTGCACTGGTTAGAGATATGTCCAAACATCCCACAAGCATAGCATCTCTTGTTTTGAAAATTATTGAAGACTGCTCTGCACATGTTTGACTTTTGACCAAAATTATTGCATATAAAACACTTACCAGTAAAGGTAGGACCATTGTTCATATTATTCATTCCAATATTCATCCTAGTTCTACATTGATTCACCATATGAGCAAATTTATTGCAAGTAAAACATCTACCACTGAATTTATGAGCATTAGGTTGTCTTACCAGATGATTCTTGCTCTTCTTATGATTAGGTTTTGCATTGCCTTGTTCAGATCCAAAGGATTCACCTTTCTCAAATCCAAGTCCTTGCATGTCCTTTCCATGTCTCTGACTTTGTAGCATCTCATCAAGTCTTCTTGAGCTACCATTGAATTTTTCTTTGTATTCATTTGCAGAAGCAAGTTCATCTCTTAGGGAAACAATATGTCTCTCAAGCTCTTGACCATTATTCCTTGACTGTTTCAACTTAAGCTTCAATTGATCATTCTCATAGGTAAAACCGAAGCATTCATCTACTTTGGCCTTCAATGATTGAGTCAAATTCTCTGCATTCTATTCCAGTCTTCAATCCCCTTAGTTAGCTTCATCACAATGGATTGTATCTCATTCTTCAACACAACATTATCTCTCAAGCTTGTCAACTTTGTCCTGATTCTCCATGCATTGATCTTATTTCTCCTTCAACTTGTCCATTAGTTCTTTCCTCTTGTCTACTGAAGCATTGAATTAATCTTTCAAATCATTAATGAAGTCTTCTATTGCATTCAGTTTTCTCTTTAAGGAGCTTATCTAATTTCTTATTGTATCAAGATCTTCAAGTGCCACACTAAGCTATCTCTAAAAACCGGAATCCATTGATTCAATCTCCTAGACCTTCTTCAAGTGGCTAGGCTTCCTTAGAGGAACTAGGCTCTTATACCAATTGTTGGAATCAAGGAACACTGAGAGTGGGGGGGGGGGTGAATCAATGTTCTACTGGTTATTAAATTATCTAACTTAACCTTAAACCACCAGAAGCATAAGCATGAAATTTAAATGCAGAAATATAAAACAATCAACCACAAAATGATAACACCGGGATTTTTAGATGGAAATCCAAATTGGAAAAACCATAGTGGAATTTGAACCCACAATATTATTCTACTATGGCTAGTAGAAAAACAATATTAAATGAAGGGGAATGCACAAGCTTTCAGGCACACTACCTAGAGCTTACAAGTCAATTACAATAAGGGCTACAAACCCATAAGGCTCACTTCCTTACAGATCAATTACAGTGATGAATTACAATGAAAGAACTCCAAAATAGCATCTAATAGTGCCTGGATGAGTTCTAGTTAAGTGAAAAACTCTGACTGTACCACCTCTGCTACTCTTCTCTGTTTACTATCTCAATCAGCTATCCGATCAAGAATGCACACTTGAAACTGCACCAAAAGAGATTCACGATCACTACTCTCTCATAATACTTCATATCACACATCAAAAAGATCTTCTGCACCAGTCTTATATATCTGTAATCACAAAATAAGAATTTATCAAGTCAATCTAAAGATGTAACATGTAGTCATGAGTCGGATTGATCAGATCACCAAAAAGATGATAAAATGATGTGTCTATGTTAACCCTATCATCCCATGCACGATTCATAACATCACAATCACCAGAAAGCTTTCGAACCAAAACTGCACTCATCAACTTGAAATACTGGTTAACTAGTTATTGGTTCATATCCACTTCCAGCTATCAAGATCTGTGATTACCAGATAGGATTCTCATGAAGAGTTTCCATCAATGACAACCCTAAAGTACCATGCACCAAAATTCATCGAACAGGTATCAATTGCCAACACCTATATCTTCTATGGTACTTGATTTATCTTATCAACATTTGTCACACCTCAAAATTGGCTTAAATATATTTGAGCAACATTTGGAGGTATCATATGTTAGATAGATCTAATACCAAGAGTAAACTAAGAGGAGGGGGGTGAATCAGTTTACTATCAGAAGTCAGAACTATTGCATATCAAAACCTTTAAACCAAAGCACAAAGAAACCAACATAATGAAGGATAAAACATGAAAGAATAGTACACACAACACCAATATTTTTGCTGTGGAAACCCGGTAAAGGAAAAAATCACGATGGAAAAACCTACCCACAATCAGATAATACTTCTGTAGCAGTATGTGAAATAATTATAATGGGGATTGCACTTGCAATCAGGCCAACCGTCTAGAGCTCACTACTCATCACAAAAGAAAAATCTCACTAACTTACAAAATATTGGACTACAATTTGGAAAGAATGAATTGTGAAAGTAGAATCTCCTAATGCTTGATACAGTTCTAGTTAGGCACATGTGTTTGCCCTGCAATTCAAAAAACCTTCTACCAAATGATATATCACTTGTTTGCACATAAACCTTCCTTTGATAATGCAAACATAACCATCAATCCCACACCTCTTATCGATCTCAAAATTACATGAATAAGTCACCTATATATAGAGATCATCGACCTTATGATAAGGTCGACTAAACCCTAAACCTAAAAACCCACAATAAAAAATTTACATTACATGGTATAACCAGACCAATATTATGATTTACATTACATAACATGGACCTAATTCAAATATCCAAACAATTATATCCATTGGAAATTCCATTATGACCAAAATGCAATAGGTTTCACCAACTGGTAGAAACCCTCAGTGAAGTAACATAGAAAGTCTAACCAAATCCAAATAGGACCACCATAATAGCACGCTAGCCAATGCAAAGTCGCCAAACACCTAAAAAATGATCAACAATCACCTTCATCATGATAGAAACTGATTCCATAAGTCGGAGCAAAATTGTCTTATCAAAGTATCAAATATCACTTATCGGTAAAGGTAACCGGTACTAGGAAATACCAATTGGGAAAATAGGCGATAGTTACCAGAGAACCAAAACATGAACCAATAGAACATGGTAAGCATATAACCATCTAGAATAATCATCCAAAATCACATCCAAGGATCTTATCATACCAGATCAGAATCAAAGCCAAAACCAAGATAAACACCAACACAAATTGGGATAGGTCCAACCAGGATAGCAGAACCATATCTAACCAGGATACAGTGTTGACATCAATGACAACACTTAAACAAATCTAGCATATTGCCAATAATCTCCCCCTTTGGGATTGATGGCAACATTGAATGTGAAAAACATCCAAGTGCCAAGGAATGCCAACAATCTCCCTAAAATATATGATTAATTTTGACATGAATACCATCTCTCCCCCTTTGACATCAATGACAAAGGATGAATACCAAACCAAAAATACTTAACCAAATAACTGACTACTCCCCCAAAGTAGTAGCATCATCTCATTAACCTAGATCAAATAAAATATCTAATAAGCTTATCGGATTAATGGATTCTTGCATCTCCAAGTCTCTTCTAGAGGGTTGGTAACCCCCAACTGATCTCTGAGATATTCAGAAGTATATTTAGGCAATGGTTTTGTTAGATTATCTGCAATCTTCTCCTTAGTAGGCACATAAACCAATCTGACTTCCTTTGCTTCAACCTTTTCTTTCAATAAATTATACCTTATAGAAATGTATTGATTTGGAATGAAATACCAGATTCTTTGACATATCAATAGCAACAATATTATCACAATGAATAAAAATAGGCTCATCATAACTTATCCTTATATCTTTCAACATCTGTTTCATCCATAAAATTTGAGTACAGTTGGTTGCAACAACTACATATTCTACTTCAACAATAGATAATGTGATAATTCTGATACTTAATATAAGTATAGATCCAATAGCCAGCAAGATGAGAGGGGGGGGGTGAATCATACAAACTTAATCATCCATAAAAACATCAGATTCAACCTTGGTAACATATATATCAGTCATATAACCAAAAAATGTCAAACATGCAAACTCAAAAGCATATGAACAATATAAACCTCATAACACCAGATTTAATGTGGAAACCCAAATAGGGAAAAACCACTATGGGATTTCAGACCCACTAAGAAATATACTCTTCTAGAGTATGCTCGATTAAAAGAAAATCCTATTAAAGATTACAAACACATTGCTAGATGTGACCCAGTTAAGGGATTTCCCTCAGATCTATTAGGATCTTCACTTTGTTAGAAGTGACCTTGTCAAAGGATTTCAAACACTTAATCAGAATGTCACCTTGCTAGAGGATTTACATATAAGACTGTTAAGTCCAATCAGTTAAGAGATTTTCTGTCACTTTCACAAAATAACAGTAATAAAGATATATCTGCAACTTCACATCTACAAATGCTAAAGCAGATTCCTATTTGTTCAATACAATTTAGACATAGAACTAATCTTGTCTATCTGTTGGGCATCTACACTCTGTTATTCTAACAGCTCTTCAAGCTTCTATGCTCGGTAATCACTATGTAGCATCCCTGTGCATACACTTGCCTACATACCTTGTTTATCAACAATTTCCTATTTATAAACAATCTTCTAACTGCTTAATCTTCTTGATCACATTTCCCATGATCAATCATAGCCATCAAATCTTCAATCTTGTCCAGATTCATTATATCTTTCGATCTAAAAATGTTTTACCCCACCTTGGAACTTGCATATTCACCTTGGAATTTGTGTTAGGGTAATGTGGTTCAATCTGACCTGTAGATCTTCTTGCCGACTTTCCATTGCCTTAGATTCATTAACAAACTTCTTCCATGGCTTACCAATCATTGATCCGCTCCAGCTCATCAGCTTCTTTCATTAAAAATCGCATGTAAACATTTAATGCAATCTATTATAGCTCGTTTCTAACTCGGTGAATACTAAACTTCACTCGGTAGACATTCTGCCTTCATTAACCGATAGTGATAACCTTAGGGTTTACCGACTAGGTTCCTTAGGGTTTATCAACTAGGTTCCTTAGGGTTTATCGACTGGGTTCTTTGCTTGATAACATAGTATAGTATTAACCTTTACATTTTACAACATATGTATGATGTTAAGACAATCTAAAACATCATGATCTCATCATTGTTTGACTCGGTAGTAGTTGCCCATTGAATAACTTATCCCCTTGTTCATCATATTCTTTCCTGTGTCTTTTACCGACTTCTTTATAATCTTTATATCATACTTCTCAAGATATGGCAACATCATACTGAATTAGAAAATTAATTTCTTGACATCAATGACAAAATAATAATATCAAGATAGTAAAACATCTTTAATCAGTTATGTCCATAATCATCAACAACCTTCTCAATATCCTTATTGAAATGTCAACAATCTTTCATTGTCTGTTATAATGTAATATTGCCAACAATCTCCCCCTTTGGAATTGATGGCAAAACCAATTGATTTGACCTTTAAAAGATTTGGATTGCTGTGATTCTGAAATGCTTGAAATGCTCTCCCCCATACATTAGACTTCTCTTTTGTTTTCAGTCTTTATTTCAATTTGTAGTCTTCTTTCAGTCTTCTCCCATATATTAGTCTTTTCCCCCCTTGGTAGGTCTTCTCCCCCTTTGGTAACAATGCCAAAAAGAAAAGAACTAAAACATAATTTCTTTCTGTAAGAAGTTATTTCCTGCTATTGTGTATCAACTGAGTCTCAGTCAGAGCATTTGTCTTCAATACCTGTTTCCTGTAACATTCTCTGTATTATTAATTCCAGTATTACTTCCAGTACACTTTTAGAAAACATTCTAAAGTGTGTCACTCCAGCATTAAAGTGTGTCACTCCAGCATTAACTCCCCAAAAGATATTCAATGGAGTCATCGAATTGATGTTGTCACCGAACTCGGTCAGTGAGTAGAAGATAGGAGTAGGACCCCTAACTTACTTCTGAGATATTCAAAATTGTCCTTTGGTAGTGGCTTGGTGAAGATATCTGCTATTTGCTCCTTTGTGCTAACATATTCCAACACCACTTTCTTCTCTTGAACTTCTTCTCTAAGATAATGATATTTGATAGATATGTGTTTTGTCTTAGTGTGCATAACAAGATTTTTTGAAATATTAATGGCATTAGTATTGTCACATAATATAGTTACTAGCTCGGTAACTTTCTCATTTATACCTTCCAACAGTTATTTGATCCATGCAATGTTGGTACAATTTAGTGCTGCAGCAACATATTTAGCTTCGGTTGTTGACTGAGAAACACATCCTTGTTTCTTGCTAAGCCAACTCACTAGTCTTTCTCCTAAAAAGAAAGCTCCTCCACTTGTGCTTTTCTTGTCATCAATTTTGCCTACCCAATCAGCATCAGTATAAACTTTTAAATCAAAATCATTTCCTTTTTGATATACTAAGCCATAATCTTCAGTGCCTTTCAAGTATCTGAAAATTCTTTTGATTGCCATCATGTGTCTTTCCTTAGGATCTGCAGAGAATCTTGCAACAATACCTACTGCATGTGCTATATCTGGCCTGTTGTGAACAACATATTGCAACTTTCCAATCATAGATCGGTAAAGTGTCTCACCAATAGATGCAGATTCATCATTCTTTGATAGTTTATAGTTGGTAGTCATAGGAGTACATACTTGTTTTGAATCCTCCATTCCAAATTTCTTCAAGATTTCCTTTATGTACTTGGATTGGGTAATGAAAATCTCATTTTTCATTTGCAGTATCTATAAGCCTATAAAATACTTTATCTCGCTGATTAATGACATCTCAAATTCTTTGCTCATTTCATTTCCGAAGTTCTTGCATAAACAATCATTTCCACAAAATATAATATCATCAACAAATACGGCTGAGATCAGTATTCCATTTTCATCATTCTTCATGTACATGTTGTTCTCACTTGTCCTTATAAAACCAATCTTAATCAAATAAGAGTGGAATCTCTCATACCATTCTCTAGGTACTTGTTTCAGACCATATAAAGCTTTGCTCAATTTACATACCTGATCTTTATTATTGTCTTCAACAAATCCTTTAGGTTGTTCAATGAAAACTTCTTCTAATATTCCATTCAGAAATGCAGATTTGACATGATCCATTTGATATACCTTGAAGTTCTTGAAAGCAACATATGCCAACAATGTTCTTACTCCTTCAAGTCTAGCAATAGGTGCAAAGGTCTCACCATAATCAATTCCTTCTTCTTGGGCATAACATTTGCAAACTAGTCTTGCTTTATTCTGAATGACCTCACCTTTTTCATTTAGCTTGTTTCTAAAGATCCACTTTGTATCGATTACATTTTTGTCCTTCGGTCTTGGGACCAATGTCCATGTGTCATTCTTCTTGATTTGATAAATCTCTTCTGTCATAGCATTTATCCAATCTTCACTGTTAAATGCCTCTTTCACTATTCTTGGTTGAAAATCAAATATCAAACATGTGTTCTGTATCATTTTGTTCCTTGTCATCACTGGATCATCCTTATCTCCTATAATTTGACTTGGTGCATGATGTCTTCTGACATACTTGGCTAATACAGGCTCAGTAGGCTCTATATGATCTTCTTCATCACTCGGTAACTAGATATTTTCTTCATTTTCTTCAACAGTTATCTCGATAGGACTTCTTGGTTGCACATAGACAAATTCATCATAGTCTTCTGGTTCTTTGGAATTCCCTTCATCATTTCTTTCTGCAAATTCATCAATTTTCACCTTTGCACTTTCTACTATTTTGTTAGATGATTTGATTAGACATTTAAATGCTTTGCTTCTAGAAGAATATCCTAACAATGTTCCTTCTTCACTTTTTTGATCAAACTTGCCATTTCTATTAGCTTTATGAACATAGCATTTACTTCTAAAGATCTTAAAATAACTTACATTAGGTTTCTTGCCATACCAGATTTCATAAGGTGTCTTCAAAGTACCTTTCTTCAATTGAACTCGGTTCAAGGTGTAAACAGCTGTGCTTATTGCTTCTCTCCAAAATGTTTGTGGAACCTTCTTCTCAATCATCAGTGTTCTAGCACAATCCACAATAGATCTATTTCTTCTTTCAGCTATTCCATTCTGCTATGGAGTTCTCGGTGCAGAGACTTGTCTTTTTATACCATGATCATTGCAAAATAGGTTGAACTCATCAGATGTGAACTCTCCTCCTCTATCTGATCTAAAACATTTTAGTTGTCTTCCTGTTTCATTTTCAACTCTAGCCTTGTACCATTTAAACATTTGAAAAGCTTATGATTTTTCTTTTAAAAACATTACTGACATCATCCTTGAATGGTCATCCACAAATAATATGAAATACTTATCACCATAATAACTTTGAACTTTCATAGGACCACAAAGATCAGTGTGCACAAGATCTAAAATTCCCTTAGAAGTGTAAGACTTATGTTTAAAGCTTGATCTTGTCATCTTACCCATCAGGAAATTTTTTGTTGTCACCAATCATGTGATATGAGCATCCACTATCTATAACCCATTCATCCTTTTATTCAATTTTAGCAGCTAAATCCTTCTCCTTAGTATAAGTTTCTGGAGAATCATCCTTGATAGCAATAAGGACCCAATCTTTACCTGAGCTTCCATTGCCAATTCCACTTACAGGTTCATCATCATCATTATCAGTAATACTAAAATCATCATCACCAGCATAATAACATGATTTACCCTTTTTCATTCTAAAACTAGGTTTGTTCTGATATTCCGGATTAGGCTTTATAACTCTTCACAAATCTTTCATGATTCCTAGGAGCTCTTTCAGGGTAGCTGGAAGCAAAATGACCAATATTATTGCATGAAAAACATTTAAAAGGCACTTTTTCTTCATACTTACTTCCAGCCGATCATTTAGGAATTCTTCTAGCAATCAAGGCTTCCAGCTCTTCAAGTTTTTTGTCTTCCCTTTCAATTTCCTCCAAATATTTAACATACAATTCCTTCCAATCTATCTTTTGATTACTATTGGAAGATGATTTAAATGGAGTTTTAGTTTTAGTAGCACTGTGATCTCTAAGTTCCTCAAGTTCAAAAGAAGTCAATTTCCAAAGTAGTGTATCTCTGGTAATAGGGGTACTTGACATTGTTCGGAGTTCATTGATTGCAGTAGCCTTCATCTTATAAGCTGGAGGTGGAAGTATCAAAACCTTTGAAACAATATCATCCTCACTAACTGATCTACCACAACATTTGATTCCCATAACAATCTCATTTACTCTATCCATGAAAGAACTTATCTTCTCATCTTATTCCATCTTTAAAGTTTCATATCTTATCCAGAAACCTTCAATTTTTGCAATATTTACTGCTTGGCCACCTTCATAAAGAGTTTCAAGCTTTGTCCAGATCTTCTTTGTATTCTCCATCTCTATGACATTCAATAGCTTTTCATCAGATAGGATGCTTAACAATGTTTCTTTTTCTCTAACATCATTTTCAGCTCTCTTATGTTCATCAACAAGTGTCAATGTTCTAGAATTAGGATCATGAGGTATATACCTTTGTCCACTATCTCCCAAACTTCTTCTCCAAGAAATCTTAGATTCAAATCTTCATTCAATCCTTCCATATTTTGTAGGTTGTACCATCAAATCTAGGACTCTCCTTTTGGTAGAGGTTGAATGTAGAACTAGATGTAGTTTCCATTGGATCTCAAGTGCTTAAGCTTCTGCAAAGAGGATCAATGCTTTGATACCAATTGTTAGACAGATCTGAGAGGAGGGGGAGATTCAGTTTACTATCAGAAATCAAAACTATTGCATATCAAAACCTTTAAACTGGAGCATAAAGAAACCAACACAATTAAGGATAAAACATGAAAGCATAGTACACACAACACCAATATTTTTGATGTGGAAAACCCGGTAAAGGGAAAAACAATGGTGGGAAACCCTACCCACAATCAGATAATACTTCTGCAGCACTATGTGAAATAATTACAATGGGGATTGCACTTGCAATTAGGCCAACTTCCTAGAGATCACTGCTCATCACAAAAGAGAAGTGTCACTAACCTGCAAAACATCAGACTAGTATCTGGAAAGAATGAACTATGAAAGTAGCATCTCCTAATGCTTGATACAATTTTGGTTAAGCACAGATGTTTGCCCTGCAATACCAAAAACCTTTTGTCAAATGATATATCACTTGTTCGCACATAAACCTTCCTTTGATAATGCAGACATAACCATCAATCCCACACCTATTATCGATCTCAAAATTACATGAATAATTCACCTATAAATACAGACCATCAACCTTCTGATAAGGTCGACTAAACACTAAACCCAAAAGCCTATAATAATAAAAATTACATTACACGGTATAATCGGGCGAATATTATGATTTACATTACATAGCATGGACCTAATCCAAATATCCAAACAATTATATCTGCCAAAAAATTTGTTAAGGCCAAAATCCAGCATGGTTCACCAACTGGTAGAAACCCTTAGTGAAGTAACATAAAAATTCTAATTGGATCCAAATAGGACCACCATAACAGCATGCTAGCCAATGCAAAGTCACTAAACAATCAAAATATGATTTAGAATCACCTTGAGCATGATAGAAACTGATTCCATAAGCCAGACCAAAATTGTCTGATCAAAGCATCAAATATCACTTACTAGTAAAGTTAACTGGTACCAGGAAATATCGATCAGGAATATAAGGGATAGTTATCGGAGCACCAAAACATGAACCAATAGAATATGGAAAGCATATAACCATCCAAAATAAGAATCCAAAACTGCATCCAAGGATCTGATCATACTAGATCATAATCGAAGCTAAAACCAAGATAAACACTAAGACAAACTGAGATAGGTCCAACTAGGATAGCAAAACCATATCCAACCAGGATACAGTGTTGACATCAATGAAAACACTTAACCAAATCCAGCATATTTCTGACATCATATTTATCTTTCAACTATGATCTACATTTGTCTTAATCAAATTTTAGATTGGCATCTTTAGTGGCGTGGCTTACAACATCTAATTTGATTATGACAATTTTAGCATTGACATACAGACCATTGAGCAGTTTATAGAGGCATCATCATACATTTGGATTCTACTTCCAACAAAGTCTTACCCAAAATGGGAGACATTCCTACATTTGTATTTGGTTTTGTTTATTCGTAAGGGGAGGAATTTCGTTTGATGATTATGGATAATCTTTTACATTCAGTTTTGAGTATCTATTATTAAGTAAACATTATGGAGGGATACATCATCTTTTCATATTCACATTCTGCAAGACCTTCTTAGGGTGAATAATATTGTAACAGAGTGTTTCCATGCACAATTAGTGTGTATTTTGTGTGGGGGTTTGTTCCCACATGGGTTTCCCTCTTTCTTCTTCCCTTTGTTTAGGATATTGTCTCCTTAGTTATAGTACTAGATAAATTTTCTTCTCTAGTTTTTCTCACAAAAACTTATGTTTCTAGCCTATACTATTAAGGTGGACATGGTTCTTGAGGATTCCAATAAGCTTTCATTTTAGTGTTTTTGTATTTGTTCCTCTAGTTTAGAGTCTTTGGTGCCCAAGGGAAAGTCTTCTCTCCTATGTCTCCTCTTGAGGGGGAGACAAATCTTTTTTTAGATTTCCTTTTAGTGTCTCCTTTTGAGGTGAAGGCTAATTATTCAAATGTTGAAGGGGCCCTCTATGTTGGCATTGTGTCTTCATTGATGTCAACCAATAATTGTGTCATTGATGTCAATCGGTATAGCTTATCACTGGTAAGAAGAGGATGTCAACCGTAATTGTGGTCATTGGATTCACTGGTACACAAGTTAGTGTTGGATACATAAGTTGGGATGTTGACTAGTAAATAGGCATTGGACAGATTTGGCATTATGGCAATGCCAATCGGTGAGTGATATGTTGGCAGTGTATGGTTGCCAACTGGTAAGCATTGTGACTAGTAAGAAAGCAAGGTTGAGAAAATAGAGAAAGTGTGGGAAACCCGTAAGAAGTTGGATGTCATACAATAGGACTCCCACTGGATGAAGATGATATGACCAACTTAGTTTTTTCTGTTGCAAGTTAGTAAGGTAGACAAAGGGGATGTCTATCGGGTTATGTGCCTGATTGAAGATATGTCTGCTCAATGTTAGTAAAGTCAGGTTTAGTGCATTGGTCCATCTGCTTCCATAGATAAGCGATAATTCTTAACTTATCTCCCAACATGCATGAAATGCATTATAATTCTCTGGGATAGATTAGTCAAGAAATATAAGGTAGGTGGTTAAAGGCTTATATCGGATCAGCAAGGGAAAGTATGATGAGCTACTGGGACAGGAAGAGGAAGAGTGAGAAGTGATGAGTTTGTCACTTTGACAAACCAGTGGACAGGAGAACCTATCAAATGAAGAAGAAGGTAAGTGTTAGCATTTGTGGACATGGATTCACTTTGGGTTGCTGATATCTACAAAGATACCTGTTGATGATTGATGTCTGAGATTATCTTGCAATCAGTATGATAGGAGCTATGCATTAGAGATTGTTGACATGTCTATGTCAACCTATAAGAGACCAAAGAGTGTAAAAGTGAAAGGCTCCCATAAAATGGAGATGAGCATTGCAGTGGATTGACAAGTTTGGTGGACTGACATAGGGAGTTGAGGTGGATGCCGACAAAGAACACACGTAATCTCCAGGTGGCAAACAAACAGTAGTCGGTGAAGAGTGTTTTGGTAAGGTTGGTGATGAGTTGGTTGACATTAAATGAAGACCTTGAATACTATGGGTGGATGGCAGGGGTTTGTGTGTCAAGAGAGATTAGAGGATAGAGATCTGATTCATTGGCATCATGATTGACGCAATGTGTCCAAGTGCAAATTAGATTTGGTGAAGGCAATCGAGAAATTACTTAATGTGATTGACAAATGAAGGTTGATGATCAATTTGTCATGTTTGCTAAATATAGCAAACGTGTATTGGAAGCAACAAGATTGGTGGTGATGTCTAATTGCTTGCAGATTGTCAATCCCCATGCAAATCAGATATGATTTGATATAGCTCACTATTGGTGGAAGAAATCCTAGGTGATGAAGTTTGAGTTTCCATTTTCACAAGAAAGCCCGAGTATAAATATGCACGTTAAAGGTCTAAGTGGTTGTTTTTGTGAAGATTGATAAAGGAGGTCAAATGCTAGATGTCTAATGCAAGTGAAGAGAGAAGACATAATAGTCTAAGTGATTAAGTGCTAAACCTTGAAGCGGTTGAGAGTGTTGAAGGGAGAAACCGGTAAGAGGGTCTAATAGAAGGCTAAACCAGTGTGGCCAAATTGACTAGTAATAAGCAAAGAGTGTTGTAGTTAAGTGAACTGGTAGTGCTAGAACTAGTAGGAAGAAAACAAAGGATGTTGCAGTGTAGTTAGAGTGTTACTGAAGATCCGGAAAGGCAGATACAGAATAGGGCTTGTCTCGTAAACAGAGAACTGGTAGAGATGAGAGAAAAGTGAACCGATAGAGAAGAGGCAGAGCAATAGAAAGAGGACTCAACTAGTAAGGTTGTAGAGGAGAGTGAAGAAGAGCAGGATCAGAGTGATTAGAGAACTGGCAAAGAATAGAGCAGAGGAAGACTGGTTGAGAAGAGTTGAAATGGTAGAGTGATTTGATTGTGAGAGGTTACAAAACTCATTTGTAATCGGGCTATTACTATTGTGCTGAAATATTTCATTGTAATGACTGAGTTGGAGCTCAATGGAGGGGTTGGTGCTCCCTGGGTTGGGGCCCTAAAATTAGGGGTTGGTGCCCTTAATCAAGGGTTGGTGCTCCTTGGGTTGGTGCTCTTAATCAAGGGTTGGTGCTCCATGGGTTGGTGCCCTAAACTTTGTAATACAATTTTTATTGTGAGGTTGGATTGGAGCAGTAGACTCCAACAACATTTCTCACCAAGGTGTTTCCCATATTGGGTTTTCCTCATATATCAAGTGTTATGTGATGTGCCTTTTGTGTGTGCTTGTATTTTGGTCTTCTCCTTGTCTCACCATTATATTCACTTAGTGTTTGAACAACTGACTAGTACACACATTTAGGATTAAAAGGGTTAAGTTTGGAAACCACTCATTCACCCCCACTCTTAGTGGAATCTTGTGTTCTACAATTGGTATTAGAGCTTAGGTTCCCAATTTAATAAGATTTCTCCAGCCTGGGTATATTCTGGTTTTGAGAACACAATGGTCAGTTTTGAGTCAACCCCTACTCTAGTGTTTGATGGATCAAACTTTTCCATTTGGAGTTATAGGATGGAGGTCTACCTGTCCTCTTTGGGGTATGATGTCTGGATGTTAGTTGTAAATGGCTATTCTAGTCCTGCTAGTCCTCCCACTGGTCCTGAAACTGAAAGAAGATCTATGTGAAATACTAAAGCCATGAAAGCTATACTTGGTGGGCTTTCCGATGATGTTTCCTCACAAGTGGATAGATGCAAATAAAAAAAAAGCCTATGGGACAGATTGAAGAAACTTTATGGCAATGAACCTAGCACTGCAGAACTGGTTTGTGAGAGCAAGAAAATAAATGGAACACATGAGTCTGCAGATGAAGATAGATTAGTTACCAGCAACAACAATGATGAAGAACAAACCCACCTCTTCATGGATCATGAGACACAAAGCAAGATGCACACATTAGAAAGTGATCATACAGATCGATCCTACTAACAAGATGTGTTTTCTAGTGATGGTGAAGATGAAGAAGATGATGAAGCTCAAGTTGATCTTGAAAGAGAGCTAGTAAGTGCCCTATATGATATGAAAAATGTTAGGAATGAATTTAAGAATTACAAAATTTTAGTTCATGAAGAATGCAGCCAGTTGAGAACATGTCTTGAAGAGTTAGATAAGAATATCTGCATGTTGAAAACTCAACTAGAAGAAGCCAAAGGAATGACTGATGAATTAAAATCAATCTTTGATGCCAAGGAGAGAAGATGTGAGGAGATAGAGCTATAAGTGGAAACAAAAGGTCAAGAGTGTTAGAATCTAAATTATGAAATAGCAATATTGTCAGTGGAGTTGAAAGTACCAAGATGAGCTCAAGGTAAGGATCTTGTTTTATGGCAACAATGATGCTTTGGATAAAATGTTGAAGAAACAAAAACACTCCAAGGATACCAGAGGATTAGGTCTTCCTTCAGGTGAATTGTCCACAAGAAAGAATGTCTCCAATAAAGACAATAATTTTGTCTCCTGAAGTGGAGATAACAAGGGGTAGACCTTCACAGTCAGAAATGCTCCTAGGAAGAAGGTTGACCTAATTACAACCAGTGAAGACATAAGGATGAAGACTGGTGTTGGAAGAGGGAATAATGCTAATCCTAAAGGGAAAGGAAAGCTAAGAGAAGATAACCTTATCAGCAACAAGATAAGAGAAAATAATCCAACAGATCTTCTACCACTAGAGGACAAAGAAATGTTGATGCCCATAAGACAATTCCCTGGAGAAGTATAAATGGAGAAGCCAAACTGGTAAGATCATCTCATGTTTGGCAAAATAAATTTGTAAGTTATATGCCCTCTTTCTCCGGTTACTATTTTTCATGCAAAGATTATGGTCATAGGGCAGATGAATGTAAAAAGAGGTCCAGGAAGGGACAAAATGTTTTTCTTAGGAATAACAATTTTGTTTATCAAAGATCTAATGGTTTTGGCCATACAAGCCATGAGTATAGAAAGAAGAATCTTCAGACATATGGCAGCCCTTCCACTTTCTCTTCCAAACAAATTACAAGGTATAGAAACTATGGTAACCATGGAATAGATAATAGAATCTATGAGAGACAAATTTTTGCATGGAACAAAAGGAGAAGTGTTCCTACAAGATCAAGAAGTCTATCGGTTCTGGTAGCTAGTTACAACAACATGATCAGGAGAAGAAGATCAAACTAATGTGATGGTAGGTCCTCCAATCAGTTGTTTGACATGTACATATTATGCTTCTATAGCAATGCTTCTAGTCATACTGTAGAATATGGTAGAGGAAGGGACAATCAGCAGAATAAGGTAAGACCTGCTCCAAAGATTGCAAATGAGAAATGGAGTGAGTTAAAGCAGGTATGGAGGGAGAAGGAAGAAAATACAACCATGGGCAAGCATTGTGCATTCAATGCATAAGTAATATCTCTTAAGGCTTAAATGATATGCAAGACTCAGAGGGATTACATGTTGATCACATCATTCACCCCCATAGTTGAAATGGATAGATGAAAGGATAGGCTCCTACCGATACAAGGAAGAAGATGAGATGACAGTGTGTGTAGTTGCTGCCTTGGCTACACATCTACATATGAGAGATGGATTGTTGTTGCATGTATCAATGAATGGTTAAAATTGCAATTGGGATCAGAAGCACTTGAAACAAGAAGACAGATGCTGATGGACAAAGTGTTCCGGTGGAGATGTTGGTTGGGTAAAGTAAATTGGTATACATAGTGTCTTATTAGTATGAATGTTAACTAGAACTGCAGATTATGTGATTCAAAGTATTTTGGTAACATTGGAGTGTCTCATGTGGCTTGGATAGAGGAAATTATGCCTTGGGAAATATTGGAGAAGCATTGTATTGCATTGTGTTGATCTGGTAGTCGACCTTATATGCATGCATCATTTTGATCTAACTCGTATGATAGTTGACATGATGGTTATATGGTTTAATATCATAGTCATGGAAGATAATGTCATAAGTTGTGATGGATATCATGGAGCTATAAGATCATCAATAGATCACTTATACATTCAGCTCAACCTGTATAAGGTGCAGATTGGAGCTCTGGTTTAGAACCTGACAGGTAAAGAAGATCTGAGATCTATGGTTTAGGGGGAGTTCACTGCCATATCTTCTGATTGATATCATCCATGATGGACACAAGGGGAGATTAATTTTCTATACTACACTATAAGCCACCAATTGAAAGGAACAATTGTGTTGACCGTCGAGAGTTAGATTTGCAAAGGAAGAGAAAATTCCTCAAGCAACTAGTTGTGAACAAAGAGGGAGAGTTACTTGTATAGGGGGAGAATATTCATGTGATATCAGATTGGTATTAGTGTTAGCATCAATAGTTGGTGTCAACAAATTGGAGTCAGAATAACTTTATGCATAACAAAGGGGGAGAAGATGTAGTTTGACTAGTAGGTATGTGAAATTCACTAACACACTTTTCAACAATTGGTATCAGACTGGTATATATAATTGTTATCAGATTAATATATACACTTGGTAGTAGATAATTGGTGTCAATTGGTGTCTAAGCCCTCTATCTCTAGTATTGTTGGTTGAGAGGATATAGAGAATAATTGTCAAAGGGGAGAAGCAACTAGTAAAAATCCCCATCAGTACCCTTTGCCATTGTTGTCAAAGGGGGAGAGAAAATTTGCAGTATACCGGATACTACATGTGTTGACATCAATGCCAAAGGGGGAGATTGTTGGCATTGTGTTGTTATTGATGTCAACTAGTAATGGTGTCATTGATATCAACCAGTATAGCAAGTTACAAGTATAGCTTGTCACTAGTAAGCAGATGATGTCAACTGGCATTGTGGTCATTGGAGTCACTGGTACACAAGTTAGTGTTTGAGACATAAGTTAGAATGTTGACCAGTGAATAGGCATTGGAGATAGTTGGCATTATGGCAATGCCAACCAGTGATTGATGTGTTGGTAGTGTATGGTTGCCAACTGGTAAGCATTGTGACTGGTAAGAAAGCATGGTTGAGAAAATGGAGAAAGTGCAGGAAATTGGTAAGAAAGTGGATGTCATACAGCAGGACTCTCACCGAATGAAGATGATATGACCAATTCAGTTTGGGTTTCTACAAGTTAGTAAGGTAGACAAAGGGAATATCTATCAGGTTATGTGCCTGATTGAAGATATGTCTGCTTAATGTTAGTAAAGTCAAATTTAGTGCATTGGTCCATCCACTTCCACTAGTAAGTGCTAATGCTTATCTTATCTCCCAATATGCATGAAATGCATTATAACTCTCCAAAATAGATCAGTCAAGAAATATAAGGCAGGTGGTTAAAGGTTTATTCTGGATCAGCAAAGGAAAGTATGATGAGCTATCGGGACAGGAAGAGGAAGAGTGAGAAGTGATGAGTTTGTCACTTTGACAAACCAGTTGAGAGGAGAACCTGTCAAATGAAGAAGAAGGTAAGTGTTAGAATTTTTGGACATGGATTCACTTTGAGTTGCTGATATCAATAGAGATGTTTGTTGATGATTGAGGTCTGAGATTATCTTGCAACTGGTATGATAGGAGGTGTGCATTATAGACTGTTGACATGTCTATGTCAACTAGTAAGAGACCAAAGAGTGCAAAAGTGAAAGGCTCCCATCAGATGAAGTTGAGCATGCAGTGGATTGACGAGTTTGGTGACTGGGCTAATGCATCCCTCCGGTAGAACATGAGACTGCATGGTTTGTAGGTTAATTGATTATTATAACTAGTAAGGTCAGATGAACCAGTAGGTATATCCCAGTTGTGTGTTGTGGTCGATGACCTTACCTAAACCGACATAGGGAGCTGAGGTGGATACCAACAAAGAAGACATGTAATATCCAGGTGGAAAACATATAGTAGTCGGTGAAGAGAGTTTTGGCAAGGTTGGTGATGAGTCGATTGACATTAAATGAAAACCCCTAATATTGCGGGTCGATGGCAAGGATTTGTGGCTCAAGACGGATCGAAGGAAAAAGATCTGATTCATTGGCATCATGATCAATGCAGAGTGTCCAAGTGCAGATCAGATCTCATGAAGGAAATTGAGAGATCACTTGATGTGATTGACAGATACATGTCAATGATTAGTTTGTCAAGTTTTCTAAATATAGAAAACGTGTATTAGAAGCAGCGAGATTGGCACTGATGTCTGATTGCATGCAGGTTGTCAGTCCCCATGCAAATCAAATATGATTTCATACAACTCACGGTCGGTGGAAGAGATCCTAGGGCATGAAGTTTGAGTTTCTATTTTGGTAGGAAAGCCCAAGTATAAATATGCAGGTTTAAGATATAAGTGGTTGGTATTGTGAAGGTTGATGAAGGAGGTCAAATGCTAGATTTCAAATCTAAGTGAAGAGAGTAGACAAAACACTTTGAGTGTTTAAGTGCTAAACCTTGAAGCAAATGAGAGTGTTGAAGGGAGAAACCAGTAAGAAGGTTTAACAAAAGGTTAAACTGGTGTGGCCAAAGTGACTGGAAAGCAGCAAAGAGTGTTGCAATCAAGTGAACCAGTAGTGGTAAAATCGGCAGGAAGGTAGCAGAGGGTGTTGGAGTGTAGTGGGAGTGTCAGTGAAAATCTAACAAGGCAAACATAGAACGGGGCTTGTCTGGTAAGAAGAGAACCAGTAGAGATCTGAGAAAAGTGAACCGACAAAGAAGAGGTAGAGAAATAGAAAGAGGACTCAACTAGTAAGGTTGCAGCAGAGAGTGGAGGAGAGAAGGATTAGAGTGATGAGAGAACTGACAGAGAACAGAGTAGAGGAAGACAGGTTGAGAAGAGTTGAACCGATAGAGTGATTTGATTGTGAGAGGTTACAAAACTCATTTGTAACTGGGCTATTACTATTGTGATGAAATATTTCATTATAATCACTGAGTTGGAGCTTGGTGTAGGGGTCGGTGCCCTGAATAAGGGGTTGGTGCTCCTTGGGTTGGTTTCCTAAATCAGGGGTTGGTGCTCCTTGGGTTGGTGCCCTAAATCAAGGGTTGGTGCCCTAAACTTTGAAATACAATGTTTATTGTGAGGTTGGATTGGAGTAGTAGACTCAAGGAGCATTTCTCACTGAGGTTTTTCCCATATTGGGTTTTCCTCATATATCAGGTGTTCTATGATGTGCCTTTTGTGTGTGCTTATATATAGGTCTTCTCATTGTCTCACTAGTATATTTACTTAGTAATTGAACAACTGACCAATACACACATTTAGGATTAAAAGGGTTAAGTTTGAAAACCATTGATTCACTGCCCCTCTAAGTGGCATCTTATGTTATGCACTCTAGTTTTTTTAGTTCTTTCTTTCCCATAGTTGCTTCTCTAGTAAATCCTACTCATTTTTTAGCTTCTACTCAACTTATAGAGGTGGTTTTAAGAGAAGAGTTTATAAAGATTTGGTCTTTAAGTTGGTTCTCTGCTATTAGTTTTTAGTGTGTTAGTACTCCTAGGCCCCTTAGTGATGAAACATTTATTACAATCAAGGATCACTAAGAGGGGGGGTGAATTAGTGATCTACTAGAAATCAAATCCACAAACTTATTATTTATCCATGGGTTAGCAATGCATAACAGAAATGAACATAAACATGCAACAAAGAATCCACAAATCCACAAAACTGGAAGTTTTACGTGGAAACTCGAAAAGGGAAAAACCATAGTGGGGCTGGAACCCACAATATTCATTTAATATGGCCAGGAGTACATAAATATTACATAGATGGGGAATGCAGTTGCATTCAATCTCACTGCCTAGAGCTCACTGCTCAATTATAATTGCCTGGAAGGCTACAACCTTTAGGGAAGTCTCACTGAATTACAATTTGATTACAATTAGGAAATATAATGAAATAAATCTCAAGTAGCATCTAACAATGCAAGAATGAGTTCCAATTAAGCACTGAATCTCTAACTGTCTTCTCTTTTCTGAATACTCTATTTTTGTCTCCATCAACTATCAGATTTTCTGAAAGAAAAGTGCACACATGAAACTGCACTCAATCACACCAAAATGGATCACCACAATAGTATTACCACAAAAACCAATCGCCAATTCAATCTTATATATCTAGTCTTAGCACACAAGTAGTTTCCTTCAAGTCGGCTTGAAGAAGTGTAATGTGTACCTCCAAGTCGGCTTCAATCTTGAAAAAAACATAGCACCAAACCAAAAGAGTGTATATTCTTCCTAAGGATCTTCCCATTTATCAAGAACATGAAATCAACCACCAAAAATGCCACAATGATCAGAAATTATTCTGAAGCAAAACATCACTGAGATACCTTATTTTATCGAATAACTACCTACCAATTATTTTCAGCTTCCAGATAAGATGAATCACGACTGCTAGATCGAGTCTCCAAAAAGAGTTTCCATCAATGAAAACCCTAGACCATAAATCAAGCATCAAAGATCACTAGATGAGTGTCAATTGCCAACAACCTCCCCCTTTGGCATTGATGTCAACACTTGTGAAAAATGTCTAAGTGTTGAAACTTGTCAAACCTATACACTAGATGAAAGAATGAAAGAATTCTAAGGCTTCCCCTTAGATCAACAATCCAAAAATTTGCATTACACCAGATTGTACATTCCATACATACAATCAGCCTATACATTTTTTACGTCATCTCTCCCCCTTTGATAGAAATGCCAAAGATAGGGTGTGCATCAAAATTGCCTATACATATATACACATTCACTGGATGATCAAATATATGCATGTTTCAGTACATCTACATATGTCATCTTAAGGAATCCATGATATGTGTTCCATCCTTCCCGCAACTTCTCTAAAATTGAAACAAAACCATTCAAAACATACGCATGAAATTCTATAGCTGCAATCTTAGTAGGAGTCTCCCGAGACATGTTTTGAATGCAGTCCATCTTATGATACACTAAGATGTCCAACTGGGGACCAATTAGGTTCTGGATTTCACCTATCTGCCTGATCATACTCTCCTTCTCATTCTCAAAATTCCTATTCTTCTCCATGATATTCAAAAAATTTCCTTCAATACTGGTGGTTAAGTTAGTTGTAGAATCATAAGCCTAAGAAATCTGAGCTAACTATCGTCTACAATTTCTATCTTCTTGTCTATCTCCTTAGTAAAATTGGTCAAAATTAGACAAGACTTATAAATTTTACCACCTTTTTCGAAGGCCTCATCAATTAGTTTTAACTCCTCATCTTGATGGGTCTTATCATTACTAATCATTTGCAAAAAATTTTGAACTTTAGTATCTTTAAATTTATCCATATCTTGTCAGATTAATGCCTTGGTCAAAGAATCAAGCTGGGTGGATATATGATCTATTAAGTTTTTAAGCTTCCTCAATGAATTGGTGTTTGCATCAAGTTGCAGTTCTAGTACCACCTATTCCAAAAATTTAACTTATTTTTCAATGAGTCTCTTCTCTTCAGATTTTGTCTATGCTAACATCTGACAGGCTTATGCTTGGATAGTAGCATCAACAATCATCCTCTCTGTCAGAGACATTTGATTGAATGGTTTATCAAAACTGATATTGAACTGAGGAAAGCTTCCTTGGCTTTGAATTTTATTTGTGTCAACCAAAATGATCAGAGTCTCCATTGCCTTACCCTTTCCTTTATCTGGTTCTTCCTATTTTTCTTCTAACTTATTGTCAACTTTGATCTGTCTAAATTTGCCTTCTTTAGGTGTCTCCTGTGCACCAGTGTTACCACTTGGTGCACCATCCTCTGTCTCTATTGATTTATCATTCAATTTAGCAGGCTCAACCTCAACAGAATCCAAAATTTGTTGTTCTACAACATCCTGAGTGTCTTCCTCCTTATTTTCATCAATTACTGAAGGATTTTTTGACTGAGTGACTTCATCTTGTGAGACAATTTCTACAAGCCGATTCTCAGTAAGAAAATTCTTCTAGATTGCACTACTTTCCCTCCTTATTTCTCCAACTCGGCCAACCATCAGACTGTTTACTCTGTGCTTTCTCCTAAATTCCTTTTTATTAGCCAATAAAATCAATCTATCAATTTCCTCTATAGTGATACCGGTGCACTGATTGACCAATTCACTCTCCTTTATTTCTCTATCCATTTGGCTAGCAGATTTTCTCCTAGCATCAATTAAACTATAGAAATCTTTGGGAAGATATTTTTCTATTTCAATCAATGCATTAATAAATACATCCATGTACAAAATTACAACTTCCTCAATCTTCCTTTGATCCTTATCATCCATATTCTCATAATATTCAAAGATGTTCTTCAAATTTCCATCTTTAATAATTTCATTAATTAATTCTTGAATAGAAAAAGGAGGAACAATATGATACTCTATTTTAGAAGTATCCATCTTACCGAATTCTATAGCTTTATCCAAGTAAGATTTTGTCTTAATTCCTCTCTTGGGCTTTCCTATCAGTACAGGATCAGACCTTGCCTTCTTCTCCTTCTTCTCTTTTTTCTCACCACCAGATTGGGGTTTCCGGATAACTCTAGCAAATTATCCTTTCTTGGGTCCCTTGGGAATGTCTGTATTTGATTTAGTTTTAGATTGCACCAAAGAAATTGATACATATTCCCTTTGGGGTTCTGCTTCTTCCTCAGAACACATTTACCCTTAGCAGATGAACTGGAGCATTCTACTTCAGCAGGAGGTGTCTTCACCAGAGCAGGAGAAGGTCATGTCACTTTTACCTTAACTAGAGTAGGTGCAGTCTTTTATTTCTTTGCTCTCTTTGTTGCATCCCTTGCAACTCTAGAAGCTCTAACTCTCTCCCAAGGGTGACCTTCTTCAACAAGAATGTCCTCCATAATCTTTGCAACTTTTCTTTTTCTTGCTAGTTCTATGAACTTAGTATGCAACTCCATTGATTTCTCTTGGCAAGTTCCAAACCTTTCTTCTTTGGTGTCTACCGGAGCTTTTAACAAGTGTTGTGTGTAGGTATCCAAAGTAGCTTCATCAACTTCATATCCCATAGGCAATATCCATACTGTCTGGGGTTGAACCGCTTCCATAAGATTCATCTTTGTTCACCATAAAGTAGATTGTCCCCTCATATTCCTTTACAATTTCTTTGGGGATTTGGCTCTCTATTTCATCTTGTCCTAAGCAATTTTAAAGAAAGCCCACAAAGCAACATTCTGATTATCCTTGTTGCCAAGTCTATCAAGCCCCTGCTTTATCTATTGAGCCATGAGTCTATTAAAATACCATTGTACTCTACTAGTTTTAGGGATCTAATTCATGAAATAGAGCACCAAACAAATAACCAAAGAACCAAATTTAAAGACATCCTTTTATCATTTTAGATTTTCTTCAAATTTATCATCACCTCCTCCAACAAAACACTGCATAGGTCATAATGAGAATCTTCTTTGACCATTTTCTAGGTTGCATGAATAGCAGTGCCAGATATAGAATTCAGTCGGTTAGACTGGTATACTTTGTAACCAATGACCATTGCAACAAATTTGGCATCATCCTCCTTGATTGTGTTGATTTTCATTGATCACCCATCAAATTTTGCAGTGGTTAATTTGTTCATTGTAGGGTTTGTGACCTTGCCTAACCCTAGTTTGTCACTAGTTTGATTCAAATAGATTACATCCTTAATCGCATCAGCACTGATCTTGTATGGTTGGTCTAGCCATATAAATTCAACATGGATCCTTCTTAGTACATACCTCACCCATTCCTTCTCATCGAATGTCAGAAAGTTTACAAATTGAGTGGAGCCCTTTCTCTTCAACTGTGCAAATTCTGGCTTAGGGTTGCCAATCTCATCCATGATGTTGTCGGTATAAAGATCTAGAATATCCTTAGAGCTAGTTTCCTCAATCTCATAGTGAATGTAGGCTTGAACATCATCAATGTGAAAAACTCCATGTGAAATGAAAGAGAATTCTCCAACCAGGTTGAATTCCATGGATTTGTAGGGGTGTTTCTTGAACACAAGATGGGTCCTATCCTTGACTTCAACAACTAGAGGGGTAGCAATGGAAGACGAGGATGCCATCAAAAAATCAGACTCAAAAAATTCTCTTTGAAAAATACCTCAACCAATTGACGAATGCCCTAGATCGCTCATCAGATCGCTTTTTCTCTTTGGTCACTTGAAAAACCTTCATTGGCTTGTTTTTCAGCTCAAAAACATTATTTGCAAAGTGAAGAATGATTCTCATATTTGCCCTTTTTAACTTTGCAAACCCTAATTTCACTTTGCAATAAATGTACCTCAGATATCCAACCAGATGTCTTGTTCGACTATCGGATGCCAGAATCAGCCATCTAAATCCTAGATATCAACTAAAACTCAATTCCTACCATCTGTAATCCATCGACTATAGATATCATCAAGGGGTACTACAAGATTTGCATTAGTTTGCCTCCCCCTAAGGCCAAAAGCCCTAGTTACCGGATGAAGGTTCTGCATTAGATTCAAGTATAGATCCAATATTTGCCTTAAATTCATCCTTCTTTACCCACATCTTCTTATGTTGATGTCTAATCTCATCTAGTTTTTATTTTCCCTTTTCATCTGATTTATTCTTGTCAGCTTGAGCACTATTTTTTCTACTGTAGTACTTTGCAATGTGACTAGTTTTGTTGCATGCTCTGCAAACAACATTATGTTGCATAGGTCTGAAGTTCATCTGATTTGGTCTTGTCCTACACTGATTAGAAATATGTCAAAACATTCCACAAGCATAGCATCTCTTCTTTTGGAGGTTATTTATTACTACTCTACACATATTTGACTTGTGTCCAAAGTTATTACATATGAAACACTGATAGGTAAAGGTAGGAACATTATTCATGTTGTTCATCATATTGTTATTGTTCATCATTCCATTATTCATCCTACTTCTACACTGACTCTCCAGATGACCAAACTTGTTGCAAGTAAAACATCTACCATTTAATTTATGAGCATTAGGTTGTCTTACTAGAGGATTCTTACTCTTCTACTTATTAGGTTTGGCATTTCCTTGTCGAGATCCAGAGGATTCACCTTTCTCAAATCCTAGGCCTCGCATATCATTTCCATGTCTCTGACTTTCCAGCATCTCATCGAACCTTGCTGAACTGGCTTTGAATTTGTCTTTGTATTCATTGGTAGTAGCAAGTTCATCCCTTAAGGTAGCAATCTATCTTTCAAGTTCTTGACCATTATTCCTTTATTGTGTCATCTCAAGCTTCAACTAATCATTCTCATACGTAAACCTGAAGCATTCATTACCTTTTTCCTTCAATGATTGTGCTAGATTCTTTTCATTCTTCTTTTGGTCCTCAATCTCCTTAGTCAATCTTATCACAATGGATTGCATCTCATACATCAAAGAAACATTCTCTCTCTCAACCTTGTTAGCTTCATCATCTTTGTCTTAGAATTCCATAATCCGATCTTATTTCTCCTTCAATTTTTCCATTAATTCCTTCATCTTCTCTCTACAGACACTTGCTTGATCCTTTAGCTCAGTAATGAATTCATCAGTAACACTCAAGTTCTTATTCAAGGTACATATCTCATTTCTAGCTGCATCATGATCCTCAAGTGCCACATTGAGTTGTCTCTGAAAACCGGAATCCATTGAATCAATCTCCCAGATCCTCTTCAAGAAATTAAGCTTCCTTAGAGGAACCAGGATCTAATACCAATTGTCAGAATTAAGGATCACTAAGAGGGGGGGTTAATTAGTGATCTACCAAAATTCAAATCCACAAACTTATTCTTTACCCACTGGTTAGCAATGCATAATAGAAAATAACATAAACATGCAACAAAGAATCCACAATATTCATATACCATGGCTAGGAGTATATAAATATTACATAAATGGGGAATGTACTTGCATTCAGGCTCACTACTTAGAGCTCAGTGCTCAATTATAATTGCCCAAAAGGCTACAACCATTAGGGAAGTCTCACTGACTTACAGTTTGATTACAATGAGAAAATACAATGAAATAAACTCTCAAGTAGCATTTGACAATGCAAGAATGAGTTCTGGTTAAGCACTAAATCTCTGACTATCTTCGCTTTGTTGAAACTATTTTTGTCTTAGTCAGCTACCCAATTGTCTAAAAGAAAAGTGTGCACAGGAAACTATGTTCAATCGCACCAAAACAAATCTCCAATTCAATCTTATATATGTAGTCTTAGCACAAAAGTAGTTTCCTTCAAGTTGGCTTCAAAAAGTGTAACATGTAGCTCCAAGTCAGCTTCAATCTCTAACAAAACATAGCACTAGACCAAAAGAGTGTATACACTTCCTAAGGATCTTCCCATTCATCAAGAACACAAAATCAACCACCAAAATTACCTTAATCATCGGAAATTATTCCAGACCAAAACATCACCGAGATACCTTGTTTTATCAGTTAACTCCAACTTCTAGATAAGATTAATCACAACCGTCAGATCGAGTCTCCAAGAAGAGTTTCTATCAATGACAACCCTAGACCATAAATCAAGCATCAAATATCATTGGATGAGTGTCAATTGCTAACAAGATCCTAGATTTTCTTTGCCAATAACCAAGTTGGTGCCAAGGTTCGAGTGGATTTAGGTCCTATAGAGGTGGATTTGGTTGTTGTTTTTTCTCATGTTGATCCTATTGAGGTGGTTTCAATGTTGGGCATTATTGGGGTCATGTCTCTTCATTGGAAGGAGGTGTCTAGAGGTTTCTTCCTTTTTAGTGGCTTTTCCTTGAGAGCCTCTTTGACTCAAGGATCTAATTCTTAGAAATTTTCACTCCCAAGTTTTAGGTATCTTGTTTTATTGCAAATTTTGATCTTCTTCTCTCCTCTCTATTCTTGCTTAGGTCTTATTCCTGATTCTTTATTGAGAAATTATTTTTCTATTATTGTGTCTAATCTAGTCTAATTGTTTTCAAATTATACCTCAATTCAAAGTGTTTTTAATGATAGAAGTTTAAGGGGCTCCTTTCAAAACTCATTGATTAGTCTTTCTATTCTTTGGTAGTATTATTTATAGTTCAAAGTGAATTTGTTTCTTGGTTTAGGGTTGTTAACCCACTCCTTGGCTATCTTCTTTATAATCCAAGGTGTCTCTTGCAAAAAAATTTGAGCTCCCTTTTAAAACCCACAAGTTATAAAATATTTTACTTAGTTTTGGGTTGAAATCTTTGTCTCTTAGTGACCTTGTGTCCTAGTTTTAGTTCCTAGTTAGTCTCATTCCTTCTGAGACTCTTTGTTCACACTTTTTTCTTACTTTTATTCTTACCTTTTTTGGTAGCATTATTAAGTGTTTGGGCCCTATCTTAATTTACCTAATCAAAACTATTTGATTTCTTAATCTCTCATCTATAATCAAGATTTTAATTATTTTTAAGACCCGTCATATGTACAATTGAAGAAATAATCAAACTTATAATTTAAGTATTAATATTAATTATCTTATATGTTTCATTTGAGACACTTTAACTTCTATTTATAAAGCTAATTATTTAATTGATGTCTAAATATGAGATCACTGCTAAACATGGTACCATAATCATGTATCAAACCTATTGAGAATGCATTGAAGTTTTATAGCTACTGGGTTTATTTTTACTTACCTATCTATATTATCATCAAAAAATTTTATTACATAATTTCATTATTTTCTCATTCATTTAAATAAGTTTGTTGACTTAATACTCTTGTAGGATTTAAGACAAGATAAATATTACAACTATCATTTGCTAAGTTTGAAAATTCAAGAAAACTATATATATGCACCTAAAACAAAATCATAAATCAAATCAATAATTACATGATCAATCTCATGATGAGGGAATAAACCTATAGTAATTAATAGTAAAATAATTTGTTCACAAAGAATCAACTATACATAACCATTTAACTATCCTTATTTGTGTATTCAAGTAACATTGATATATAGGTACCCAACTTTTAGCATGGGTGATATGCAAGTAATAATTATGGTATAGTTTAAACCTAGTAAATGTTCTTTAATAATCATATTATAGATAGTGATCTAATTGAGATATTTGGAGGTTGACCTTCTTAAAAATTTTATTATTTTTAAATATTATAAATTATTGGCAAGAGACACTGTATTGGTAGAATTTAGTGCATGAGGAATGTTTTAGGGTTGTGATTGATAGCAACTCAGATCAGAGATCACATCCAATATATGAATAGTTGATCTATTGAAAGTTTTGATATTCATTTTTCTTAAGTCTGGAAGGTGGAATATAGTATGCAATAGAGTATGAGTACATTGAGAAGAAACTAATTTTAATTATGGTGGAAGATTTAGGTGATTGGATGTTTGAGACAACTTAATTTGCAATCCTAGTCTTCGGTATTGATTCTCATGCAATATTAAAGATCCGATATCCAAAAATTCAAGAAGAATAAAGTTATTTTGTGTAGCATGTTATGCGAAATCTTTGGGATGATTTCAGTGATTGGTTTTGATTTCGAGATGGTCAAGCCAGCATGTATGAAGCATTTTATCAATTTGTTTGGATCTGCATATGGATTTTTAATCGGATTGAGCCAACCTATTGTTACAGGTTTCATGTTGTGTGTTATGCAGTTGGTCATTAGCATCAACAACCAATAATCCAAGCTTGCCGATAGGGATAGACAAATTGCTAGTGTAAGTCTCTAGTAGGAGACTTGACAAAATGTCAATAGAAGTTTGTATAGTTTTTGCTTCTTTTCTCTAGTCTTTTAACCTTTTCTTTTGAACCTGGGATTGCATAATAGTATCAATCTCCATCAATTCAGATGCACTTAATTTATCTATAACTATAGGGCCTGTTATGCTAATTGAGTCATCGTCATCAGCAATAGTTTTCTCCTTCTTCATTTCTTTATCCTCTTCATCCTTTTTTCACTTCAGGCTTCTTATCTTCATCCTTTTTCTTTCCAGTCTCCTTCGCTTCAATCTCTTTCTCTGGTTTCTCTTTCTCTATCTCTGTTTGATCCTATTGAGTGGTTGTAGTGACCAGTGGCAGTTGAATATCCACAGTTGGTTCATTAACCAGTTCTTCCTTTGCTAATTGTTCACTAGCAATATCTGGTAGTTGTTCAATTTCCTTAACTGGTTTAATGACTTTACCAATTGTGTCAACAATGTCCTAGATCTATTCAGTATCATTCACAAATAAAATAACTGATAGAGAACTTGTGTCATCCTTGTTCTTGATGGGATAGACAACATCTGGTGTAATAAACTCTTCAGCATGTAGCTCTAGTGGAGCTCCAGTCTTTGTTTGATCATGTTTATTTTCATAGCCTTTCAATAGTGCATTCATTCTCTTAATGTCTTGTGCAATTCTATGAGTATCATCTTCAACAAGTTGAGTCTTTCCACCCAATAACCCTAGTCTTCTTGTCTTAGAATGAAATTTTCCTTTGAACTTAGCAATCAATGCTAATTATTCATCTCTAGACAACTTAGTAAAATATAGAATGAAAACTCTATCAATAATTTCTTGATCCTGATCTACAACCATTTTCCATTTATTTTCAAGAATAGAATATAAAGAATCAGAAATGTCTTTTTCAATATCTTGAGGCAACTGATTGGATTGACACATGTGGTTGATTACCTCTTGAACAATTTCTTGTTTCTGACCTTCATCAAATGAATCAAAATATTCTTTTACATTATCAAACCATTTCCTCCCTAATGGTTTTAATGTCCTCTCAAAATCACTTATTGGTTTAAATGATGTAACATTAATAGGAGTACATTTCTTTGGATTTCTTACCAATCAATTTCATCTTCTTTGGTTCTCCTTCAGTATCACTATCCTCAAATTCTTCTTGAAGAATGAGATGTCTACCTCTCTTCTTTGTTACAGTCTTTTTCTTTGTGTATATCTTGGGTACTAGTTCCTTTTTGACTTGAATACTTCTAGTCACCCTTGTACTGGTGGTAACAGAAGTTTGCTCAACTTTCTTCTTTTTCTCCTTGGCACTACTGGGTTGAACAGGTGCAATCCTTTCCTAGTAAGTTCCCAATATTTTCTTCTTTTTATCCTTAGGAGATGCCAAAAGGTTGTTGGCATAACTAATTAGTAAGTCATAGCTAACTTCATAGCTCATTTCCTCCATCTCTTCTTCTTTGAGTTCAACGACCTCCATAAGGCAAAAGTTAGTGGTTACAGTGAAATAGATGTCTTTTTCAAAGTGTTTCACCACTTCATCAGATAGCCTTAATCTCATTCTCATCATCTTTTTAAGCTCATTAAAATATTTGTTCATGGAAACAGGAAATGTGTTCTACATAGCCTTAATGCTATTCTTTATTTGGGTTGTAACTGGTGTGTCCTTGGATCATTGAATGTCACCAATTCTTGGAATGAAATTCTGAAAGTAGAAGAATAAACCAATCAACAATCGACCATATTTAAACTTTTGACTATTGTCCTTCTTAATTAATTTTAAGTTCAGCATCAATTGACTTCTCATTGCCTCGCACAAATCATAATCTGCATTCTCTACCATCATCCTATAGGTGGCATGCACAGCAACATATGGTACAATGTTCATCCTACTAGAATGGAATATCCAATAGCCAATAACCATAGTTGCAAATTTGACTCCTAGATCTGCAATGTTGTTGACTGATATAATGACCATCAATAATGGTCTTTGTTAGTGGAATCACGGTCTCCTTTGATATTGTCCTCAGTTTTGGTAGAAACCAATTACTGCATGAATAGCTTCCTTTTTGATGGTGTGAGATCTATCAAGATACATGTTCCCACTATGTAAACGACTAA
Organism: Cryptomeria japonica; assembly: GCF_030272615.1. Lineage (NCBI taxonomy): Eukaryota > Viridiplantae > Streptophyta > Pinopsida > Cupressales > Cupressaceae > Cryptomeria > Cryptomeria japonica. Next base: position 616,069,085 of record NC_081405.1, on the reverse strand, counting down.
GGATAATCCTAACATGATCTCCCTCAAAATATTCAAGAAAATATGTTGCATTATGAAAACCCTTTTCATACACCCTAATATATTCGGGTTTGATTTTCCCGCTCTTATCACATAGAGATTTAACTGGGAATAGATTTCCAGGGATCCTAGATCCTCAATTTTATAGTCTATATAACTAGATATATCTCCCTTGATCAAAACACCTTGTGGAACTTGAGACAATGCATTATAAGATTCTATTTTATCTGATTCCATTGACTTCATAGCTTCAACAATATTCATAAGACTCTCTGCAGGTGTAGATGATGATGCCATTCTAGATAATATTGATTTGAGTGTGAGACTGACAAAAAGACCTTATTCCGTTCATGCTGGTAGGGTTTCCGGTTGCTCTCTCATATGCACACCTGTTTCACTTTTCCTTATCTTCAAATCTGATTCAACTTTTGATTTGTAGCACAAATTCATTCACAATATGCTAATAATGCTCTATTTTTCTCTTCAAGTACTCACAAATGCTTCTTTGAATGTAATTAGGGTAAAAATAACTTAGTAAAAATTCCTTTGATTAATTTACCCACTACATTAATTGCACTACCAATAGGGTAACAAACCATGATTTTTGCTCAACAAACTCACCTATACCGATAGGTGTATAACCATTTGGTAATCCTTAGAAAACCGATAGGTAATAATATAAAAAATTCTCATACTATAAATAGAAATGCAAAATTATCTTACCATACACTCTTCAAGGGGTCCGTAAGTAGATTTACTGATATGCTCCCCTTAGGCTTGTTGAAAATCTCAGTTTACTGGTGCAGGATTCTCCACACTAGGTGAAGGGCTCGATGCTTCTGCTAGTTTGTCCTCACTTTTCTTCTTCCAAATTTTGTTCATCTTTGCTCTAGTTTCTTCAACATCAACCTTTTGCTTACCTTTTTGATCTTCAGAGTGGTTTACCAGTTTGTTCTTCTTATCTCTACAAAACTTATCCATTATCCCAGTTTGTGACAATGATAGCAGGCCATCCTAGATGCTCTCCAAGGTCCTACATTACCTCTTCTAGTTCTCCTTCTGCACTTCATAGCCACATGTCCATAGTTATTGCAAATTGTGCAAATCACATTTGTTACCTTCTCCATTTCATAGGGACTGAACTGATTGACATAGGGTTTTTGCCAGTTCATGTTTCTCCAGTTGTCAAAGGTCATTCTCTAGTCACGGATAGGTCTTGGATTTATGTGAGGTGTCAGATTGTTCGCTCCATACCTGCATTCAACTAATCTATGTCCATACATTTTGCATGTTTAACAATAACCTTCAAATATTTGAGACACATATCTAGTATTATAGCCTATGTTCTCATTAGATCTGATTCTACATATATTAGCATTATGTCCAGGTTTGTGACAGATAAATAAAACAGGCTTGAAAGCTTTCTTACCGGTAGGCTTCTTAGCCTTAGGAGAATTTTTACCTTTTTGCATGTTTCTCTTGGTATTGGAAGATTCTCCTTTCTCAGATGTAATGAATCCTAGTCCACATGTGTCACCTTTCATCCTCTGAGATTGGATCTGTTCATCGAGCATGGAGGAACTCTTGTTAAATTTTTCAAGCTTCCTATTAGCCTCAATAATCTCTTTGGTAAGATCTTCATTATTCTTTGTAAGAGTCTCTCTAAGAGACATTGCCATTTCAAGATCTAACTATAATGCTTCCTTCTCTTCCTTATCCTCATGCTAGTGTTCATGCAAATCTGCATTCTCCTACTTGATCTTAGAAATCTCATGATCTTTCTCTTTGATCAGGTCTTCAGCTGCCCTTCTTGCTTCAAGTTCTTGACTCATACATATTGTAAGAGCTTCAAGTTCTCTCCTTAGGTTTAGCTTTTCACCATTCAGTTTCTCCACTTCTTCACCCAATGCATCAATGTTGGCCTCATCTAAAGAACTCTTGTCAGAGATCTCCAATAGTTGCATAGTCATTTCTCTTCTCTTAACTTGTGAAGCTTTAAATCTACCGCTCAGGCTTTCAAGCTCTTCCCTGGTTGCATCAAGTACTCTATCCATCTCTCTATAACTCTTATCCCCCATAATGGCTTTAGGGTTTCCTTCCAAGTGATTAAGTCTTAAGGAAGTTAGGCTATTATACCAGTTGATAGACTTATAAAGCACTGAGAGGGGGGGTGAATCAGTGATAGCAAAAACAATAACACTTTAAACCTAGACCGGTAATAACAATTAATTAGTTTACTTAAGACTTTTCATGCAATCCAAAGTGTTATAAAATAATCCACAACAAGCAAAACATTCAGCATAACACAAGTGCTTATACGTGGAAAACTCAACTAGGAAAAACCACAGTGAGATGGGACTCACAAGTTAACTATCTGTAGAAATGCATAACTAATTGGTTAAGGTCTACAAAGTGCTCTGTTAGGAGCGAATCCTGTTAAATATCGCAAAGCCCTATTAGGAGTAACCTCAGAAGAAGATTTCAAATCCAAGCTAATGGATCACCTAGTTACAGGATTTGTACAATGAAGCTTGTTAGAGCTTACCCAATTAGGAGATTTAACTGTTGTAGTGATTAGAAAAAATAGGTGGTATGATCTAGAAATAACAAATCTTTCTTGTATAGATCCTCTTCTTCTCACTCAATATTGCATTACTGACATACTCTGCAACTCCTTCAATAAATTGCATCAACTCTAACTCATAAAATCACCTATATCTTCCATATCAAAACAACTCATCACAATGTCTTTTTATAGACATTAGATTTCATGTCGGCTCAAGAACCTCATCACAATTTCCTAGTTTTAGTGTATCTAGACAATCTTCCATAACATATCACAGATCACTGCTAAAATTTTGGTCAGAGATAACTCATCATGACCAATGATAACTCATCACAGAATCAGTGAAACCAGTTGGAACATCGATACCAATTGAGTGTTAACTACTTCCAACTCGTAGACCAATTATCCTCCATTCACCTCCTTGTTGATCTCCATTGTATCTTAAAACTGGTGTCAGTAGAATTAAACAAAACCAATTGTCATTCCTACATATATTGGTTGTCTACATATATTGGTTTAGACACCTTCATACCGGTTAGACTTCTCTATACAAATGATACCGGCTTGGAATACAAAGACTTAGGAGTAGTACCAGGTTGTTTTAACTAAGATGACTGACAATGTGAACATATGTGTGTGTATATGTGCCATTAATGACAACACATAAAGTCATCCATTACAAATATAATCATCAAGCCAACACTCTTGAGTGCACTTTCTGATTAGCAAATAATAGGATTAATTGACCAATCATGTGCAAAGGATATATGGGATAAGTTGGAGGCTATGAATGAAGGTGACCCTACTGTTAAAATTGCTAAACTTGATGGTTACCGGGTGAGGTATGAGAATCTAGAAAATAGAAGAAGATGAAAGGATTATTGATTTTATGGAAAGAGTTAATAAAATTGTTATGGGAATTTAGTGTTGTGGTGGATCTCTGAGTGAAGATGAGATTGTTTCTAAAGTATTGAGAGATTTTCCACCAGCTTACAAGATGAAGGCTACTACAATTAATGAGTTGAGAACAATGGCTAACACTTCTGTTAATAGGGATACTTTGGTTGGAAACTTATCTGCTTTTGAGCTTGAAGAATTTGGTTCTCAAGGAGCTTCAAAGACTGAATCTTCTTTTCACACATCTGGATCATCAACTGGCAAGAGTGATTGGAAAGCTTTATATGTGAAGGAACTAGAGGAAATGAGGAAAGAAGCTGATGAGTTTGAGTAACTTGAAGCCTTATTTCCTAGAAGAGTATCTAAAGGTTTGCCAGGAAGTAAGTATGAAGGAAAATCACCTTTAATATGTTTTGCATGTAATAAGATAGGTCACTTTGCATCTAGATGTCCTGAGAGGAATTCAAGATTTGAAGAGAAAGCTAGAAGATATTTTAGGCCTAACCATGATTATCAGAACAAGCATAAGTACAGGAGGAACAAAGACAAATCATGTTACTATGTGGATGAGGAAGGTGTGACTGATTTTGATGATGAAGCGACACAAGATTTAGCTAGTGGATCTGGCAATGGAAAGGAATTGGCACTTTTGGCTATCAAGGAAGATGTTTCAATACCTATTATTAAAAATGACGAAAAGGCCTTTGCTGCTAAAATTCAAGACAGGGATAAATGGGTGTTAGACAATGGATGTTCACATCATGTGACTAGAGATAAAAGAAACTTCCTATCTTTGCATGAATTTGATGGTGGTCTAGTTACCTTTGGAGATGACAAGGCATGCATGATCAGAGGAAGAGGGACTATATTATTGGATGGTAAGAATAACACTGATAATGTTTATTATGTTGAAGGTTTAAGGCATAATCTTTTGAGTGTAGGACAGTTGGTGGATAAGGGATTTCAATTACAATTCAGGGATGGAAAATGCAAAATCATCAATAGATCTGGATTGGAGATTGCAGTCGGTACACAGAATAAAGATAACATCTTTCATTTGAACTCTGATGAAAAGATATGTTTGATTGCACAAGTTGATGAGAGTTGGCTATGGCATAAGAGGTTGTGTCATGTGAATTTTAATTGCATTATAAAGATCAGTTCAACTAAGGTTGTTTGAGATATACTTAATATTGTGAAGCCCTATAATCTGATATGTAAGGAATGTCAAATGGGAAATAAATTCATAACTTCTTTTAAGAGTATACAACACAAATCTAATGATGTTCTTGATCTTATTCATACTGATTTGTGTGGTCCTTCTAGAATAAAAAGTTTTCACAGTGAGATATTTTATACTAATCATTGATGACTATTATAGAATGATGTGGGTTAATTTTCTAAGGGAGAAATCTAAAGGTTTTAAAAAATTTAAGATCTCTAAAGATAATGTTGAGACAAAGATAGGGTTGAAGATTAAATGCTTAAGGTCAGATCAGGGTGGTGAATTCACATCTGCTGAATTTAACAGTTATTGTGAGAAGTATGGGATAAGGAGACAATTGTCTGCACCTCGGACACCTCAACAGAATGGTGTTGTGGAAAGAAAGAACAAAACAATCTTGGATGCAATGAGAACTAGGATGATGGAAGATAATTTTCCTCATATCTATTGGAGACAAGCTGTGAGCAGAACGGTATACACATTCAACATAGTTCATATCAAAGGAGACACCGGTAAGATACCTTATGAGTGTTTGGTCATACACCTATAGTTAATTATTTCATAATCTTTGGTAGTAAATGCTATATCAAAAGATATGATTCCATTCAAAAGTTTGATCCTAGATGTGATGAAGTGATATTTCTTAGTTATTCTAATGAAAGTAAAGCATATAGATGTTCTAACAAAAGATTACAGAGAATTATGGAGAGTGCTAATGTCAAGGTGGATGAGTAGTACAAAGGTCAAATCAACACTTATGAGAGAGAACCAAAAGTGGAGATGATCATAACTAAAGTGGTACCACCTATATTGGAACAAAATTTTGGACTAGTTATGCCAATAATATCATTAAATTAAACAGTAATTGAAGATCATGTTGGTATTTTGGTATGGTTTTGTCATTGATGTCAACACCTGCTAAATTCACCTACTTTGGAGATCCAGCAACATTCACTGGCAATCAGTAAACTGTTCAAACAGTCACTGGTATATGGTTAACCGGCAAGATATAATGTTCACCGGTACCTGCATTGACATGGAAGACACCTGTTAATGTTGAAGACCTCATGTGGACACTTTTCTTTGAAGTAATAATCATTGGTATATTCTCATTTGCTTTTACCGGCAAATAGGTCCAAGTTATCTAGGGTTACACCGATCGGTTTATCTTTTCCAGATCAGCATGGCACACTATGGAGATGATTTATTATTGTTGTAAATGCATTAAGCCGACATGTTCAATCGGTTATTGCATCGAATATTGTATTATTTGTAAAATGTTTTTATTGTAATATCTTGTAGAGCCAACCTACTAAAATTGGTCTTAGGGTATGGTATAAATGTAAAATCTTATTTGTAAGATCAAGTGTGGAATGCAAAAAATATTTAAGGAAGGGTATATTCGAGATCAAGCAGAGATATACATGAAGACATCATTTGAAGGTGAAGTTAGGTTTTTGCAAAAGCATATCACAATTACACCAGTACTGAATCCAACATATGATGATGCTATTTTGTGCAATACATTCTCATTGGATTTAACCATCCAACTGTAGTCAGTGTAACTCCCATATGTGATTAAGTAGTGAGCTCTAGGCTATTGGCCTTTCTGCATGTGCAAACCCCTCTTTGTACACTTACTATCTGCATTAGTATCATCTGATTGTGGGTAAGGTTTCCCACCATGGTTTTTCCCCTTACAGGGTTTCCACATACAAATATTTGTGTCATGTGTTGTGGATGACTTTATGTTTATGTTTCATGAATTAATTCTTACCAGTTTAGCAATTTTCTGTTAACACTGTTTACCGGCATACTTAACTGTCTTACCGGTACTAAGCATTAAGTTGGTTAATAAGATTTTGGTTTGAATTTATTAGACAACTGATTCAACCCCCCCCGTGTCAGTTGTCCCCAGGACCTACAATTGGTATCAAAGCTTAGTCCTCTTTTTCTAGAAGTTTAACAACTTGAGGAGATCCAATGTCTACTAATTATTTCAGAAAGGATAGTCCTAAACTTGATGGAACCAACTATGGAATATGAAAAATTAGAATGGAGACACATATGAATTGCATTGGTAAAGACATCTAGGAAGTTACTAAGAATGGTTATACTACTACTGTAGCTAGTTAGACTGCTCCCATTACTTTAGCTAAAGATGAAGAAAATGATTGCAAAGCAAGAGAAGCACTTGGGATCATCTGGAAACACTGGGGTTATCAGATAGATCTACTGCAAAAGCTATTTGGGATCATCTGGAAACACTGAATGAAGGGGATTCCACAATCAAAATTGCAAAACTTGAAAGCTTTCGAGTCAGGTATGAACATCTGAAAATGGAAGAAGATGAAAGAATTTCTGCTTTTATGGAAAGAGTAAATGAAATTGTTTTAGGTATCAAATGTTGTGGAGGAATCTTGAGTGAAGATGAGATTGTTTCAAAAATCTTAAGAGGTTTTCCACCAGCATATAAAATGAAGGTTACTGCTATTAATGAGTTGAGAACAATGCCTAATACATCAGTAACTAGGGATACATTGATTGGAAAACTTTTAGCTTTTGAAATTGAGGAATTTGGTCCTCTTGCTACTATGAAAACTGATTTGGCCTTCAAAGCATCAACATCATCTGCTCCATATTTTGATAAATCAGACTGGAGAGCCTTTTATGCAAGAGAACTTGAAGAAACCAGGAAGGAAAATGAAGAGCTTGAAGAACTTGAAGCACTAATTGCAAGAAAAATGCAAAAAGGTCCCATTGGAAGTAAGTATGAAGGTAAAGCACCCTTTAAAGGTTTCAACCACAATAAGATTGGTCATATGGCTTCAAGATGCCCTGATAGGCATGCTAGACTAAGAGAAGAAGCTAGAAGAACATACAAACCTAATCTTGAATATCAAAGATACAGATTTAAGAAAAACAAATATAAATCGTGTTACATTGCTGATGAAGGTGTGACTGATGATTCTGATGAGGATCCAACAGACAACAAATGGGTCTTTGTTGCTATAATAGAAGATCAACCGGTTCCTATTGCTCAACCAGTAGAACAAGCCCTAGCAGCTAAAGTCGAATCAAAGGATGAATGGATTATTGACTCAGGATGCTCACATCACATGACTAGAGACAAAGGTAAATTCTTGTACTTTCAAGAATACAATGGAGGTTTAGTAAGATTCAGAGATGACAAAGCCTGTTCAATCAAAGGTAAGGGTTCAATATCTCTTGATGGTAAACATAACACTGACAATGTCTACTATGTTGAAGGATTAAAACATAATCTTTTAAGTGTTGGTCAATTAGTTGAGAAAGGTTTTCAGTTACAATTTAAAAATGGAAAATGCAAAATCATGAATAGAACTAGTTTGGAAATTGCAACTGGTAATCAGACTAGAGGTAATATCTTTCATTTGAATAACAATGAAAAGGCATGCTTAATTGTTCATATAGATGAAAGTTGGCTATGGCATAAAAGATTATGTCATCTAAATTTTGATTGCATGGTAAAAATCAGTACTTCTAAGGTAATTAGAGATCTACCTAAAATTATGAAACCTCGGAATACAATTTGCAAGGAATGTCAATTTGGTAAACAAGTTAGAGCTACTTTCAAAAGTATTCCAAAAAAATCCAATAATGCTCTTGATTTAATCCACGCTGATTTATGTGGTCCGGCTAGAACTAAAAGCTTACAAGGTGATAGATATTTCATGCTAATTATTGATGATTATTCTAGAATGTGTTGGGTTACTTTTCTCAGAGAAAAATCAGAAGCACTTGGCAAGTTCAAACTATTCAAAGCAATGGTTGAAAATGAATCTGGGAAGAAAATTAAATGTTTAAGATCACGTCAAGGAGGAGAATTCACATCTAGAGATTTTAATACATTCTGTGAAGTAAATGGAATCAAAAGACAATTATCAGCACCTCGGACACCACAACAGAATGGAGTTGTTGAAAGGAAGAACAAAACTATTTTCGATGTAGCAAGAAGTATGTTATCAGAAGCAAATCTACCACATGTGGACTGGAGAGAGGCAGTAAGCACTATTGTCTATACATTCAACAAAGTTCACATCAAAGGTGAAACCGGTAAGACCCCTCATGAACTATGGTTTGGTAATACTCCTACTCTTAAGTATTTCATAATTTTTGGAAGTAAATGTTATATTAGAAGAGATGAGTATATTGGCAAGTTTGATCCTAGAAGTGATGAAGGAATATTTCTTGGTTATTCATCTAAGAGTAAAGCTTATAGATGTTTTAATAAAAGATTACAGAAAATTGTTGAGAGTACAAATGTAAAGATTGATGAACAATTTAGAGGAACTTCAAGGTATATAGACTCTGAACCGGTAACAGAAATTATGACAAATGACTCAACAGTAAATCCACCGGTACAGAATGATGATCCAGTTACTCCGGTATCATCAGAGGATTCCATAGTAATTGAAGAACAACAACAGACTAAGACACCTCGGTATGTAAGACTGAATCATTATGAAGATTAGATAATTGTAAGAAAATTTAAAGGAGTCATGACAAGAGGAAGAATTGCAAATGAAGAGGTATGTCTTATTTCTCAAATTGAACCATTATCTATCAATGAGGCATGTGAAGATAAATTTTGGATTAAAGCTATGGAAGAAAAATTAGGACAAATTGAGAAAAATAATACTTGGACATTAGTTCCTCGACCTAAAAATAAAAATGTAATTGGAACCAAATGGGTTTTTAGAAACAAACTCAATGAAGATGGTAAGGTTGTCAGGAATAAAGCAAGACTAGTGTGTAAGGGATATTCTCAGAAAGAAGGAGTTGATTACAATGAAACCTTTGCACCAGTAGCCAGAATTGAGGCAGTTAGATTATTCTTGGCCTTTGCAACTCGCAAGGATTACAAAGTTTATCAAATGGATATTAAATGTGCATTTTTGAATGGAGATCTTGAAGAGGAAGTCTATATTGAACAACATGATAGATTTTCTTTGACAGATGACAATGATATGGTTTGCAGATTAAGAAAAGCTCTGTATGGACTAAAACAAGCTCCAAGAGCCTAGTATGCAAGATTGGATAAGTATCTTTTAAAAATTGGTTTTACTAAAGGAAATGCAGATAACAATCTATATTACAAAGTTACTAATGATGAAATCTTGATTATGGAAGTATTTGTTGATGATATAATCTTTGGAGGAGAAGATGGATTATGCAAAGAATTCTTTGTTAAAATGCAGCATGAATTTGAAATGTCTATGATTGGAAAAATAAAATTCTTTTTAGGATTGCATATTTTACAGACTGATAAAGGCATATTTTTATGTCAATCTAAGTACTTGAAAGAACTAATTAAGAAATTTGGGATGGAAAACTCTAAACTGGTAAGCACACCTATGACTACAAATGACAAATTATCTCAAAGGGATGAATGTACACCTATCAATCCAACTAGATACAAATCTATGATAGGAGGTTTACTATATTTGACACAAACCAGACCTAATATTATGAATGCAGTATGTATATTTTCTAGATTTTAGAGTAATCCTAAGGAAAATCATGAATTAGTAGTAAAAAGGATTTTCTGGTACTTGCAAGGCACAACAAATCTTGGATTATGGTATCCTAAAGATGAAAATTTTGATCTATATGCATACACAGATGCAAATTGGGCAGGAGATGTGGATGATAGAAAAAGAACCACTGGAGGAGCATTCTTTCTTGGAAAGAGATTAGTTTCTTAGTTAAGTAAGAAACAGAGTTGTACATCTTTATCAACAGCAGAATCAGAATATGTTATAGCAGCAACAAACTATACACAAGTACTTTGGCTTAAGCAAATGTTGAAAGACATAAAGGTAAAATGCAAGGAACCTATTACTATATATTGTGATAACACTGCATCAATTGATATATCTAAGAATCTAGTATTACATTCTAAAACAAAACATGTTTCTATCAAACTAAATTTTTTAAGGGAAAAAGTTGAAGAAAAAGAGATAAAACTGGTTTATGTGAATACTAAAGAACTGCTTGCAGATATTTTCACAAAACCGTTGCCTAAGGAAACTTTTGAGTATCTCAGAGATCAGCTCAGAGTCTTACCTCCATGGGTAGAGACTTAGACAGTTGATGATTGTCATCAACCGACAGAATTAAAATGGACAAATCTTTTATTTCGGTATTTGATGATGAAGCTACTTCTTGGGGGGAGTAGTTGGTATATTGAATTGGTTGGTATTTTGTATGAACTTGAACTTTTGTGACTTTGGCATTTGATGTCAAAGGGGGAGAGATATATGGAAAAACATTAGGGAGAGATAAAACATTGAGGAGAGATTGGTATAAGAGTTTGGTATAAACACATATTACTCCCGAGGGGAGAATTGGTTTTTGTATTTTGCATTTCTATTTTGGCACTTTGATGGTTTTTCCATCTTGTGTTGCCATCAATGCCAAAGGGGGAGATTGTTGGTATTTTGGTATGGTTTTATCATTTATTTCAACACCTACTAAATTCACCTACTTTGGAGATCCAACAACATTCACTGGCAATCAGTAAACTGTTCAAACAGTCACAGGTATATGGTTAACCGACACAATATAATGTTCACCAGTACCTACATTGACATGGAAGAGACCTGGTAATGTTGAAGACATCTTGTGGACACTTTTCTTTGAAGTAATAATCATTGGTATATTCTCATTTGCATATTTTCTTTTACCGGCAAATAGGTCTAGGTTATCTAGGGTTACACCGGTAGGTTTATCTTTTCGAGATCAGCATGGCACGCTACGAAGATGATTTATTATTGTTGTAAATGCATTAAGATGACATGTTCAATCGGTTATTGCATTGGATATTGTATTATTTGTAAAATGTTTTTATTGTAATATCTTGTAGAGCCGACCTACTAAAATTAGTCTTAGGGTATGGTATAAATGTAAGATCTTATTTGTAAGATCAAATGTGGAATGTGAAAAATATTTAAGGAAGGGTATATGCAAGATCAAGCAGAGATATACATGAAGACATCATTTGAAGGTGAAGTTAGGTTTTTGTAAAAGCATATCAGCATTACACCGGTACTGAATCCAACATATGAAGATGCTATTTTGTGCAACACAATCTCATTGGATTTAACCATCTAACTATCGTCCGTGTGACTCCCATTTGTGTTTGAGCAGTGAGCTCTAGGTTGTTGGCCTTTCTGCATGTGCAGACCCCTCTTTGTACATTTACTATCTACAGTAGTATCATCTGATTGTGGGTAAGGTTTCCCACCATGGTTTTTCCCCGTACATGGTTTTCACATACAAATATTTGTGTCATGTGTTGTGGATGACTTTGTGCTTATGTTTCATGCATTAATTCTTACCGGTATAGCAATTTTTTGTTAAAACTGTTTACCGACATACTTAACTATCTTACCAGTACTAAGCATTAAGTTGGTTAATAAGATTTTGATTTCAATTTATTAGACAACTGATTCACCCCCCCCCCTCTCAGTTGTTCCCGGGACCTACAATTGGTATCAGAGCCTAGTCCTCTCTTTGCAGAAGTTTAACAACTTGAGGAGATCTAATGTCTACTAATTATTTTAGGAAGGATAGTCCTAAACTTGATGGAACCAACTATGGAATATGGAAAATCAGAATGGAGACACATCTAAATTGCATTGGTAAAGACATCTAGGAAGTTACTAAGAATGGTTATACTACTTCTATAGCTAGTTAGCCTACTCGTATTACTTCAGCTAAAGATGAAGAAAATGATTACAAAGCAAGAGAAGCACTTTTGAGTGCATTATCAGATCAACAAATCATGGGATTATCAGATAGATCTACTGCACAAGCTATTTGGGATCATTTGGAAACATTGAATGAAGGGGATTCCATAGTCAAAATTGCAAAACTTGAAAGCTTCTGAGTCAGGTATGAACATCTGAAAATGGAAGAAGATGGAAAAATTTCTGCTTTTATGGAAAGAGTAAATGAAATTGGTTTAGGTATCAAATGTTGTGGAGGAACCTTGAGTGAAGATGAGATTGTTTCAAAAATCTTAAGAGGTTTTCCACCGGCATATAAAATGAAGGTTACTGCTATTAATAAGCTGAGAACAATGCCTAATACATTAGTAACTAGGGATACATTGATTGGAAAACTTTCAGCTTTTGAAATAGAGGAATTTGGTCCTATTGCTGTAAAAACTAATTTGGCCTTCAAAGCATCAACATCGTCTACTCCATGTTTTGACAAATCAAAATAGAGAGCCTTTTATGCAAGAGAACTTGAAGAAACTAGGAAGGAGAATGAAGAGCTTGAAGAACTTGAAGCACTATTTACAACAAAAATGCCAAAAGGTCCAATTGGAAGTAAGTATGAAGGTAAAGCACCCTTTAAATGTTTCAATTGCAATAAGATTGGTCATATGGCTTCAAGATGCCCTGATAGACATGCTAGACTAAGAGAAGAAGCTAGAAGGACATACAAACCTCATTCTAAATATCAGAGATACAGATTTAAGAAAAACAAAGATAAATCCTGTTACATTGTTGATGAAGGTGTGATTGGTGATTCTGATGAGGATCCAGCAGACACGGATGGGTCTTTGTTTCTATAACAGAAGATCAACCAGTACCTATTGCTCCACCAATAGAACAAGACCTAGTAGCTAAAGTTGAATCAAAGGATGAATGGATTATTGACTTAGGATGCTCACATCACATGACTGGAGACAAAGGCAAATTCTTGAACTTTCAGGAATACAATCGAGGTTTAGTAAGATTCAGAGATGACAAAGCCTATTCAATCAAAGGTAAGGTTTCAATATCTCTTGATGGTAAACATGACACTGACAATGTTTACTATTTTGAAGGATTAAAACATAATCTTTTAAGTGTTGGTCAATTAGTTGAGAAAGGTTTTCATTTACAATTTAAAAATGGAAAATGCAAAATCATGAATAGAACTGGTTTGGAAATTGCAACCCATAATCAGACTAGAGGTAATATCTTTCATTTGAATAACAATGAAAAGGCATGCTTAATTGCTCATATAGATGAAAGTTGGCGATGGCATAAAAGACTATGTCATGTAAATTTTGATTGCATGGTAAAAATAAGTACTTCTAAGGCAGTTAGAGATCTACCTAAAATTGTGAAACCTCATAATACAATTTGCAAGGAATGTCAATTTGGAAAATAGGTTAGAGCTAGTTTCAAAAGTATTCCAGAAAAATCCAATAATGCTCTTGATTTAATTCACACTGATTTATGTGCTCCGGCTAGAACTAAAAGCTTACAAGGTGATAGATATTTCATGCTAATTATTGATGATTATTCTAGAATGTGTTGGGTTACTTTTCTCAGAGAAAAATCAGAAGCACTTGGGAAGTTCAAACTATTCAAAGTAATGGTTGAAAATGAAACCGGTAAGAAAATTAAATGTTTAAGATCAGATCAAGGAGGAGAATTCACATCTAGAGATTTTAATACATTTTGTGAAGTAAATGGAATCAAAAGACAGTTATCAGCACCTTGGACACCACAACAGAATGGAGTTGTTGAAAGGAAAAACATAACTATTTTGGATGCAACAAGAAGTATGTTATCAGAAGAAAATCTACCACATGTGTACTAGAGAGAGGCAGTAAGCACTGCTGTCTATACATTCAACAAAGTTCACATCAAAGGTGAAAATGGAAAGACCCCTCATAAACTATGATTTGGTAATACTCCTACTCTTAAGTATTTCAGAATTTTTGGAAGTAAATGTTATATTAGAAGAGATGAGTATATTGGAAAGTTTGATCCTAGAAGTGATGAAGGAATATTTCTTGGTTATTCATCTAAGAGTAAAGCTTATAGATGTTTTAATAAAAGATTATAGAAAATTGTTGAGAGTACAAATGTAAAGATTGATGAACAATTCAGAGGAACTTCAAGGTATATAGACTCTGAACTGGTAAGAGAAATTATGACAAATGAACCAACAGTAAATCCACTGGTACAAAATGATGATCCAGTTACTCCGATATCATCAGAGGATACCACAGTAATTGAAGAACAACAATAGAGGAAGACACCCCGATATGTAAGACTGAATCATTTTGAAGATCAGATAATTGGAAGCAAAGTTAAAGGATTCATGACAAGAGGAAGATTGGCAAATGAAGAGGTATGTCTTATTTCTCAAATTGAACCATTATCTATCAATGAGGCATGTGAAGATAAATTTTGGATTAAAGCTATGGAAGAAGAATTAGGACAAATTGAGAAAAATAATACTTGGACATTAGTTCCCCAGCCTGAAAATAAAAATGTAATTGGAACCAAATTGGTATTTAGAAACAAAATCAATGAAGATGGTAAGGTTGTTAGGAATAAAGAAAGACTAGTGTGTAAGGGATATTCTCAGAAAGAAGGAGTTGATTACAATGAAACCTTTGCACTGGTAGCCAGAATTGAGGCAGTTAGATTATTCTTGGCCTTTGCAGCTCACAAGGATTACAAAGTTTATCAAATGGATATTAAATGTGCATTTTTGAATGCAGATCTTGAAGAAGAAGTTTATATTGAACAACCTAATGGATTTTCTTTGACAGATAACAATGATATGGTTTGCAGATTAAGAAAAGCTCTGTATGGACTAAAACAAGCTCCAAGAGCCTGGTATGCAAGATTGGATAAGTATCTTTTAAAAATTGGTTTTACTAAAGGAAATGTAGATAGCAATTTATATTACAAAGTAAGTAATGATGACATTTTGATTGTGGAAGTATTTGTTGATGATATAATCTTTGGGGGAGAAGATGGATTATGCAAAGAATTTTCTCTTAAAATGCAACATGAATTTGAAATGTCTATGATTGGAGAAATAAAATTCTTTTTAGGATTGCAGATTTTACAGACTGATAAAGGCATATTTTTGAGTCAATCTAAATACTTGAAAGACTTACTCAAGAAATTTGGGATGGAGAACTCTAAACTGATAAGCACACCTATGACTACAAATGACAAATTATCTCGAAGGGATGAATCTACAACTATTAATCCAACTAGATACAAATCTATGATAGGAGGTTTACTGTATTTGACACAAACTAGACCTAATATTATGAATGCAGTATGTATAGTTTCTAGATTTCAGAGTAATCCCAAGGAAAATCATGAATCAATAGTAAAAAGGATTTTCCAGTACTTACAAGGCACAACAAATCTTGGATTATGGTATCCTAAAGATGAAAATTTTGATCTATATGGATACACAGATGCAAATTGGGCTAGAGATGTGGATGATAGAAAGAGCACCACTGGAGGAGCATTCTTTCTTGAAAAGAGATTAGTTTCTTGGTTAAGTAAGAAACAGAGTTGTACATCTTTATCAACAACAGAATCAGAATATGTTGTAGCAGCAACAAACTGTACACAGGTACTTTGGCTTAAGCAAATGTTGAAAGACATAAAGGTAAAATGCAAGGAACCTATTACTATATATTGTGATAACACTGCAACAATTGATATATCTAAGAATCTAGTATTACATTCTAAAACAAAACATGTTTATATCAAACTGAATTTTCTAAGGGAAAAAGTTGAAGAAAAGGAAATAAAACTAGTTTTTGTGAATACTAAAGAACAGCTTGCAGATATTTTTATAAAACCTTTGCCTAAGGAAACTTCTAAGTATCTCAGAGATCAGCTCAGAGTCTTACCTCCACTAGTAGAGACTTAGACAGTTGATGATTGTCATCAACCGACAGAATTAAATGAACAAATCTTTCATTCCGGTATTTGATGAGGAAGCTACTTCTTAAGGGGAGTAATTGGTATATTGGATTGCTTGGTATTTTATATGAACTTGACCTTTTTTTGGCATTTGATGTCAAAGGGGGAGAGATATATGGAAAAACGTTAAGGAAAAATATATGGAAAATCTTTTTGAGGAGAGATTGGTATTGTAAATAAATCTTTGTATAAACACATATTACTCCCAGGGGGAGAATTGCTTTTTATACTTGGCATTTCTATTTTGGCACTTTGATGGTTTTTCCATCTTATGTTGCCATCAATGCCAAAGGGGGAGATTGTTGGTATTTTGGTATGGTTTTGTCATTGATGTCAACACCTGCTAACACACCTACTTTGGCGATCCAGCAACATTCACCGACAATCAATGAACTGTTCAAACAATCACTACTATATGGTTAACCGGTAGGATATAATGTTCACTGGTACATGCAATGACATGGAAGACACTTGGTAATGTTGAAGACATCATGTGGACACTTTTCCTTGAAGTAATGTCATTGGTATATTCTTATTTGCATATTTTCTTTTACTGGCAAATAGGTCCAGGTTATCTAGGGTTACACCAGCAGGTTTATCTTTTCTAGATCAGCATGACATGCTATGGAGATGATTTATTATTGTAGTAAATGCATTAAGCTGACATGTTCAATTAGTTATTGTATCGGATATTGTATTATTTGTAAAATGTTTTATTGTAATATCTTGTAGAGCCGACCTACTAAAATTGGTGTTAGGGTATGGTATAAATGTAAGATCTTATTTGTAAGATCAAATGTGGAATGTGAAAAATATTTAAGGAAGGGTATATGCGAGATCAAGCAGAGATATACATGAAGACATCATTTGAAGGTGAAGTTAGGTTTTTGTAAAAGCATATCAGCATTACACCGGTACTGAATCTAGCATATGAAGATGCTATTTTGTGCAGTACATTCTCATTGGATTTAACCATCCAACTGTAGTCAGTGTGACTCCCATTTGTGTTTGAGCAGTGAGCTCTACGTTGTTGGCCTTTCTGCATGTGCAGACCCCTCTTTGTACACTTACTATCTGTAGTAGTATCATCTAATTGTGGGTAAGGTTTCCCACCATGGTTTTTCCCTTACAGGGTTTCCATGTACAAATATTTGTGTCATGTGTTGTGGATGACTTTGTGCTTATGTTTCATGCATTAATTCTTACCGGTATAGAAATTTTCTTTTAACAATATTTATCGGCATACTTATCTATCTTATCGGTACTAAGCATTAAGTTGGTTAATAAGATTTTGGTTTGAATTTATTAGACAACTGATTCACCTGCCCCCCTCTCAGTTGTCCCCAGGACCTACACTTTGTACACTTACTATCTGCAGTAGTATCAACTGATTTTGGGTAAGGTTTCCCATCGTGGTTTTCCCCCTTACAGGGTTTCCATGTACAAATATTTGTGTCATGTGTTGTGGATGACTTTATGTTTATGTTTCATGCATTAATTCTTACCAGTATAGCAATTTTTTGTTAACACTATTTACCGGCATTCTTAATTGTCTTACCAGTACTAAGCATTAAGTTGGTTAATAAGATTTTGGTTTGAATTTATTAGACAACTGATTCGCCCCCCCGCCCCCCTCTCAGTTGTCCCTGGGACCTACAGATCATAGCAGAGAAATAGAAAGTCAGAAGACTCCTAGATATGTAAGGTTAAATCATAAATAAGATCAAATCATTGGAGTAATGGCAAGAAGGTTGGTAGTTGATGAGGTATATTTAATTTCTCAAGTTGAACCGGCATTAGTTATTGAAGCTTGTAAAGATGAATTTTTGATGAAAGTTATGGAAGAGGAATTAGATTAGATAGAAAAGAACAACACATGGACTTTAGTTCCCCAGCTTGAAATTAAGAATGTTATTGGAACTAAGTGGGTCTTTACAAATAAATTGAATTAAGATGGACAAGATGTGAGGAATAAGGATAGATTGTTATGTAAAGGATATTCTCATAAGGAAGGAATTGATTATGATGAGACTTTTTCTCCAGTAGCTAGGATTGAAGTTGTGAGATTATTTCTTGCTTACGCCATGCATAAGAAATACAAGGTTTATCAGATGGATTTTAAGTGTGCATTTTTGAATGGAGATCTTGAAGAGGAAGTTTAAATTGATCAACCTGATGGATCTTCACTTTTAGAGGACAAAAACATGGTTTGCAGGTTAAGGAAAGCTTTATATGGATTGAAACAAGCCCCTAGAGCTTGGTATGCTAGATTGGACAAATCTATTTTGAAGCTTGGTTGCACTAAAGGTAATGTTGACAGTAACTTATACTATAAGATCATTGATGATGACATACTGACTGTTGAAGTCTTTGTTGATGATATCATATTTAGAGGTGAGGATAAGTTATGTATTGAATTCTCTGATAATATGAAGAATGAATTTGAGATGTCTATGATTGGGGAGATGCAATTTTTCTTATGTTTGCAAATTACTCAAACTAATAAAGGTATTTTCATCTGTCAAGCTAAGTATGCTAGAGAGTTGTTGAAGAAATTTGGTGTGAAAATTTCTAAACTGGTTGGTACTCCTTTGGTTACAAGTGAGAAATTGACAAAGAATGATGCATTTGCTCCGCTAAATCCTACAAGGTACAAATTTATTATTGGAGGTTTGTTATTTTTGACTCGGACTAGAACAGATATAGTGAAAAGAATT
The DNA here is from genome assembly GCF_030272615.1 of Cryptomeria japonica. Lineage (NCBI taxonomy): Eukaryota > Viridiplantae > Streptophyta > Pinopsida > Cupressales > Cupressaceae > Cryptomeria > Cryptomeria japonica. The sequence goes on along the minus strand of NC_081405.1, from coordinate 616,049,870 downwards.
TGTATTGTATCAAGATATTAGAGTGATCCTAGAGAAAATCATGAGTGTGGTAAAAAGGATTTTTTAGGTATTTGCAAGGAACAATTGAATATGGTTTGTGTTATCCTAAAAATAATGACTTTACACTATGTGTATATACAAATGTAGACTGGGTTGGAGATGTTGATGACCAGAAAAGAACATGTGATGGAGCTTTCTTTCTTTGAAAGAAACTTGTTTCATGGATCAGCAAGAAACAGTCATGCACTTCTTTATGTATTGTTGAAGCTGAGTATGTTGCTGCTACTACTAATTGTACACAAGTTCTATGGATGGAGAAAATGTTGAAGGATATAAGGGTAGATTGTAATGAACTGGTAGTTATTCACTATGATAAATCTACTACTATTGACATATCAAAGAATCTGGTATTTCATTCTAAGACAAAGCACATTTCTATCAAGTATAATTTTCTAAAGGAGAAGGTGGAAGCAAATGAAGTCAGACTAGTTTATGTGAACACTAAAGAGAAGATTGTAGATATCTTCACTGAACCTTTGCCTAAGGAATCATTTGAGTACTTTAGAGACAGATTGGGAGTTTTTTCCCTCCAGTAGAGACTTGAGTGATGTTGATTGGCAACAGTCTAGAATGTATTATCATAACTATCATTCATTTTGGATTGATGTGGTGGTGCTACTACTCAGGGGGACTATTCAACTGTGTGGTTTAGAGGTTTTATGACTTTTCTTTGATGTTTATGTTAGATTTGTTGCACTGATGTCAAAGGGGAAGAGATATTTATGTGAGAAAAAATCTTAACAGGGATATCATTCATAGGGGGAGTTTGTTTTGTTGCTTCATAACTTCATTGTCATATCATCTTGGAGAGTTTCTTGGATGTCTTCCATTGAGGGAGACTTGTTTGGCATTTCTTGGCACTTGAATGTTTTTCACATCTAGTGTTGCCATCAATACCAAAGGGGGAGATTGTTGGCAATTTTGAGGAATTGATATGTGTTGCATTGATGTTTGTCATTGATGTCAACACTAGTTGTTTTGCTATCTACCGACTTCTAGTAGAGTGGTTAGTCTTTGATGTTGATCTGGAGATTTGTCTCCGGTTTGGTCTGGCTCTTGGAATTGGTTTGGATTGGTTATTCATGTGTTCCTGATGCATATCACATTTAGTTGGTTTAGGATTTGATGATTCAGATTCTATCATATGTTCTAGTAAGTCTTTTGGTTACTAGTAAGGGTTTTACCAGTAGAGCTTTGTTGAAGATATTTTGATGAATCTGATAGGTGGTGTTGGTGAGACTTCTAGAAGTTTATCAAGATGTTGATGGTTATCATATTCATGTTCTAGTTGTTCATGGTGTTTCATTTGGCTTATGACAACCTATTTTGGGTCTGGTGTTATTCTACTAGGTTATGGACTGGTTTATGTAGCGTGTGGGTTGATGCTCCCGATGCGTCATCGATTAAATTTATTGTTTGGTTTATGTTGTTTCAGCCTTTGGCCAACTTGGTTTATCATTCATTTGTAGGATGATGTAATGGATTTATTGTATTATCTTTTAGGTGGTCGACCTAATTGTTTAGGTCCCAGGTTGTTATAAATATGATGTAATATCTCTTTGTAGATCATGGTATGTGTTATGGGATTATCTATGTGCGAATAAAGTTTTAATCATATGTAGAGGTTTTAGTCAATTATGGGTGATTGAATTGGGTTTATGTAAGAGGTTTAAGACCTCTAGTATTCAGCTTAACCAGAACTCTACTCAAGCATAGGATATACTCCTCTTGCAGTTCACTCATCTTTTAGGATTGTAGTCCAGATTTCTTTGTAGGCAATGAGGCTCCTTTTGTGATGAGCAGTGCGCTCTAGGTTGTTAGCCTTCCTACATGTGCAGTCCCCTCTTATTATAATCAGATACTTGTTGCAGAAGTATTAACTGACCATGGGTAGGATTCCCATCATGGTTTTTCCCTTTATTGAGTTTTCCACATACAAATCTCGGTGTTATGTGTTATGGATGGTTGGTAATTATTCTATGATTTATGTTTATGCTTAATTGTTATATCTACTATTCTAGTATTTGGATTATGCATTCAGGTAAAATGTTTTGTGTGCTTAAAGTTTTATAATCATTTGACAACTGATTCACCACCCCCTCTCAGCTTTCCACCAGTTATTCTAACAATTGGTATCAGAGCTTGGTCTTCTCTACATAAGCCTAACCACTTGAGGAAGATCCTATGGCTACTAATAGTTCAACTGCATCTATTTTTTGGAGAGAAACACCTAAGATTGATTCGACAAATTATATGATATGGAAGATTTAGATGGAGACTCATTTGTGATGTATTGGGAAATAGATTTGGGAGATCATAGAGAAAGGATATACACCTCATAATCCGATATCTCACAATCCTCCTCTGAAAAACTTGGATAAGGACATTGAAAATGATTGTAGAGCTACATAAGCACTCTTGAGTGCACTTTCTGATCAACAAATAATGGGACTAACTGACCAATCATCTATAAAGGCTATATGGGATAAGTTGGAGGCTCTGAATGAAGGTGACTCTACTATTAAAATTGCTAAACTTGATGTTTACTGGGTGAGGTATGAGAATCTGAAAATAGAAGAAGATGAAAGGATTACTGATTTTATGGAAAGAGTTAATGAAATTGTTATGCGAATTCAGTACTGTGGTGGATCTTTGAGCAAAGATGAGATTGTTTCTAAAGAATTGAGATCTTTGCCACCAACTTACAAGATGAAGGCTACTGCAATTAATGAGTTGAGAACAATGGCTAACAATTTTGTTAACAAGGATACTTTGATTGGAAAGTTATCTTCTTTTGAGATTGAAGAATTTGGTCCTCAAAAAGCTACAAAGACTAAATCTGCTTTTCACACATCTGCTTCATCAACTGGAAAGAGTTATTGGAAAGATTTATATACGAAGGAACTGGAGGAAATGAGGAAAGAAGATGATGAGTTTGAGCCACTTGAAGCCCTATTTTGTAGAAGAGTACCTAAAGGTCTAACAGGAAGTAAGTATGAAGGAAAATCACCTTTTAAATGTTTTGCATGTAATAAGATAGGTCACTTTGCATCTAGATTCCTTGAGAAGAATTCAATATTTGAAAACAAATCTCAAAGATCTTTTAGGCCTAACCATGATTATCAAAACAAGCATAAGTATAGGAGGAACAAAGATAAACCATGTTACTATGTGGATGAGGAAGGTGTGACTGATTCTGATGATGAACTGGCACAAGATTTTGTCATGCTCTATGAAGTGTACCTATACCTGCAAACACAATGCACTCAATTAGTCATTACAAGCATGGTTAGAAGATTTAAATCAAAGAAATGTAAAACCATAGCTAATTGACTTATTGCCTCCTAGTAAATGCGAGTATGAAAATGCTCTCAGATTTGATTATGCATATTCCAGTGACTTGACTACACTTAGATGGAGGATTTGAATGATGCAAATGTATGATCTAGCAAGAATAGCATGATTTAAGCTACATGAATGATTGATCTAGAAAATGAACTAAGATTAGGATGCAATTAAACTAAACTTGAACATTGAAACATTGCTATAACTGATAAACTAGAAGCTAGATGCCTATAATAACAATGCTTAAGCTACGAATGAGATGGGATGCAATCATGATATGAAATTGGGATTTGAAATTGAATTGGGACCAATATTACTCCAAAATGAGGTCTATTTATAGGATTTTCAAGGCTAGGGGTGATGTGGCAAGAATCAACGGTCAAGATTGATCTGAAGATATCAATGGTTAAACTGGAAGATGGCAAAGGGGGTTGGATTAAAGGGAAAATCTGTCATCTCTTTGGTGACAAGTGTCAAGAGGCTTCTAGAAGGAGTTAGATGAAAGGGAACAATTAGTGACAAGTGTCACAAGGTTCTAGAAGATGTTGGATGTAAGGGGACATGGAGGTAGGTAGAATGGGTTAGGTTTAGGAGAATTTGAATTTAGAAATTCAAATAATATGAAAAGGATAATTAATCTCAACAACTCATGATTGATTTGTTTTAATTAATTAAAGGATTTGAAGAAATGATTTTGGTGGGAGAATTAATTAATTAAAGAGGTGAAATGAACCTATTTAATAAATCCTTAGATTTATTAATAAGTAGATGAATGAGAGAAATTTAATCAAATTGCTTAGTGAATTCAATTAAATTGGGGAGGAGAGATTAATTAAATAATTGCTTATTTAATTAATTATCTTCAGACCATTTTTAGGTGTATACATTTTGCCCCTCTTTGAAGTGATGTGTGATAACGCGTTGATTCAAAGAATAATCTCATTTTGATGCTGATATTGATTTGATAGGATGCCCCAGCTCTTGATTCCTAAATTTCAGTATGATGATGCCCCCTCAGGAGATCAATTGAGATAATTGATCTTTGGAGTTTTGCGAGATTGATATCCTGATATATTTGATTTGATTTCTGCAACTATGGTTTGATGAAAATGTGAGTTCTTTGATTAGCTTGATCTCTTAGATTGATAAGATTGAAAAATCTTGATTGATTAGATTCAATCTGGTTTAAGGAAGGATTCATCTTGTATAAGACAATGATGATCAAAGAGTTTTGTTTTAGGAAGGATTCATCCTATATAAGATATTATTAGAACGTCTGGTTTCATGAAGGATACATCCTATATAAGACATGAATCAGAATCAGATTGTCTAGTTTCAGGAAGGATTCATCCTATATAAGATGTGATAGAATTGATTAGGTTTGATTGATTGATTTGATTTGATAATGTTGATAGATAAAGAACTGATAGTTTGTTGATAGCAAGTTGCTGAAATATTTGGATATGTTGATTGTTGATTCTTGTTGAGAGAGATAGCATAAGATTTTTGCTAGGTCGATCATATCATGAGAGATATGAGTCATCATTCTGATTGTGTATACACTTGTGATGATACTTTGATGATTCCTGCGATAGATTTAACCTTAGATAAAAGGAGCCTTTAGGACCCCATGCAAGGATGAAATGCAAGCTAAAATGCAAATGAAATGCAAACTATGACCAGACTAGTCATTGGATTATTTTGCATTTTTGTCATCATTGAGCTTTTGAAATGTGGGAAGTGAGTGCAAACATCGATGGTATAATTAAACCATGATGACCTGAGCATTAATTTCCTAGATTTTGATATAGCAAGTTAACACAAGCATCGAGGTATAATTGAACCCAGATGACCTGAGTGTTGTTTGCATAAAATAGGTAGTATTAATCATTTCAATACGCAAATCAGAAATGTCTTCAATGATGTTCTGATGATCATGTCCCGAGACAAATTTGTACATATTAATGATTAATTTTCAGACAACAGACAAGAAAAATATCATGTTTCTTCCTTGTTCCTCTAGTCAATGACATCTTGGAGTCACTCAGAAATCATGATAGCGAAAAGCAATATAGAAAAGTTGAAGAATCATGTTAAAATCATTATCCAAAAGATATTATCCATTGAAAAGTGTGTGATGTGCTTAGATTGATTTTGTGGAGGCTTGATAGTTGATAGTTTGATCTTACGTTCAATGTTGGATGTGTCTTAGTTTTTTGCTTGATAAGAGTTGTCTAACTGTTTGATTAAGCTCAAAATTGATCAAGAGTTTGCCCCCAGCTAGGTGTAGAATTTTTCCCCAAGCCTAGAAACAAAGTTATGATACATCCAATGATCCAAACCATGGTAAGAAGCCACATGGGATGTCTGCATATGTATAAAGGCTTATGATGCATATGGTTAGTGCTGATGGAAGATGAATGCAAGTAGAACGAATGCATGAACTACTAGATGGAAGAGCTAGCTGATAGATAGTGCCTGTTTGCTAGGTTTTCACCATCTGTTTTTATTGCACTTTTTCTGATATTTGATTTTTATTTTATTTTTCACTTTTTTTTTTAATTTTTCATTGTTTTTTATTTTTTCATTTTTTCAATGTTTTTGATTTTTTTTGATTTTGCACTATTTTTGATTTTTTCTGATTTTCCACTGTTTTTGATTTTTTGATTTTTTAGTGTTTTTTATTTTTTGATTTTTCAGACAAAAATTTTTTAGATGCATGCTATTGATAGGTTCCTTAAGCTAATCTCCATCCTGTGTTGATAGCTGATATGCTCCTGATCCAAATACTGTTGTGACCACAAATGGACCTAACCAATTTTGTTCAAACTTGTCTTTCTTTTCTCGATCTGCCTGGTTGCATGGATTTTCCTTTAGCACTAGTTCTCCAACTTGAAAGATTCTTGGTTTAACCTTATGATTATAGCTCTGACACATTCTTTGCTGATATACCTTTAGATGATCAAAGGCATTTTGTCTTCGTTCATGGATCAGTTCTAACTCTTGTAGTCTAGATACTCTTTGTTCTTCATCTAGGATGAGACCTTTTAGTGATACACATAGATAAGGTATCTCTACTTTGATTGGAAATATGGCTTTTGATCCATATACAAGAGAGAAAGGTGTGGCACCTATTGGTGTGTAGATATTTGTGCGTTAGGCCCATAGAGCAAGGTTTAGTTGGATATGCCAATCTTTCCCGGCATCGTTCAGTGTCTTTTTAAGAATTTTTAGAATAGTTTTGTTAGATTCTTATGCCTGCCCATTTCCCTATGGATAATATGGTGTGGAGAATCTATGCTGGATTTTGTACTTCTCACATAGCTCTTGTACGCCTTGATTCTTGAATGGTCGCCCATTATCAGTGATAATGGTCATTGGTATTCCATAGCGACAGATGATGTAATTCAAGATAAATGTAGCAATTTGTTTTCCTGTGATATTGATGAGACGTACAACTTCAATCCATTTTGTAAAATATTCAGTAGCTACAAGAATGAATTTATGTCCATTAGATGAGGAAGGATTTATCTTTCCTACTAGATCCAGACCCCATTGAAAAAAAGGCCAAGATGTTGCTAAAACATTTAGTTCTTGTGCTAGTGCATGGATCAAGTTCCCATGGATCTGACATTGTTTGCATGTTCTTTCTATTTTAAAAGAATCTCGTTCCATAGTCGGCCAATAATAGCCCAAGTGTATGAGTTTTTTTGAAAGGGTAAGACCACTTGAATGAGTGCCACAAATGTTGTTATGGACTTCATGTAAAGCCTTCTCAGATTCTTCTTGTTCGAGACATCGTAAGAGAGTACTATCTAGACTTCATTTATATAGGGTATCCGCGATGAGAGTATAATGGGAGTATTGGCGAATAAAGTTTCTCTTTTGGTTTTTGGATAAGTTAGGAGGTAAGATATTATCTTTCAAGTATGTGTAAGCTTGGCCATAGCGAGAGGAATTATGTCCAATAAGTTGATAGATGGTTTGGGAATCAGGACAATTAAAGGCGGGATGAAACAACTCTTCAACCAGGAATTCATAACGCTCTTGATTTTCCTATGTCTGCAATAGAGAAGCAAGTGTAGCCATGGCATCTGCTGCATTGTTATCATTTCTTGGAATCTATTCAAAAGTTATTTCTACAAATTACTTCTTGATATCATCCACCATCTTTTTGTAAGGCATGAGTTTGTCATCTTTTGTTTGATAGTCATCATTGATTTGATTAATGACAAGCTGAGAGTCTCCAAAGACTTGAAGTTGTGTTATGCTCCATTCTACAGCCATTTTGATACCTGTTACCAATGCTTCATACTCTTCTATATTGTTTGTACACAAAAATCTTAATTTGTATGCTTTCGGGATTGTATGCCCTTGTGGTGTGATGAAAAGAATTCCTACTCCTGATCCATGTTGTGTATATGAACCATCAAAGCATAGTTGTCATGCTTTTGTTGTAACTGTTAAGATATCTGCATTAGGAAATTCAATCTGTAGAGGAAGATTATCTTGAAGTGGTGTTTCTGCTAGTTGATCTGTGATTACTTTTCCCTTGATAGATTTTCTGTCAACATATTTGATATCAAACTCACTTAGAATCATGATCCATTTTGCTAGTCATCTTGTCAATGTGGCTTTGTTGAGCAAATATTGCAGAGGATCAATTTTAGCTATCAACTTGATGGAGTGAGATAGTAGATAGTGTCATAGTTTTTGAGAAGCAAAAACTACTACCAAGCATGCTTTTTCTATTGATGAATAGTTTACCTTGTATCCCACTAGTGTTCTGCTGATGTACTAGATGGCTCATTCTTTTCCTTCGTTATCCTCTTGTGCAAATGAAACTCCCAATGATGCTTTGGTAGTTGATACATAGAGTAATAATGGTTTTCCTAGAATTGGTGACATTAGAACAGGTGGTTGCATGAGATATGCCTTGATCTTGTTGAATGCTTCTTCACAGTGATGGTCCCCTTTGAAATTAACATGTTTGTGCAATAGGTGAGTGAATGGTTTACATTTATCTGCTAATAGAGCCACAAATCTTCTTATTGTCTGGAGTCTTCCTTGTAGTGATCTTAGTTGACTGATATTCTTGGGAGATGCCATTTCCATGATTGCTTTTACCTTAGCTGGATCTACTTCGATACTTCTTGCTGAAACAATGTATCCCAATAACTTTCCTGAAGTAACACCAAATGCACATTTCTTAGGGTTTAGCCTTAGCTTGTATTGTTCTAACCTATCAAATATCTTTTCCAGTATCTCTATATGTTCTTCTCTGTTGTATGATTTAGCTAATATGTCATCCACATATTCTTCCATGAATGTATGCATCATGTCATGAAATATAGTTGTCATAGCTCTTTGATATGTAGCACCTGCGTTCTTTAATCCAAAAGGCATGACATTCCAGTAGAAAGTACCCCATGGGCATGTAAAAGCTATCTTTTCTTGATCTTCAGGTGCTATTTTGATCTGATTGTATCAAGAGAAACTATCCATTAGAGAAAACATGGAGTGTCCAATAGTTAAATCTACAATGATGTCGATGTTAGGCAAAGGAAAGTCATCCTTTGGACATGCATTATTAAGATCTCTGAAGTATGTGCATATTCTGATGCTTTTCTCTGGTTTTGAAATAGGAACAATGTTGGATACCCATTGAGGATATGCTATAGGTCTGACGAATCTGACATCCAGTAATTTCTTTAGTTCTGCTTTGACTAGGAGAGCGATATGCGGATGTATTTTCCTTAACTTTTGTTTGACTGGTTTGGCTCCTGGACTAACATTTAAGTGATGCATAATAAGTTCTGGATCTAACCCTAGCATGTCTGCATAGGACTAGGCAAAATTGATTTTCCTTCATTTGAAGAATTCCACATATTGTTGCATTTCTACCTCTGATAAAGATGTTGTTGGATGAAGAATCTTTGGTTGCTCTGTTGTGCTAATGTTAATTGCCTCTGTTGGTTCGACCAAAATGGATGATCTTTCTTGATAGTGCTCAGGTAAAGTGTCAAATATCCCATCTTTTGGCACCTCAAGGAGGTTTTCACTGTTAGATGCATCCTTTGTTTTTACTTTTTCCTAGTCTAATGTTGCCAATAAATGGTTTTCAGCATTAGACCTGATATTGTTTTCTTTATTTTCACTTTTGCGACTAGTAGATTTGGCACCCACTTGACTAGAAGATGCATTGCTGAAATTCTTGGTGAGATTTATTATGGGTTTGATTGTGTTAAGATAAACAGATATGGCATGGTCATTTGGAAAGGTATCAATGATGGTATATCCTTCATTTTCCCAATCAATAAGCTCAGGGTGGATTAGAGGTAAGGGATCTTCAAGTTGGTATGTTTCAAGGGTTTGAAGGGTCATGATGGAGGTATCAAAGTTTTCAATATGTGTGTCGATTTCAAAAATGGTACTCTCATTAGAATGACCTCGTGTAAGAAGTTCTTGATCATCCTTGGTTAAGTCCAAGTTAGTCGAAAGTGATTCTAATTCAAGTGAACTAGTTCCTGATGTTTGTCCTGCATACGTGTGAACTATATCGACTTCTATATCTCCTTCAAAGCATTTTTCTTTAGCTGATTCTTTAGAGTGATAGGAATCCCATTCCCATTCATTAGAACCTGTATCACTTGCAGCTTGTAGTCTATAGATTTGGTCATATAATATTTCTTCTACTTTTCTGGCTGTACTTTTCCTTCTTTCATATTCAACTTCTTCAAGACTGAGATTGAGTTTTGTCAACTTTTCTATGAGTTCTCTTGAACTTATATTAGCTTCTTTCTTACTTTGATTGATATTTAATGCTGCTTGAGAGATGTTTTTAGTTTGTTTCTCTTGTTGATTTGAAGCTTGCTTCTTTTGCCATTTTGTGTTTGCTTGTGCTTGTTGCTTAACTGATTTTTCTTCCCTTTCAATTGGCAGTTGTTCTTGTCTATTTTCATATTCCTCTTGTTGTTGACTAAAAGATGTGTCTTCTGGTATAGTGACTTGTCCATACCCTAAGCCTACTTTGTCTATAGTCTGCTGAGTATGAGGCTGAATAGGTTCTGAGATACCTTCCTTTCTTTTTCCTATAGGGCCTGTCCCAGTGTATCCCATCCTTTGAAGAATGTTGAATCCTTTTCCATATTTTTCCATAGGTATTCTGACATTGTTGACCTTTTGTTGAACTTCTTCATCTTTGTATAGCCATTGTAATACATCTTTGTCTTATCTTTCCTCTAATAAGGTTCCAGCACTAATAAATGCTCCATCAAATATCAGAAGATGTTTCATAGTTGGTTCTGATTGATTAAAAAATAGGTTTTAAGGACCCGAAACCATTACATAGTAGAGAGAAAAATAGTAGTGAAAGGATTTAAAGTCCACATACAAAATAACTGGCCAAAGGACCAGTGGATAGAAAGAATAGCAAAACAATAAAACACAGCAAAGAAATCGAGGAGACACTACATAGCAATTTTCTTTAGCAGATCCTCTGCCTTTATCACCAACTCATCATAGGCTGGTTCGACAGCTTTCAGCTCTTCCAGATCCTTATTCATTTTCTTTTCCTTCCTCTTGCCTTTGGTGCGGGTTCTAGGACCTTGAGCTTCCCTTGTTCCTTCAGCGTCCAGGTCAATTTCCTGGATTTCCTTGTCATCATCAAGCTTACTGATGAGGGTATGAGTATTATTGGTTGAGATTTTCAGAATACTAAGGCTTTGCTCCATGATATTCTTAAGGCACTCCTCAATTTTTTCCACTTTGGTGACTATATCTGAGAGTGTTTTTTCACTGGTTTCCACAAGGTTTTTTCTATCCAGCATCTCCTTTTCAATCTTCTCAAACCTGGGGTTAGAAGTATCTCTAATGTCTTTCGCTTTAGCAATAGTGTTTTTTAGATCCTTGATATAGTTAGCCATTGTATTCCCCTCTCCAATATTAATGGTCTCCGGAATCAAGACTCTATTGCATAGTTTTTTATACTCATCCGCAGCTTTCTTGTAACCATCAATGAGCCATTCCATAGTTTTCATAAAACCATTCAAGGCCTCGGGAGGAGGGCCAGAAGAGGGAGTCACTTTTCCAGGGGTTACCTATTCATCTTTAGGAATATGGAGGGTAGAGATAGTGTCAGCATCCCTGAGATTCTCTTCCATTGTCTCCTTATCCAGGCTGTGCTCAGCTTCTAGGGTCCTAGCTTGCTTTTCAGCTTCTGGTTCCTTGCCAGTCTCCTCTTTTTTCTTGTGCTTTTTCTAGGTCTGGGCTTGGTTTTTACTTTTCTTCTTTAGCAACCCCTTAGGGGTCTTCTTCTCCTCAGAATAATCTAAATCCTCTTCTTCCGAAGAGATGCTGATCAAGGGTTTTCTTTGAAGTTTTTTTCCCTTAGAAGATGAGGGTTTTGATTTCCTCTTCTTACTACTCTCGTACTCTGAGTCATCAGAGCTATCCTCATTATCAGATGAGGAATCATTGTCGGATTCCTCCTCCTCCAAAAAAGAAGAATTAGACATATCTTCCTCAGAGTCCACAGAGAGCTGCATCCGGTTAATTTGACTGGCCTTTAAATGGTCATAAATGAGGACCATAAGACCTTGGTGCATTGCGGTATCACCCAGAGGATTCTCTTTGTAGGCTTTCAGGGAGGCATTCATTGAGAAAAGAAAGAAATAAGGAAAATTTACCTTATCATTATGCCTAAAATGGTTTAATAGGAACAAAATGATACCCATAGACTTGCGTAAACCTACCATCCAGAGTTATATACTGCATTAAAACAAAAAGAATTTCCCGTCAGGGTTTGGCAAAAGCCCTAGGCGAGTAATAGGTTTTGCTCAACTTTACCAGTCTGTTTATCTCTTTCTTAGTAATCAGGTACCTTTCAATGGCTTCCCTGCTGACCTTCCTGTCTCTGTAGAAGTTACAGCCTTCCCTGTTGAGACCCGTAGCTTTAGCAATTAAATCTTCGTCAGTTTCCACCATTTGGTCACCCATTTTTAACATGCACTTCTTCCAATTTTTTTAGAAGAGGCTGGTTACCATTCCATCATGGCCATGGAGTCTCTCTATGAAGTTTGAAAGACCACCCTTCTACAAAATACCCCACACCTCCTCCTTCTGTTTCCACTCCTTGCAATTACTTGGCTCATAACGTCTCCTATTTCTGCACATGATGTCGCTTCTTACAGCCAAATTCTGAAATTTGTAGAGCTGGTAAAATAAAGAGCTTTTCGGAGCTAAAACAAAAACCCAAAAAGCATGTGAGTTGTTGGCCTTAATGATCTAGTTGATTATAAAACAAGTTTTTATGGTATTGATGTTATAATGAGTGATTTTCTCATTATAGAAGTAACTCAAAGTGCTTACATCAGTACTTTTCATTATTACCCTGTCAATCAAGAGTCTTTGGAGTACTTCGATATTGTTCATCACTTATGATTTGTCTAACATCTTTGGGGAGTCCTTTCATATTTGGTTGTTGTTTAGAGCTTGATGGTTTTCCCAAGGATTTAGGAAAAAGTGGTAATTGTGATATTGAGTATTCTCCGTTCCCTCGATCTCTTAGCTGCATTTGTTTTTCCATACTTGATAGAATAGAGGTGAATGACTTTTCCTTGGATTGTGTGCTTGAAGATGTTACCTCCCTATTATGTGGAACAATTACTTCTTGACCCATTTTTAGATTGCTGCAATATTGGAATGGATTTGCATCTGTAGATATTGGGATTTCTTGTCCTTCATAGGGAAATTTTACACATTGATGATAGGTTGATGGGACAGCTTACAAGTCATGTATCCATGGTCTCCCTAGGAGCACATTATACGATAGGTCCAAGTCTAGAACTTGGCATGCTGTGTCTTTTTGTAGAGGTCCTACTCTGATTGGTAGTATCACAATTCCCTTGGAGGAACGTTCTTCTTCATCATAGGATTTTATAGTGATCCTTTTTCATACATCAACTGCATCTTCTGAATATCCTAAGGCACGAACAAGACTCAATGAGCAAATATTTAGGCCAGCTCCACCATCTATTAGAACACATTTGACTCGTGTTTTGTGAATAAGGACTTCAATATGTAAGAGAGTGTTGTGAGGGTGTTGCAAGGACATGTCATCTTCGTTAGTGAATGATAAGAAATGCGGAGTTGTAAGGTGTCCCACCATGGTCTGGAGTTGGTCAATATCAAGATCCTTGGATACAATTGTATGTAGTAATGATCATTCAAGAATTTCCTTGTGTGCTAGTGAAAGTTTTAAAAGTTCTAGGATGGAGATTTGCGCAAGTGTTTTTTGTAGTTGCTCCACTAGATTGTATTGTTTTGTTGTAGTGGATGATGCGTTTGTTGTAGGACCCAGCAAAACAACTTTGGCTTTGCTTCTTGTGATAGCCTGAGCATGTTCTTGATTTTGTTTATCTTTAACTACAATCACATTCACCACATTGTCATATGTATGAGCATAGTTTACCTTTGCTTTACCCTTACCATTGTTTTTTGTTGATGACTCACCTTTCTCATAGTTTGGAAGTGGAGTTTTAAAGGTGGTATGAGATTCATTTGTTGTATGTCCATCCACAGTTATTACACCATTATTAATTAAGTCTTGTATGACATGTTTCAACTTTTGACAATTATCTGTGAGATGTCCTTTGTTTTGATGGAAATTGCAATACTGATTATTGTTCCACCAAGGTGGTTTGATTTGAGGTTCGTAGTTCCTTTATTTTGGTAAAGTGATCAATTTGTTTGCGAGAAGTGTCTTTAGTGCTGATCCAAGGGGTTCACCAATGTTTGTGAATTGTCTTCAAAAGAAAGTTTTGATAGTTGGTCTTTGTTGATTGTTGTTTTGTTGTGCTGCTACTGAGTGAGTAGATAAATTGAAAATCGGTTGTTTTGGTTTCACATTTTTATTATCTACTATTCCATTGTTGATGACATTTCAATTTCTATTCCAAAACTTTGGCTTGTCATTGTGATTGTTGTTATTATTGTTGTTAGGTGGATGGACTCCTTTGTATATTTTAAACTCACCTTTCTTTATCATAGCTTCTTCCATTCTTATTCCATTATAAACATTTTTCCAAAGTTTTGATTTCCTTGCATTTTTAAGTAATAACTCATTTGATCATTTAAGTTGTCAATGAATATGTCCATTTTTTCATACTCTGACAATGTATGAGGATACCACAATGCTAGGTGTCTCCATCATTGTAAGAATGTCATGAAGGGTTCTCCAATCTTTTGTTTAGTGTTACATAGATCTAGCATGGTTACTTCATGTTGTATGTTATAGGAGTATTGTGAAACAAACTTATCCACAAACTCTGAAAATGATCTGATTCCTAGTGTAAGTTTGGAAAACCATTCCATGGCTAGTCTAGTTAAGCTTTTCGGAAATAGTCTCATTAAGTAGATATCCTCATGTGCAAACTCCATACTCATTGTACAAAATTATCATATATGATCTTGAGGGTCAATGCTTCCATCATATTTTTCGTATCTCGGGGTTTCAAAACCTATAGGAAATGGTATCATGTTTAGATTTTTGTCAAAAGGATAAGGATAAATTTCTTGAAGTGAGTATCATCTAACATTTCCTCTTTGCATCTCTTTGTTTTATGTTTACATTGCTTGTAGTTGTTGTGTGAGAGTCATGATAGGATTATCGACATGATTTGTTCTTGCATGACCATGATTTTGCGTTCTAGTAGGATCTGGATCTCGTCTTGTTTCATCTCTAGCTCTTCTTGTATTCTCATCGAATTGAATGTTATTCAAAATTTCTACTTCATCTCTTTTGGGGATGTAAGTCTTTTCATTGTTTTTGGTGTTAATAAGGATTGACATGTTATTCATTTTGATAACAAAGATGTCCTCATGTTGTTTGTTATTAGGGGGAGGGTCACTTTTCTTTTGTGTCATTTTATTCACATCAAAATCTTGGGGAAGTGTAGCACCAGATTTGGCTAACATTAGAAAGTATTTTTCTTTTTCTTCCTCCAACAATTTTTGCATAAATTTGTCAAATTGGGGATCTTTCTTGATGTCTCTGATATTTTGTCCTATTATTTCTTCTTCAACTTGTACTTCATTTTCATGTTCCATGGTTATGTTTGTTTCCAATGTTTCGATTTCTATTTCTGCGATCCTTTGTCTCTGAGCTTTAGTTAGAACGAGCCTACACGTGTGTTATTTTGCTTAGGATTCGATTGTCCAAAAGGTTGTTTTGGGTAAGTGATCAATAGTCAATTTCAAGGCAATAAAGTGATATGACAATAAAAGAGAATTCAAGTGTTTAAAGGTTTGCAAGTTTTTCGATCTTTGGTTTAGGAGTGCAATGGTGATGATTTGATAAGAACCAAGTCCAGTAGGAATGATGTATCCTACGATATGGGACAAAGTTATCCTGACCAAACGTTTCAGTTTCATGATAAAGGATGATTGATCCTGATGAGAAACTATGTTTGATTGATCAGTTTACCAAAGAGGGTGATAATGCACTTTGAGATGTTTAGATTTTGAACTTGTTGGGGGTGAGCACTTTGAAAATCTTGAGGTGTATATTTTCTAAGTTTGATTTTGATGGATGGTAACTTGATCAAGCAAACCAAGAAGACAATCTAAGCACAGATTGACAGATAATAGGTTTTTATGCTTACTGCAAATTGATAAGGCAGAAATGACAAATCTAAAACAGGAATGTAAGACACAGTTCTAGACTGACAGATGTAGAGTTTTGTATGACAGATTATGCAGCTTAGGACGACACAAGATACAAGATACAATGACAGACTAATGACTTCATGTGTAAAGAAATGTTTCGTATGACATAGAACCTTGACTCGTACGACAGAAGATCAAGCACTATGACAAAGCATCCTGACTCGTATGACAGTGAAAATATACTCGTACAACACAGGATTTGAATAGTGATAAAATTGTTTGCTTGTTTGAGTTTTGATCACTGAATTTTGATGTTTTACTTTGGTTTTCCTGTTTTAAGTGTCTAATTTTTCAATTTAGGGATGAATACATAGCAAACACATGATGTGATAAATGACTCTCAATCAAGCTAAACCCTAAGGAAGTTGGCTGAGAATGAAAACCTTTTCTTGCTGACTTATGTACACACCCAATAGCTAATCAGAATATGGCCACTGAGTCTCACGCAATGGATTTTCAATGTCATATTTTTCGACTCCAAATGCTAATGGGGGCACAATATGGCAAGTGTCTTGGGAGAGTTACTATCTCTCTTGCACAAAGATTATCACCCTTTCGGAGGTGAATCGAGTAGCTTCTATTTTAACCGGTACTAATAAGGGATCCATTCGGCACGTTGGGGTATAAACTCAATTAAGAGGTCTCCTAGCCTTGAAAATCAAGGTTTGATATACCCGAAGGTATGGAGGAGAGCTATTCCCGAGCACTGTCATTGCTTTGATTTTCATCAAAAACACATTTATTTTATAGTGGGTTGGATTACTTGGCATTAGCCATTCCCACTTAGGTCGTTCCCCTTTCACCAGCCTTAAGGGCTAAGAGTGAATAACTCCTTGGGAGGGAAGGCCTGCTAAAGAGATGCAATAATGAAAGTAAAAGGATGAGTCTAGCTTTCTGGTCACCTAAGAAAGATGAGAGCATACTTGCCTATCATCATAAGCACATAAGACATGATAGTTCATTTTTTAGCCCAAATTGAAGTGTGCCTAAAAATTTTAAAGAATACACAAAGTTTTTGTTGAATTCTTAGGCAACCTACAAAATAGATCCATTAGTAGTCATGATTGTGTTTTGAATTTGTCTTTGACAAGTGTATCTTTGACAAGCGTTCTGCAGAAAAGAGTTAGGTTGCAAACATCTCATAGACATAACAAGATTAGCATTAGTGATGCAAACTATGAAATTTTCAAAAAAAAACTATATGAAATTTTAGCCTAACTTCAAATAGGCATAACTTTCTGCTCGGGTCTCAAAATTACGAATCGTTTAACATGTTGGAAATGTCTCCAAGAGTTCTAGATCAGAATTTGAAAGAGCATACCTTCGGCAATATCTTTCGACACTTTCAAGGGCTAAAAATGACCAGAAGGCCTTCAAAAATGCAAATTACCAAAACATAGACAATCTTGAAAATTCTAATTTGCATTTTTATGGAAAAACATAGAACTAGAGACTCATACAAAATGCTTTATTAGACAAAATGAAAAATATTTAGATTTTGCACAGACACAAAAACCAGCTCATACGACATAGGATTTTACAAGTAGAAATTCATATGAAAAAAAATTAGCTCTCATACGATAGTGAAAATATACTCGTATGAAACAAGATCATCCTAGTACAAGTAAAGAATTTGCAAGAAATAGACTCGTACGACACAGATTTAAACTTAGTAGGAATAAATAATTTGCAATATAAAAGCTGATACGAGTCAGAATTACACCTAGTATGAGTTAGGATTAGGTGTCATCCAAAGCTAAAAGGAAGTTCGTACGAGTTGGAAAATCAACTCCTACGACATTCTGATTATGATTCGGCAAAGATGAAGTTTGCTGAAGGTTGAGAGGCCGAAAATGATGATTTCTACCTCACGGTCGGTGCCAACATGTCGTGCTCTATGAAGTGTACTTGTACCTACAAACACAATGCACTCAATAAATCATTACAAGCATGCTTAGAAGATTTAAATCAAAGAAATGTAAAACCATAGCTAATCGACTTATTGCCTACTAGTAAATGCGAGTATGAAAATGATCTCAGATCTGATTATGCATATTCCAGTGACTTGACTACACTTAGATGGAGGATTTGACTGATGCAAATGCATGATCTAGCAAGAATAGCATGATTTAAGCTACATGAATGATCGATCTAGAAAATGAACTAAGATTAGGACGCAAATAAACTAAAATTGAACATTGAAACATTGCTAAAACCTATAAACTAGAAGCTAGATGCCTATAATAACAATGCTTAAGCTACGAATGAGATGGGATGCAATCATGATATGAAATTGGGATATGAAATTGAATTGGGACCAATATTGCTCCAAAATGAGGTCTATTTATAGGATTTTCAAGGCTAGGGGTGATGTGGCAAGAATCAACGGTCAAGATTGATCTGAAGATATCAATGGTTAAATTTGAGGAGGATGGCAAAGGGGGTTGGATTAAACAGAACATCTGTCATCTCTATGGTGACAAGTGTCAAGAGGATTCTAGAAGGAGTTAGATGAAAGGGAACACCTAGTGACAAGTGTCACAAGGTTCTAGAAGATGTTGGATGAAAGGGGACATGGAGGTAGGTAGAATGGGTTAGGTTTAGGAATGGTTAGGTTTAGGAGAATTTGAATTTAGAAATTCAAATAATATGAAAAGGATAATTAATCTCAACAACTCATGATTGATTTGTTTTAATTAATTAAAGGATTTGAAGAAATGATTTTGGTGGGAGAATTAATTAATTAAAGGGGTGAAATGAACCTATTTAATAAATCCTTAGATTTATTAATAAGTAGATGAATGAGAGAAATTTAATCAAATTGCTTAGTGAATTCAATTAAATTGGGGAGGAGAGATTAATTAAATAATTACTTATTTAATTAATTATCTTCAGACCATTTTTAGGTGTATACAGATTCAACTAGTGGATCTAGCAGTGGAAAGGAATGGGTATTTTTGGCTATCAATGAAGATTCTCTAGCACCTATTTTTCAAAATGAGGAAAAGGCCCTTGCGGCTAAATTGAAGGCAAGGATGAATGGGTGATAAACAATGGATGTTCACATCATATGACTAGAGATACAAGGAAGTTCCTATCTTTGCAAGAATTTCATTGTGGTCTGGTTAGATTTGGAGATGACAAAGCATACATGACTAGAGGAAGAGGGACTATATCATTGGATGGTAAGCATAACACTGATAATGTTTATTATGCTGAAGGTTTAAGGCATAATCTTTTGAGTGTAGGATAGTTGGTGGATAAGTGATTCAACAGATCTGGATTAGAGATTGCAACCAGTACATAGACTAAAGGTAACATCTTTCATTTGAACTCCATTGAGAAGAAATGTTTGATTGCACAAGTTTATGAGAATTGGTTATGGTATAAGAGGTTGTTTCATGTGAATTTTGATCACATTATAAAGATCAGTTCAACTAAGGTTGTTAGAGATATACCTAAGATTGTGAATCCCTATAATTCAGTAAGTAAGGAATGCCAAATGGGAAAGACAGACATAACTTCTTTTAAGAGTATACAAGACAAATCTAATGATGTTTTGGATCTTATTCATACTAATTTGTGTGGTCCTGCTAGAATAAAAAGTTTTCAGGGTGATAGATATTTTACACTAATCATTGATGACTATTCTAGAATGATGTGGGTTACTTTTCTAAGGGAGAAACCTATAAATTTTGAAATTTTTAAGATCTCTAGAGCTAAAATTGAGACAAAGACAAGGTTGAAGATTAAATTATTAAGGTCAGATTACGATGGTGAATTTATATCCGGTGAATTTAATAGTTATTATGAGAAGTATGGAATAAGGAGACAGTTGTCTGCACCCCAAACACCTTAGCAAAATGGTGTTGTGGAAAGAAAGAACAAAACTATCTTGGATGTGGCCAGAACTATGATGATGGTAGATAATTTGCGTCATATCTATTGGAGAGAAGTTTTCAGCATGGTGGTATAAACATTCAAGAGAGTTCATATCAAATGAGACACTCTTAAGATACCTTATGAGTTATGGTTTGGTCATACACTTATAGTTAAGTATTTCGGAATCTTTGGTAGTAAATGCTATATCAAAAGAGATGATTCCATTGGAAATTTTGATCCTAGATGTGATCAAGGGATATTTATTGGTTATTATAATGAAAGTGAAGCATATAGATGTTATAACAAAATATTGTAGAGAATTGTGAAGAGTGCTAGTGTCAAGGCGGATGAGTAGTACAAAGGTCAAATCTAAACTTATGAGAGAGAACCAGAAGTGGAGATGATCATAAATGAACTAGTAGCACCTATACCAAAATAGAATGTTGAACCAATTACTCCAACAGTATCAAAAAATTCAACAGTAATTGAAGATTAGAGCAGAGAAATAGAAAGTGAGAAGACTCCTATGTGTGTATGGTTAAATAATTTAGAAGATCAGATCATTAGAGACAAGAACAAAGGAGTAATGACAAGAAGAAGGTTGGCAGCTGATGAGGTATGTTTAATTTATTAGGATGAACCAGAATCGGTTATTGAAGCTTGTAAAGATGAATGATGGATGATAGCTATGCAAGAGGAATTATATTAGATAGAAAAGAACAACACATGGACTTTAGTTCCCCAACCTAAAAATAAGAATGTTATTGGAACTAAGTGGGTCTTTAGGAATAAATTGAATGAGGATGGACAAGTTGTGAGGATTAAGGATAGAATATTATGTAAAGGATATTCTCAAAAGGAAGGAATTTATTATGATGAGACTTTTGCTCCAGTAACTAAGATTGAAGCTATGAGATTAGTTCTTGCTTATGTTGCCAATAAGAAATACAAGGTTTATTAGATGGATGTTAAGTGTGCATTTTTTAATAGAGATCTTGAAGAGGAAGTTTACATTGAGAAACCTAATAAATCTTCACTTTCAGATGATAAAAATATGGTTTGCAGGTTAAGGAAATATTTATATGGATTGAAACAAACCCCTAGAGCTTGGTATGCTAGATTGCACAAATATATTTTGAAGCTCAGTTTCACTAAAGGTAATGCTGATAGTAAATTATAATATAAGATCACTGATGATGACATACTGATTGTTGAAGTCTTTGTTGATGATATCATAGTTGGAGGTAAGGTTATGATATGTATGAAATTTTTTGATAATATGAAGAATGAATTTGAGATGTCTATGATTCGGGAGATGAAATTTTTCTTAGGTTTGCAAATTACTCTGACTGATAAAGGTATTTTCATCTATCAAACTAAGTATGCTAAAGAGTTGTTGAAGAAATTTGATGTGGAAAATTCTAAACCGGTTGGTACTCCTATGGTTACAAGTGAGAAATTGACAAAGAATGATTCATCCAATCCAATAAATCCTACAAGGTATAAATCTATGATTGGAGGTTTGTTATATTTGACTTAGACTAGATTGGATATAATGAATGTAGTTTGTATTGTATCAAGATATCAGAGTGATCCTAGAGAGAATCATGAGAGTACAGTAAAAAGGATTTTTTAGGTATTTTCAAGGAACAACTAAGTATGGTTTGTGGTATCCTAAAAATGATGACTTTACACTATGTGCATATACAGATGCAGACTAGGCTGGAGATGTTGATGACTGGAAAAGCACATCTGATGGAGATTTCTTTCTTGGAAAGAAACTTGTTTCATGGATCAACAAGAAATAGTCATGTACTTCTTTATCTACTATTAAAGTTGAGTATGTTGCTACTGCTACTAATTGTGTTGGCATTTTTGATGATTATGTTGTGATTGTCATTGATGGACACACACTTGCTATGAGATCACTTTGTGAATGTATGAATTATGCTTAAACGGTAATTGTTCCAAACCGGTATCATGTTGTAGTCTTTAGACTATTGCTGTTATGTAGAAAGTGTTTACCGATCTCAAGAGGCATAGAGACTTAAGCGGAGCAGAGGAGCAAAGGAACTAAAGCGACAATTATCATATTCCCAATCTTCATTTTGGCAAACCAGTAATTGGTGAAAGTGTGAACCAGCAACCGGTTTAATATTTGAATTGGTATTAGTCTAAGTTCCAAACTGGCAACTGACATTTTGTATGAACCGGTAATACTCTGTGATGAGTTACCATCCACCATTTCTTTGGCGGTGCCGACACTCTGGCGGTGCTTTTGTGCCATGTTACCAAATATGTCTAGGTACATTGAACCTAGGAACTCGCACTGTAATCCTATTGGACCGACATGAAATCAGGTTCCTTCTTAAGGATATCATGTCTACGGTTTTAGGAGTAAGGGTTGTAATATTGCATGAGTCTTTGTATAAGCAATCTTAGGAGAGAAGATCAAGTCTGTGAGCTGTAATAGAGTGTAGAAGTGTCTGAAGATTGAAGTAATGTTGAAATGCATTAACAATGAGCTATCAAGGATCTAACCAAGCATACTGTGCTAGTATCTAATCACTCACTTGTTGATTACTTACATCTTTGACAAGTCTGGAGACCCTTAACCGGGTAGGCGCAGAAAAGCCTTTGTAAAATCCTCTAACAAGGTGATTCACATCTATGGATCTAAAATCCTCTAAAAAGGTAGTCTTTAACCAAACTTATCTCCTAACAGAGATTGAGATTCCTAATAGGATCTATTCTGGTAAAGAACATTGTATGACCTTCACCATTTTGGTTACTATTTTGCAGATAGTTACTTGTGAGTTTCATATCACCGTGGTTTTTCCCATTTGGGTTTCCATGTCAAAATCTCTTGTGTTATAGTGATTGTGCTTCTATGGGTGAATGCCTTATTTGCTGGTTAGTTTGTATTTGTGTTAACCGGTTTGTTTGCAAGACTGCTTTACCAGTTTATTGCTAGATTGTTTAAGTGTTTGAGTTCATTATTTTTTGGTATACTAATTCACCACCCCCCTCTTAGTATTCATCAAATTGTACACAAGTTCTATGGATGAAGAAAATATTGAAGGATATAAGGGTAGATTGTAATGAACTAGTAGTTATTCACTATGATAACTCTGTTGCTATTGACATATCAAAGAATCTGGTATTTCATTCTAAGACAAAGCACATTTCTATCAAGTATAATTTTCTGAAGGAGAAGTTGGAAGCAAATGAAGTTAGACTAGTTTATGTGAACACTAAAGAGAAGATTGCAGACATCTTCACTAAACCTTTTCCTAAGGAATTATTTGAGTACTTCAGAGACAGATTGGGAGTTTCTACCCCTCTAGTAGAGACTTGAGTGATGCTGATTGGAAACAGTTTGACATGCATTATCAAAACTATCATTCGTCTGGATTGATGTGGTGGTGCTACTACTCAGGGGGAGTAGTGAGCTATGTGGTTCAGAGGTTTTATTAATTTTATTTGATGTTTATGTCAGATTTCTAGCATTTATGTCAAAGGGGGAGAGATATTTATGTGAAAAATATAGCTTAACAGGTATATGATTCACATGGGGAGACTGGTCTATTGGTTAAGAACTGCATTGTCATATCATCTTGGAGAGTTTCTTGGATGTCTTCCATTAGGGGAGACTTATTTGGCATTTCTTGGCACTTGGATGTTTTTCCCATCTAGTGTTACCATCAATACCAAAGGGTGACATTGTTGGCAAATTGGAGGAATTGATTATGTGTTTCATTGATATTTTTCATTGATGTCAACACTAGCTATTTTGCTATCTACCAACTTTTGATAGAGTGGTTGGTCTTTGATGTTGATCTAGAGATTTTTCTTCAGTTTGGTCCAGCTATTGGAATTGGTTTAGACTAGTTATTCATGTGTTTCTGATGCTTATCACATTCAGTTGGTTTGGTATTTGATGATTCAGATGCTATCATATGTTCTAGAAAGTCTTTTGGTTATCTATAAGGGTTTTATCGACAAAGCTTTATTGAAGATATTTTGATGAATCTGATAAGTGGTGTTGGTGCATCTTCTAGAAGGTTATCATGATGCTGATGGTTATCATGTTTGTGTTCCAGTTATTCATGGTGTTTCATTTGGCTTATGGCGACCTATTTTGGGTTCAGTGGTATTCTGCTAGGTTATGGACCAATTTATGTAAAATGTTAGTTGATGCTCCCCATGCATCACCGGTTGGATTTATTCTTTAGTTTATGTTGTTTCAGTCTTAGGCCGACTTGGTTTATCATTGGTTTGCACGATTATATAATGGATTTATTGTATTATCTTTTAGGTGGCCGACCTAATTGTTTAGGTCTCAGGTTGGTATAAATATGATGTAAGATCTCTTTGTAGATCATGGTATGGGTTATGGGATTATCTGTGTGCGAATAAAGTTGTAATCATATGTAGAGGATTTGGTCGATCATAGGTGATCAAATTGGTTTTGTGTAAGAGGTTTAAGACCTCTTGTATTAAGCTTAACTAGAACTATACTTAGTCATAGGAGATGCTATTCTTGTAATTCACTCATCTTTGCAGATTGTAGTTTGGATTTCTTTGTAATCAACGAGGCTCCTTTTGTGATGAGAAGTGCACTCTAGGTTGTTGGCCTTCCTGCATGTCTAGGCTCCTCTAATTGTAATCACATACTTGCTGCAAAAGTAGTATCTGACTATGGGTAGGCTTCCCACCATATTTTTTCCCTTTACCAGGTTTTCCACGTACAAATCTTAGTGTTATGTGTTATGGATGATTGGTAATAGTTCTGTGATTTTTGCTTATGATTAATTGTTATATTTCCCATTCTGGTATTTGGTTTATGCATTTTGGTAAAAGGTTTTGTGTGCTAAAAGCTTTATAATCTATTGATAACTGATTCACACCCCGCCCCTCTCAGTTGTCCATCGGTTATCCTAACAGTATTCGCCCTACTCAAAACCCTCATAAACATTTCCTCATCCGGATCAACCGCTAGTGGGTTTACTTGTTCTGTTGGGGCTTCTTCTCCTTCATATTCACTTACATCATCAATGTATCATCCTCTTCTTTGGGCTGTCTCCATGGCTTCCAACTAGGCTACCATTCCTCGCAACATCTGCATCATAGGAGGGTCTGCATTTCCACATTCTCCACCATTCCTAGTTCCTCTTCATGCCATCGTTTATGTCGATCCTTTGGAGCTACAGGTCAGATCCAGAGTCCACCACCCTACAAAAAAAATTCTTAGGAAAACGCAATCTCCAGAACAAAAACTCGCTTTGATACCACTTGAAGCAGTCACCGGTTAGGAGGGACCTCAAAGAGATCAATTCAAACCAGTCAGCAAGAGTGTTGGGAGTAATTATTTATTCTTATAGGATATAATTACACTTTACTTAAGTTGACTTAGGATATTGCATCTGATCGTAGTTTGGATATGAGACACTTAGGGAACTGTGCACATAGGGATGATGCTTGTAGGAGAAATTCTAGCTTTTGTGGTCTTATCTTGTTTTTACATTCCATATTCAGTGGGTGATCCACCTCTTGTGAAATATTATATTATTTCACCTACCTACCCCTACATTTTCTTACCTATCCTTGTTTCTCATTGGGCCACATGTCATGATTGTGTGCTCACATATCCATTTTGTCTTGCCTATTTAAGCAGGCCCATATTCATTGTATTGGTTAATCTAGTTGATGAATTTTTCATATTGATGAGAATACAATTTTTCCTTGTCAAAATATTGTCTCTCTTTTGTGTGCTTTTCATTGTGCCCTTGACCTTGGCAAAAATCTCACATGGTATCAGAGCCATTGGGGCTTCATTGATTGCTTTTGGGAGACATATTGGAAGGATTCTAATTTTGGATCTTAGGTACGATGCATTTTGGAAGCATCCTAGAGAATTTTTGACCTCACCATTGTGTCTGGGAGGTCATTTCCATAAAATTTTAATATAAACTTGACCTATTTTGGAGGAAGTTGATTTTCGAGCTTGGAGGAAAATTTTGCCTATTTGGGTAAATATCGTACAGATTTAAAAAAAATATATAATATTCATTTATTACGCAAAATTTTTTTTTGATTGTATTCAAAAGTTTTTTTTCAAAATTATATTGGGGTGGGGAGGGGGGGTACTTTGACCCCACCCCCCTTGCTCCATACCCTGCACAGTCTGCAGGGACCTGTAGCTCCACCAACCATACCTGCCAATCCTCCAGCATCCTCCTAGTGACCGCTGCAGCTCCCCAATAGCGTCCTTTTTTTCTGGCTCCCCAATGAAACCCTTGGCTCTTGGCTCCTCAATGATGTCCTTTGCTTCCAGCTCCCCAGCAACATTTTTTGGCTCTCGGCTCCTCGACGGCATTCTCAATAGCCACACAGACAATCATAGCCAAGCGGACACAAATGCATATGCCACATAGTGCCACAACCACATGGACAACCACACAAAATGTCATTCCACATGGCCACCACATAGGCCCTACTAATAGACCACATCATTGGCCACATCAGCTGTACCTTTATCATCATGCAACACCCAATCAACAGCCACACAAGTGCCATGTCACTGTATGGACTACACTATCAGCAGTACAGTCCACCTTTTACTCCACATAACTATGCATCTTGGAAAATAAAAGCATGGAGCAAACTAATGGAAAAAGGACTCATGCATTACATAGATGAAACAATAACAACACTAACAGATCCTAATGCTCAATTAGAATTGCTCACTAAAAATTGTATGGCTCTTGGAACTTTGCGTAAGTATATATCAGATGACCTCATTTTTCACATTGAGAAGTGTACTACAATCAAAGAGGCTTGGAATATCTATAAGAAATTGAATGGTCATGTTGATGAAATCAAAGGCTACAAGATTGACAATGAGCTCACCAAATTGGATCCCAAGAGTTTTGATATAATCCAAGATAATGTCACTAAGGAAAATGAGCTATGAGCAAAGCTTAAGGATTGTGGTATTGATAGAAAGGATGCTCAATTGATATTCAACTTGTTGGACAAGCTTCCATCTGAACATGTAGCATTTTTTTATAGCTTCCAAACCCATCGCTTGATAGTGGGGAGTTCCTACACTATGCCTACATTTGATGCTTTCACAGAAATGTTGATGTTGGAAGAATCTAATTTTTTGAACATGGGGATTCTCAAGTCTTCAAAGTCCAAGGCTTTGGTGGCTAATCAAGGGAATCAAGGGAGTCAAGGCAAAGATTCCAATACAAAGAAGAAGAAATATAAGTCAAAGACACAAGAAGAAAAATGACAATCATCCTCTCCATCATAAGGAGATTCTTCATCCTCTTCCAAGAAGGGGAATACACCTAAGAAGAGAAAACCAACTTGTGCTTATTGCAACATGTATGTTCATGAGTAGAAATTATGCCACACTAAGAAATTTGATGAGTTGACAAATCTCCTTAAGAAGAACAACATCAATTTTCCATCCTCCTACAACATGAAGGAATCAACTCCTTCCACTTCCTCACAGTCTAAGGGAAAAGGGAAAGCATTTGTTGCTACAACAGGTTCTTCACAATAGTGAATACTTGACTTGGGTGCCTCTTATCACATGGGTTCTACAAAGGATTAGTTTTCTTCATTGGAGCCATCTAAGGTACCTCACATTTACATAGCTGATGATACACAAGTTGAGGTAGAAGGGAAAGGTTTGGTTTCCATGGATGATGGAACATTTGAGAATGTTCATTATGTTCCTAACTTGTCTACCAATCTTCTCTCTATCTACCAAATCACTCACTATGGGAATGACAAAAAGGTTGAGTTTACACCTGATTCAGTTGTGGTAAAAGAACTTGATAATGATGCCTTGGTAGCAGTGGGACAATTCAATGACAATTCATGGCTTCATTCATTCTCCCACTATGTGGCAAGATCACCTTCTATGGCCTTTCTTACTCATTCAAATTCAAAAAGTAAGCTATGGCATGAGCGGTTTGGTCACCTCAACTACCGCTATCTTCAACAACTTAACACTAAAGACATGGTCACAGGTCTACCTCAAATCATATTTTCAGAGGGTGTATGTTCAAGATGTTCCATGGGAAAGCATCCCGAAGAGAAGTTTGATAAGGCGACAGCTTGGAGAGCTTTGGAAGTTCTTCAACTTGTTCACAATGATGTAGCAGGTCCATTTCTATCACCTTCATTGATGACTACTCTCACTGCACTTTGGTCTTTTTGAGGCTTGGGTTGGTAGGAAACCGATTGTGAGACATTTCAAAGTCTTTGGGTGTCTAGCATGGGCTCACATTCCTCTGCAGAAACACAAGGCATTGCAACATCAAAGTAGGCCTTGTATTTTTGTTGGACATCCCAAGGTTGTTAAGGCATACCAATTGATGGATCCAGAGACACATGAGGTGTTTATTGAGAGGAGTATTCATTTTGAGGAAAGCTTTCCTATCTTAGCCTCACTTCCTCCTCCACCTTCCTTCATCATGGATTATGATGAGATTGATTCAGATGATGAGAGCCCTTCAACTCCAACTCACAGGGTTACCCCTTCACAGGGTCCACTAGTAGTTGAGGAACCTTATCCTCCACCTCCACCTAGACCTCGTTAGGCTCGATAGACACTTGAGTCAATGGGTTCTCTTGTTGGGGATCCTTCAGATACATGAAGGACTTGATCATAGCATTAGGACCTTCCACATGCATACATTGCTACTGCTTCCTATCCACAGATATTTTAGGAAGCATCAAGGGTTCCCGAGTGAGACCAAGCTATGGAGGAAGAGTATAGTTCCCTAATGAGGAACAACACTTGGGAGTTAGTCCCTCTCACTAAGGGGATAAATATGGTTCAATGTAAGTGGATCTATTGGACCAAGTTTGCAATAGATGGTAGTGTGGATAAGTATAAGGCTCGACTTCTTGTGAAAGGTTTCTCACAGGTTCTAGGTGTTGACTATACTAAGACCTTTGTGCTCATATCCAAGATGAACTCCATTCACTTGACACTTGCTATTGCCACAACTCATGGTTGGGTTGTCCATCAAATGGATGTGAAGAGTGGTTTTCTTAATGGGGATATTGCTGAGGAGATATATATGGAGCAGCCACAAGATTTCATCTAGGATTCTTCATTGGTTTACCGACTGAGGAAATCTATCTATGGCCTTAAGAAGGCCCCTAGGGCTTGGTATGCCAAGATGGATTCCTTCCTTCTCTTAGGAGGGTTCACTAGGTGTCATTCTGATCCGAATGCCTACATTTTGCGACAAGATGAATCACACTTGATACTTTTTCACTGTGGATAACTTGATCATTACAGGGAGCACCTTATCCATCATTAGTAGTGTCAAATCTTCTTTGCGTGATAGATTTGTTATGACTAACTTGGGTTCTTTGCAATACTTTCTTGAGATAGAGCTTTTACAGTCACCTTCCTAGATTACACTTTCATAGCCCAAGTATTCTCTTGATCTACAAGCACACTTTCATATGGCTGATTGTAAGCCTGCATCGACTCCCTTTCTTTCAAGAGTCAAGCTTGAGGCTAAGGTCTCTTCTCCACCAGTTGATGCCACATTGTATCGTTAGCTTGTGGGTAGTCTCATCTACTTGACTCACACATGCCTTGACATTTCATTTGTGGTTGGAATGGTTTCCCACTTTATGCAAGAACCACATGAGCTTAATTGCAAAGCCAACAAACACATCTTACACTCCATCCAGGGTACACATGATTATGGGGTTCACTATAGAGGAAGCACATGACTTTGCTTGGTTGGATACATAGACTCTAATTGGGATATCGATATTGATGATCATAAGTCTACTTCTGGTTATAGCTTCCACCTTGGTTCAGGCCCCATTTGTTGGCAAAGAAAGAAGAAACATGTTATTGCTCTCTCTTCGATTAAGGCTAAGTATCGAGGGGTTGTCAATGTAGCAATTGAGGCTATTTGGCTTCAACATATTCTCACAAAGTTTGGGTTCTCCACTCCATGGCCGATAGTTCTACATTGTGACAATTAGAGTGCTATTGAGATCTTGTGGAACCCGATCTAGCATCAGGGAACCAAACACATCAAGATTCATATGCACTACATTTAGGAGTAGGTCATTGATTTGTGGTATTGTCCTGCAGTAGAGTAGATTGTAGACATATTCACCAAACCCCTCACCAAGAGTAAGTATCAGCAGCTCCGAGCTCTCTTGGGGGTGTAGGATGTTTCATTAGGGGGGGTGAGCTGACTTCTCCTTCCTCTCTTATGGGGGGAGAGTTTTTTTTCCTTGAGGTTTTGTCCTTCTTCTTTGAGGGTCTCTTTGTACATATATCTCTCTTTTGGAGGGGAGTTTTTTCCCTCTGGGTTTTCTCCCTTTCTTCATTTGTGAGAGATTACATTGTATAGGTTTGCTTGCATTTTAATATTATACATGGGTACCTATCATGGCCTTGTAGCCAAGACCCATATTACATCATTGACTTGAGTCTTCATTCCCCTAAGTTGCACTTAAGGGGGGGTGTTGGTGTAATTATTTATTCTTATAGGATATAATTACACTTACTTAAGTTGACTTAGGATAATGCATCTAATCGTAGTTTGTATATGAGACACTTAGGGAAGTGTGCCCATAGGGATGATGCTTGTAGGAGAAATTCCACCTTTTGTGGTCTTATCTTGTTGTTACATTCCACATTCGGTGGGTGATCCACCTCTTGTGGAATATTATATTATTTGTCCTACCTACCCCTACATTTTCATACCTACCCTTGTTTCTCATTGGGCCACATGTCATGATCATGTGCTCACATATCCATTTGGTCTTGCCTATATAAGAAGGCCCATATTCATTGTATTAGTTAATCCAGTTGATCACTTTTGCATATTTATAAGAATATAGTTTGTTCTTGTCAAACTATTGTCTCTCTTTTGTGTGCTTTTCATTGTGCCCTTGATCTTGGAAAAATCTCAAAAAGAGTAAACACAATGGAAACAAAAATATATGATGGAGGAAATGCATAACAGATTGTTTTATTTCATGAAAACTGATTACTATTTGTATTTTGGATATGTTGATATGGTTTTGTCATTGATGTCAACACCTATTAACTCTTATCAACTCTGGCACTTTGGAGGATTGGCAATATTCACTGGCAAGAAAGTGACTTATGCCCAGTCACTGGTATCTAGTACACTGGTAGGATATATTGTTCACTGGCACTTGGAATAACATGGAAAACACTTGGTTATGTTGAAGTCATTGTTTGGACACTTTATCTTGGAGATTTGTTCATTTGTATATTTGTATTTGCATATTTGTTGTTACCGGCAAATAGGTCCAAAATAATAACTGACAGGCATATCTATTCCAGATCAGCATGGCACGCTTTGGAGATGATTTATCAATATTGTAAATGCATTAAGCTGACATGTTGAATCAGATATTGCATCGGTTATTGATTTACTTGTAATTGATTTTATTGTAAAATATCTTAGAGCTGACCTACTAAAATTGGTCTTAGGTTATGGTATATATGTAAGATCTTATTTGTAAGATCGATATATGATTGGAAAAAGGAATTGTAAGAAGGTATATGCGAGAATAAGAAGAGCTATACACACATACACCATTCAGATTGAAGGAAGGTTTTTGTGAAGGCATATTAGAACTGAACTAGTACTGAATCCATGATATGGAGATGCTATTTTGAGTAGTACACCATTATTGGATTTAACCATCCAATTGTAGTCAGTGTGACTTCTATTTGTTATTGAGCAGTGATCTCTAGGCGCTTGGCCTTTCTACATGTGCAGACCCCATTTGTATACACATACTATCTGTAGTAGTATCATCTGATTGAGGGTAAGGTTTCCCACTATGGTTTTTCCCCTTACAATGTTTTCATGTACAAATATTGGTGTTATGTGTTGTGGATGTTATTGTCTTTCTATTTCATGCATTAATCTTTACCAGTACTGCAATTAACTGATAAACTGTCTACCGGCATAAAGTTTGGTTTACAGATATTAAGCATTAAGTTTGGATAAGTTGTTTTTGGTTTGAATTTATTAGACAACTGATTCACCCCCCCCCCCTCTCAGTGTTCTCTGGGACCTAACAATTGGTATCAGAGCCTAGTCCTCTTTTTGTAGAAGTTTAACAACTTCAGGAGATCCAATGTCTACTAATATTTCAGGAAGGACAATCCTAAACTTGATGGAACCTACTATGGAATATGGAAGATCAAGATGGAGACACATCTAAATTGCATTGGAAAGGACATTTGGGAAGTTACAAAGAATGGCTATACTGCTCCTACTCAAAGTCAACCTAATCCACCTACCTTAGGAAAAGATGAGGAAAATGATTGCAAAGCAAGGGAAGCACTTTTGAGCGCATTATCAGATCAACAAATCATGGGATTATCAGATAGATCTACTGCTAAAGCTATTTTGGGACCATTTGGAAACATTGAATGAAGGAGATTCCACAATCAAAATTGCAAAACTTGAAAGCTTCCGGGTCAGGTATGAAAATCTAAAAATGGAAGAAGATGAAAGGATTTCTGCTTTTGTGGAAAGAGTTAATGAAATTATTTTGGGTATTAAATGTTGTGGAGGAACCTTAAGTGAAGATGAAATTGTTTCAAAAATTTTAAGAGGATAACCACCGGCATACAAAATGAAAGTTACTACTATAAATGAGTTAAGAACTATGCCTAATACATCAGTAACTAGGGACACATTGATTGGAAAACTTTCAGCTTTTGAAATTGAGGAATTTGGTCCTGTTGCTACTATAAAGGCAGATTTAGCTTTTAAGGCATCAACATCATCTACACCATCATTTGAAAAATCTGATTGGAAAGCCTTTTATGCAAGAGAACTTGAAGAAGTAGGAGAGAAAATGAAGAACTTGAAGAACTTGAGGCACTATTTGCAAGAAAAATGCCTAAAGGTCCAGTTCGAAGTAAGTATGAAGGTAAAGCACCCTTTAAATGTTTTAACTTCAAGATGCCCTGATAGACATGCTAGACTAAGAGAAGAAGCTAGAAGAACATACAAGCCTAACCTTGAATATCAAAAATACAGATTTAAAAAGGATAAAGATAAATCTTGTTATCTTGCTGATGAAGGAGTCACTAATGATATTGATGAGGATCCGGCAGACAATGGATGGGTCTTTGTTGCTATAATAGAAGATCAACTGACAACTATTGCTCAACTGGTAGAGAAAGCCCTAGCAACTAAAGTTGAAGTTAAGGATGAATGGATTATTGATTTAGGATGCTCACATCATATGACTGGTGATAAAGGTAAATTATTGACTTTTTCAGGAATATAATGGAGGTCTAGTAAGATTTGGAGATGATAAAGCTTGTTTGATCAAAGGAAAAGGTACTATATCTCTTGATGGTAAGCATAATACTGACAATGTTTACTATGTAGAAGGTTTAAAGCATAATCTTTTGAGTGTTGGTCAATTAGTTGAAAAAGGATTTCAATTACAATTCAAGAATCAAAAATGCAAAATTATGAACAGAACTGGTTTTGAAATTGCAACCGGTAATCAAACTAGAGGTAACATCTTTCATTTGAATAACAATGAAAAGACATCCTTGATTGCACATATTGATGAAAGTTGGCTATGGCATAAGAGACTCTGTCTTGTAAATTTTGATTGCATGGTGAAAATCAGTACTACTAAGGCAGTTAGAGACTTACCTAAGATTGTCAAACCTCATAATCTGGTATGTAAAGAATGTCAATTTGGAAAACAAGTTAGAGCATATTTTCAAAGTATTATAGAAAAATCCAATAATGCTCTTGACTTAATTCATACTGATTTATGTGGTCCAGCTAGAACTAAAAACTTACAAGGTGATAGATATTTCATGCTAATCATTGATGACTATTCTAGAATGTGCTGGGTTACTTTTCTTAGAGAAAAATTAGAAGCACTTGGGAAGTTCAAACTATTCAAGGTAATGGTAGAAAATGAAACTAGTAAGAAATCAAATGTCTGAGATCAGATCAAGAAGGTGAATTTACATCTAAGGAATTTAATGCATTCTGTGAAGTGAATGGAATCAAAAGATAGTTATCAGCACCCGAGACACCACAGTAGAATGGAGTTGTAGAAAGGAAAAATAGAACTATCTTGGATGCAGCTAGAAGTATGCTATCAAAAGCAAATCCACCACATGTATATTGGAGAGAAGCAGTGAGTACAATGGTCTACACATTCAACAAAGTTCACATCAAAGGTGAAACTAGTAAGACCCCTCCTTAACTATGGTTTGGCATTACTCCTACTCTTAAATATTTCAGAATATTTGGAAGTAAATGCTATATTAGAAGAGATGAGTATATTGGCAAATTTGATCCTAGAAGTGATGAAGGAATATTTCTTGGTTATTCATCTAAGAGCAAATCATATAGATGTTTTAACAAGAGATTGCAAAAAATTGTTGAGAGTACAAATGTGAAGATTGATGAACAGTTTAGAGGAACTTCAAGGTATATAGACTCTGAATCAGAGACAAAAATACTGACAAATGAACCTACATTGAACCCACTGGTATAGAATGAATATCTAGTTACACTGGTATCATCTGAAAATTCTACTGTAACTGAGGAACAACAACAAATGAAGACACCTCGGTATGTAAGACTGAATCACTCTGAAAATTAGATAATTGGGAGCAAGTATCAAGGAGTTTTGACAAGAGGAAGACTGGCAAATGACGAGGTATGTCTTATTTCTCAAATTGAACCATCATCAATTAATGAGGCATGCAAAGATAAACATTGGATTAAAGCTATGAAAGAGGAACTAGAACAAATTGAGAAGAACAACACATGGACATTAGTTCCCTGACCTAAAGACAAAAATGTGATTGGAACAAAATGGGTATTCAGAAACAAACTTAATGAAGATGGTAAGGTAATCAGAAACAAAGCAAGACTAGTTTGTAAGGGATATTCTCAGAAAGAAGGAAATTATTATAATGAAACCTTTGCACTGGTAGCTAGAATTGAGGCAGTCAGATTATTCTTGGTTTTTGCAGCACACAAGAACTACAATGTATATCAAATGGATATTAAATGTGCATTTTTGAATGGAGGTCTTGAAGAAGAAGTTTACATTGAGCAACCTGATGGATTTTCTTTGACAGATAACAAAGATATGGTTTGGAGGTTAAGGAAAGCTTTGTATCAGTTGAAGCAAGCTCCAAGAGCTTGGTATGCCAGATTGGATAAATATCTTTTGAAGATTGGTTTTTCTAAAGGTAATGCTGACAAAAATTTATACTATAAAGTGACTAATGATGTCATCTTGGTTATAGAAGTTTTTGTTGATGATATAATCTTTGGAGGAGAAGATGGATAATGTAAAGACTTTTCTATTGAAATGTAGCAAGAATTTGAAATGTATATGATTGGAGAGATAAAATTCTTTTTAGGATTGTAGATTTCACAGACTGATAAAGGTATATTCTTGAGTCAATCCAAGCACTTGAAGGAGTTACTAAAGAAATTTGGGATGGAAAACTCTAAATCAGTAAGCACACCTATGACTACAAATGATAAATTATCACTAAGGGATGAATCTAACTGTTAATCTGACTAGGTACAAATCTATGATAGGAGGCCTACTCTATTTGACACAAACAAGACCTGATATTATGAATGCAGTATGTATTGTTTAAAGATTTCAGAGTAATCCTAAAGAAAATCATGAATCAGCAGTAAAAAGGATTTTTTGGTACTTACAAGGCACTACAAATCTTGGTTTATGGTATCCTAGAGATGAAAAATTTGAATTATATGCATACACAAATGCAAATTGGGTAGGAGATGTGGATTACAAAAAAAGCACCACTGGCAGAGCATTTTTTTCCTGGAAGCAGATTAATTTCTTGGTTGACTAAGAAACAAAGTTGCACATCTTTATCAATAGCAGAATCATAATATGTTGCAGCAGTAACTAACTGTACACAAGTATTATGGCTTAAGAAAATGTTTAAGGAAACAAAGGTAAAATGCAAGGAACCTATAACTATCTATTGTGATAACACTGTAATAATTGATATATCTAAGAATTTGGTACTACATTCTAAAACTAAACATGT
This sequence comes from Cryptomeria japonica, assembly GCF_030272615.1. Classification (NCBI taxonomy): domain Eukaryota; kingdom Viridiplantae; phylum Streptophyta; class Pinopsida; order Cupressales; family Cupressaceae; genus Cryptomeria; species Cryptomeria japonica. The sequence continues at coordinate 616,013,713 of NC_081405.1, read as the reverse complement.
TCCTATCAAACTGAATTTTCTGAAAGAGAATGTTGAAGCAAAAGAAGTAAAACTGGTTTATGTGAATACTAAAGAGCAGATTGTAGATATTCTCACTAAGCCTTTTCCTAAGGAGACTTCTGAATATCTCAGAGATTAGCTTGGGGTCATACCCCCACCAATAGAGACTTAGATAGTTGATGTTTGTCATCAACTGATAGAATTAACAAATAAATCTTTTATTCTGGCTTTGATGATGATAGCTACTTCTCAGGGGGAGTAGCTGGTATGCTGAATTGGTTGGTATTTTGTATTTGAACTTGGTTTTGTATTAGCTTTGGAATTTGATGTCAAAGGGGGAGAGATTGATATGAAAAAACACAAGGAAAACTCATGTTACTCCTAGGGGGAGTGATTGTTACTTTAGGGAGAGATTGATTACTCTCTATATCTGAATTTTGATTTCTAGTTATGATCTCTTTTAGGAGATTGTTGGTTTTTGGTATTTGGTACTTTTGCTTTTGCACTTTGATTGTTTTTCCATCTTGTGTTCCCATCAATGCCAAAGGGGGAGATTGTTGGTATTTTGGATATGTTGATATGGTTTCTTCATTGATGTCAACACCTATTAACTCTTATCAACTCTGGCACTTTGGAGGATTGACAATATTCACCAGCAAGCAAGTGACTTATGCACAGTCATTGGTATCTAGTACACGGGTAGGATATATTGTTCACCGACACTTGGAATGACATGGAAAACACTTGGTTATGTTGAAGACATCATTTGGACACTTTGTCTTGGAGATTTGTTCACTAGTATATTCGTATTCACATATTTATTGTTACCAGCAAATAGGTCCAGAATAAGCACCGACAAGCTTATCTATTCTAGATCAACATGACACACTTTGGAGATGATTTATCAATGTTGTAAATGCATTAAGCCAACATGTTGAATTGAATATTGCATTGGTTATTGATTTACTTGTAATTGATTTTATTGTTAAATCTCTTAGAGCCGACCCACTAAAATTGGTCTTAGGTTATGGTATATATGTAAGCTCTTATTTGTAAGATTGATAGTTGATTGGAAAAAGGAATTGTAAGAAGGTATAGGAAAAAATAAGAAGAGCTATACATGAAGACATCACTCAGATTGAAGGAAGGTTTTTGTGAGGGCATATCAAAACTAAACCAGTACTGAATCCAGCATATGAAGATGCTATTTTGGGCAATACATCATTATTAGATTTAACCATCCAATTGTAGTCAATGTGACTCCTATTTGTGATTGAGCAGTGAGCTCTAGGCTCTTGGCCTTTTTGCATGTGCAAACCCCATTTGTATACACATACTATCTGTAATAGTATCATTTGATTGTGGGTAACATTTCCCATCGTGGTTTTTCCCCTTATAGGGTTTCCATGTACAAATATTGGTGTTATGTGTTGTGGATGTTATTGTCTTTCTGTTTCATGCATTAATCTTTATCGGTACTGCAATTAACTGATAAACTATCTACTGACATAAAGTTTGGTTTACTGGTATTAAGCATTAAGTTTGGACAAGTTGTTTTTGGTTTGAATTTATTAGACAATTGATTCACCCCCCCCCTCTAAGTTGTCTCTGGGACCTAACAATTACAACCAATCGGTAACAATTGGGTTACAAAAATTGGCTCATAGGCCTGCTAAAACATGCTCAAAGTATAGAATTGGTCACAACCGGGACCTTCAATCTTAATATCTATCTTCCACAATCAGTATAACTACTTGATTAGATTCTAATCCTCAATTGCAATTATTTATACAATCCAAGGGAATCGGATTGGCCCAAAAAGGGATCAAAACCCAAAGAAGAAGACCTAATGTGTAAAACCAACAAGGTCGACCTTCACCAAGAGATTCCTCCAGAAAATCCAAGGGATGATGTGTATATCATGGGAAAAAATCTGCCATGTGCTAAGGAACATCAAAATCAACGCTCAGGGCTCTGTAAGCTATGAAATGGGGTCCAGGCAACCGGTAATAGGAAATTGTCAATCAGTAACAGTAAATTGTCATGGAAACTGATAGTGATAACTTGCCAAAAAAATATTTAAATTCTCCGCGGTTTGGGAATAAGGAAGATTATCAGGTCTTCAAGTAGAATCCAACTCCACAGGATCCAATGAGCCAAATCTGGCACACAGAGAAAGAAATGTTGAAACTGCAAACAGAAAGCAAAACAAAAAGGAAAATATTTTTGGTTGATGCAAAAATGCTATGAACTAGAGATGCTCCTATATCACTAAGGCCTTAGGGAATTTTGGTTTGTAGTCTTATTTTCAGTTTTGGCAGGTATTTTCTGATTATCCAAGGCAAATTTTAGACTACTAATTGGTTTTTTGCAGTCCTACTACTCAAACAATACTTTTTCCCACTAGATTAGTTTGTTTTCTCACATTATAGGTTAGATAACCTTCCATGTGGGATTAAAATAAACAAGTGTTTTGTGTTTTTTTTGCACTTGCACATCTATTGGGTGGACCTGCCATTGTTCTTGAGTATCCTCTCTGGCCCTCGCCTTTGTGGATCTTGGGTGTAAGAGAAAAAGTGATCAACAACACCTATCTTTTATTTTGTAGTGAGGGGTATTCTTGATTAGGTATTTCATCACCCCAAAAGGATACTTCGAATTGGGACACATCAGAGATATCAACTCCCCTGACATGATCTCAAGGAGGTTTTTTCAAGCTGCTATATAAATAAGTTGGTTAGGTGGCTAAAGTGCTGAGTGAATTAGACGTATGTGGGGGCTTTCCCTACAATGATAAGCTCAATTAGAGCCTTAAGTGACTTTCTTCAAGAATCTGTCTTTGGATCGGTAATCCCTCAAAAATTATACTAAAAACCTTTGTTTTAGTAGCCCAAAATCCCACATTCGATTGTTCAGGGAGTGTGGATTGTACACTATAGATGCCCCCCATGTACCACATCATGATGAGCCAAGAATTTCCCATATCATTGATCTTTAGATCTTTGGGGTAAGAGAATCTAGTATGCTCAAGCAGTGAGTGTTGTGGAGTGGAGCCAGTGCTACTAGAGTCTCTATCTGTCCACTTGGTGTTGGATTCTTATTATGGGGGGGCCATCAAATGTTTTCCATTTTCAAGCCTTAGGTTGTATGTCTTAAATCATGTCTTCATTTTTTTTAAAACTAGTGAAATATGTTTGCACTAAAATAGGTCCTCCATCACTTTCTTTCTTCTTATCAAGCATTGTACTTGGCCAATGGGTATTCTTTTCTTGATGTGTTCTTGCCAAAAGTAGTTGACAATCACCCATTTCACAAACACTTTCCATTCTTTCAAACACCTTCCCACTTTGATCAACTTTCCATCAAAATCTCGTAATTCCCTTTGCTCCCATGTCACCAAACATCCTAAAAGTTCAATCCACCATCAAGTTAAGAAGAAGAAGCCTAGTTTGAAACAAATCCTCAAGTGTAACAAGTTCTTATATATCAATCACAAACTATTGTTGAAACATAGGACCTTCTTGCATCACTTCCGTGATTATCTATGTGGTTGCAACAAGAAGTTTGATGAGGAGTCTCTAAGAAAATGTGCTTTCCAATAGAGATCAGCCCTCTCACAATCAATCAATAGGGGTGTTCATATCAACTTGTCTTATGTGCCTTCCCAACCAATCACATATTGATTCATATTCTATCTAGAGTAACCTTGTCCTCTTTCTTCCATAATCATTATCATGCCTCTTAATCTTTTCCATCATTCTATTTTCAATGACTTAGTAGCCCCCAATCAATCAAAATCCTACCATCTAAAGATTAAACCAATCAACCATCCAAAATTAATCTAATCAATCAATCTTATCCTAAGGTTAATTCCTTGACAAAGATTGATTTAGACCTTCATCCTTAGTTAATCAATCAATTAGCTTTTGTGCTTGGGAAAGAATCTCTCCCAAGTACCTTTTCCTAATCATTATGGGTTGATCCAAACCCCTATATTTTGTCTTATTTTTCTTAGGGATGTTATTCTACCCTAAGTAGGAGAGGACTTTATCACTATATCATAGGGTCTAAATTTTACCTAGCTTGGTTGTCACCTAGCTTGTGATTAACATCATCAATCCCTCACCACAAATCCTAATCCAAGGACTAAGGTGCTATCCCAATTAAATTAATCCCATCCTAATCCAAGGATGATTCAAATCCATCCCCATCAAATGAAAACTTTTTAAGTTCTATCATCAAACTTTCATCCAAATCATCTCTAAGTTTATTCGTGCATGGTCTTGACTCTCTCTCAAAAGGTGAAAATGATAGCCAAAGATTATGGAATGCCCGATACTAATATCCTCTACAATCAAGATCTGCTGCATCAAGAGGAACAACTTATTGATCAACCGAACCTTTCTCAATGTGTCCAATCCTTTCTTGTTGATCCTTACAATCAAGACATGATGGAGAAATTATTCAAACATAATGCTAATGGGCTTGTAGCTCATCTCATCACTCAAGGGGCATGACTACTCCTAGGATTTCACCGGTCTATCCTTAACAGCCCTCCAGAAGGTGACCTCATGGATCAAATTAATATTCACACCATCCTCCATCTGCCACCTATGGCATCTACACCAACAGTTTCCACACCTCCAACTTCTACACCTCCAACTTTTGTAGCTCCAATTTGTGTACCTCAAAGATCATCTAATTCAACTATGTCCCAACCTCCTAGGTTGACTGTCCCCCTTTAAAATTCTCTCAATTACATCGACACAATTTTGCCTCCCATTAGCACTATCTGCGGGTCACATCGCAACCTTTCGTTACATCACAAACTGTTGTCTCCTCACAACCTTCTACTTCCCCATACCAATACATTCATGGTGGTGGTATTCCATCCTCATCTCATCAAATTTTGGGACCCAACACAAGTCACTATGCCCATAATACCCCTAATCAACAAATCGACCTCATAAAACAAATTCAAAACATGAAGAACTTTATCAAAAAATTTAAGAATGGGGCAAAAAAAAGACCTTACACCTTTGAGGAAATATGTACTTATCCCTATGACCCATCCATTTCTATCGCACCCTAAGCACCTAGGTTTGAAATGCCTAAATTTGAAAAATATAGAGGCAAGGGTGACCCTAGAGACCATGTCCGTGAGTTTCACAATTTGTGTCAAGAGGTCTCTTATAGCAACCTATACCTTAGAAGGATTTTTCCAAAAAAAAATTGCAGAGATGCCCTCGGTTGGTTTTCTGCCCTACCTCGTGGCCCCATCACATCACTCCCAAACTTGGTAGAAAAATTTGTGTCTCACTATAGCTACAATATTGAAAATAATGCTTCTATGATAGACTTATGCAATACAAAGAAAAGGCCTAGAGAAACTTTCACCAACTTCCTCCAAAGATGATGACATCTCATCAAGAAATTCTAATGGAGCACAGGAAAACCTCATCAAGTTGAGCTATTCTAGCATAACTTGGTACCTAAATTATCTAAACAACTAACTTGTCAATTCTTGAGTACCTTTGATGAGATATCCAAAAATGTTCTAGCCTTCGAACTTGTTCTTTTGGAAGAAGGAACACTAAAACACTATCATAGAACTAACCAAGGTTCATCTTACAATGATAAGCCAAAGTTTTCTCTAAGAACAAGAACATGTCAATGATGGAGTCACTGATGAAAACCATGTCCAAACTGTCGTTGCCCCATCCAAACCCACCACCACCAATAATTTATTCAACAATCAATCCAATCCTCACAATCAATAATAAATCCATAACAATCTTTCCATCCAAGGTTGACCTCCCCATTCCAACAACCAATCTCAACATGACTACACTCTATTAGGTGAGCCTATTGATGTCATCTTCTAGAAGTTTGTCAAGGCTGGTGTTGTTTTCTTCTTAATAACACACCCTTTTGATCCCAATCAACCTAAACCTTGGTGGTACATTGAAAATGAATATTGTGATTATCATCGCGTCAACGGTCATGATACACGAAAGTGTATGAAACCCAAGAACTACATTCCAAACATAATTTACAAGGGAGACATTGAAGTAGTAGGTGCTAAATTGGGCAACACCAATGACAAACTCAAGATGTACGAAGACCCATTCCCTAAACATGGTAAGGACAAGGCCTCATCATCTCACACTGTCAATTATGACTACACTAATTATGTCTCCGGCTTTGACTCCTTGGTAGGTCGCACACAACCCACCGATACCCATGTTAATACCATCACAATCTGAGGATTCAACCCCTCTCCCACCCCTCATAGACCCAGGGTTACCTTCCAAGGTGTCTCTTCCCTGAAATCATCTACTCATGCCTCTCAAGCCAAAATAGTCTTTCAAAGTGCCACACCCTCAAATGATTGCAGTGTGACCACCCGCAGAGGAAGAGTAACCATCTAGAAAGCTCCTCCCCCTCCCATGTAGCCTCCCATGTCATCCACCCATTGATATGATATCCTTGATCATCTCAGGAAAAATCTTGCACAAATCTCTATACTTGATCTCCTCCAGACATCCCCCATCCACAAAGAGATCCTTGAGCAAGCCCTTCTAGAATCAAGCATTCCTGACAATACCAATGCAACCCAATTCAAATCCCTCATAGGCAACCTCATTGCATAGAACCACCATGTGTTCACATCAAAGGATGCACCCACTGATGACCCATCTCATAATAAGCCCCTGTAAATTGAGGCTATCATACGAAAACACAAATTTAAGAAAGTCCTTATAGACAGTGGATCTGGTTTAAATCTATGTACATATAATTTAATCAGACAATTGGGAATCTTTGAGGATTTGGTTGATCTATATAGAAAGATCACAATTAAAGCCTATGTTGATGCAGAAAGGGTTTCAAAAGGTACAATCAAATTACATCTTCAAGTGGGCCCTTCTATTGTGGAAACAACATGTCAAGTTTTGGACCTTGACCTCCCATATAACATCCTCCTCAGTCATTCACAGATTCATTCCATTCAAGTCATCCCATCCACCTATCACCAATGCCTTAAATTCCCATTCAATGGTAGAGAGGTTACCATTCACGCTGAACCACAACCCTTCCAATATTGCAAACTTCTTGAAGGGAAGAAATCCTATCATTGTACCCTCAATTCACCCACTCCACCATCCCCATCTGATCCCTCAAATGTTTCCTCCACTTCATCTCAATCTAAGGTGAAGAGTAAAATCATTGATAATGGTTGTGGAGAATATTCCCTTCAAAATGCCCTCTATGTGGGTCAACTCCCGCCTCCTCCCAAGACATATGGCAAACCAAAGGATATCAATAAGTAGAACAAACCCACTATAAAATGCAAGGAAACAACCTTTCAGTAGTGGGTCACACTTGATGAAGAAAGCCTCGAAACTGATGTCACCTCTTGGTTGTATTGAGAGGAAGATGACGAACTAGAAGACATCCCTAATAAGATGTATCAATATAAATGACATGGTCTTGGACCATAACAAAAAGGAAGAAAATCACCCATCTCTTTGATCTCCAATAGGTACAATTGAGGCTTGGGTTTCTCTCCTACACCTAAGATTACTATCGCTGGTGCCTAACTAGATCCTCTTACTGAAGTTGAAGATTTTGATGATGATGAATTCCATGAAATTCCTTTTTAATACCTCAAAGATATATTTCATGATGCCCATGTAAATACTATCACCCACATCACCCCTCCTAGTCCATCTGAACTTAAACTTGTGCACCTTGAACATATTGACTGAGGCCAATGAGGAAAACCCACCTTGGATATTTGTGCTAATGATGATGCCCTCTTGGAATTATTGAGCATGCAAGTCCTTGAGAACCACACATCTGTTAATGGGATACAACTTCATCCAAACAATACTTTGGTAGTCAGGTCAACTCCCTTAGTTGTAAAAATAAAAATAGAAAGAAAAATCACAAGTCCCCTAGTAAAAACCTCTCTGAGGAACCTTTGGACACGAAAAAAGTAAAAATAAAGGATGTATCTTCAAGTGAAAACTTGGATCAAGTGCTTGAAGGTGAGGGAATTGACCTCCCTACCATGGTTCCCCCACAACAGGAAAAGTACCCTCTACTCATTGAGAAAAATGACACAATCAATATGGGCACAAAAGAAACACCAAAGAATGTCCTCATCGCCAATTCACTCACCAATGAAGAGAAACATAATTTTATAAGATTTCTAAAAGAAACACAAATCAATTTTGCTTGGACATATGCTGACATGCTAGGCCTTGATCCTAACTTGGTGGTACATAATTTTGCAGTTCGTCTAGATGTTAAACTTGTCAAGTAGAAAATACATCTGCAAATTGCCCTCTTAGTCAAAGAATAATTACAAAAGATGTTGGATGTTAGCTTCATCAAACACATGGATTATCCTGAATGGGTTTCTAGCATTATGCCTATTGGAAATCCCGCTGGGGGCATCAAAATTTGCATGGACTTCAAAGATTTGAATAAAGAATTCCCTAAAGATTACTTTCCTTTGCCCAAAATTGACATGATTATGGACTTGATAGTGGGGACGAAATTCTCTCCCTCATGGAAGGATTTTCTATCTACAACCAGATCCAAATCACAGAAGAAGGTAAACACAAGATAACATTCACAACACCTTGGGACACATTCTGCTACCAAGTCATGCCCTTTGGACTCAAGAATGTAGGAGCAACCTATCAACATGCAATGACAACTATCTAATATGACTTTTTTGCACAAAATAATAGAAGACTATGTTGGCATTTTGTTTTCATTGATGTCAATTGGTATAGCATGTCACCGTTAAGTATGGAATGTTGACTAGTAAGTAATGTGTTGGCAGTGTGTTGTTGACAACCGGTAAGCATGTGTCTAGTAAGAAAGAAAGGTTGAAATAGTGAGGAAGGGCAGACAACTGGTATACATTTTAATTGATGACATTCAATAGGACTCCCACTAGATGAAGTTGCTATCACCAAATGAAGAGAAGAGTGACATAAATTGTGTTGCCTCAAGATAGCAAGGAAGACAAATGGTAAGTCTACTGGGTCACATGTCTACTTGAAGTTGTGTTTGCTCAAATAGGGAAGTCACATTAGTGCAATGTTGGAAGTAGAATGAGCAACAAGGATCCACTCCCATGGGATGTTGGTAGATTAAGTAAATTAGTTCATATACTCCCACTAGTTATTGGTAATACTTAGATTATCTCACAATATGCATGGAATGCATTATAACTCTCTGGGATAGGCCAAGCAAGAAATATAAAGTAGGTGATTGGAGGCTCCTACTGGATGACCCAAGTGGAACATGAGGAAGCCCCCTATATATGCAATCATAGATATGCACCGAATAAACAAGGTAAGGCATGATGAGCTACCAAGACATAAGAGGAAGAGTAAGTTGTGATGAGTTTGTCACTTTGACAAACCGGTTGAGGTGAGATCCAGGCTAATGAAGGAGAAGGAAAAGTTTAGCACTTACAGACATGGATCTACTCTGAGATGCTGATGTCAACCAAAATGAAGATGTAGGTTGGTGCATGATAGTTGGAGATTGATGGCATGGTGTCATCAAGGATGTTATCGATATGCAGGCAGATGTATTATCAACCGATAAGTATGTCAACCAACAAGAAAGCAAAGAGACAATGCAAAAATCTATTGAACATGATGGACATAGTGACTCACTCTAGATACATGATGTGGATTGGCAAGTTTGGTGACTAGAATGATGTGATCCCATAGACAGAATAGGAGACTACATGGTTCAAAGTTGACTAGTTACTGCATGATTGGTAGGGAAAGAAGATGGGTAGTATAAAGGGAATACTAGTAGTGAGTTAGTGGTTAGTGCCTAAGCCTAAACTAACATAGTGAACTAAGGTGGATGCCGACAAAGATGACATGTAGGATCTAGATGGCTAACATGCAGTGGTGAAGAGTGTGTCAGTGAGGTAGTTGCTGACTAAGTCAATATTAATGTCGACTACGAAAATCATGGGTTGATTGCAGAGGCATACAATTCAAGGTAGAAAAAAGGACATAGATTTGATTCCTTGACATCAATGATCAATGTAGTTTTTCGAAGTGTAGATCTGACTGTAGAAGGAAATGGCTAGATCATTTGTTGTGATTGACAAAGTCAAGGTCTATGAACATGGTCAGTTTCTCAATATAGAAAATGTGTATTTGAAGTGGTGAAATTGGTTGTGATGGTTTATCTATTGCAAGTTTTCAATCCCCAAGAAAGTTCAAATATGATTTTGACACAGTTCATGGTTGGTGAAGAAACCCTAGCACACCAAAGTTGAATTGATGTTTTTGGCAGGAAAGCATGAATATAAATGTGCAGATAAAAGATTAGAGTTGATGATGCTATTGTTCAGGCTGATGAAGGTGGTCAGATGATAGATGTCAGATGCAGGAGGATAGAGCATGAGTGTGTGAGAAGAATCAGTCAAAGTGTAATTTTTAGAAGGTCATAGTGACTAAGTGTTGGAGAGGCATAACGGGTAACAGGGTTTAATAGAGGTTTAACTAGTAAGTCCAAAGTAACTGGTAAGTTGCTAAAGATTTTAGTTGTCAAGTAAACTGGTAGTGTTAGAACCAATAAGAAGGTAGCGGAGAGTGAAGCAGTGTAGTGTGAGTATCAGAGAAGATCTCACAAGGTAAAAGAAAGGTAGAAAGGAATCAAACCAAGAGGTCTGAGAACTGGTAACCAAGTGCATGGTTTGACAGTTCATTTAACCCATAGAGTCTGAACTAGTAAGGAAGCTGCAGTAAGCAAAAGAGAATAGAGAGAGATAGTGAGAAGAGATCAGACAAGCCAGAGATAGAGTAGAGGAAGAGCTAGAGAAGGTGAGTACAGAATTGACAAAGAACATAATAGACGTGAACCGGTGAAGAGACATTTGTGAGAGTTATAAAACTCATTTGTAACAAGGATATTACCATTCTATTGATTTGATAACACTTATTGTATTCAATGAGTTGGTGCTCCTTGGGTTGGTACCCTAAATAAGCATGGGTTGGTGCCCTAAATTAGTAGGGGTTGGTGCTCCTTGGATTGGTGCCCTAAACTTTGTATTCAGTTTTATTTGTGAGGCTGAATTGGAGTAGTAGACTCTAGAAACATTTCTCACCGAGGTTTTTCCAATATTGGGTTCTCCTCATATATCTGGTGTTATGTGATGTATCCTTGTGTGTGCTTGCATCTTGATCTCTCCCTTATCTCACCGATATGTCCTCTTGGTCTTTGATATGTTAACTGGTACTCACATTTATGATTAAAAGGGTTAAGTTTGGAAACCACTGATTCACCCCCCCTCCGAGTGGCATCTTGTGTTCTACAGACTATGTAGATGATCTCCTAGGCAAGTCAAAAACAAGAGATGAGAACTTTCCAATTCTAATACAAATCTTTGAGAGACTTGAAAATAATAAGTTGTTTCTAAATCCTAAAAAGTGTGTCTTCGGAGTCACATCAGGAAAGCTCCTTGCATTCATAATATCTTGTAGAGGCATAAAATTAGATCCCACAAAAGTGAAAGCTATAATGGAAATTCCTCCTCCTAGGACACTCAGATAGTTGCATAGCCTACAAAGGAAAATTCAATCCATCTGAAGATTCATAGCATAGTTGGCAAATAATTGTCACCCATTTTCACATCTTCTAAGAAAGGATACTAAATTCAAATGGGATTGTCTTTGTCAAAAGGCCTTTGATAAGCTCAAAGAATATCTGGCTTCTCCTCCAGTCTTGATTCATCCTATTCCAAGACAATCGACTCTTTTGTAAATATTAGCAACTATAGTGGCATTGGGGACATTACTAGCATAGATAGATGACCAAGGTGAAGAGTACACAATCTACTACATCAGTCATACACTTGTAGGGTATGAGCTCAACTATACCCCCATAGAAAGAGTTTTCCTTGCATTGGTATTTAGCACACAAAAGCTAAGACACCACATGCTCAATAATAAAAATGAGTTGTTCTCCAAAATTGACCCCCTCAAGTACTTGTCCAAAGTTTCTCTCACTGGAAGAACCACAAAATGGGTCATGTTATTAAGTGAATTTGATATCAAGTACGTGGACCAAAAAGAAATCAGAGGACAAGTTATAGCAAATCAATTGGTTGATGATCCTCTTCAAGGTGACCACCCCATTATAACAGAATTTCTAGATGATGCCATTATGATTGTCACCACATCATCCAAATGGCAGTTGTATTTAAATGGCTTCTACACATAGAATGGATAGGGGAAAAGTATCTTGCTCATGAAACCTCAAGGAGATTTCATCCTAAAGTCATATAAGATTGTCTTTTCATGTACCAACAACATTGTAGAGTATGAATCTTTAATAACGGTGATTCCCAACTTGTCATAAAGAAAGTAAATAATGAGTATCAAACAAAAGATCACAAGATACTCCCCTTTCGTAACATGGTAGAAGACCTCAAGCAACATTTCACTCTTATCCAATTTGATTAGATTCCTAGGATGAACAATCGTGTTGGTGATGCTATCGCTACAATCGGTTCTCTCCTCCAGATGTTGCCAAATAGTAAAAAATGTAAGTTCTTGGTTGAGAAGCTCCTAATTTCGACATATGATTTCCCTGAGTCTGAAATGGTGTGTGTCCTTGTTGGTTCTAACTCCCCTTGGTATCAAGAGACATTTTCCTACCTTTGAGACAACATCATTCCCCCACACCTCACCAAAACACACCAACAAACCTTCATTTGTCATTCCACCAACTACACTATCCTCAATGACACCCTCTTTCGAAGGCATTTTGATGGATCTCTCCTAAGGTGTTTAGAAAAAGAGGAGGTTGAATGGGTACTATGCAAAGTGCAAAAAGGTATTTGTGTAGCACATGCAAGTGGCCTTACATTGGTGAAGAGGCTCTTGCACATTGGATACTATTGGCCTACAATGAAAGGAGACACATACCATTATGTGAAGAAATGTATCCCTTGTTAGAAACATGGTGACAAAATCCATTCACCTTCTCAGGATCTGCAACCATTCATCACACCATGGACCTTCTCAGAATGGGGTCTTGATCTCATAGGATAAATCCAACCTACCTCATTCAGTGGTCACAAGTTCATAATAACTACCACTGAGTACTTCACTAAGTGGGTGGAAGCCATACCCCTCACTTTCACAACTGGTAAACAAATTTATAAGTTCATCCTAAATTATCTCATCTGTCGATATGGAATTCCTCAAGTAATCATTACAGATAATGGGAGACCTTTCAAGAACTAGGATATCAAGGAACTTTGCCAGATATTATACATCTCATACTGATTTTTCACTCCATACTACCTGCAAGGAAACAGTCAAGCTGAGGTAATGCAGGAGCATCCCCGGTCGATGAGCAATCTTGCATCAACCAAAAATATTTCCTTTCAGTTTTGTTCTTGTTTAGTTCATTTTTCAGTCTTTTCTATTCTTACCGGTAGTTGCTTTCTTTTTGTGGCAGATCTTATTTTTAGTTTCTAGGCTGGTTCATGTGCTTAATTTGAAATTTTCCATTCAATTGGGTTCTTTTTCGGTCAGTTATCACTTCCGGTTGACTGTTTCTAGGTTCCAGGATAGTTCTTGTGCTTACCAGTTGGTTTTACTTCATTACCAATGCGATTCTTCGTGTGTGGATCTATTTTGGGTCTTGTTCGATGTTCTTTGGCATGTGGCCGACCTTCCTGCTGAACCGCACCTCTTGGTTGTTATTTTCTGAAAATATTTCTTTAATTCTTAGGGCTGACCTAATTACACATTTCATTTTCCTATATTGGTAAATGTAATCTTATGAGGCCAACCCAAATATGTTCCGGTGGGTATAAATATGATTTTATGTAATCATTTGTAGAGGAAGAGGAAGTAGAATTGAGAAAAAGGATTGAGATTCGCATTTTGTGATCCAGTTGATTCTTAGGAACCCATTTGGATTGTATTTGGCTTGAGACCTGCATGTAACCAGTTAACTACCGAATGTTCTTTGATGATTATATGATGATAACTAGATGGTTGCCAAAAGTTTTAAAGCAATAATATGATCTATTTATGCAATCTTGTTATGTTTTCTATTGGCAAATGCACACTCCAATGAGAAATTGTAGGTGATTGAAGGTGTTGTCATTCATGGAAACCTTACAATCCTATGGCACTGATAGATAGTTTACCGATAGTGGCAAGATGATTATCGACACCCCAGCCGACAGGATTTTGCTTATTATATTTTGTATTTAATTGTAAAATCTTTTTGTACACCGACAAGGCGAATTGTAATAGGACTCATATATAAGTATGAGATCTTGTAGGATCATTTGTCAAGTATGGAATGTAATAGGGAGATGCGAACATGTGAATATTAAGGCAGATTTTGGAATAAGGTTTATGGAAGTTGATTGAGCTTAGACTGATACTGAACCTAGCATAGCAGATGCTGACCCAAAGCAATACATGATATTGGATTTGCATAGTCCATTATTGTAAGTTAGTGAGCTTTAGGCAGTTAGCCTTCTTGCATGTGCAAGCCCCTATTGTAAGTAATATTCATTTATTGGCTAGCGAGTGAATATTGTGGGTCACAAATCCCACTGAAGTTTTTCCCATACTGGGTTTCCTCATTAAAAATATTGTGTTATGGTGTGCTTTCTATGTTGTGGTTATTGATCTTATATACTGCATTATTTATGGTTTACCGGTACAATGTTTTGGAATGCAATTTGTTTAATAAGTTTGGAAAATCTGTTATTCGACAAGATATTGATTCACCCCCCCTCTCAGTATCTTTGGGAATCCTAACAATTGGTATCAGAGTTTGGTCCTCTATTTTAAAAATCCTAACAACTTGAGGAAGATTCTGACACCGGTATAGATGGAAAACCTGAGAAAGCAATTGGAAACAACTCTTACAGATTATGATGCAGAAAAGTTGAAAAATATGAAACTTGAAGATGATCTAAAGGCTGGACAGGAAATCATTCAAGGACTTCAAGAAAATATCACTATTGCTAGGAACAAAAGAAGAGAACTTCATGAGAAGATATAGAGTGATGATGATGAAAAAGAAACTTTTAATGATCTTGTAAGAAAGATGAAGGAAGAAAACATGACCTTGAGGAATGAGATGCAAGATGTGACTATGAGGTTTGGTAAAGACATTGAAGACCAAAAGAAGAATGAAGATGACCTGAATAGGAGAATCAATGATACTGGAAATGAAAATCTAAGACTCAGTCATGAAAATGATATGTTGAAGACAAATATGACTCACTTAGAGCATGATGAAACTAAACTCGTGAGACTGAAAGATTTCTTGGAAAATGAGTTGGCTACTGCAAATCAACACAAGGAGAAATTCGAGAAAATCTCAAAAGAACTTGATGACATGCTGAAAAATCATAAACCTAATGGAGATACTAATGGTCTCGGCTTTGAAGTTGGTGAAAGCTCTGGTACTGCAAACAATCATGATCACACTAAACTGGTAAGAAAACCTAATGCCTACAAATTTAATGGGAAATGCTTTAACTGTAACAAGTATGGTCATAGAACAAATCAATGTAGATCCAAAAACTATCAGAACAACAATGCATCCACCAGTCAATGTTCTAAATGCAACAAAATTGGTCATAATTAAGAAAACTGTAGAATGAATGTAAGATGTTATGTTTGTGGAAGATTAGGACACTTATCTAATCAATGCAGAACACATATCAACATAGGATATGGAAAAGCTATTCAAAAAATAATGTGACTTGTTATGCTTGTAATAAGATTGGACATATTACAAAATTTTGTCGAAGTAAGGCATCATCGGCAAATAACAAAGGACCTAGTTTGAAAGGCAAAGAGAAGGTTGAAGAAGTAAAGCAAAAATTTTCAAAACAATGGATTAGAAAGTCGGATCTGAATGTTAATGAAGCTATTCCTTCACAAGTAGAATAGAGTATCACTCCACCGGTGGGAGATTCTTCATCTAACTGAAAAGAAATCCTTTGGGGGTATGGAATCAAATTGAAAAACATGCTATTTTACCCTCGGTTGATGGTGAGAAGTTGAATTACTTCTTTACTGGTAGATGTGTTAAGTTTCACTTCACAAGCATACATTTAATGTGGTAGTTGAAGGAAATGACTTTATAAAGCAAGTGTTTTTCACTCTTTTTCATTCATTAAGCATTCAAACTTCCTTAGAGGGCGAAAAACCCAAGTGACGACATCCACAATGAGAAGCGAAGCAAATCATTCAAGCATTCAAACTTAAAGGCAGATTAAGGTATTTATACAATGGCTTCCTCCTCTGCACCTAATTTCATTGCAAACCCTATTGTAATTGAAGTGATTAAATGCCCTAGGGCCATATTTAAAATCATTCCCAAAGTAGCAAAGAAGGATGATACCCTAGGAGCATTTTCTAAAATACCCAAAGGAGTTTCTTATGCTGAGGATCCTAGAATTTACATACATTGTCATATTGAAGAACTAGGTGTTGATGAGATTATGAACATGTATAGGACAGTAATATGTGATGAAAATGGTAATGTAAAACTAGAACACAAGATAATTGAAACCCTGGGTTTTGTGGAGATACTTAGCATTCCTGATTTTCCCAAAGAGGTATAAGGATTGTATTGAGTAAAGTTCATGGGGAATTCTTTTGGCTAGAATCCATTCATAAGATAACAAAAGAAGCAGTTAGGGTAGTGATAGGCTTACCTTCCACTGGTAGCAGACCTAACAAGACTAAAAAGGTTCCAAATGACACTGTAATGACTCTAACTGGTGCAACCTATGACAAGAGATCCCTAAGAGTCAATGATGTAAAGGATATCAATGTAAGATTCATTAGCATGATTCTTGGATCCAGAGCTACACATGCCAATAGTTTAAACTCTATTTCTAGTTTATGTATCAAGAGTGCTTATGACTTATTAAATAGTAATGTAAAGATTAACATATGCAAATGGTTAAAAGATGAGCTAATAGACAATCTAAAGAAACTTAAGGGTGACAAGAAAGGCACATTCAGGTTTGGTAACCTACTTGTATGTCTATTGTTGTATATCACCAAGGAAGCTCCTAGTATTGGTAGAAAGGATTTTGGATTTGACATTCCGGTAGGAAAACAACTTTTGGACATTCTTAATAACATGGGAGATGACAAGGAGAAGAAAATAATTAAACACTTTCAGGCATTGAAGGCTAGAATGAAAAATAGGGAAAGACCATCTCAATCCATAGTTGATAAATATCAAAAAGAGATATGTTTTTTTATAAAGAAGGATGAAATTTGGATGGAGATAGTGGTTCAGAGGATAGTTTGTGTAATAGAGATGGGTTATGAGGTAGATGAAAACATAATAAAAACTTATGCAAAATCCCTTCTAGAAGCCCTTAAAGAACTAACAAAAGAAGTATTTGGAAATGCAGAAACCATTGAAAGCAAAGTTCAATCATAGAAATGAATAAAGAAAATAGAACAAACAATTAGAAAGGCAACCAAACAGGCAAAATAAATCAATGACTATATATTGAATAAAACTGGTATTAAGGAAAGTGAAGTAGAAGGACTACAACTTGAAACACATCTTTCACCGGTTGGTACCTCCTCTGACAGTGAAATACCAACTAAATTCAAAAAATTAGTAAGAAAAATAAAACCCTCACTGGTACCCTCACTTGCTCCTAAGAGAAAAAGATAGAAACAATAGGCAGTAAGGCCTTCGAGAAAGAAAATAACACCCAGGAAGAAAAAGGTGAAACAAGTTGTCCCTCCCTTAGACAACCTTTTGAATGAAATAACTGAAGATGGTAACTTGTCAAATGTTATCAAATTGTATAACACTTTCACTAATGAAGAAAATGAAAGCATAGAAAATAGTGTTATCCTACACTTAGATATTTATAAGAAATTTTTGATAGAAGTTGTAGATGATCTACCTAGTGACTTGTACAGAAGGTTAGATGCAAAAAGGTTAGCAATTGTTGAACTGGACAAGAAGATGAAGATAGAAAAATCACTTGCAGTTCACCTAGTAAGATCAACAGAAGAGATTGATGTATTGATAAGTGACGCAAACAGGACTGTATTTTCCACCAGTCATCAGCATGTAGCATTAATGGTTGGAAAAGTAAATGAGATCATTGAAGAGACAATAGACAAATGGGATATCTTCTTTGTAGAGAAGGAAAAGCAAGAAGAACTTAAATGACCAAAGACTTTCAAAGTCTATCAAAAGGAAAAGGAAAAAGATAAAGGTAAAGGCAAGGTAGGTGGTCCTCTGAGCATAAAAGTAGCAGATAACTTTCCCCCACCTCTTTCTGATACTCCACCAGCACAAACTGTTGATACACCACTGGTAAATGTTGAGAGTATGGAAACTACACATGATGATCCTAATCCTGATTTAGAGGTATTGTATACCATGAATATTGACACACAAGAAGTCAACATTGTGGTTGATAAGGAGACAAATGAGAAGAGAGATGTGGCGACTGAGCCATCGACAAAAAATATTACTGTTGAGACAAATGTTGAGATTGGGCTTGAAACACATACTGAACAATCAATTGATCCCCTAGATACTAGAAATACAGAAACCACTGATGTAGATACTAAAAAATCTACTGAGCAACCGGCTAGTGATAAATCTATTGAGATATTGGCAATAGACAATTCAGAGGTACTTATAGAAAAACCGGTAGGAAACACTAAGACACAATCAGAGAAATTGGCAATGGAAAGCACAGAGAAACCGATAAAGGTATATTATGAGAAACATGAAGAAGAAAAGGTTCAGATAGAGATAGTGCCACTGAAAATAGCTGAGAAAACCAAACCTTTGCTAGTAGAAATGCAGACTCAAACTGACCTACTAGAGGTCAACATAAGCAAAGAGGTTACCCACACCGGCGAATTGCTGATTGTTAAGGTAGTTAGACAATCTTCTAGTTCCTCCTTAATAGAATTCAGACTGACAAATGTAATCGAGGTCTTATTGGATTCCATCAAGAAAATCATAGAGTGTAATGCATAGGCATATAAGGCTATTGATGACACAATTCCTTTATTGAAATGGATTGCACCCAAGTGTAATGTGGAAAATAAAGATTCTTTGAGTCAACTAGACACATTGTATAAGTACATCACCAACAATCTTTTGACAGTTGATCAAATTAATAAGGAGACTTTCAATGAGAAAATATACAAGGAAAAAGAAAAATTCTTTGAAGAGACAATAAAGAAGTACACGGCACACATTGACACCCTCTTACTAGCACTAAACTAAACTTTAACGAAATTTAAGGATTTGTATAGGGACACCTGCAAGACTGATCTTCTGACAGTGGATATTGACAACGAAATTAGCATAGTACAAAAGGAAATAAATGATATAGTAGACAATCTCATTGGTTCATCAGAACCCATATTAGTTATAGAACAAGAGATAGCTGGATTTGAGGAGAAACTTGAGAAATTGAAGAAGAAATGGGAAAGTATAAAATACAAGGCTAAGGAACTCAAATGTATACTAGGTCCAAAACTAGACATCCTCATCTCCTTGAGAAAAGAGATTTCAGAGGCTCTTGTTCCAAGACATAAGACATTGGAAGAGAAAATTCACATACTCACCGGTACCATCCAAAGGATAGAAGCAACATTGAAGGATAGTGAGAGGTTCATTAACAACTTGAATTTTGCATTAGCAGATCTACATCAGATTGTAACCCACCGGTTATAGGGATCCTAACAAGAGTTACACTTAATTGACATTAATTGACAGCCTTTGTCATTGATGCCAAAGGGGGAGTAGTAGAATGAGAAAAATGATTGGTAGAAGAGATCATTTGCTTAGGGGGAGCACACAATTTTGGAGCACACAGTTTTGGCAAGATTTTTTGGACAACACATTTTTGGATACAATTTTGACTTTTTCTCATGAGTGTTACCATCAATGCCAAAGGGGAAGATTGTTGGAAAATGCAAACTCCAATGAGAAATTGTAGGTGATTGAAGGTATTGTCATTTATGGCAACCTTACAATCCTATGGCACCAGCACGCACAGACACTGACACCAATAGATAGTTTACCTGTAGTGGCAAGATGATTACCAACACCCCAGCCAATAGGATTTTGTTTGTTATATTTTGTATTTAATTGTAAAATCTTTTTGTAAGCCGACAAGGCGAATTGTAATAGGACTCATATATAAGTATGAGATCTTGTAGGATCATTTGTGAAGTATGGAATGTAATAGGCAGATGCGAACATGCAAATATTAAGGTAGATTATGGAATAAGGTTTATGGAAGTTGTATGAGCTTAAACCGATACTGAACTTGGCATAGAAGATGTTGAACTAAAGGAGTACATGATACTGTATTTGCATAATCCATTTTTGTAAGTCAGTGAGACTTCCCTTTTGTAATTAAGTAGTGAGATTTAGGCAGTTGGCCTTCCTGCATGTGCTGGCCCCTATTATAAGTAATATTCATTTATTGGCCAGTGAGTGAATATTGTGGGTCACAAATCCCACTGAGGTTTTTCCCACACCGGGTTTCCTTGTTAAAAATATTGTGTTATGGTGTTCTTTCTATGTTGTGGTTATTGATCTTATTTACTGCATTATTTTTGGTTTACTGGTACATTGTTTTGGAATGCAATTTGTTTAATAAGTTTGGAAAATCTATTAACCGACAAGATACCAATTCACCCCCCCCTCTTAGTATCTTTGGGAATCCTAACATTTTCTTGCTACTTTAGTTGTGTTACTCTTGCTACATAAGCTAGTTGATTCTCTTTGAGGGTTTTGCTAGTTATGGCTACACCATGAGGCTTTGAATAAAACCCTTATCAATATTTTCAAGAAGATAGTCAATGAAACTGATTGCGATTGGTACTTGTAAATTCATCCCACCCTTTGAGCCTATGACACAAGTATCTGAACACCCACAAAAGCCACTCCATATTCCTTAGTCTTCAGTTTCAAATTTGTCCTTCCCCTTGAGATCAAGATCCCATCACTTAGGGTATCATTGTAGAACATTCTCCCTAAGGAAGAATACAAAGTTGCCAGATTGAAAGAGTTTGAACTACTGGATGAAAGGAGCCTCAAGGCCTTAAATCACCTCCAGGTATAGATCAAAACTATCTTCGGTTAAGCTATAATAAGAAGGTCTAAATCCAGGAATTTGACGTTGGTGATCTCATTCTTATGGAAAATTAGAGAAACCTATAGGACCATGAAAATAAAGGCAAATTTGAGCCTAATTGGCTTGGACCACATGTAATCACTGCAAAGTATGGATCAGGTGCCTATCACTTGACTACTACTGAAGGAGATCCCTTGGATGATCCTATGAACATTATGCACCTGAAGAGATTTTATGCATAGTCCTCAAAGGTCACCCGTTTCTCAAAAATAAAAATAAATAAATAAAATTAAAAAAATAGAAAAAATAAAAAAATCAAGAAAATACAAAAAGATGAAAAAAGAAAAATAGTAAAGAAAAAACAATTTTTCCATTAGTGAAAACCACTTTGTGGCACTATGGGCAAGTACCTTGGTGAAAGCTAGGTTTCAAGCATCGAGGTAAACAAGCTAGATCCATTGTTTTCTCAAACAAACCAAATTTTTAGAGTTGAGATTCATAGAAATCTCCAACCTCCCCCCCCCCTCCCACATAGTCTTCTAGTTTTGCAACTTCTATAGTGTTTGTGAGAAAATTTTGCTTTACACCATATTCCCCCCACCCACCCACCCCATATCCATATTCCATAAATCGAGTAATTTGACATGCAACTTCCCCACCTACCCGATATCCATATTCCATAAATCGAGTAATCTGACATGCAGTTCCTTGAGGTTCACAAATGAGGAAGATTGTACAACTTTACTTTCCAAATAAGGGCATCTATGTAGGATCACTCCCCATCTTGATCACCCACTTTATTTCCTAGCACTTTCTCATACACTATAAAAGACATTAGCTTATTCCAAATCACAAACTTCTCCCTGCTTGCTTGTAGTTAGTCATCTCCCTCAATATTCAATCCAAGCCATCACATAAACCTTTGAACCCCATGAGTTGATTGTACTTTCATTATGAAAATGATCATGTGACCTTGTTCTCACCATCACCATTTCCCCCCAGCCTCGCTTGCAGTCAGTTGTATCCTTCATTCTAAAGAAAATCGATTTAGTGACCCAGCTTCCACTTCGCTTATCCCTCCTTCAAGAGATGATGAGTCTTCATTTGAGTTGTGATTAAGGATCATCCTATCACACTGAGATTTCATCCAACCATGTTAAGCTTTTGTCCCATCATATTGAGCTTACCCCCATCAAACTAAGCTTCTTCTTGACTTGTGTGTCATCCAAGCTCTCATCCACATGAGCCTAATCAAATATTTGTTGTTAGTACCACATCTGCATACATGTTTCCAAAACATCTACTCTATTGCTTATTCAGTCCTATTGGTTACTCCTACCCATTGGGATGCATCCTTAGCATGTCTAGCAATTTATCCATAATCCTAGAAGTCCTACTCTTGGCAGAGACGTTAGTTCTCCTTGTGCATTTTGTTTTCATGATTTTCTTTGTTTCTTTGATCTGCATCATTATGTCCTACAACTACTCCTATCTACAACTTCTAGGATCATTCTATATCTTGGTATGTTTTGGGTGGGTGTATATTGGGGCATGTTTTTGTGGTATGACGTGTTTGATGGTTTTTATTGTATGAACCTACAACCTTGTACCTACATCTATATGGTGTTTACACAGTTGTGTGCAAGGGATACCTATTGTTTGAGAGTTAGTCCATGCCTGAAATATTCATCAACATCTTGATTCCTATAATTAGTGGTGTAGATCATCCTTGGCAAAGTTAAAACTAGGTTTACTCTCCACATATACACAACAACAAATACCTCCATCTCCATCCATTACACTTTCTTATTTCATCTTATCTTGCATTTTGGAGACCTCAATTTATTCACTATTCCCTTTCTTCCATCTAGTCCTATATCATTGTATTATGGCTTGCACATTCTCAAAAAAATTGTTTCGATCATTATCATATAGTTGCATTATAGTTTTTTCATATATTTGCATTATCATCTTTCATATAGTTGCATTATCATTTTCCATATAGTTGCATTTTCATATAGGTGCATATCATTGCATTGTCCATTTAAGTGCATCTTCATTTACATTACATTACATTTTAAGTTCACTATATCCATAATAAATACTTATATAAGTGTAATAAAATCCCATTCAAACATTAATATCTCATGAGAATGGTAATTTGAGCCATTAATCGTGCTCCTTTAGTTCTGCAATCATTAATAATCACACTGTTCAATTTAAAACATTTGAAAATAATCCCATTTTTGTAAGTTAGTCGAGAACAAGTTCAACACACTTTCAGTCTGCTATGTCTATAATACTAGTGGCTAAATAAGGGTTCTCATTTCATTATAGTTGCATTATTACATTAATTCATTCATTTATGTGAATAATATCATAAGTAATTACATCCATTTTAGATTTATTGCATTATCAATAGAATCATCTATCATTCTAATTGTATTTATTCTTATCATTTTTTAGGTGCATTTACATCACATTTGCATAATATATCCATCAAATCACATCATATGCATATAGGACATCCATTTGCATTACATACATCATCAATAACCATATTACATAGTCATTAGGTCATAATTATACACCATCAACATCATATGTATATCATATAGGCATACATCATAAACATGCATCCTGCATCCACAAACATGTTAGGACCATCATATACATAACACATGCATAAATCTCATCATCATCCATCCTTCATCACAAATAGGTCAAATCATATGCATTATCATATCATAAATTGTTATGCATCACATATAAAATAATAATCACATCCCATGAATAGTCCATAATAAGTACATATGCATATGCCACCAAAATCATATCTCATATATAGCTAAAAAATGAATGTGCCTGATCAGAGTAAAATGAGACATCTCTCAAAAGGGTAAAAAATAATAATGTCACATACATCAGAGTTTTATCCTGCACTCTCCCTATCCCCACCTACCCCTCCTCCACCCAATGTACCTACACTTGATGGTCGTGGCACCCTCATCCCCACAGAAGCACCTTCCAGTCAACTTTGTGTCCTGTGGGAGTGGGTGGTCTTGGCATAGGAGGGTTCTCTCTGATCTTTGAGCATGACCTGATCATATAGATCCCTGTAATATTGGATCTCCCTACCCATCCACTCTACTTGCTACCTCAGTGTTGAGATCTCTATCATGAGGGGGCCCAATCCACCAGGAGCTAGCAACTATTGAGAAAGATCTCTTTCATTCCCCAACTTGGTCACATCTACCTCTGCCCTATTGATCCTGACCCGAAGGGTCTCAAGATCCTCATCCTACTACTCTATCTCTCACCTTAGTTGTGCTATTGCCTCCCCACTCTTTGCCTCCTCCAACAATCTCTCAGACTCATCCTTGTCCTACCTCAGATCATCTCCCTCCATCAATGCAGTCTGCAGGTCCTCTCTCAGAGCATCCCCCTCCCTCTTCATCCACCTTACCTCCTCTTGTAGGATATCCATCTCGGTTCTCTCTTAGTCAACCCTCTATCTCTCCACAACTAGTTGATCCTCCAAACTCTAAGATCTCACCCTCTTGTGTCTCACTCGATAGCAACCCTATCAAAATCTACCTGATACTTTTTCAACTTGTCCCTGTCCCTATATAATATCCATGGGCTCAGCTCCCCCATCCCCTTCCTCCTCCTCTACTTCCCTCACACCTATTTGGCTAGGTGGTGCTTTTACCTATAAAGGTACCTCTATGCGAGGTACTTGATGTCCCCTTCTCCCCCTCCTAGGAACCTATCTATGTCCTCTACCCCCTCCTCCCTATCTCTATCCTCTAGCTACTACCCTATCTACAAGACTATCCTCCTCTCCCTTGACCACCTCATCCACCGAGGGTCATAGATCGTCTTCCTCCAATAACCCTAGTAAGTGAGTCTCACTAGCCTATGTGCCTCCCACCAGCAAGTGTAAGCACCTATACTGTTGGCATTTGATCATTTGGTCAATCGGTATAGATTTATGAATGAAGACTATTTTGTATGTTGTCATTGATGGCAACTATGTTTCTTAAGTCATCTAAGTCCTATAGATCAATTGACTAGACTTAACTGGTAAAGCAGAGACTGTTTTATCTGAAGTGGTAAAAGGGTTGATAGAGTCTCAAATTGACAACCGGTACATGAAATCTATGAAGGATGAAGGAATGCGGTTTTTCAGCAATGTTGATGACTAGTAGTTGAAGATAAATTCATGACTACATGAGCAAATTTGATCATATAAATGTGATTTGATCAACAAGGCGGAAATCAAGAAACGTAGCTAACCAGTAGTGATGAAAATCACTCAGATCGGTAACACGACACAAAATTGGATTTGTTATGTTGGTGGCTGACATAACTAGAGTGTACAATGCAAGATTGTCTAGATGGATTGAACCTAAGGAATTGTAATAAGGTTCTAGCCGACCTTATGATATTTTTTATTCTATGATGAGGTATGAAGGGATATATATATATATATATATATATATATATATATATATATATATGATTTTGATAGTGTGAAAAGATATGAGAGAATATTGTATTTCTGATAGTGTGAAGATCAGAGGAGTTGTGAGATGAAGTCTATGTGATGTTGTAATGTTCTGAAGCAAATCTTATCAAATATAGAAGGTCTTATACTAAGGTCATTTGTACTTGTTGTCTTCCTAACTATTGTTGTAGGAAAATCCTCTTACAAAGTAACTCCTAACAGGGTGCAGTCAGATCCTAATAGTTCTGATCATTAAATCCTCTAACTAGGTGACACATTAGCTTGTGTTTGCAAATCCTAGCTACTTGGGCTAGTCCTCACAGGCCTTTTTGTAATGTTCTTAACTGGGCTTAGACATTTATAACATGGTGTGCCCCTAATAGGGTGTTGTAGACCTTAACTAGTCAGATCTCTATACAACAGTTAGTGGATCTTGTGGGTTGTAACTCCCACCATGGTTTTTCCCATTTGGTTTTTCCACTTTTAAACTATTGTGTCGTGTGGTTTATGCTTTATATAGTGATTGCATACTTGCTGTTATTTTTTGCATGTCTATTGAGTTTAAAGTTGATGAAATTGTTATTCAGATTTGTATTGTTTTTAGTATCACTGATTCACCCACCCCCCTCTTAGTGTCTTATAATTTCATCAATTGGTATCAAAGCCTAACTTCTTTAAGGCTTAATCACTTGGAAGGGATCTCTAATCCTAAGGCAAATATGGGTGAAGGAATAAGCTATAGAGAGATGGCTAGAAACCCTAAGAGGCAAATTCAAGGCTTCACAAGCAAGAAGGAAAGAACTGACTGAGCAATTATTGGAGATCTCTAACAACAACTCTTCAGATGAGGCAAATATTGATGCACTAGTTGACGAAGTGGAGAAATTGAATGGTGAGAAACTTAAGATGAGCAGAGAACTTGAAGCCATTACAATCCGTATGAGTCAAGAACTTGAATCTAGGAGGGAAACTGAAGACCATATCAAAGAGAAAGACCATGAGATCTTTAAGATCAAGTATGAGAATGCAACTTTGTATGAACACTGGCATGAGGGGAAAGAAGAAAAATAAGAAATCAAAGAAGATCTTGATATAGAAATGTCTCTTAGAAAGACTCTTATGAAGAAGAATGAAGATCTTACTAGAGAGATTACATAAGCTAATGAGAAGCATGCAAAATTTAAAAAGAGTTCTACAATGTTGAATGAACAGATCCAATCTCAAAGGATGAAAGGTGATACATCTGGGTTAGGATACAATACATCTAAGAAAGTTGAACCTTCTAGTACCAAGAGCAACATGCATAAAGGTAAAATTTCTCCTAAGGCTAAGAAGCCTACCGATAAGAAAGCTTACAAACCTATTTTCTTTAACTGTCTTAAACTAGGGCATACTGCTAATGTTTGTAGAAGCAGATTCGATGGTAATATTGGTTATAGAACTAATACTAGATATGTTCCTAAGAGATTTGAAGGATATTGTTATACATGCAACATGTATGGGAATAGTTTAATTGAGTGTAGATATGGAGAAAATAATCTTACACATCACATGAATCCAAGACCTATTGGTGACTGGAGAAGGAATTTCACTGACTGGAGGAACACAAATTAGCAAAGACCCTATGCTAACCGGTCTAGTCCTTATGAGATGCAAAAGAGAGTCAATGTGACTTGTTCAATCTACAATAATTTTGGAAATGTGGAAATGAACTATAGAAGAAGAACAGGTAGAGGCAACTCAAGACCTTGGAGAGCATCTAGAATGGCATGCTATCATTGCAACAAACCAGAACACATTGCGAAGTTTTGCAGAACAAATAAGAACCAATCGGTGAATCATCCTACAGACCAAAAAGGAAAGAAGAAGGTTAATATTGAAGAAACCAAAGCTGAGATGAATAAGACCTAGAAGAAGAAGAGTGATGACAAACCATCTGAGGAATTAGATTCTTCACTTAATATGGAGAATCCCTCTTCGACAAACTAAGTTGTTTCTACAACTTGGAGTGAGCTTATTGTGAAATCTTGAGTTGAACCCTTGGATGATACATTGTAAGTTAAATCTGCATATTTTGATGCATTTTGATGTGTTTGCGGATCATAACCCATAAATATCATTGAGTTTTTGCTACCACTAATATTCTTCAGAGTTTGCTAAGGTATTTTAGGCTTTTGTCGGTAAATGCATTTATTGTAGTAGTTAAAGTGCAAATAAATAGAACTTTTTGAATCTCATTTATCACTTTCCACCTTGAGAACTCTTGGCAAAGTGAGAAAATAAGAGATAAGTTTGTGCAAGTAGCATTGAGATCATTTACCAGAAACTTGAGGCGATTGAAGTGAAGTTTGATTTGGTGATCGAGTATTGAAAATTTTTTATGGTCGGAAACCCTAGTACCAAAGCAGAAGAGGTATTTATCTAATAAATTATACTCTTTGCTTGGTGATTTTCATATTGTTGTGTGGATACTCCACATCTAGTTGATGTGATGGAGAGGGAAAGACCTGAATACAAATGACATCCATACAAGTCATAGGAAACTGACCCCATTGGTGCCCTATTAGGTCTACTGAATGGTGTTTTGCATGTAGAGGATGTAGGATCCTTTTAATCACTACAAAATTGAAAACTTGGGAGTTACATTTATTTATGAGCAATACAGATCTCTATGTAATGAACATGGAAGATTGAAAGAACAATTCAGAAGTATAGCCGATAAAATTTTTCACCATGAAATCAACTTCATTGATGGTTTTGATGATGGGTTGGTGAGATTTGTTTTGATCCATATTCATGATCAGTTTATGTGGTTGGACAAACCTCATAAAATCACTAAGGAAGTAATCCATGATGTAACCAGCTTCTGCTCAACTGGTGAAGGGCCATTCCTTAGGTCTATACCTAAGGATGATGTAGTGAAGTTAATTGGATCTAGATGGGATAAAAGAGCCATGACCATGAATGAATTTAATCATCCTATTGTTAAATTTGCATCTATGGTGATTGGCTATATAATTCTCTATTCAAGCATAATGAATAGTATACCGGCTACAGGTATTCATATTGCCTACCAGATGATTAAGGAGGATGTTGATTATGATCTATGTGAAGCAATGAGAGGTCAATTAATGGAAAGTTTGGAAGCAGTCAAGAAGGACAAGAAACATATATTCAAGTTTGGACAGCTTATCATGGGGTTATTCTTTTATTTTTCAAATCTTTTTCCCTAGTATAGATGATATTCAATTGATATCTGGTACTCCAACATTGTTGCAAATAAAGAACAATATTCGAATGATCAAAAACAAGTTTGATGATACCATTTGGGGATATTTTAAGAAATTTAAAAAGCAAATGCATTCAAGAGAGAGAATTCCAGCTGAATTTGTAAACAAATATGAGGATTCCATCTATTTCATGGTTCACACAGATACATGCCTAATGGAAGCTGTGATTCCAAGAACCACATGGGTAATTCCCATGGGATATGAAGTAGATAAATATGTATGCATTGCCTATGTTGACCATCTATTAAGCCAACCGGCTGATACCACCACTGAGAGGTTTGGAACTTACAACGAGAACTACTGAAAGTACACTCTAAATTGCAGAAACTGGTGATTGCAAAGGAAGTAAGAAAAGAGGTACAAGCCTTTGTTGAGAAGGCCAGATTCACAAAAGAATAGATAGCTATAGCAAGAGACAAATATGAGGCTCAACAAGGTGGAACTTCTAGTGTACCAATCGATACCCTCACCGGTAAGACAAGAGCAGCAAAAGCAGTTGAGAAGAAGAAAGCAGAAGAAACTAAGGTGAAGCCTGTTGAATCTCAAAGAGGGAAACCCTCTAAAATACAATTCCAGAGGGAAGGTAAAACTATTGAACCTCTTGTTGTGCCTGCCCAAACCAAAAAAAGAAAGAAGGAGAAAGCTTACAAATTGGTGACAGATATAGAAGAAATAGAATCTAAAGAAGATAAGAAAGCACTAAGGGAAAGTGATAAGAAGTAGAAGACTACTTGAAAAGGTAAAGAAACTACAAAAATATTGACACTTGAAGATTCTTTCACTAGTTATTAAGGAGTATGGTATTTACAAAGGTTTAAACATATTGTTTCCTCATTTGTCTAAAAGTCAACGAATGGAGATTGAATATGCAGTCATCTTCAGTATGAACAAGTTTAGTAGAGACCTCATTGAATTACAACGGAAAATTCCAAATTCCTTATATAATTTGATTGATGCTAGGTGGCAAGGAGAAATTAGCCTTGATAAAAAAATTTATTGATTATACACTTAAACACTTGCAACCAGAAGCAACTGAAGAGGAAATTGAACAGATAAAGGTAAATGCAAAATCTTTGTTCAGATCAAAGAAGAGATTAACGAGAATTCTTGTTGGTGATACTGAATCAGTCCAAAAGGAAATTGCAATTTTGATAAAGAAATATTTAGGTCTCATCCCTAAAGAAGAAGAAAAAGATGAAGAAGATAAGGATGATACACTTGATAAGTTAAAGGGAGAAGATTTTCCTAAGGGTGTTAAGCCTACAGATTTTGAGCTAGATCCTATTGATACTGAGCATATAGATATACCAGATGATGATGACACCGATAATGCAGTTAATAATGACACATATAATGTTGACAATACTACTGATAATGTAGATACTTTTGAAGTTGATGTACATATGTTGGATACTTAGTAGGAACAGGTTGAGAACAAAGGAGAAGAGAAAGAAGCAGAAAAAAGATTAACTGAGAAACCGGTGAATGATCAATCCATAGGAACACAAACTCCACTGGTAAATGTAACCATAGATACAAATATAAATGATACTATCAATGACATCTAGAAGGACATGGCTGAGGAAAAGGAGAAGACAGACAATAAGGATCAAGAGAAGAAGAAAAAAACATTGATCGATGATGATGATGTTGAGGACTCCGTGAGTATTAAAGGTCCTATAGATATGGACAATCTGATTTCTTCTAAATTAATGGGGATTTCTACTGCTATGCAATCCCGAGCACAAAAGAAGAGGTTGAAATCTAGCAGAAATGAGAAGCAGAGACCATTCAAACTGTTGTTGAAATTTTATCATGTCTCCTACCGGAGACTGATATAGGTAATCTATCCACCCCATTGCAAAGCTTGGATAGTTAGTTGTTGATGCTGGTGAACAACTAAAATCACTTGAAGAGGTAGCTCATGCTTTAGCAGAATGAGATTACAAGAAGAAAATGGGAGAACAGTTACTAGTTGAGATAGAGAAGGCAAAGTGGCTCTAACGGTGAATGAAGGTCTTTTAAAAACCGAAATAGAAATTGGAGGTAAAATTTTGGCCACTATATCTAAAATATGATTATTTTGTTCTGACTTAAAGAAGAAGAGAGAAGATACAAAGAAGTAATTTAGAAAGGATAAGTGATGCTTACATACCGGTACAGGACTCCACAATAACTTTTGGTAAATTAGTTGATGCCTTACATCACATATTAAAAATTTATGATTTTTAATAGGTGAAGCAAATAAGATCCTTAAAGGAGTTGAAGAATCAGTTAATTCCAAAGGTTGAAATATTATAGAGAGCATATAAGGAGTCTAAAGCAATTTTGGCTACCTCAGAGATGAGCTCTATTGATGCTATGGAGGAGTTTGTGGCTCAGATATCAACATATGTTGAGATCACTGAAACATTGTTACAAACATGGCACAATAATCTTAAGCAGTTAAAGGTTCATTTCAATGATATTTTCTTGAGACTTGAATTGTAAAGACTTCAAACCTTTTATTTTTGTCTATATGTGTAGTTTTTAATGACAATTTTGATATAATGAATGTAGTTTACTTTTCTATTTTTGGCATTGTTGTCAAAGGGGGAGTAGAATTTAAGAGCCAAAATTTTGTATGTACTCTTAAGGGGGAGTAATGATTTCATCTTTATAATGGCATGCAATTACTAAGGGGGAGTGTATGTCATGAAGTCATTTTTTGTTTTGCACACTTAGTTGACAAAATTTTCCTAAGTGTTGCCATCAATGCCAAAGGGGGATATTGTTGGCATTTGATCATTTGGTCAATTGGTATATATTTATGAATGAAGACTATTTTGTATGTTGCCACTGATGGAAACTATGTTTCTTAAGTCATCTAAGTCCTACAGATCAACTGGCTAGACTTAATTAGAACTTCAACTGGTAAAAAGGCTAACAGAGTCTCACACCAACAACTGGTACATGGAATATATGAAGGATGAAGGAATGCGGTTTTGTAGCAACATTGATGACTAGCAGATGAAGATAAATTCATGACTACATGAGCAGATTTGATCAAATGAATGACATTTGATCAACAAGGCAGAGACCAAGAAACACAATTAACTGGTAGTGATGAAAATTACTCAGATCAATAACATGACACAAAATTGGATTTGTTATGTCGATGGGCGACATAACTAAAGCGTATAATGCAAGAATGTCTAGATGCATTGAACCTAGGGAATTGTAATAAGGTTCTAGCCAACCTTATGATAATTTTTATTGTGTGATGAGGTATGAAAGCATATATATATGAGTCAGATTGCGTGAAAAAATATCAGCAAATATTGTATTTTTGATAGTACAAAGATCAGAGGAGTTGTGAGATGAAGTCTCTATGATGTTGTATTGTTCTGAAGAGGATCTTATCAGATACAAAAGGTGTTGTATTGAGATCATTTGTACTTGTTGTCTTCCTAACAGTTGCAGCAAGAAAATCCTCTTACAAGGTGTAGTCAGATCCTAATAGTTCTGATCATTAAATCCTCTAACCAGGTGACACATTAGCTTATGTTTAAAAATCCCAGTTACTTGGGTAGCTCCTAATAGGGCTGGTCCTCATAGGCCTTTTTGTAATGCTCTTAACCAGGCTTAGACACTTCTAATAGGGTTTTCCCCTAACCAAGTGTTTAGACCTTAACTGGTCAAATCTCTATACAACAATTAGTGGATCTTATGTGTTCTAACTCCCACCGTGGTTTTTTCCATTTGGGTTTTCCACATATAAACTCTTGTGTCATGTGGTTTATGCTTTAGGTGGTGATTGCATACTTGCTGTTATTTCTTGCATATCTATTGAGTTTAAAGTTGGTGAAATTGTTATTCAGATTTGTATTGTTTTTACTATCACTGATTAACCCCCCCTCTCAGTGCCTTATAAGTTCATCAGGCACAAATTGCTAGACAGTTCAAATGATCGGAAGACAACTGAGAGGGGGGGGGATGAATTAGTTGTCGTAGATTATTGAAACCATTAGCAATTTAAAATTTAATACCAGAACTCAAAACATTAATATCAAAATAGCAGATAAACCAATCTAGCATAAACAATAATCACAAAATAAAAGCCATCAACATAACACCAAGATTTGTATGTGGAAAACCTGGTAAAGGGAAAAACCATAGTGGGAAGCCTACCCACAGTTAGATAATACTTTTGCAATAAGTATGTGAATTACAATTGAGGAGCCTCCACTTGCAGGAAGGCCAACATCCTAGAGCGCACTGCTCATCAAAAAAGGAGCCTCACTAACTACATATAAATCTAGACTACAATACAAAGAAGTGTTTAACTGCAAAAGATAGCATCTCCTATGCCTGAGTATAGTTCCGGTTAAGCTCAATATTGGAGGACTAAATCCTCTTACATTAACCCAATTCAATCTCCAATGATCGACCAAATCCTCTACCTGAATGATATTACATTATTCGCACATTAAATTTCTTGACCATGACCTCTTACATTAACCATGATGATCTACAATGAGATCTTACATCTATATATACAAACCCTTGACCATAAACAATTAGGTTGGCCACCAGACAATAAATCAATTACATAATTACAAACCATGTTGGCCTTAGACCAAACAAATAATATCAACATATAAGACATCTCATAAATACATCAATAGGTTTTATCCACATGTTACATTAAAGCCAGTCCATAACCTAGATCAACTGGGACGAAGTATAGGTCCACATGCTTCAACAATGATCTCCAACTGCCAAGTCTCAAACATGATCACCAATATAACTCTGAAACTCTACTAGAAGCTACACCAACACCACTTATGCAATTCATTAAAGAACTCTATCAGAAGCTCTATCAATGAAACCCTCACCAAAACCAAAATGAAATCTTCTAAGAAAGCAGGATAGCATTCAATCACCAGAGAAAAACCAACTGACCAAAATATGAGTATAAGTATTATGAATATGCCAATTCCATCACCAGACTATACCGAAGCCTATTGGATCATGTTGGATCCAAGTTAACCAGAAAGCACTCAACCTACTAGGACCAGAAGGGTGCCAGTAAAGCATCTAAATAGCTAGTGTTGGCATCAATGACAAAACATCAATGTAACACATAATCAATTCGACCAAATGGCCAACAATCTCCCCCTTTGGCACTGATGGCAACACTAGATGTAAAAAACATCTAATTACCAAGAAATGCCAAACAAGTCTCCCCCTCTAGAAGACAACCAACAAACTCCCACATATAGCTTTGAATATCAATATCTCCCCTTGTGAATAATATCTTGGTAAAGCTCTAAATTTCTCTCCCTTATCAATATCACTCCCTCTTTCTTTTTCTTTTTGTTTTTCACATCAATATCACTCCCCCTTTGACATCAATGCCAAATTTTTGACAAAAATATCAAAGCAAAAACATAAGCCTCTGAATCACAAAGCTAACTACTCACCCTGAGCAGTGGCATTCCACATTAGTGCCGAAATGAGTAGTATTTCAGATAATGCATGCCAGACTGATGCCAAACTACATCAATCAAGTTTCTACCATAGGGGTAGAAACTCTCAATCTGTCTCTCAGGTACTCAAATGATTCCTTGGACAAAGGTTTAGTGAAAATATCTGCAATCTGTTCTTTAGTGTTCACATAAACCAGTCTAACTTCATTTGCTTCCACCTTCTCCTTCAAAAAGTTATACTTGATAGATATGTGCTTTGTTTTAGAATGAAATGCCAGATTCTTTGATATATCAATAACAATAGAGTTATCATAGTGAATAAATATCAGTGCATCACAATCTACCTTTATATCCTTCAACATTTGCTTCATCCAAATAACATGTGTACAATAAGTAGTAGCAACAACGTACTCAGCTTCAGCAGTAGATAAAGAAGTACAAGACTGTTTCTTGCTGATCAATGAAACCAACTTCTTTCCAAGAAAGAAAGCTCCACTGGAAGTACTTTTCCAGTCAGCAACATCTCTAGCCCAATCAGCATCTGTATTTGCACATAAAGTAAAGTTATCATCCTTAGAATACCATAAGCTATATTCCGATGTACCTTGCAAGTATCTAAAAATCCTTTTCACCACCATCTCATGATTTTCTCTAGGATCACTCTAAAATATTGAAACAATACAAACAACATTCATAATGTGAAGCCTAGTCTGAGTCAAATAAAGAAGACCTCTAATAATAGATTTGTATCTTGTAGGATTTACTGGTGCAGAAACATCTTTTCTTGTCATTTTCTCACTTGTAACCATAGGAGTACCTACCGGTTTAGAATCTCCCATACCAAATTTCTTCAATAATTCCTTAGCATATTTAGTTTGACAGATAAAAATACCTTTGTCAGTATGAGTAATCTACAAACCTAAGAAAAATTTCATCTCACCAATCATAGACATCTCAAATTCTTTCTCCATATTCTTATAATATTCTATGCATAACTTATCTTCACCTCCAAAAATAATGTCATCAACAAATACTTCAATAATCAGTATATCATCGTCAGTCATTTTATAATATAAATTACTGTCAGCACTGCCCTTAGTAAAACCAAGCTTCAAAAAATATTTATCCAACCTTGCTTACTAAAGCTTTAGGTGCTTGTTTCAATCCATATAAAGCTTTCCTTAACCTACAAACCATATATGTATCATCTGATAGTGAAAAACCATCAGGTTTCTCAATATAAACTTCCTCATCAAGATCCCCATTCAAGAATGCACATTTAACATCCATCTGATAAACCTTGTAGTTTTTATAAGCAACATAGGCAAGAAATAATCTTAAAGCTTCAATCCTAGCTACAGGGGCAAAAGTCCCTCTATAATCAATTCCTTCCTTCTGAGAATATCCTTTACAAACCAATCTAGCCTTATTCCTTATAACTTTACCATCCTCATTCAATTTATTCCTAAAAACCCATTTAGTTCCAATAAAAAATTTACTTTTATGTCGGGGAACCAAAGTCCATGTGTTGTTTTTCTCAATTTGATCTAATTCTTATTGCATAGCTTTCAACCAATATTCATCTTTACATGCCTCAATTACTGATACTAGTTCAACTTGTGAAATTAAACATACCTCATTAGCTGCCAGTCTTCTTCTTGTCATCACTCCATTGCTCTTATCCCCAATGATTTAATCTTCTGAATGATTCAATCTCACATACGTAGGAGTCTTCTGACTTTCTATTCCTCTTCCCTATTCTTCAGTTACTGTAGAATTCTCTGATGTTGCTAGAGTAACTAGTTCAACTCTTTATTCCGATAAAGGTGCTACCGGTTTAGATATAATCCTTTCCACTGCCAGTTCCTTCTCATAAACTCTGATTTGACTTCTGTTCAACTCATCTACTTTGACATTAGCACTCTCCACAATTCTCTGAAATCTCTTGTTATAACATCTATATTCTTTTCTTTCATTAGAATAACCAATAAATATGCCTTCATCACATCAAGGATCAAATTTCCCAATAATATTGATTCATCTCTCTTGATATAACATTTACTACCAAAAATTCTAAAATACTTAACTGTAGGTGTATTACCAAACCATAATTCATAAGGTGTCTTACCAGTTTCTCCTTTGATATGTACTCAATTGAATATATAAACCGTTGTACTCACTGCTTCTCTCTAGTAGATATGAGGTAGACTAGCTTCCATCATCATTGTTCTAGCAGCATCCAAGATAGTTTTGTTCTTCCTTTCCACAACTCCATTCTACTGAGGTGTCTAGGGAGCAAAAAATTATCTTCTTATACTATTCTTCTCACAAAATTTATCAAACTCACTGGATGTGAATTCTCTACCATGATCTGATCTCAAACATTTAATCCTCAATCTTGTCTCAGTTTCCACTTTAGCCTTAAATATTTTAAAATTTTCGAATGCTTCAGATTTTTCTTTAAAAAAAGTAACCCACATCATTCTAGAATAATCATCTATGATTAACATGAAATGTCTTTCACCTTGAAAACTTTTAACTCTAGTAGGGCCACAAAAATCAGTATGAATAAGATCAAGAACATCATTTGATTTATCTTGTATACTCCTAAAAGAGGTTCTGACCTATTTACCCATTTGACATTCTTTACATATTGGATTATAGGGCTTCATAATCTTAGGTATATCCCTAACAACCTTAGTTGAACTGATCTTCACAATGCAATCAAAATTCACATGACACAACCTTTTATTCCATATCCAACTCTCATCAATCTATGTAATTAAATATGTCTTCTCACTGGAGTTCAAATGAAATATATTACCTTTTGTCTATGTACCGGTTGCAATCTCCAAACCAAATCTTTTAATGATTTTGCATTTCCCATCCTTGAACTGTAATTGAAATCCCTTGTCTACCAATTGTCCTACACTCAAAAGATTATGCTTCAAACCTTCAACATGATAAACATTGTCAGTATTGTTCTTACCATCCAATGATATAGTTCCTTTTCCTTTGATCATCCATGCTTTGTCTTCTCCAAATCTAACTACACTACCATCAAATTCTTGCAAAGACAAAAAGTTCCCTTTATCTCCAATCATATGATGTGAACAACCACTGTCAATTACCCATTAATCCTTGTCTTCAATTTTAGCAGCAAGTGCATTCTCTTCAGTTACATTCTCTTCCAATGCTGGATCATCTTCCTTAATAGCCAAGAATTCTCATTCCTTCCCATTGCCAAATCCACTAGCAGAGTCTTCTACCAGTTCACCATCTGAATCAGTAATGCCTTCCTCATCCACTATGTAGCATGATTTGCCTCTGTTTTTCTTGTATTTATACTTGTTCTGATATCTAGGGTTAGGCTTAAATGATCTTCTAACTCTTTCTTCAAATCTTGAATTCCTTTTAGGCTATCTAGATGCAAAATGACCAATCTTATTACATGCAAAACATTTAAAAGGTGCTTTTCCTTCATACTTACTTCCTACCAGTCCTTTCGGTACTCTTCTAGCAGATAGTGCTTCAAGTTTCTCAAACTCATCATCTTCTCTCTTCATATCTTCCAATTCCTTTGCATATAAAGCTTTCTAGTCTTGCTTATCGGTTGTAGATGTAGATGCATGAAAAGAAGGTTCAGTCTTCATAGCTCCAGAAGGTCCAAATTCCTCAAGCTCAAAAGAGGATAGTTTCCCAACCATTGTATCTCTATTGACAGATGTATTAGCTATTGTTCTCAACTCATTACTTTAGAAACAATTTCATCTTCACTCAGAGTTCCACCACAACATTGAATTCCCATAGCAATCTCATTTACCCTTTCCATGAATGCAGTAATCCTTTCATCTTCTTCCATCTCCAGGTTTTCATATCTCACCTGGTAACCATCAAGTTTAGCAATCTTCACTATAGGGTCACCTTCATTAAGAGTCTCCAAATTATCCCATATATCCTTTCCAGATGATTTGTTGGTTAATCCCATTATTTCATGATCAGATAGTGCACACAAGAGGGCTTCTCTTCCTCTACAATCATTCTCAAGCTCCTTGTCCAGGTTTGCCGAAAGAGAATTGCCAGATCCTGGATTATAGGGTGTGACACCATTCTGTATGATCTCCTAAATCTCCTTGCCAAGACATCTCAAATGAGTCTCCATCTAAATCTTCCATACTATGTAATTTGTTTCATCAAGCCTCAGAATATCCCTTCGAAAGATAGCTCTAGAAGAACTAGATGAACTTGAACTATTAGTCACCATAGGATCTTCCTCGAGCAATTAAGCTTTCTGCAAAGAGGACCAAAGCTCTGATACCAATTGTTAGACAGTGCAAATAACTAGAAGACAATTGAGAGGAGGGTGGGTGATTCAATTGTCGCAAATTATTGGAACCATTAGCAGTTTAAACTTTAATACCGGAACCCAAAACATTAATACCGGAATAGAAGATAAACCAATTTAGCATAAACAATAATCATAGAATAAAATCCATCCACAAAACACCAAGATTTGCACGTGGAAAACTTGGTAAAGGGAAAAACCACAGTGGGAAGCCTACCCACAGTCAAATAATACTTCTGCAGTAAGTATGTTAATTACAATTGAGGGGCATGCACTTGTAGGAAGGCCAATAGCCTAGAGCGCACTGCTCATCACAAAAGGAGCCTCACTAACTACATATAAGTCCATACTAAAATCGAGAGAAGTGTTGAACTGCAAAAGATAGAATCTCCTATGCCTGAGTACAGTTCCGCTTAAGCTCAATACTAGAGGACTAAATCCTCTTACATAAACCCAATTTGATCTGTAATGATTGACCAACTCCTCTGTCTAAATCATATTACATTATTCACACATTACATTCTTTGAGCATGGCCTCTTACATTAAACATGATGATGTACAATGAGATCTTACATCTATATATACAAACCCTCGACCATAAACAATTAGGTCAGCCACCAGCCAATAAACCAATTACATAATTACAAACCATTTTGGCCTTAGACAAAACAAATAATATCAACACATAAGACATCTAGAAAATACATCAATAGGTCTTATCCACATGTTACATTAAAGACAGTCCATAACCTAGATCAACCGGGAGCAAGTATCACATGCTTCAACAATGATCTCCAACTGCCAAGTCTTGAACATGATCGCTAATAGCATCTTGAAACTCTACCAGAAGCTACACCAACACCACTTATGAAATTCCTCAAAGATCTCTATCAAAAGCTCTGCTGATGAAAACCTCACCGGAACCAAAAACCAATCTTCTAAACAAGTAGGATAGAATCCAATCACCAAACCAAAACCAACTGACCAAATATGAGTATAA
The DNA here is from genome assembly GCF_030272615.1 of Cryptomeria japonica. Classification (NCBI taxonomy): domain Eukaryota; kingdom Viridiplantae; phylum Streptophyta; class Pinopsida; order Cupressales; family Cupressaceae; genus Cryptomeria; species Cryptomeria japonica. The sequence goes on along the minus strand of NC_081405.1, from coordinate 615,973,900 downwards.
GTATTAAGAATAAGCCAATTCCTTCACTAGACTATACCAGAGCCTGCCAGATCATGTCGGATCCAGGTTAACCAGAAACCACTTAACCAGCTGGGACCAGAAGGGTGCCGATAAAGCATCTAAACAGCTAGTGTTGGCATAAATGATAAAACATCAATGCAATACATAATCAATTCCACCAAATGGCCAACACAACCTAGATCCTTTCCCGCCTATAGGAGCTCATCCCAAGTAATCCTTTGTGTTGCATCCCAGATCACTCGGACCTCCAGTGATCCCATTGTCTCTCCCTAGGTAGGTGACTCCTCTATCATCCTTGGGTGTGTCTGCTCCTTCTTGACGATGTCTTGTATATGGTCGAACTACCTCATGACCTGGTTGGACATGTATTGATCATTGAAATGGACTATCTATCTGAAAAACCAGCACTCTGACTACACCCATGTGAGTTGCCAGTCTCCCCACCATCTCTCGTAGCCCATAAAAGGTCACCAACTGAAGAATATCATCTCATCCATCACTCGCCTCTAGAACTACATGTCTCCCACCTTGGTATAGTGAAGCAGTCCCCTGCACTAATCAACATATGGGAATCTTCGCCTCCTATCCTGCACTCCCACTAGATGCATCACTATGATGTGTTCCCAGGCCCATATGTGCAACAAAGTGACACTTGTACTGAGGTTCCTATCACCTCGATAGATGTGCACATATGCATGTCATGATATGTCTACCCGAGGATCAATTCTCCCCATGCATAGGTCACAACATCCTTAAGCATATAGTATACACAACGGGTGCATCCAATGGAAAATCCATGCCCGCTCAGGTCTTGCATCACAAAACCGATGATCAGGTCTATTGAATCTGCATAGCCTACCCCAGATGCATCCTAATCTGGTATATCAGTAGTCTATCATGCTCACATATAAACTGAAGGTTGTAATCCCCTCCATCTAGTCAATACTCTAGGATAACACCTTTGAAGGGGATCTTCAAGATCCTCCAAACATCCAACAAAGTGATATTAGCCTCCCCAGTCGATAGGTGAAATATGCACATCTGGTTTTCCAAGCAATCCACAAGCGTTGTCATCATCGCTATGTGTTTCCTAATCCGAGGCTAGCTCCTAATGAATCCCAATCCCACCATACTCAGGATCTCTCGATCGTTTTCTCTCAACTGTCTATATAGCCTCATGGTTAGAGGCGAGTACTCTTGAGATGTGAGAGGCCCCTCATCCACCCGCATCCAACCAATTCATCTCATTATCCTCTTATTCTTTCTTATTCCAGCCTATTCTAGCTTACACCTATCCTATGCTATCCTTGGGGCACCTATGTGCCCCCCTAAACCCCTTTCATCCCCTTTCCATCCCCCCTTTCCATTTTATTGCCTCCCTAGTGGAGATGCTATTTCTCCCTAGCAGAGACATCAAACTCGTGGTGGAGACATCACTCCATAGGTGAAGATGTCATTCGACAGTCTCCATCCCCTTCCCAACCCTTCACCCGTAGAACAACGTCTGCATAGACATCAACCTGTCCAAACAAGTGGGGTTTTGCATCCCTAGACCCTTCAATGTCTATGCAAGCATTGAATGCTTATGCAAGTGTTGATCCCTGGCATAGACCTGAAACGATGATCGACAACTACAACCTGATCCATTTTTCCCTCATTAATTATGCCTAATTAATGACCTAACCTAATAAATCACAAAGTGGGTTTGGCGTAATCACCGAGGGTCATACTCGGTCGATGACTAGTGTCCTCAAACTTTCTCTCTGCGGTGATCGTGGTGTGGGATACATGCCATCTTTCTCCTAGGGCTCTATGCTCTCCAAGCCTTCTAAAGGTGTATGTGACAATGACTCTTCCTTGGGCATCATGTGCCTTAAATAGAGGCCCCCATGGCCCCATTTTCTTGCCCTTCTTTTGTCTTCCTCCTTTTTCTCTTTTCGCCATTCACATATTTCTCCCTCTTTTTCCTCTTTCCCATTCTCATTGTTTTCTTCTTTTTTTCAAGAATTTCCCTAAAAATTTTAAATTTTTTCGGTTAAATTCTCGAGGGAGCATATGCCACACATCTCCTCACACTGGGGCATTGTTTATCTGTCTTTTATCCACCTCCAATTTTTTTGCTGCATAAAAGAGGGTCAAAATATAGATGCTTAAATTAATTAATTTTAATTAATTTAACCTTACTGCACAATTAATTAATTTAATTATGTTACCCTTTATTCTTTTTAGAATTAATTAAATTTAATTTAATTAATCCCGCAACTATAGTCTAATGATTGATTTATTAAATAAATTAATTATTCCCTATTCTTCTAAAGTTCCCCAATTTAATTAATTTTTCTAGAAGCATCATTAACATTAATCCTAATTTTCAATTCTTCCACTCATTCTATCTCCTCTTGTCATATCCTCCTAACTTTCCCACTTGTTTTCTAATCTCTCATTATCTTACTTAATCACCCCTCTAATCATTTGCTAGTGACTAATCCTCATGATTAGCTACGATTCAACCAATTGCCATAAATTTCTTGTCCCTCTCTCAACCCCAAACCTTAAATGCACCAACTTTGGTCATTTCAAGGATTTTAAATTTCCTCTCTTCCCCATGCACTCTCATCTTCCCATGGAATTTTTAATTCCTTTTTCCTTTTCATTTTCCCATGCACCTCATTATTTATGAATTTTTAATTCCCTTCTCCTCCTCCAAAGAATTTTTAATTCATTTTTGTCTTCCCAATGTATTTGAGGATATCTTCACCATGTACATTGTGAAGTGTGTACACAAGAAATGCCTTTATGAAAAATCTCTTGGTCTCCACACCATGTCCTCCCAATCCACCTCATCTATCTCCTTCAATCTCAACCCTTGATTGATTATGAATCTTAGTCATCCATTCCTCCTCCTTCCAATCTATAAATTGGGGTCTCCTCCCCTTCATTACACATCTCATACTCATGCAAGTTCACACTACTCTTTTGTGCTTAGGAATCATCCCTTGTGCATCCATATTATAGGCAACTTAGGCATCCATAATCACTTAGGTCAAATCCATATTCACCATCCACTTGTTATCCCTGATCCATCCATCTTTCCATCCTAGTTGCTGTGTGTGGAGAGAAATCCACATCCCATCATGGAGCTAGCCAAATCAAGTTGGAGAGGGGCACATCTTCAACTTCACCAAGAGCTCAATCCAAAGGAGAAGGTAAAATTTCAAGATATAATGGTTCTTGTTTTTGTGTTTTGAATGCTTTATTTGATTAACTAACCATTGCAACACTTGAATTTTTTAACCCTCTTTCATTACAAGTGATTACGGTATGCAAGGGGAATCCCATGTCATCATACTTAACCTTTACAAGAACTCATGGTATGCAAGGGGTTTCTAGTATCTTGGTTAATTACTTAGCCACTTTTAATTTATTTTTAGTTGCTTAAGTGACTCCTATAACATGATTATCTATATCTTACCACTTTTGGTGTGGGCCACATTAAAAGGTATTCCCATAATTCTCTCTAGTACCTACTTTGAAGGCTCATCACATTCACTAAAAAAATGGCATTAAACCAGACAATGTACAATTTTCTCAAATACTTAGCAATAGATCATTTTCCCAATTTCTCACATTTTTAAACAAAAGTTCCATTTTCACAATACTGTTTGTACACAATCCAAATGGATCTCTTTTCACATTTGACAAATTATACCATAATTTTCACATAATAATATATCATGTTTTATAGAAGTAGGTGGTTTTATCCTTTTTTTTATTCCACTTCTCTATTTTATTTTGGATGTTTTCAAGTGTTCATTTTTAGGCTTAGACTAAGGTTTTTGGGGATGTGATGTGTGTTAACTAAATCATAAATGAAAGATATGGGTATTTTTGGGGGCTTGGTGTGCTATGTTAGCAAGGTTCTTGGGCTCTACGATGGATTTGACCTAATTTTTTCTTCTATAGCCTTTTGTATATATTTCATTTTGTAAAAACATTTCTATATTTTTTGGTGGATACCCCTTTCCTAGTTTATATTGGACTATTTGTTGGAGGTGGTGGAATTATTGTTTTCTAGTTGTTTATACTCAAGTTGAGATTTTCTCCTTTCTCTTAAACCTTATATTATTTTTATTATAATGATATATTTATACATGCATTTTCATTTAGCCAAAAATATATATAATAATTCATCATATATCTTATTTTTTTCATTTTTCATAAGATTCCAAACATTAGCAAATTCCACAAAACTCCTTTAAAATTACTTTGAATTTAATCCAAAATTAAAAATTAAAAAATTAAAATTTCAAGAATACCCTTTTTGAATAAAAGTATACAACACCCTCATTTTAACATAGAATTTTTATTCTAATTGTTTCATAAAAAAATTGGGCATGTAGTCACATAATAATCTATACCATAACAAAATAAATAAAACAAGAATCAATGATGAATTCTAATATCCTACCAATACCAATTTAAACTTTCAAATCATTTAAAACAAGGTAAACATAAAGAGATAGCAAAATATCACAATTTTAACCAAGAATTTCCAACAAGTAGATCTTTGAATACATACAACAAAAGAACACACTAATATGGAAAAGAAATTTCCCTTCCCAATTCCTAACTAAATGCCTCTAATCCCAAGTGATTTGATGCTCAAATACCCTCCTAATCAACAATTTAATTATCTACACAAAGAAGGTTTTTCTCTCTAATTTTCTAGATCAAAATTAATTCTATTTATTCTTTTTAACTCAATTAATTTTCATAATTTGGAAAATAAAAATAATAAAAATAGTAATTTTTAATAACCAATTGATTTCATTTGGTTTAATTTTTCCAAACATATCATTGTAAGTACATATAAGATACATTTCAAAATATTAAATTATAATTTAAAAGCATGGAACACTTTTCATTATAAGTTGTAGATATATGAGACTCGATAAATATTCAAAAACTCATTTACTACATGTCCACATAGGGATTAAGGTTTTTGGAATGCTACCACCTACAATATCTAGATAATTATGGGAATAATATAACAGGAAACCACACAGGTTAAACATTTATGGCAAATTTGATATCTCCCATATAACCATTGTTGGATTATAACTCAGGCCTATGGAGTCAGAAGAACAAATACCATGTACTTGTCATCACTCCACAAACATCAACTATACTTATGCATGTACATAATAGTCTAACAATAACAAAATTACCCAAAGGGCCAAAGGGGTCCAATATAAGATATAATTTTATTGCATTTAACCAATTCAAATCACATCATTGTTGAGTTTCAAGATAAATATTAATGCCTCAAAACATCATAAGTTCATAATCATATTTAATTCATATTCAAATAATATCCCAAACATCGTTGAATTGAAGCATGATAACAAACCAGTATGCTTCCATCTTGCATGCATCGTATGAAATATCATCTCGAAAGAATACATCATGTCTTCACAAGAAACTTGGAACAATAAAACATAGGCATCTCAATAGTAATAAAACTAAGGATTGATATGTTGAGGAACACCATCTAAAACATGTTGGTTGTCAACACAAACCATGAATCAGAAGGGAACAACTCACAATAAACACAATACACAATGAAGCGAAAACAATGAGCAATCACTCAAAGAAAAATACAACCACAACCTATGCATCCCTAGATACATATCAAGAACAAAATTTCAAGATCTACACATTTGTAGCCTACAACCAAAAAGGCATAAGACCAAGTATATAGAAGTTTGTGCTACAAGACATTTAAGAGATTCCTATTTTCTTTTAGATCCCACTATATCATTAGTTGGATTCAATGATATAAAAAATGTAGATAAAAATAAACAAAATTTATATGCATAAAAATTGTTCAAACCTAAATATAAGCATAGATTTCAAGATTCTTAGTGTCTATTTGAAATCAATTTCAAGTTAATTGGTTGGAGACAAAAGCATTTCATTTTTAACTCATTTCACCCATTAAAAACATTTTAGGAAGTATACCATTTGCCCTAAGAGATGTGATGAACATTTGTTCTTTTTCATTGATGCCAAGGTTATATCATTAAATGTTCAAAATTTTCTTTGTTTAATTTTACTCTTATTTACATATAATTATAAAATGCAAAATCTTATGAACTTAAAAGATTTAAACATATTAAATGGCACTATAAAATATTGAAATTTTGAGTGAGATGAATATTAATAGTTAGATTTTAAATATAATGGAATAAGATTTTGTTGAATAATAATAAATTTATAATCTTTAATAATTTATTAATTAAAATTGTGGTTTTTATAAATAATTTACCTTTTCAGAAAAATAAATAAATTATGACTAGTACAAATGAAACAAATATATTTCAATTTTTAATATAAATGAAATGTAAAAATTATTGTTAAATATTTGATTATAAACTTTTTCAATTTACATAAGATTTTAAAAAGAGTCCCAATCCACAAAGTTGCAAATAAATGAGATTAAGACTATACAATAATACAGTTATAGTAAAAATTGTTGAACAAAAAGTGATATAAAAGAATCGAAAACTATCATAAGCAAACCCAACAATTTCTGTGCCCTTGATCCAAGCCTGAGACTAATAAACATGTTCCAGAAGATTTTTCGTCTTTCTTTCAGAATGCTACTTATGAACACATATCTGATTATAAATTGAATGATTACACACAAACGTTGATTATCTTCAACTTGGAAATTCCATAAAGATTTTCTAATGGCTTAAAATCTAAGAGTTGTTCGGGGTGATAAATTTCACAAATAAATTTAAAATGCAGTGTTTAATACTGTACTATCATTTTCAAATGGAAAGGATAGTGATCAAAATCTCTATTGCTTTTTAGCACATTTATCGGGCACTTCAATACAAACATGTAAACTGAGAGTTCAATGAATTGTTGTTATTTCCCTTTAAATAATCAAACATACATTAAATCATGGCATGCAATTCGGGACAATACAGTGATAAAGTATAGTTTTAAGTGCTGCTACACAGAAAGGATTGAAAAATGGATGGTCTACCAACTACAGAATTAAGAGCAACCAATAAGTTCACAAACTTCAGCCACCAGAAAAGCCCTTATCAATATTCCAAGTTAAGAAATCAAATTGCCAGTCCTTAAAAGTTCGCAATGAAGAAATAAAATTGTCATTTCCTTGGCTCACAAAATTAATACTGCTTCTAAAGAATGGGATTGAGTTCAGCTATAGTGAATTAGTACATCGATAACATATAGTTTGTGATACAAAAGCAACTGGGCATATTTGTTTCAATTGTCATATCTGTATCACATGTGATACAAAAGCAACTCTAGTAAAATAATTAATATTAATTATGATTTTAAATATTCATTGGAAATTATACACAATTCAATTCAAAAACTTTCATTATTATTCTAATATTTTTTTCCGTCGCACTCTATTCACTGTGAAGTTACAATTTACCATTACTACTATAGAAATCTATGAAAAATTAGAGAACAACCATCAACCCTACTTTGTATCAAGACATCCATACCCCTTATACAGCACAATAAATGCCTTGATACATCATAAGAAATGGAGCATAACAAGGTCTTGCAAAATTGACACGTAACGTTAAATGTAGCAGTTCGGTATACAGAAAAAATCAGTAGTCTGCGGATCTGAAGTGACCTAGCCGAACAAAACAAAGCAATACACGCGCCCTAGTGATGTAAAAAAGTAAGGTGTTCAAATTAAAAAAGGGGGAGCTTTTCCAAAGCGAATATTTTGAGTCACTGTTACTCAAATTTCTGTCAACCATGGAGCAAACAAATCGTACATGGAGAACCATTCATTCACAATCCCCTATCTAACTATACAATCTATTAATACAAGGCCCATTTCAAAAAGGATACTTACAGACTTTTCCGGCACTGTTTCTTTTTCACCCGTGAAACCCTAATTCCTCTTTCAAACTTCACTGTTCGGCCACATCGATATCATTTGGCTCATCCTTATCAGCTGTAGTCGAGGGGAAAAGATTCAATGTGGATGAAGAAAGCGTGCTCAAATTTACTCCAAATACAGTAACGTTTGAAGAATCGGGACAAGTAGACGAAGTGAAGGTTTTAGCCGGCGGATTTGAATACTCTAGAACACTTGATTTCCTGTTAAGTGACAACGAATCCATAGGACTGTAGAAGTGACAACCAGATGGAAAATTGAGTGGGGCTAAGTCTGACCACGGGATATATTCGTTGGAGATTAGAGATCTGTTATGCTCAAAGGGTAGGAACCCATGATGGGTCCACCCGCTGTACCCGGGTAAGAATTCAGGACTGAGAAAACTGGGTGCTGAAGTTGGTTTTTGTGGAAGGAAATTGCAGGGCCTACGGCGGAAGCCGACGAAGAGCTGCCGACAGCCACCGGTACTGCGTTCGAAGGTAACGATATCGCCTGCCCGGAGGTACTTGTCCTTGACGTAACGACTCCAGCCCTTAGTGAGCACATAGCTTTGGCTGCTGTTCCAGTATGAATACCTAAACCGCCATGTTTTGCCAATGGAGTCTTCGAAATTAAGCATCAATCCCTTCTCGGTGAAGGCCGCGTCAATGGGAAAGCATCTCTGAGCATGGTGCTTTGGAATCACAAGCCTGTTCAGCTTCCCCACATCACTGGGCGTCACGGTTTTATCGAACAGGTGCTCCCTCGGAAAACTAGCCCTTTCGTTTTCTAGGGCAAACTGCCCGTTGTTGCCATTTGAAGATGGGTTGCCCTCTGCAATGTTGTTTGTGTAGGACTGCTGGAGTTCTTCACGGTAGGTGTGTTTTCTCAGCATGTCGACGATCTCTGCTTTGGAATGGCGGCTGAGAAAGATGGCCTCTGGGTGGGTATCGTCTAGCGGGGCGAAGTTTGTGATGGCCTTATGCCCCCGGAACTTTAGGGCCGCTGTGTCGTAAGACTGCGCGGCTTCCTGTTCTGTGTTGAATGTGCCGAGCCAGACCCGCCGGTGTTTCTCGTAGATCTGCGCGCCCCACCTTCCCTTTGGCTGCGGAACCACGCCCTTGTACCGCGATGTCGACAGTTTTCCCGCCCTCTTTCTCTGCCACACCTCTCCGACAGCACCATTGTTGTTGTTGATGATTGTCTCTGCGCAGATCTGGCTTATCCCGCTTCCGATTTCTTTCGCCAAAGAGGAAGGAATGTGCTGTGAACCCTCCTCCGTCGTACAGTCGCTTCCAGCCTCTTCGTCTAGCCCGAACTTGTTTTCTTCAGAAGTCGGTTGATTATACTGCTTGCTGCTGCAATTCGTTGAGGATTCCGCTTCCTTCATCTTCAATGCGCTTCCTAAGCTCAGTCCCAAATCTCTGTCTCCCTCCCACCCCTGAAAACACACACAAACGGATACCATGATTTGCTTCTTAAATTTATTGAGAACACAGCCCATCACGATAAGACAATCCTGATGAGCTAGAAACCCACTGAGCACAGATACCAAAGTTGCACCAACAGCCTTCAAATTTGGGTTCTGGCTATGGGGATGATACAATGCATGGGCTTCATAACGTTTTTTATAAGTCAGTCTTATAAACATATTATAAAGCCCGTGCATTCTATGGTATCCATAGACGTCACCCCAAATTTGCAGAGTGTTTTCAACTAGAAATTCATTAAGAAAAGAAAGAACGTGGATGTTTGGGATCAAATTTTATATTTATTATCAGAATTAAGAATGTTATAAAATTGCACAGTCAAATTCACTGAATAAAGAAAGAAGTCTTATAGCATCCATATTTTAGACTAAACTCCATGATCCATCATCAGGATTAAGCAGTGTCAATGTCACAAAATTGCACACATACAAATCCAGAACAGCCTACAGAATCGCATTGTAAGAGTGTTTTCACCTAGAAACCCAATAAGAAAAAGAAATAATTTTCAACATCTAACAGTTTTAAACCAAACATCATGATCCACCATCAGGATAAAGAAATATCAATGTGTCAAAATTTCACATAGTCAAATTCAGAACAGCCTCCAAGATTGCATTTAAGAGAGTTTTCCACTACAACCCCATTGAACAAAGAAAGAAATGTTTTTCAATATCAATAATTTTCATCAAAATTCATGATCCATAATGACAATTAACAAAGAAATCTTATAAGATCCATGTTTCAGACTAAACTCCATGATCATTCATCAAGATTAAGAAATGCCAATGTTTCAAAATTCCAGAGTCAAATTCAGAACAGTTTCCAAGATTACATTTAGAAGTGTTTTCAAGAAACCCATTGAACAAAGAAAGAAATATTTTGGAGCAACAATATTTCCCACCAAATGAAAGAATCAAAATCCAAAAATCCTCTATATCAAAGAAATAAGTTTCTTGTGGCCATTTACACACCTTGGGTAGGGAAACCCCCTCCATTGTAGCCACAACATTTTCAGACATAACTTTTATGCGATTCGTTGCGTCTGAAGGATGCTTCTTCGGCGTTCGTTAACAGGAGACCGACTAGTGAAAACAAATTAAGAGAAGCCAAAATTCTATATATATAGCCTAATCTCACGGAGTGAGAGAAACATCAACATCAAAATTTATATGATATATTCGATAGGTGTAAGGTAATCGTCAGCCCTAGATTTAGGGCATACCCAAAACTATTGCCACACAATTTATTAACGTTCATAATTCACAATTTTATATGCCCAGAAAAGTTGATATACCGATGCCTCGAGCCACAGCACAGCACAGGGTGCAAACTCGTGGGGATAGGGGGTTGCTCTGATAAAGATTTCCCAAATTCACTTCACTTATTCTCAAAAAATCTTGCCCAGCTGGACATCTTCAGGATACGTTACCGTTAGACTCTTCTTTGCTTTGTTAACTATATATATGAATATAATATTTATTTAAGTTTTTCCCTTTATTTGTCATCTCAGGGGAAGCAAACTCAAAACTTGTGTCGGGCTTGCCTGTGATATAATTGGATATTTTTACTCGAAGCCATACAAAAGCTGTTTATCGGATGGTTTGTCGTTGTTTTCGTTTCACGAAAGGATTGCTTCTTATAGTTAAATATTTCCGTACTCCTCTTGCCCACCTGACCTGTTTAGTATATTCCTAAGTTAATTGGCTCAATTTGATCCTCGAATCAAGAACGAAATATTTTGCGAACGGCCATGCTTTCTTCGATGCCCTTCATATGCTCTAAGAGTCTAATGCATACTTGTTTGATATGGAAACAGGACAGGCTAATAATATATTTATTATTATGTCAGAATTTTTCATCGTCTGGCCAAATGTTAAAAAAACAATCATTCAACGTAATCTTAAAAACAATTTGACACCGTTTTACAAGCAAAAAAATAGATAGGGCGAGAGGAACACCAAATTTTGTCCGTCCTTGACCATATATAATGTTGTTTATGATATCATTTCAAGATGTAAATTAAAATAAAACTAGTAATTGCATCTTGGTATGGAATGAGTATATGGAAGAGGTGTGGAAGGTCAATTAGAAAAAATATTCGACTATTTTTTTTGCATAATTTTGTATAGTACATGAGGTCAATTGGTAGCCCATTAAGTTGCTTGTGCAACACATGTCTTATTGGAGAAGTGATAGCTTGAAATTAACTATGCATCCACTTACAAGAATCCAATCATAACCAAAACAAAACCTTTGAATCAAGAAGATAAACAAGTTTCATTACCAACAAGCTCATGTTATATTTGCAATATGGTGAGGGCAAGAGAAAAGTTGAGATAGGGCTAGGAAGAGGGATATGGATGGGGAAGAGTGAGAGAGAGATGGGTAAAGAGACAGAGATAGAGTTAGAGAAGAAGATAGAGATATACATAAAGCTAAAGATGGGGATGGAGAATGAGGAGACAAAGATGGAGAAAATGAGAGAGATGTGGAGAGATAAAGAGAGGGGGCGACGAATAGATAGAGATGAAAGAGAAAAATAAATAATGGGAGAGAGAGGGAGAGATAGAAAGATAAAGATAGAGATAGGAAGTGATATATATAGAGAGGGAGAGGTATAATGGTAGAGAGAGATAGAGATAGAGGGATAGATGAAAAAAGTGATAGGGAGAGATAGATATAGAGAGGAAAAGAGATATAGATATAGCGGTCTAAAAAGAGGCACAAGAAGAGAGAGAGAGAGATGGATGGATAGAGAGGGAATGTCTAGAGATATAGGGGGGGAGAGGAAGATAGCGTGAGAGAATAAGAGGAAAATATATATAGAGAGAGAGAGAGAAAAAGAAGTAGAGGTACAGATAAATATAGAAAGATAGGCCATAGAGAGGGAGAGATGGAGAGGAAGATATAGAGAGATCTATAAAGGAAGAGGAATAGATAGAGATACATATATAGATGGTGAGATAGATTTAGAGAGATAGAGATTTAATGACATATAGAGAGAGGGGCAGAGGGAGAGAGACAATAAGATGGATAAATAGAGAGAATTAGAGATGGAAAAATAAAGATAGAGAAATAGGGGGAGAGAGAGGGAGAAATAGACATTTATTGGAAGAGAAAGAGATATATAGGAAGCAAAAAGGGAGAAAGAGGTACAGAAAAATAGAAAAATAGGGGGACAAGGAAGGAATGAGAGAAGGAGAGATAAGGAGAAATAGAGAAGAGGGGAAGATATATATATATATATATATATATATATATCAAATAGAGAGAGAGAGAGAGAGAGAGAGAGAGAGAGAGAGAGAGAGTGAGAGATAGGGAGGGAGAAACAAGGAGTGTGACATAGAAAAGAAATAAAAATTTAAATTTTTATTTTCACTCTGATTTTTAGTATGTCCTTCAAACTCTGATTTTGACAAAATAAAAGTCACTTTTGACTTTCTTAAGTCTTCTAGACACTTTGGAAATGTTGACAAAAGCCCCCAATATTACCAAAATGTTGAAATCACCCAAATCTTAGAGGAATACATATATATATGTTAACCAAATTAACTAGAAGTTTATTTCCTTTAAAATGTTTTGATTCTCCAAGTCACATGAGAATGTAGGATAAGACCATATTTTTTTTAAAGGAAAATATTAGCTATCTAATCATATGAAATGTCTCTAAAAAATTCAAAAAAATATTGAGCTATACTAGACAACACAACTCTAATTCCATGCTAGATTATGTGAGAATTGAGAACTGAGCCAAGATCTAATGTCGGTTGTAGCTCATATGCAACTCCAAAAAATAAATGATTGGACATAAAAATAGATGATTGAAGATAAATCTAAAATGGGAGAAAAATAGAGACAAAGAATTGTTTTCTGAGAAGACTCTCACCGAGCTATCACTGAACTAGTGAAGGTGAGAGTATAGTGCTTATGATATTAAAAAAAATAGCATATACATCCAATAGGTGCATTAACTCCCACTCCCTGTAAAAGGTGGGAGGTTTTACCTACTTGGTAAATGATAAAATATGTGGCATAAACTCCTTAGATGAAGATAGGAAAGGAGTTGAGGAAAGGATAGCTATCTGAACTCTTCTAAAGTTTGCCTTGTTAGGAGTCAAACCTGTTAAAGCTTTACAATAAGTCTTGTTAAGAACTAATTCCGGTTAGGAATCACCCGGTTAAGGGATTTACAAATATGCCTTGATTAAAAGCACAATACCCTATTAGGAGTAACCTCACTGGAGGATTTAAGACCAAGCTAATGGACCTTGTTAGAGGATTTAATGAGTAACCAAGCTTGTTAGAGCTTACCTGGTTAAGGGATTTAACTTCTATTGTAATTGTTAGAAAACAATAGGTTTTCTTGATCTATTTGAGTAGCACTACATTTTCTTGATCAGATCCTTCTAAGCTTCAATCTTCCTTCACTCAAAGTGCAGATCCATTCACTGGTTACGCAACTACACACTCAAAAGGTTTTCATCAATCTTGCTAACAACCTTCACAAACAGTTTCATTGACCTTAAATAGAAATCAATTAGGTCGATAACATAGCAAAAACCTAACTCTCATCATCAAGATTACAAATAAGTCGGTACAATATTGACCATTAGAAATCATGACAATCTCTTCACATTCTTCAAGAAAATTCCAACTGCTTCATCGGACTTTGTAACTCATCATGCATTGTGCATTAGATGCAATCCATTTTTCTCCTTCCCTAGACAAAAACAAACGTGCCAAAACAATTTGAACATGTCCTCATTCAATGATCACACGTGTCTCCATCATTACTACTTATCAGATAATAAACCATCAAACTTGATTGGTTAGGGTTTAATAGCTAATAGGGTTTACCGGTTGCATTACATAGAAAGGTTTAACCCTTTACACTGGTTCACCGGTTCAATTCACAAATTTAACATTACCAGTTTACAACATCTTCCACAAAGCTCTCCTTATCGGTTACTAGCCAATATCAAAAACAACAATATCAACAATAATATGAATGCCATTACCAATTCAATTGACATCAATGATAACATATCATTAATGCAATCTTTATGCAAAAATACCAACAAAATCAAAATGCCAACAATCTTCATATGTTATAATGGATCTTTGTTGTTGTTAGGCTAGGGTTTTGTGGTTGATTTCATTTAGTCTTTCAATATTATTATTTCCATTATCCACTTCACCATACACATTTTGGCATGTCTGGTGGAACATGGATTTTTTGTTAGATCTATGTTTTTTTTTGCAGTTTTTTCTAATCCTATATTGTTGTTTTGTAAAACAATTTGGAGAATAACCTTGTGCAGCTAGGGTTTTGGACACAAGATTAAGATCTTGGAGAGATTTGATCCGATTTCACAAACAAATTAGAATTTTTGCACCAAATTGTATTTGCAGGTCAAGGACAGTATCAAGAGCTCTCAAATTAAAATTTAGACTTTTTGGAGCATATTTGAATTTATTATGAACTTGTTATGGTTTTTCATAAAAAATTAATTTTAAGAGCAAATAAGTGAATTTTTCGCATTTTTTACAGTTTTGGAAATCTCTCAGAATTCTATAGGAGGTCTATTTTTTGTGATTTAAATTTTAATGCAAAAATATTTCATTAAAAATCAGATTTTTAAACATTAGGGTTTTTCATTGTTTTGATCAGATCTAATAAAAGGCATAGAATTTTTGCATAAATATTTTTTGGTAGGTCAAGAATAGTATCAAAAGTGCTCAGTAAAAAAACCAGATTTTTTGGAGCATATTTGAATTTTCTATGAATTGTTTATGCATTTTCATAAAAAAATAATTTTGAGACCAAATGAGCAAATTTTTTAGATTTTTTTACCGTTTTAGAAAGTTCTTAGAATTATACACAAGATCTATTCTTTGTGATTTTAATTTTGATGCAAAATATTTCATAAAAAACTAGATCTTTAAAAATTAGGGTTTTGCATTATTTTGATCATATCTCACAAACTTCTTGGAATTTTTGCAAATTTTATTTTATGCGGATTTGGAAGGCTATCAAGAGTTTCCATTAAAACATTCTATTATTTTGGTCAATTTTTCATTTTCTATGAATTTTTATGATTTTTCATAAACAAATAATTTTTGGAGCAAATTAGAATGTTTTTTGGACTTTCTTACATTCCTAGAAATGTCTTGAAATTTTATAGGTGGTATGTTTTTTATGATGCAAACTAACTCGTGGAAAATTAGATCATTGAATCTATTAAAAAACATCTTGTCGAAGGCCCCTATTTCACAGTCTTTTGGATCTAAAATTTACCTAACTTGTGTGCTTGCAAGAGGGGTATTATTTCAGAACTACTAATAATCTTGGTGCAAGAACTTTGGAAAAGATTTAATTTTAAAATTGCTTTCTTTGTCTTCTTAGAATAAAAAATAGTTCAATTGGTGCACTAAAATTGAACTAGTGTCTTTTGTGTCTTGAGCAATAGGCTCTTTGTGTTTAATCTTTAGAGGGCCTACCTTCTCATGTGGTCACTAGGACTACTAGTGAGGAGGGAACGACCTAGGTGCTAGCAAGGCAATACCCCCCTCTTCTGAACCACTATAAATAATTGTATCCAGGGTGAAAGCCATGGGTAACATTTACTGATTAGTTCATACCGACACTATGTCTCCCCATAAACCTATTTGATCAAATTTATTTGATCAATAGTAGGGTGTAACCCCTACTGGCTGGGAGCCTTCTGTATTTATAGAGCTGAAAGTTCTGCATGTATAGCCACACGAGCGGATGTCCTTACTAACACCTTTTTGTTTTAGAAAGCCAAAATCCTTCTAGTTGTTGGGGTAGGAGGTCGGACCTCTAGAGCAACCCACACACATACGGTTCTTAGTAGAGGTACAAAGTTTGCCACGGGGAGTTTTCATGGGGATTGGTGCTTGGCTGCCCCAGAGAAGTGAGTTTCGAGGGTGGAGCCAATGGGGTCAAGCACCTAAGTATCCCCTTTGAATAGTGTAGCCTTGGGGGAAACCCCATGTGGGATCAACAACTATTATCTTGGCCAACCATAGGAATTGTGCTTGTCTTCTTTTAAACATTCAAACATTCAAGATCAAACATCAAAACATTATGTTTTTTGTGTCTTCAAGTGTATGCAATTTTTTTTTACATCAAATAACACACTTTCTTTTGAGTCATTTTGAGTCTACACACCTGCAAACATTGAGTCCTCATTAATATTGTGTCCTCTTGTCACAAGAAATGGTCAAAATTTTAGATTTGGTCACAACAACTTCACAAATTGGAAAAAAATGCACTCAGGTTTTATAAACACGTCTATGTTTGATATAAACACATTTGTGCACTATAATTGCGTTCGTGTAGGAAATAAATGCGTAGGTGTCATGGTAGCAAATTGTATTCACAAGATTCTCTAAAACATGTTTGTGCAGTATCTAGTCAAGTCTGTGTTGGGTAACCGTGTCTGTGAAGTATACAGGCACATATGTGTTCAGTATTGGGAAAATTTATAGACCAACAAACAAGAGCAATCAATTTTAGAATTCTTGAGCTTCCTAGGTTACATCTCTGGGTTTTCATCTAGAATTCAACCTATTTTTTGGGTCTCACAAAGTTCATCATTGCTTTACACCTTTCATTACATTCACATTTGTCTAAAGTTGAGTCAAAAGGTCACTTGCTTGTCCTCATCTTTCTTTGTCAACACAATACATACAACAACATTTTTTTAAGTGGTCCCTCATCAAGGTCTGTCACCTTTGGGTCTCATTTGGTCTTACTTAGAGTCGAGGTCAAGTTACGTCATCAAGAGATCTATCATCTCTTTGGAAGTAACACCTACTGTACTACATACATACTTGGTCTTACATTTTGGACATTGCAAGTACACTTCATATTCATTTACATTCCACCTAGATCTTGGTTTTCCATACTCTTTCCATTTTCATCTAGTCTCACACATCTTGGTCAAGACCTAGTTCATGTTTGAAACCCATTCCCAAAAATCTAGGAGAGAAGCTCAAGAGGCTCAAGAGTCCGCAAACATGAGTGGCTATGAGTATGACAATAATATATTTTTCAAATCTAATCATACCACATTACCTGACATGGACATCTATAGAAACATTCAAAATGTTGAGAACATGGATGATACAAACAACAATGTTGCACAAAATGAAATTGTTGACAACATTTCATTACACTCAGTAGAAGGGGAAGAAACTATCATGGATCCCCATTTTAATAGATTGGTTGAAGAGATCATGAGAAGAGAGAAAATATTTCCTACAAGTGATGGCACAAAGTAAAGCTAAGATGCCTCATGATTTTTACATGTCCCAAATAGTAGAACATCGAACTACTCAAGAAAGTCAACTCAACATGGATCAAAGGAGACCTAATAGTTGAGGTAATAGAGGACCACATTTCATGCCCAAGTCACCATCATCCTTGTTTCAAAAAATTGAGATCCCAAATACACATGGTCAAGCTTACAATACTCATGAAAGAACATCTCATGAACAACTCCGTCTACATAGACCTTTATGGAAATCTCATGCGGATAAATACACTCAATTGCATACCAATGCTAAGGGCCAAACTCAAAAGGAATTGGATATCCAGAGGCATGCTCAAAGTTTGGACACAAGAAAACCCCGTGTCAAATTTGGGGGTAATACATAATAGAAAACTCATGATATGCCTTATGAACCTACTTCAAGTGGTCCCTACATGCATTATCATTATAGACCCCCTCCATATGAGCATGTTTACGATCAATACCATCCATATATGCAGTATCCTCCTCCTGCACCTGGTGGCTCAGGCATGGGATATTGTCCAAGAAGTCTGTCTCCACCCAAAAATAATTTGGAACAGCAGATAAAGGACTTACAAAAGAAGATGGAGGATATCAATACACCAAAACCAACTTACAAAATGAGAGATATATGTCCCTATCCATTTCATAAAAGCATTCCAATGCCTCCATTTCCTACACACTTTGTAACACCAAAGTTTGATAAATACAGAGGCAAAGGGGACCCTAAGGCACATATAAGATAGTTTTTCATAGCTTACATTGAAGTGGCAGCAGAAGAAACATACTTGATGAGATTGTTTCCACAAAGCTTAGGTGAACAAAAACGGAATGGTTCTCCCAACTTCCACCTAGAATTAAGTCATGGTGTGATCTAGCAGAAGTTTTCATACAACATTTATCATATAACATAGAGATAAATATATCAGTTGCCACTTTGTGCAATGCCAAATAGAAAGATGGGGAGTCATTTTCATCATTCTTACAAAGATGGAGGAATTTAGCCAATAGATGCTCTTACAAAATTCCACAAAAACAAATGGTAGAGATGTTTACACATAATGTCAAAAAAAAAACTGGCTATGACTTGTGGAAAGGCTGTTTGTCCACCTTCAAGGACATCATTGAGAAAGGCTTAGCAAAACAGAAGGTCTTAATTGAGCAAGGAATCATCAAGATATTCAAAGAAAATAAAGAGGATCTTAAAGGAAAGGACAAGCCATGGTTTTGGAATAAGAACACAGTAAATGATGGAATTGTTGATGCTAACATAGTAAGACCAAAAAAAATTCTTTTAGGATCAAGTTCTTCTACAAACAACCAAGTAAATACTCAAGCAACTTCAAAACCATGAAGGAAATACACCCCATTGGGAGAACCACTTGAGTCAACTTTTACAAAGCTAGTTGCAAACAAGATAATAACAATTCCAAGTAATCCTCCATATGAGCCAAAAGTCAAACCAAATTGGTCAAATGACGATGAGTATTACGAACATAAAACAGGAAATTACCATCGATTGAAGAACATTATACAGGATGTTATTGATAGAGGTGACATTGAGATTGAGGGACATATGTCTAATCAAGAACATGAGTTGTTCAAGGAACCATTCCCTAAACATGGCAAGGGAAAAGACAAAGCCATAGATGAGCAAGATAACTATACCAAAGTGTCATATGATTATGATTCAACCGTTAACCACATTTCGATGGATAAATATGTTTCTACTATTATCATAAAGGACAAAAACCTGAAAGTTTTACTCAAAGAGCCAAAGTTATCTTAAAAGGCATTGGAACTTCTTCTGAATCTACCTCCAAATGTAATGTCACAACTCATCGAGGTAAGGTCACCTTGCAAGGTGCTTCAGCTCAAGCCACCATTTCCTCATTAGCCAAACTTGAGTACGACCTAGGAACAATTAGGGAAGACACCCATTCTTATATCCATTCTAGAACTATTGCATATCTCCCCTTCACAAAAAGCTATTCTTTGTTAGACACAATTCACCACTGAGAGGGGGGAGTGAATCAGTGGTTCTCAATCATTTTCCTTTAACTATTCTAGGTGAGCATACTGGTTAATAGATTCTAACTCAATGCAGACTTACCGATTAGTGAGGAGACTAAACACAAATGCATTCACACACAAAGGAAAATCACATAACACTATCATGTATGAGGAAAACCCAAGATGGGAAAAACCTTAGTGAGCAATGCTACTAGAGTCTACTGCTCCAATCCAACCTCACAATCAAACTCTGTTACAATGTTTAGGGCTATAACCCGAGGAGCTACAACACCTGATTTAGGGCACCAACCCAAGGAGCACCAACCCTTGACTTATTTATGGTCTACAACCCAAAGGAGATACAACCCTTGCATCGAGGTACAACTCAGTGTTCACAAAGATAACTTCCAAGACAAAATTAATACTATTGTTACAAGTTCATCTTGTAACCATCTCATATACCTCTCTTTGTCGGTGAGACACCTTCTCAACTATACTGGCTCATTCTTCTACTGCTCTCATCTGCTGCTTCCTTGCTGGTAAACTCTACTGGTTCACCTATCCTCTGTTCTTCTCTACTGGATCTCCTCCTCTCTACTATACACTTTACTGGTACTATTCTCTATCAGTTCTATGTCTGCATTTTATGTAGCTTCCTTCACTTCTGCTTTGCTGATATGAACACTATCGGTTCTTCACTGCAACCAATTAAAGACTTTAACTTGGTTCTCCCTCAAACTACTGTGCTCTCACATGCAGAAGTAACACTTTGATCACTTTGCAGCACTACTCTCTTTGGCAGCAACAACCTCTAATTTTGGCTTGCATATTTATAAACTAGTTTTCCCGCCAAAAACCAATTCAAACATTGGGTGGTTAGGTTTTCTTCCACCGATCAAATCTTCATCAAATCTGATCCGATCTTTCTTGGATTGATCACCTACATTGGAGGAATGCATCAGTACGTGTTTTGCATCATCCATTCCATATTTGCTAAAAATAGAAAATCTAACCCTATTCTTTAGCCTCGAAATCAGTCGACACATTTATGATCTAGTTGTTTCCTTCTTGAGGTCAATCTATAGTCGGATATCACACATCCTTCATGGTGCTAGTAGATCCCTGATCTTCCCCTATCATTCATCTTTCATCGAGCCACACACTCTACAACTCCTCCATGATTGTGGCAATCAACATTTAATGTCAACCAGTCACAAATATCTCTTTGACACAAGACATCATTGACCTCTGCATATTAACCACCTCAGTTCTACATGGCATCATAGTCAGTATCCACCTCATCACACTACTCTATTGGTTCAGCTTGGTCACCGGCCACACACATATTCGGTACACCCATATCGACTCACTAACCCTACCGACACTAACCACCTTGTCGGTTATCCTTCCTGCCATCACCTTTTCTAACATGTTCGTGTAACCCTTATGTTTGCACTTCACTGCTCTGCTGATGAAACACCTTTGTAAATATGTTCACATGTCGACACCATAGCTACTCCGACAACTCTCCATATCTTTCAATTTTTTGCACTTGTCTTTATCAAGTGAGAGCCTTATCTTCCTTATCTCTTCTCTAATGTTTCATTAGTTGACATAATCTATCAACTATCACCAATGCAAATTCTAGTAGATGTGTCTACTGGTGAGACACATTGATGACACCAAGTCATCACACTCCAACTGTTTTGCATCAACCTTCATTCAGCATCCTGGTATCACCATATATATTCCTGAAGACTTACTAGCATCCTTCTTCATCAAACTGTTTCTCCTCTCAACTGGTTTGTTAGGAAGAAAAACACACCATCTCAACATCTCATTCTTCCTTCAATGTCCGAGTAGCACCCCTTGTTTTCACTTGCTTATCTGGTGTGCATTTCTAATCTCATGCTCTTGAGGCTTCCTCATCTTCCACTTGTACATCTGGTCTCTGCATTCAATCGCCTGTCTATCTTAGGGAATCATTTTGTCGGTACAAGTGTGACTTTATCAAGGGGAGGATACATCTTCAACATGAAATATGTCCCAGTGGTTTTCCATATGTCATCATGCACACAAAAGCAACATACTCTTTCAACCTATCACCTAGCTTGTAATAGCTTCTTGTTTTGGTGGGAGTCGCATTGTTATCCTTACACTAGCAATTTGGTGGCCTGCTAATAATTTTCCTCCAGTGTTGATGTGAACCAAATAGCATTCTGCCACTTCAGCACAATCAATGGCCATCATGTAATCTCTTCATTCCGGTTGTATGCAACACCATATCAACAACTCTTTTACAGAGTGGTCACTTTACTGCACCTCTAGCATACCGATACACACCGGTTCTACCTTCTACATGAAGATGGTCACCTGGTTGACACTAATGACAATCCATCTTCTATTATGATTGACATCAAACCCTAATGCCAACAAATTCTTGTTCACTAGTTGACATCAATGTCAATGATACCGGTAACATCCTATCCTAGTTGACAGCAATGACAACACAATTGCAACAATCTCTCCCTTTAGAATTGATCTCAACACATGTAGTATCCGGTATACTACAATATCTTTCTCGCCCTTTGACAACAATGTAAAAGGGCACTATCAGGATAAGATTCCTCCTTGTATCTACCGAGCACTAACATAAATCTTTCTCCCCCTTTTTATCGGGTACATCTCCCCCTTTGAAGATTATGCACAACATCATCTCAATCACCAACACTTGAGATGGAAAGCTTAGGTACCAAACAACCCTTAACATCATACACTGGTGTCTCTCTCCTTCTTTCACTTAGGACCAATTGAGGAATAAATTTATTCTCTTATACATGTGGTCCTACCGGTTTGCCAGATTTCTCTTACTTTCAATTGATGACCCATAGTCATATGAGCAATATATTTTCCAATTTTATCAAGCATCTTCTTGGACTACATCTGTGTTAAGCTATATCTGATATCAATTAGAAGATATGGCCCTGAACTCTCCCTGAAACACAGACCTCAAATCTTCATCTTATTCAGTCAAGTCCTAAACTAGAACTCACATCGAGACCTGTGACATCCATCATCATGACCAAAATGCCAACTGCAGGTCACATATCGAACCGGTTGACCCATAAAGATGTATGCTCATAAGATTAGCTACCAGACCAATACATTTCATTCAAGTCCTTTCCAATAACACCTGATACATAACCTCATCCATCCAGGCTACCAGAGTTACTGCAATGATACCTCAACATCATTGACTTACATAACCTGAAACACTGATCAACACTCATGTTGGTAACATGATGCACATACCGATGTCTTATCCCCACCCTGGTACACTTTCCCCTTTACCTTCATCTCCCAGTTCCAATTACCTCTGCTACCCATTCATCTCACCAGCAACAAATTGTTCTTCTTCTTGTCCACTTTCACTAAGGCGATGATTGATTTGATCAAAATTTAGCTCCCCCTTAGACCTGTATCTCCTTTAAGCCATATGAGATATCACCAATGCATTGAATGCACAGTGTCAGTCCATAGTCCTAATTTCCTGCTTCTTCCTCCATGTTTGCTTGGTCTCACTTTTCTTCCCCTTTTCAGTTCGCGGAGTAGGTTTCTTCTTCTCGTGCTGATTGATTCTTGCACTTTCGGATTTTGCATCACAGTCGGACATGGTGCTATAGTCACACACAATATCCATCCCAACTTCATGATTGGGGAATCTCTTAGTATGCTAGTTAGACCATCTTCTTCTGGCCATCCCATTGTATCCTGCTTCCAGAACCAGTGGACCCCTTGATCTTATGAGAACAAAATTTCTTCTACTTTTATTCCATGCAATAATCTATCTCGCATATGCTCTATATCCATTTCTATGTTGAGCATAGCTACTAAATCGGTAGTCATGTGACTACAAGTTAATTCTTCTGCAGTTATGACTTTTATGACCAGAGCCATTACACATCCAACAGATGATATTATTGTTTCTAGGAAGAACATACTATCTATTCCTAGACATCATTTTGCATTCGTCTACCCTATGGCCATATTCCTTACATGCAAAACAGTAACTGAAAAGAGGAGGCACATTACTTACAATTTTTTTTTGCCAAGCTTGAGAAGACCTTACAGGTTTAGTGTTTCCATTTCTTCTTCTCCAGGTATGAATCTTGGATTATCCACATCTTGCAACTCTTCCATCCATTTTCTCCTTTTCCCATACATTCTTTGTCTTGTGGACATCAATGTTTCCTTGTCTTCTATTGAGAGGAGATCTTCTATGTTGTCTTCTCATTTTCTTGCTTTTGGTGAAGTCGCCTTCTCAACTTCCCTTTTCCTTTTGGATCTGTATGATTCCTTCTTGCAGTGTATCAGACTGTGAAGGTTTGTCCTTTTCCTTTTCCATTTGAGGAGACAAACTGAACATCTTCTTGAGAATTTTCCTTGCTAGTGGAGCATTCACCGACACCACATCCTAGTCCTCCCTTGTCCTTGGATTGTTTTTGCAGGCTTAACATCCTATCCAAGACTTCAGTGCCACCATCATATTTCTTTCTCAGTTTAAGCTCATCTTGGCACATAAACAACTCTAATGTGAGCTTTTCAACTTCATCTTTAATAGCATGACACTCCTTTCCTTTAGTCTCCACCTCTTTCTCTAACACTTTGCACCTACACCTATTGGTATCTAGATCCGATCTAGATTCCACATTCACATTCTTAGCATCAACCACTTGTGCTTTTAGATTGGCAAGGGATAACTCTGATTCTTGAAGACTATTCACCAACCAGTTTTGTTCCATAATAGTAGTATTCTTGAACATATTGTATTATTTCCTTAGAATCTCCATTTCACTTTCCTTGGAGTCCAAGACTGATTTCAAGTCATCAGTCAATATTTTTGCCTCTTCTAGTTGAGTGGTCAATAAACCAACCTTTTGGTTTGATTCTTTTGATAACTCAATGATGAACAGTGAGTACCAAACCGGTACTAAGAGGGGGGGGGGTGAATTAGTACAGGCACAAAAAAATTTCCTGAACCAGTTTGACTGCAAACAATGAACTTGACTAGCAATCACTAACACCGGTCAAAACTAGATTACTATTGGTTAAGCACAATGAGACAATGAAAGATATAAACTAGAAACACTTATCTTTCCCCACAACCTACACCCTCATTTCCACATTATCCTTGTGCATAAACAGGTAATCTATCAAAAAAAATTAATAACTTGCTAGATCAACATGATTCACTACTTGATAGAAAACAACAAAACATCACATGAAAAGGACATCACATATGACACACATATTTTTCACGTGGAAACCTAACTAGGAAAAACCACGGTGGGGATGAATACCCACAAGATATTTTTGAACTCTTTAGAAGTCCACTCTGTTAGGAGCCTAGTCCGGTTAAAGACTATTACAACAGGTTCTGTTAGGAACCGATCTTGTTAGGGATCACCTGGTTAAGGGATGGCTAGAATACCCAGTTAAGGGTTAAACGCTGTTAGAGGTTACCTTATTAGAGGATTTTCTGAACTCAATGACTTTGAGTCACCCTATTAAAGGATTTATAGCAAGTTGGTTAAAGCTACCCAATTAAGGGATTTCCCAACTATTGAAGTGGTTAGAGATCAACAAGTATTGCAATGATCTGGTAATAGCACTCAATGCCAATGCAAATCCGCTTTAGTTCCTTCCTTCTGCACACACACTCTGTAGGTATCAATTTTCTTATTTGGTCTAGCAAGAATCACGTATCTCTACACTTAGATACACACCCAACATTTGCCAACAACTTCAACATGAAAAACAACATCGACCTTATAGGAAACATATAGGTCAGTAGCATAAACCCTAAACCCTAAACATTTAGGTTGAGCAATTTAATCAGTTCAATCCTGACCATTGAACACTTTGCATTTGAATACAATGGTCTTGAACAGATCTCAAGACATTCTCCATCATTCGTTCTTCACCACTTCATGGAGGCGATAACCCATCACGCATTCTCCACTATTTGTAAAGACTTTGCACATTCTCAAGGTAGATAGGAACAATCCCCTTCATGTAAGATCCTTCATGCGCATGAGGCTGACATGGCAACACGATTTGATCTACATTACAATGCTAACTCATCACACAATACTATCGGTTGAATCACACAGGCTCAAAACACTTCAACCAGAAACCCTGAAGCTGAGACTACGGACCGGTAGTCATACCATATAAAGCCTTGATAGAAAACATTCCATATGCTGGTTCACATTTCATCATACCGGTTCACCTAAACAAGCATACCACTTCACCTTTTGCACATATACCAGTTCAAAACATTATACCGGTTCACTTTGCCAGTTGCTTAACTTCAATAAACTAGTTCACTCTTCAACATACTGTCAGTTCACTCTTCAGCATATTACTAGTTCTCTCTTCAGCATATTGACATCAATGACAACACAATATAATCATGTCAACATATTCTACACATATGCCAACAATCTCCCCCTTTGGCATTGATGGCAATATACAAAGATATCTCTCTTTCTGCATCACATCTTCTCCTTAATACTGTAGGTATCTTCTCCACTTCACATCTTCTCCCCCTTTGACAACAATGCCAAAGTGGAGGCATGAGCTTCTCTATTCCACTATGCTGCTCCCCCTAAGGAGTAGCATCCTTCAATACGTCAATCCTGAAAAGATATAGAAAAGTAAGATCTGACTGATGTGGAGCACAAACCTTTAGTTTACCTCTTGAAGGGGCAGCACCCCTAATTCACCTCTCAAATAGGTAAATGTAGCCTTCAGTAGAGGCTTGGTGAATATGTTTGCTAACTGCTCCATAGTGGAAACATGTTCCAATACCACCTCTTTGTTCTGAACCTTTTCCCTCAAGAAATGATACTTGAGTTCAAAGTGCTTAGTTCTAGCATGTAAAACTGGATTCTTGGAAATATTAATTGCACTTGTATTGTCACAAAATATACTTACCGATTCAGATACAGGAACTTTGAAGCCATTCAATACATGCTTCATCCAAATAGTCTAGGTGCAGTTCATAAAAGCTACAACATACTCCGCTTCTACTGTAGACTGAGAGATACAACTTTGCTTTTTACTCATCCATGAGACTAGTCTACCACTGAGAAAGAATGCACCACCGGTTGTGCTCTTCTAGTCATCCACATTACTTGCCCAATCAACATCTATGAACACTTTCAGGTTGAAATCATCATTGTATGGATACCATAATCCATAGTCAATAGTTCCCTTCAGATATCTAAGAATCCACTTGACTGCTACCAAGTGGGATTCTCTTGGGCTTTTCTAAAAGCAAGCGGTAATACCTATTGCATGTGCAATGTCCGATCTGCTATGCACTACATAATGCAACTTACCAATCATTGATCGGTATTCCTTCTCATTTACCAATGCTGAGTCATCCTCTTTTGATAGTTTACAACTGATCACCATTGGTGTACCAACTAGTTTGTTGTCTTCCATGACAAAGGTCTTCAACACCTCTTTGACATACATGGACTGAGTAATAAAGATTCCATCTTTCATTGGCTGAATCTGCAGTCCAATGAAGAACTTAATCTCCCCTATGAGGGACATCTCAAATTCCTTCTTCATTTCATCTACAAAGTCATGACTCATCTTTTCATCTCCACCAAAGATTATGTCATCAACAAATACTTCATATATCAGAATCTAATCTCCTTCTGATTTCAAGTAGATATTGCTATCTTCACTTGTTCTTTCAAATCCAATCTTCACAAGATGGGAGTGCAAGCATTCATGCCATGCTCTAGGTGTCTGCTTCAATCCATACAAGGCTTTATGTAGCCTACACACCATGTCACTGTCTTCTGATAGGGAAAACCCATCTGGTTGGTCTATATACACCTCCTCTTCAAGTATTCCATTTAGAAATGTAGATTTTATACCCATTTGGTATACCTTGAATCCTTTAAAAATTGCATATGCAAGAAGCATACGAACTCCTTCCAATCTTGCTACTGGAGCAAAGGTTTCTCCATAGCCTTCTCCTTCTTCTTGGGCATATCCTTTACATACTATTCTAGCTTTGTTCCTTACCACTGTGCCATCCTCATTCAGTTTATTTCTGAAGACCCATTTGGTTCCAATGACATTTTTATGCTCCGGTCTGGGTACCAAAGACCATGTACCATTCTTCTCTATCTGATCAAGTTCCTCTTCCATTGCCTTGATCCAGTCTTCATCTTTATGTGCCTCTTTGAATGATTTAGGCTCAAATTCAGAGATCATACATGAGTTTTCTCTGGCCTTTCTTCTTGTAAGAATTCCTACATCTTGGTCTCCTATGATCTGCTTTGGATCATGATTGAGTTTTACATACCTAGGTATATTCTTAATAAATTCCTCTTGCTTTTCTTCTTCATCCTCATCTTCATTAGCATCAGCATCCACCGGTGTAGGAGAACTATTACTAGTGCTTGGCTGTTTTGCAACCGGTTCCCAGAAGGTTACTACCGGTTCATCTCTTACTTGCTCACTGTCGGTTTCCTCAGATTTCTTAGATGTTTCATCAACTCTAATATTGATGCTTTCAACAATTCTCTGAGTCCTATTGTTGAAGCATTTGAGATCTTTTCTCTTGGTGGAATATCCTAGGAATATTCCCTCATCACATTTTGCATTGAACTTGCTCTAATGTTCACTCCTCTTGATATAACATTTGCTACCAAATACTCTAAAGTAGCTTACCACTGGTGTCTTACCAGTCCCGTACTCATAAGGAGTCTTATCCTTTCCTTTCTTGATGAGTACCTTGTTCATTGTGTAGACTGTAGTGCTCACTGCTTCTCTCCAAAAGGTGTGAGAAACCTTTCCTTGGATAAACATAGTTCTAGCCGCTTCAACCATAGTCTGGTTGTTCCTCTCTACTAACCCATTCTGTTGTGGAGTCTAGGGGGAAGATAGTTGCCTCTTGATGCCATTCTCTTCACAATATTTGTTGAATTCATTGGAAGTGAATTCCCCACCTTGATAAGTTCTAAGGCATTTGATTCTTCTGCCGCTTTCTTTTTCTACCAGTGCTCTAAAAGCTTTGAACTTTCCAAAGGCTTCAGACTTGTCCTTCAAGAATGTGACCCACATCATTCTTGAGAAATCATTTGTAAGAATCATAAAATACCTATCTCCCTGCACACTCCTATTTTTCATAGGACCACACAAATCAATATGCACAAGATCAAGTAAATTGTCCGCAGTGAAAGATTTACCTTTTAAAGTTGAGGAAGACATTTTCCCCAGTTGACACTCTCTGCACAAAGGATTTTCTAGTTTTCTCAGCATGAGCAATCCTCTAACTTCCTTGATCCTAATGGCCTTCACAATGTTATCAAAGTTAACATGGCAGAGTCTCCTATGCCATATCGAGCTATCATCAAACTTAGCCATAAGACATGTATTGACATTTGCATTTAGCTGAAATAGGTTAACTTTGGTCTACATACCGATGGCCATCAGTTCACCATTCTTTCCTTTGATTTTGTAGACTCCATTTTTTAATTCCAGAGTGAGTCCACTATCATTCAGCTAGGCAACACTCAATAGGTTGTGTCTGAGACCTTCCACCCAATACACATTGTCAGCACTGCTCTTTCCATTCAGAGAGATGGACCCTCTTCCTTTGACCATACATGGTGCATCATTACCAAAATGAACCACAACACCATCATATTCTTCCAAAGATAAAAACTTGCTCCAGTCACCAGTCATATGGTGAGAACAACCACTATCAATAATGCACTCATTGGAATTATCAAAGTGGGAGACAAGAGCCTTCTTGTCTGACACATCTTCTTTGACTGCAACAAACACAATATCTTCATTTTCTTCATCTTCTGATTCCTCATCTATGACACCTTCATCAACTGCTACAAAATAGTTTCTCCAGTTTCCTCCTTTGAATTTATTGAACCTTTCCGGTTTGTCCTTGTTGTCACCATTAGGATAGTTTACAACAATATGTCCTATCTGGTTATAAGAAAATAATTTCAAAGGGAGCCTACCTCTATATTTGTTGGTTCCCTTAAGAAGTCTCTTGGCAAGACGAGCTTCAAATTCCATTAGAATCTCCTCATCATCCATTTCTCTGCTCTGTCTTGGTTCACCGCTAGTGCTTGCTTCTTTTCCTTTTCTAGATGGTGCAGCAGATGCTCTAAAAGTTGATTTAGTCTTCTGAACACTACCATCAAAACTATGTATCTCATAGGCTATCAATTTTGCAATGATAGAGTCTAGGGATACCTTAGTCTTATCTATTGACCTGAACTCCTAAATAGCAGCAACCCTTATTGCATAGACTTGTAACAAGGACCTCAAGACTTTACTAATAACAATAGAATCTTCCATTTTACCACCTACACTCTTGATATCTCCAACAATAGTTTTGATTCTTATTCCATATTGTTGAATGGTCTCTCCTTCAACCATCCGCATGTCTTCAAACTTTCCCCTAAGGCTTTCTTCCTTAGCTTGTTTTACATGCTCATCACCACCATTGAAATTCTCAAGAGTATCCCATACTTCTTTGGGATTATCTTTATCCTGGACATCAATAAACTCAATGTCAGATAAGCTGCTGATTAGGGCTTCCATGACTTGCCCATTCTCTTGGATCTCTCTCTTTTGATCATCGGTGAGAGTACCGGTAGGAATAACATAAGCATTCTTAATATAGCTCCAATTTTGAGCACCCATGCTTCTAATGTATATATTCATTCCGTCCTTCCATATTTTGAAATTGTCTTTGTTGAACTTTGGACCTTCCCTCTTCATCATTACAATAGGATATTTCCCTCAAGCGGTTAAGCTTACAACACAGAGGACCTAGAGGATGCTCTGATACTAATTAATAACTCAATGATGAATAGTGAGTACCAAACCAGTACTGAGAGGCGGGGGTGAATCAATACAGGCACAAAAACTTTTCCTGAACTGGTTTGACTGCAAACAGTGAACTTGACTGGCAATCACTAACACTAGTGAAAACTAGATTACTACCGATTCAGCACAATGAGACTATGAAAGATATAAACTGGAAACACTTATCTTTCCACACAACCTACACCCTCATTTCCACATTATCTTTGTGCATAAACACATAGTCTGTCAAAAAAAAATTAATAACTTGCTAGATCAACATGATTCACTACTTGACAGAAAACAACAAAACATCACATGAAAAGGACATAACATATGCAACACATATTTTTCACGTGGAAACCCAACTGGGAAAAACCACAGTGGGGATGAATACCCACAAGTTGTTTTTGAACTCTTTAGAAGTCTGCTCTATTAGGAGCCTAGTCCGGTTAAAGACTGTTACAATAGGTTCTGTTAGGAACCAATCCTATTAGGGATCAGTCAGTTAAGGGATGGCTAGAATACCCAGTTAAGGGTTAAACCTTCTTAGAGGTTACCTTATTAGAGGATTTTCTGAACTCAATGGCTTTGAGTCACCCTGTTAAAGGATTTACAGCAAGCTAGTTAAAGCTACCCGGTTAAGGGATTTTCCAACCGTTGAAGTGGTTAGAGATCAATAGGTATTACAATGATTTGGTAATAGCACTCAATGTCAATGCAGATCTGCTTTAGTTCCTTCCTTCTGCACACACACTCTGTAGGTATCAATTTTCTTATTTGGTCTGGCAAGAATCACGTATCTCTACACTTAGATACACACGCAACATTTGCCATTAAGTTCAACATGAAAAACAACATCGACCTTATAGGAAATAGATAGGTCAGTAGCATAAACCCTAAACCCTAAACATTTAGGTTGAGCAATTCAGTCAGTTCAATCCTGACCATTGAACACTTTGCATTTGAATACAATGGTCTTGAACAGATCTCAAGACATTCTCCATCGTTCGTTCTTCATAGAGGTGATAACCCATCAAGCGTTCTCCACCATTTGTAGAGACTTCACACATTCTCGAGGTAGATAGGAACAATCCCCTTCATGTAAGATCCTTCACACACATGAGGCTGATGTGGAAACATGATCTAATCTCCATTACAATGCTAACTCATCACACAATGCCACCGATTGAATCACACAGGTTCGAAACACTTCAACTAGAAACCCTAAAGCTGAGACTACCGACTAGTAGTCATACCATATAAAGCCTTGATAGAAAACATTCCATATGTCGGTTCACATTTCATCATACCAGTTCACCTGAACAAGCATACCACTTCACCTTTTGCACATATACTGGTTCAAAACATTATACCGGTTCACTTTGCTAGTTGCTTAACTTCAATAAACCGGTTCACTCTTCAACATATTGTCGGTTCACTCTTCAACATATTACTAATTCTCTCTTCAGCATATTGATATCAATGACAACACAATATCATCATGTCAACATATTCTGCACATATGCCAACATCTTCAAGGTAGGTTCTCAACTGGCTATAATCCTCACGAATTGATCTTTTGTAGTTTTCAAATTGATTTCTAACATTTTGCATCTCTTCTAGAGCACTTACCAGTTCACACTAAATATCTACTTCTTCATCTTCTTCTTCTTCATAATCATTTCCAAAATAGATCTTGCCAACTAGATCTATCTACCTTGTCTCCTTCCTCTTTATCTTCTTCAAGGTCACTACCAAACACATCATACTGGTGGGATCTATCTGCATTATCCCCTTTTTATGTGTGATTCTTAATTTCCATGTCATGGGCCATGAAGAGATGAGTCTCCTCATAACCATTTCTACTACAACACTCTGATCTGCCTTTGTCATTTGCACATTTATTTGTTGTAGTGTTCTTCTCACACTCACAAGTTGATCTAGTAGTGTAGGGTTCATCTCCATAGAGCTTCTTCAGTCTATCCCATAGACCTTTTTCAGATCTGCATTTATCCACCTATGAGGAGACATCACTGGTGAGCCCACTCAATATAGACTTCAAGGCTTCTTCATTGCACATGCATCTTCTTTCTTCTTTAGTGCAGGTGGGAGGACACACATTCCTAGGAAGACCATCAACAACTACCATCCAAACATCATAACCTAGGGAGGACAGGTAGACTTCCATTCTACATCTCCAAATGACATATTTTGATCTATTAAACAATGGAGCAGGGATTGACACTAAACAAACCATTGTGGCCTTAAGCCATAATCTACCCAAGGGAGAGAAATCCTGATAAACAGGGTACCTAGGCTCTAATACGAATTGTTAGACACAATGCACCACTGAGAGGGGGGTGAATCAGTGGTTCTCAATCTTTTCCCTTTAACTGTTCTAGGTGAGCATACCGGTTAACAAATTCTAACTCAATGTAGAATTATCGGTTAGTAACGAGACTAAACACAAATGCATTCACACACAAAGGGACATCACATAATACTATCATGTATGAGGAAAACCCAATATAGGAAAAACCTCAGTGAGCAATATTGTTGGAGTCTACTGCTCCAATTCAGCCTCACAATCAAACTCTGCTACAATGTTTAGCACTACAACCCTTGATTTAGGGCACCAACCCAAGGAGCACCAACCCCTGACTTATTTATGGGCTACAACCCCTGCATCAAGCTACAACTCAGTTTTCATAAAGATAACTTCAAATAAAAAATTAATACTATTGTTACAATTGCATCTTGTAACCATCTCATATACCTCTCTTTGTTGGTCAGCCACCTTCTCAGCTAAACTGGCCCATTCTTTTGTTTCTCTCATCTATCGCTTCCTTTCCTATAAACACTACTGGTTCACCTCTCCTCTATTCTTCACTACTGGATCTCCTCCTCTCTACTCTACACTTTACTAGTACTATGCTCTGTCAGTTCTATGTCTACCTTTTCTGTAGCTTCCTTTACTTCTGCTCTACCGGTATGAACACTATAGGTTCTGCACTACTACTAGTTGAACACTTCAACCTAGTTCTCCCTCACAATGATCTGCTCTCACATGCAAAAATAACACTTTGTTCACTTTGTAGCACTATCTTCCTATCTTTGGCAGCACTACTCTCTCATCTAGTAGCAACAACCTCTGATTTTGGCTTGCATATTTATAAACTGGTTTTCCCGCCAAAAACCAATTCAAACATTGGGCAGTTAGGGTTTCTTCCATTGATCAAATATTCATCAGATCCACTCCAATCTACCTTTGATCGATCACTTGCATTGGAGGAATGCATCGGTACACGTTTTTCATCATCCAATGCATATTTACTAAAAATAGCAAATCTAATCTTGTTCTTTAGCCTCGAAATCAGTCGACACATTTATGATCCAGTTGTTTCCTTCTTGAGGTCAATCTACAGTCAGATATTAGACATCATTCATGGCACCAGTAGATCCTTGATCTTCCTCTGTTGTTCATCTTTCATCGACTCGCACACTCTGCAACTCCTCCATGATTGTCGCAATCAACATTTAATATCAACCAATCACAACTACCTCTTTGACACCAGACATCATCGACCTTTGGATATTCACCACATAAGACTTGTGTGGCATCAAAGTTGATATCCACCTCATCATACTACTCTGTTGGTTCATGGTGGTCACTGACCACACACATAAACGGTATGCCCATACCAGTTCACTAACCACCTTGCCTATTATCCTTCCTGCCATCACTGTTTCTAACTTGTCGGTGTAACCCTTATGTCTGCACTTCATTTCTCTACTGGTGAAACACCTCTATAAATATATTCACTTCCTGACACCATAGCTACTCCAACAACTCTCCTTGTCTTTCAGTTTGTTGCACTTGTCTTTATCAGGTGAGAGCCTTATCATCCTTATCTCTTCTCTGATGTTTCACCGGTTGACATAATATGTCAACTCACCAATGCAGATTTTAGTAGATGTGTCAGCTGGTGAGACACATTGATGACACCTTCATCACAATCCAACTATTCTGCATCAACCTTCCTTCAGCATCCTAGTATCACCATATATATTCCTGCAAACTTACTAGCATCCTTCTTCATCAAACCGGTTCTCCTCTCAACTGGTTTGTTAGGATGACAAACACACCATCTCAACATCTCATTCTTCCTTCAATGTTCCAGTAGCACACCTTGTTTTTAGTTTCTTATCCGGTGTTCATTTCTGATCTCGTGCTTTGGAGGCTTCCTCATATTCCACTTGTACATCTGGTCTCTGCATTCAATCACCTGTCTATCTCAGGGAATCATTCTATCGGTACAAGTGTGACTTTACTGAGGGGAGGATACATCTTCAATATGACATTTTTCCTAGTGGCTTTTCATATGTCATCCTCCACATAGAGGCAACATACTTTGTTAGCCTATCACCTAGCCTATGATAGCTTCTTCATTCAGTGGGAGTCCTGCTAGTTATACTTACACTAGCAATCTGGTGGCCTGCTCATACTTCTCCTCCAGTATTGATGTGAACCAAATAACATTTTGCCACTTCATCACAATCAATGCCCATCATATAATCTCTTCATTTTGGCTATATGAAACACCACATCAACAACCTTTTATAGAGTGGTCACTTTACTACACCTCTAACATACTGGTACACACTGGTTCTACCTTTTGCATGAAGATGGTCACCTAGTTGTGACTAATGACAACACAACAACACTTCTCCCATACCGGTCCATCTTCTATTTTGATTGACATCAAACTCTAATGCCAGCAACCTCCTGTTCACTAGTTGACATCAATGTCAGTGATACTGGTAACATCCTATCCTAGTTGACATCAATGACAACACAATGCCAACATTCTTGACAAGACTTTGAGAGAGACCTTTGTATCCACTGATCTAAACGTGGACTAGTTTCATGCGATGGTGGGATACCTTTCCATTCCGCATACTCTTACATTTATAGAAGCTAATGACGCATTTGTCAGCTAGCCTCATAATGCACCTCTACATATTGAAGCCTTTATCTATAAAAACCACACCAAATGAGTCTTGATAAATGGAGGAGTAGGTTTGAACATTTGTACATTGAGCACTATTAAACAATTGGGATATTCTAAAAAAGGCTATGAATTCTACATATGCTATCGCCATCAAGGCATATGATGACAAAGAGGGCACATCTAAGGGCAAAATAACCTTACCTATCAGAGTTAGGATAGTCACAAAGGATGTAGTTTGTCAAGTCCTTGATCTAGATCTCACATACAACATACTTTTAGGACGTCCATGGGTTCATGAAATGAGAGTTGTCCCTTCAACATATCATCAATATATCAAGTTTCCACATAATGGAGTTAAAGTGACCATCAAAGGTGATTTGAAACCGTTCATATATTGCAACAATCTACAGTCAAAATCAGAAACAATAGTCCTAGTCAACAGAGAAGCAATTCCATCATCAACATATGTGGATCTAGAATCCTTGAAAGCTTCTACATCAAAACAAGTAGAGCTCAAAGAAAAGTTCAAGGTTAAAGACAGGGAATGTGGTGAGTATATATTTCATGTTGATCAACTCCCACTATCTCCTAAGGTATTCAGTGGACATGAACAACCTACAAACAAATTGCAATGCCAAGAAATTGGGTGTGAACCACCTAGTGTTGTGGCTACTAAGTCTGAATGCAAATCTCCTCTAGTGGTGCAAGGAGCTCTTGATATCAATAGTCCTAAGAGTGGTTCCAATGAATAATCTATTGAATGTATCATTAGACCTCTTGAGAACTCATATATCCTTACCATTTCATCTGCTCATTCCATTTCTACTCCTCTCCCAGACTTGGATCAACAAGAATCAGAAAAGCCCTTACTCATTGGAGATCAAAAATCAAGCTTTGAAAAGAAAAATCTAAAATTCAGAAAAAAAGAAAAGGCCTTTAGTCCAAACCAAAATCGAAAGCTATTGGACTCTAAAAAAATCAAGGTCAACGATAAAATTCCTATGAAAAAAAAAGAGCAGGAATTGATCTCCCCTGCTATCAAAATAACTGGGGGCAAACGTTCTACAATTTTAAGTCAAAAATAATACTTATTGATCCTAAGTCTCCATCATGTCATGATACTTTTAGCTCTTCGCGTAATCATAAGCCTTCATCATTCATCCACTTGTTCTGGACATCCTTTCCCTTTTGGCTATACATCATGGACCTTTAATGGAGCTTCCTCAAAGGACATTGTTATCAAGGATGCCCAAACTTATTTAGGTGACTCACATATGGGCCTACGTAGTTCACACACTAGTAATTCTATCTTAGTTCCTTTATCAAGGAAGACAGTTACTCGAGCTACATATCATTATGTCAAGGAACATTTGCGCTATAACCACAAAGTGAACCCTTGCACATTTGAGGTGGGTGACCTAGTTCTCAGAGAAAATCCTAAGAATCAACAAGACAGATAGAAGAAGGACAAGTTTGAACCAAATTGGCTTGGTCCTTACATCATCACAATATTCTATGCGTCAGGTGCATATCAACTTTCGACACCAGATGGAGAACTTTTGGAAGATCCTATCAACAACAAGCACCTTCACAGGTTTTACACATAGCTCTTCAACATATCTTAATTCAAAAATACAAAAAAATGAAAAAATACAAAAAATGAAAAAATACAAAAAAATCATAAAAAATAAAAATCATTACTTGGTGAAAACCTGGCAAATAGGCACCTTGTGACACAAAAAAAATCAAAAAAATCAAAAAAATTAAAGAGAAATAAATTCGTCCAATGGTGCAAACCACTTTGGTGGCACCCTGGGCAAGTACCCTGGTGAAAACCGGGTTACCGACGTCATGTGTAGAGACATTGCTCCTCCCTCCTTCAGAATTCAATTTTATTCTTTCACTTTGCACACACTCACAACCTATCCATCCATAATAAACTTACCCATTCCAATCATGGCTTGTTATTGATGTACCCAAGATTGGTTAGCCATTCATAATAATCCTTCCTTTTCACCCCTTTCCATCCTTAATAAATCACCTCCTATATGTGGCTAAAGCAAATCCTAAGTCTAGTGATGGGTGTGGAACTAAAATCATCACACATTTCGAGGAGTACAGTATCTTCCAGTTTTCTTCACTCTATCTGTGCATAATCCACAATAAATAAACACTTGCATCATAGATCCACAATAAAGTATTAGTTTCCTGGATTCGGTCAGTTCCAAATGAGATGTAAACAACAGCAATGGGCTTCCATAAATCAAATCTTTCAATAGACTCAAACAACATTATTGTTCGGTGCTATCTATCCTTTTGTGAACAAAAGCATTGTGACCACAATCAAATAGACTTATACAAGTGACAAGAGACACTAAACTTGAGGACTATAGTGGATGTTGGTATCGAGTCTTGGTTTTCTTTTGATTTTATCTTTTGGTGAAATGTCTTTTAGCTATTTTGGGATGTCTCTAACTAGAGATTATATCTCCAAGATGTCTTTGACTAGAAAGGCGAGGATGGGATATGTTCACCTATTGTTTTGTTATCTGTGGATTGCCTCTTAGTAGTGCTATGATTTGTCCAAGGATATGAGGACACTGTGAGTCTAGTGTGAACTGGGGCATTCCTTGTTTGTGACTGTCTCATCTCCATGGAAATGGGTACAATAACTTTCTGGGTCAAACCTATATCTGGATTGTCATAAACTATTTTCCATAATAAAGCTTAATGATGATAAAGAACAAGAAGCTCTTTCACTTCCATATCTTCTCTCTTCCATACCCCTTTCTTGATTGACCTCCATCATCCTTCTTGAGTTCGTGTAGCCTACTATCACATGACTGAGTATAATGAAACGCCAAAAATATTTGCATTTCATGTAGTTTGCACTTGCATTACCACATATTAGCATTGCATACATAAATATAGATATCAAAATTGCACCATATCCTGCACACAAGACATGTTAGCAGATTTTACATTCTCATCATGTAAATAGTTATTTGCATTATCATATTCAGCTTCATTTCATACATTCACATTTGCATCATGCATGACATATAAAAACATAAAAGAACAAAAAAAAAATGCATTTCATCATGTACATATCTGCATGCATATCATAAGCATCATATAGAAACAAGCATCACATAGAAACAACATCTATAGGTACACATGCATATAGCTTCCGCAAGGATGAATCATCTCATATATATATCTCAAAAAATTACGTGTCATGATACAATGATGTCAAAATCATATGGCTACAATCACTCGAAAGTGTCTACATCATCATACAAAAATGATACATGATACAATGATGTCAAAATCATATGGCTACAATCACTCGAAAGTGTCTACATCATCATACAAAAATGATACCAAAAACTAATACATAGGGAGCCCTCTATGGCTGTGATGAATTCCCTCCCTCAGAGCTAGCTGACCTTGACAGGGTCTGAGCCCAAGAAGTCCCCGCACCAGGATCATCTCTCTTGCCCCTCCTATTTGGTGGTGGTGGAGGGCCCATGACCCCACCACTAGACGCTTGTCTCTTGTCTCTCACTCCAGTGGTCGTCATAATCCGTGATGGTCTCTGGAGGCTCCTAGCCTGATGATCAGGTGGCACAACTCCATAATATAGGTATCTCTAGTAGTCTATCTCCTCCCTTGCTCGTAGAACATAGGCGTATCCGACCCCAGTTTCCTTTGTTTCTTGTCTCCCGACCCTCTATGCCTCCTTAGCATCCATGTAGCACTGAATAGCCTGATCCCTCTCTTGCTCTGTGTCCCGTAGCTATCTCCTAATCCTAGCCCCATCCCTCTCTAGATCCTAAATCTCATTTTCTTGTCCCTGACTGATCTCTCTCAAGGATAGTAGCTCATCCTCCTCCTCTCTTCCCCCATCCCATAGCCAGCCCTTGTGTCGCCCTGTCTGGATAGAGGAACTCACTGATTAGTCCTACCAGCACCACCAGTAGAGATAATCTAGTAGTTGTCATGGTGTCCCATGCGACATGTCCTACTGTCATCTCCAGTCCTGGATCCTGGAACACTCATCTCAATGCCTCCCTATCTCCCTCTCAATAATAGATAACCAACTCCTAATTGATTGGTATCTCTAGTATCCTGTACACATCCTCTAAGGTCACTGTCATCTCACAAATCGACAAATGAAACGTGCATGTCTCTGAGTGCCATCTCTCAGCTAATGTAGTCAGCAATCCCATGTTCATCCAAAACTCAGGCATATACATAATGTATCATAATCCCATGGCCTCCACTACTTCTCTATCCTCCAATCTCAGCTCTGGTTGTAATCCTTGAGTGGAAGGGTATCTCTCCCATGACTCTAGCATAGGTAGGTCCTCCTATAGTCAAACAAATCAACTCTATCAATCCTAGTAGTACTCCATGTTCATCATAGAGTGCTTCTTTTTTATCCTAGTGCTCCTATCTATCATATGGCACGCTAACCTAGTAGTACTCCTTGTTCATCATAAAGTGTTGCTTTTATCTTATCTTTTAGGGCACCTACTTGAGTGTATCCTCTTGAGTAGCTTATCCAATTGACAATGTATGTTCTATCATAGAAGTGTCAATTTCACCCTAATCCAATTGGCAATGTATGTTCTATCACAGAATTGTCAATTTCTATGGTACTCCCTGTTAATCACATAGTGCCTTGCTCTATCCTATCCTAGGGCCTCTTCTTGAGTGTATCCTTTTGAGAACTTTCCTAATTGGAAACATATGTTCTATCACATAATTGTCAATCCTAGCCCTCTCTGTTATCCTAATCTTCCCTAGAGGACATGTTTGAGTGTATCCTCTTAGCAGTTTATCCAATCGATAACATTGGTTTATCACAGAACTGTCGATTTGACCTTGAAGACATAAACGTGCATTCATGACACAAACACGCTTCAATACTACACAAACGTTCCTACATTTCACAAACATGTCTCTATCATGCATATATGTGCCTGTCCTGCACAGAAAATTATGCATTTCACAAACATGCTCGCATTTGTCATAGATGTGTTTCCAATCATAGATGCATTTACAATAGACATAGATGCGCCTAACGTACCCAAACACACTTGGCACCAATGTAGACGTTCCTTAACATCTTTTACCATGCTTGACAAGTTTCTACGAGCTACCCAATATGCATTTATTGACCTACCTAACATGCATTTATGACAACAATTAATGCAACAAGGTACAAGGAGGTTTTTTGGTACTCACGAGCTCTCCTGCATCTCGTGGCCTCTGATATCTGCGAACACAATCGAATATATGCACCAATGCCATCGTTGCTGACTATACTTTTCCTCTCTATACTCTAATCTCTTAGGTGTGTGGATGACAATGAGGATGTTTTCCCTCATAGTCTATCTTATAGACTAACCTAGCCCTAGTCTCCCGTGTCAGTCTTTTTTATCATGTGACTTTGTCACTCTATCCAATCTTGTCAGTCATTTCTAGCCTTTCTTTCTTATCGAGAGATTGGCTGCGATCTTTTCAGACATTTTAATCCAATCTCTTGAGGGGGCATATCATTCCTGTCTTGAGGCAACTTTGTATCAGTTCATCTTATCATCTTTGAAACAACACGACACGTTGTATTATCTCAAAGAGGGGCAAAATGTAGACACCTAAAATTGTCCTATCTAATTAAATAAATATTTTTATTTATTTAATTATTTTATTGTAAGTCTTCTATAAATTAAATAAATCTTTAGTTATTTAATTAATTCATTTATCCTCTTCCAAGCCTTTCCTCATTTAAATAAATACTTTTATTTATTTAAATTATCTTTTTGCTAAATTAAATAAATATTTTATTTTATTTTATTGATCCTACTTCCTCTATTAATTAGATAAATCTTTATTTATTTAATTAATTCATTAGCCCTTTCTACCTATTATTTTTTCATTTAGTCTTTCAATATTATTGTTTTCATTATCCACTTTTCACAATACACAGCTTGTAATAGAGATTCAAGGATAACTTCACAATTGGACAATGAATTTGGTTTTTTAATTTAGAATATGTGGATGTTTGTGGATCTTTCCCTAGTGTAATGATTTTCAGCAAACAAGTCCTTTTTGTCTGTCTTTGAGATAGTGCATCTCACCCAACAAGTCTTCTAGGTTTAAGTGTGCTTCATTGGTAGTGTTAGCCTAAAATAGATTGTAATAATTTCATATATATTTTGGGGTGACTCTCATCGTATTTTTTCATTGCTTAGGTTTTTCCATGTAACTTTAGTGTTCTCTATTGCATTGTGTTTTGTGGTTCCATATTTCATTTTCATTGATCATGTTTTGTATTTTAAAGCATTAAAATTATAGTGTTTTAAGTTGTGGACTGATTTGACCCCCTCTTATTCCTAAAGTGTGTTCAACATTCTTTTCTATGTCTATCCTGTTGGTATTATGGATGACTTTCTCATGTGTTGCATGGTTTTGTCATTGATGTCAAAACTTATCTTCATGGAGATCTACATTGTTGGTTTGGCAATCTAGTTATATTGGTTTACTATTTCACTGGCAATGATGATAACTTGTTATCATCTGGAGATCATTTGGTTATGTCGAAGACATGGATTGGATGTTTGGATTTGGTGTTTTCCTTATTGGTCTAATCGGGTTGACATGTTTGCCTTTACTGACAGATAGGACTAGGTTATGGACCGGTACATGATATCTATTCCAGATTAGCATGACACGTTATGTGATTGTTTATTGATTGGATATTGTATTGAGCCGACATATTTTATCGCATCAAGACTTATTTGTAATTGATTTAATTGTAATATCTTTTGTGAGATGACCTTATCATTTGGTCTTAGGTTTTGTATAAATAAATGTAAATCTCATTTGTGAGATATGGTATGGAAATGGTATGAGTGCATGCAAAAATTGAAGAGTGAAAATAAGTAGATCCTTGTGCGAATCACGCGAACATTATCTGAAGGTTGAAGGAAGTTTATGAAGGTGTTTAGCACTCATGTTCAGAGCTTAAACTAGTACTGAATCCAACATTGCAGATGTTATTTTGAGCAGTACATTATATTGGATTTAACCATCCAACTATAGTCAGTGTGACTCCTATTTTGTGATTGAGTAGTGAGCTCTAGGCAGATGGAATTTTTGCATGTGTAGACCCCATTTGTATACACTTACTATCTGCAATAGTATCATCAGATTGTGGGTAAGGTTTCCCACCATGGTTTTTCCCCTTACCGCGTTTCCACATCAAAATATTTGTGTCATGTGTTGTGGATGTTGTTTCTCTTTCTGTTTCATGCATTAACTTATATTGGTACTTCTATAACTATTAATCTATCTTACTAGAATTTTAGTTTGGTTTACCGACACTAAGTTTAAGTTGGAATAATTTTCATTTGAGATATAATTTATATAAAACTAGTTAGCAACTGACTCCCCCCCCCCCTCTCAGTTATCCTTCCGGTTCCTAACAATTGGTATCAGAGCCAAGTCCTCTTTTTGCAAAAGCCTAATAGCTTGAGGAGATCCTATGGCAGCAAATATTTTCAAGATGGATAGTCTGAAACTTGATGGAACTAACTATGGTATATGGAAGATCAAAATGGAAACACATATGAACTGCATTGGAAGAGATATATGGGATGTTACTAAGAATGGGTATGTTGGTCCTACACCGAATCAACCAAATCCACCGATATTGGCTAAGGACTTGGAGAATGATTGCAAAGCAAGAGAAGCACTTTTGAGCATACTATCAAATCACCAAATCATGGGACTATCAGACCGATCTACTGCTAAAGCTATTTGGGATAAAATGGAAACATTGAATGAAGGAGATACCACTATCAAAATTGCAAAATTGGAATGTTACTGAGTTAGGTACGAAAATTAAAAAATGGAAGAAGATGAAAGAACTTATGCATTTATGAAAATAGTTAATGAAATTGTTTTAGGAATACAATGTTGTGGAGGATCCTTAACTAAAGATGAAATTGTTTCTAAAATTTGAAGAGATGTTGGCGGTTCATATAAATTTCCATTTTAATATCACCTTATTGAGTCATGT
Source organism: Cryptomeria japonica (assembly GCF_030272615.1). Lineage (NCBI taxonomy): Eukaryota > Viridiplantae > Streptophyta > Pinopsida > Cupressales > Cupressaceae > Cryptomeria > Cryptomeria japonica. Next base: position 615,930,086 of record NC_081405.1, on the reverse strand, counting down.
CCCTAGCTAGTCCTTTGGTCGAGTTGTGTTTCTTGAATTTTCTGTGCAATTCAGTCTTCACAGTCTTCTTTATTTAAGTTTCACTGTGTTGAACTTGAACCTTGAATTTGAACCTTTGGGGTTTAAGGTTCAAAGTTAAATAGGCATCATGTTAAAGTTTATTTCCCCGTGCGGCTTTATAAGTTTGTTTCAGTGTTTGTTGGTGTTTAGCATTGGTTGAACCTTGAACTTGAACCTTTTGGGTTCAAGGTTCAAATTTTAATATTTGATTTCTTCAAAATATCTTTTCATAAGGTGGTGGCACGGATTTTAAGGAATGGCTAACGGTGGGAAAAAAAGGGAATATTCTTTCTTAATGATTTAAAAGTTGTCATTTATAGCAAGTATGGCATGGGAATCTTTGTTTTTAGATATGAAGTGACTTGTTATTAAATGCATGCTCGTTTGCTATCATTTCAGAGTAATATCGCATGAGTGAAGAGTAATGATGATAAATTATGGAAAACATGAGTAATATTTTCTTGACTATTTTAAATTAAGCAGTTGTCTTGTCGAGATTATCATTTGTGAAACATAAGTTTTAAGGAGAGTTTTTGGAGCAAAAGAAAAATAGACTGCGAAAGGGGTTTTGCAAATGATAGAGGAAGGTATGTTCAATGGCTTTCCTCATTGCTATAGTTTTTAAGAGATCTGGGTATATTGTTTAGCTGCTTGTTTATGTTTTACCTATTTTTTGCTTTATCTGAGTTGATTGGGAAAAGCTTATGGGTTAAGCATGAGGCCGACTTTGCCTAAATTAGCAAGCTCTTCTTCCCTTGTGAGTTCCTTACTAGAGCTAACTGATCTGACTCTACTTTAATTAGATTTAGATGTTTTCTTAGAAAGAGTGAGGAACCCAGCTGCTGATTCTATGCTGAAAGATATTGCACAAAGTGGTTTATTGGAAGTGGCGGCATTTCTTATAGCTTCCCCTTGTCCTAAGTTTGTTTTAGAGTGCATGAATCACTATGACAAGGTTAACAAGTGCAATAGGAGAAATAATGCTAAGGTTCTATTATCTATTGATAGAGAGACAATAATGGTGGCCATGGGTATCCTACATCAGGAACCCTATGAGGATTGGACTATTGGAAAGTCTAATAGGATTTATTCCAAGAAGAAGAAGTATTACATAACCATTATTGCACGAAATTGGTTTTTGAAGTATCAAAAGGGCAGCTCAAGGCTACCATGGCCATTAACCCGAGAGCATTTGATTCCTAAAATCAGGGATTTGGTAATAATGTTGAGCAAAATTAGGGGAAATTCACACTCCTTTTATCCGGAGGACTAGATGCATTTCTTCATCCAAGTCGCTCTCGACAAAAACCGGTTCATTGACTGGAGCACAACAATTGTAGAAAGGTTGCATGAGGGTTTGAGCAATTACGCTGGGATTTGAAATTTTTATGTCTTCATATTTGTTCTACATTTTAGCCAATGTGAGGGAGTGGCTTGGGCTGTTGCATACAAAATGGGTTTAGGGTACAAAAATATATGAATACCAACCCCAATTGACCCAAAAAGGACATGTTGACAATTACCTTCGTTGGAATGATATATTTGCTGGGAGGTTAACTTTTGAGTTACAAAGTAATTTGCACAGGAGAATGTCTATTGAAGTTGTTGAACTAATCAACAACTATGGTAGCTTCTTTATTCAATGTAATCACTTCACTTATATAAGGGTTAGAGGCTTTAAAGGTGAACCCTTTAGGTTACCTAGATATGAACCAGACTATTGTGTTTTGATTGAAGTTTCCAGGCAATTAGCCTATGTTGTAAAGGATTTTGGTGAAGATTCTAGCACAAGTGGAATTTTTCCTATTGATTTAGGCCATTACAGTTGCAAGTTTGTTTCTGATGCACTGAATCTTGAATTGAAATTTCAAAGGTTTCACTTTCCTAAAGAGAGATTATTTTGACAACAAAGGTTTTATTGCTCAATATGTGAAAACGACAATGCCTGATCAACATGTGCCACAGTTGGAAGATTACTGGGAAGACTGCTCAGATGAATTTGAAGTAAGAAAAAAAAATTGGTCCATGTTAACTTTGAAGCAAATTCTCAGTATGAAGTTGCAAATGGATTCCTCTGGTGTGACTATTGATAACAAAGATGTACTGGATTCAGAATTCATGAAATGGGTACACAATGAACCTCTTGCAGAGGTTGATTGGAGTAGAAGGATGAAAGATAATGTATAGGCACGCACCTTCAGTATAATTTGCAGAACGGAGAATTGGGTAAGGAACTGCAGATTTCATCTGGGAAAGTCAACCAATTCAAGAAAAAAGGGTGGAAAAAATGAGATTGTAAGCAAAACCACTGTTTTAACTAATATTCCTATTTCTATTGTAGGTAAGAAGCAAGCTAAGATTAAAGAGGAAAAACTTGACTTTGAAGCTGCACATTCCATTGGTAGCCGAGTTACTAGATCAAGACACAAGAAGAATCTCATCTCATTCTTGATTTGGACGTTGAGGAAGTACAAGGAAATATGGCAACACCTATTTCTGATGCTAACAAGGTTTTAACCGATGCTAATGCTAATGTCTAGGATTCATAGGTGCTTGATGTTTTGTCTAATATAAATAATGCTATGCTACTGACTTCAGGAGGGCCTTCGCCCATGAAATCCAAAGATCTAACTATGGCTCCTAAATGGTTGAGTGATTCAATTACTAAGAAAAGGAATGTTGTGCCTATTTTTGTGTCAATGGAAGATGTCGTGAGTAAATGTCTAGGAAGATCCACGAAGCCTAAGCGGCTAAAAGTGGAAACCATGATCAGTTTTGATGAGGGCACAAAACATTGGACTACAGATATTGCTAAGCCTACATCCGATAAGGATGGTACCACTGCTTCAGAGGCTAATTATACTATTGAGCGAGTTGATCTAGGGATAGGAACTAGAGCAGTTGGTGTGAAACATTTAGAAACTTCAAAAAAAAGGATTATCTCCCAGAGCTGGAAGGATGAAAAAGATAAACCAGAGTTGAAACATAGTTTAATGCAAATGGCTCAATACATCCATGCTCTGTAGAATAGTCCACTGCCATTGTCTGAAAGCTTTGTTCCCTTTAATTTAAAATCCCCTAGTAATAAGAAGTTCTTGGATGAAGTTCAAAGGAACAAGATGATCGTAGAGATTTTCTCTGAGTGGCTTACATCAATTGTGCATCAAGGAACTAATTATATATTGGATTTAGTTGAAATTTTCAAAGATGCCAATGATGTTTTTGATTAAGTAAAAACAGGTTTTAAGGGACCCGAAACCCAATTACATTCGAAAGATATTCAAGAAGGAAACAAAACAAAACAGCTACAAAAGACCAGTAGAAGAACAAGCAGCAAAGAAAAGGATAGCAAGAGGCTAGCAAGAAATTGGCCCCAAGCCCAGCATTACAAGAAAATTAAAAACTCTTCATGGTTTCCTCTGCATTCTGCACCAAGAGCATCATTGCCTTGCCCACTTCCCTCAAGTTGGTGTTTTCCTAAACAATCTGACTCTCTTTCATTTTTGTGTCCTTCTTAGCAATAGTCTGCCTAGTTTTGCGCCTAGGGGTTAGGTGGGTTAAGCTGGAAGTTGGAGCATCTTCTATTATTACCAAGTTCTTCTCCTAGTTTTTCTTTTCCAGATGATCCACCAGCACATTCATATTCTGGGAAGAAACTTTAAGGACCTGGAGGTTGTGGTTCATTAGGCTTTTCAAATCTTTCTCATTATGGGCCATACGGGTGTTGACGTTGTCTTTGTCCTCCTCCACCTATTCTTTCATGGTTTTAATAACGTCCTCCAAATGTTTCAGGTCGCCTTTTATCAGATCTTTCTCCATCCAGTCCTCCATTTCCATTTCCTCCTCCGCTTCACTATTTTCTATCTCCTCATTCTGTTTCCCAGAGTTAGACATCTTAATCAGCTTATTGATCTTATCTTCTAGCTCCCTTTACTTACCCTGCATGCTAGTGATGTTCTCAACAACCCACTTTTGAAAATTGAAGAATTCAAGGGTACAGTTATGGGCGGAATCTAGGATGGTATCCGTAGAGTCCTTTCTCTATTCAGTCTCCTCAGCATTAGGGTTGTCACCCTCCTTAGGATTCAGAGCCTCATTCTCACTTTCCAAGCCCTTAGGGTTGGAGTGAAGATTCTCAGAATTTCCCCTTTCCTCCCCTTCACCATAGTTCTCCTCCTTGTTAGGCTCCATAAGATGCCAATTATGTTACCAAGGAATTGGATGCTAACTTAATTGCATGGCAGAATGAAAATACTAAATGGGCGGTGATTTCAAGGCAAATGCACGATATTCATCACTATGCCTTGATAAATTTTCTTGCCGAAAGACAAGTGCAAGGATTAGATGAAGATATAATGTTCATATGCAAAGAAAGTATAGAGTGGTGTAACCAAACCATTGAGCAAGGTCATAGTGAGTCCACCAGTCTGCAAAGTGAATAAACAACCCTGAGAACAACCATGCAAAAGGATCCACATTGTGTAAATGTTCAGTTGCTTAAAGAGGATGGCAAGACTTTGGAAGATACAACAGAAATGGTCAATCGATTCAGCATTTGTATTAAACAGATTAAGGTGGAAAATTCCTTAGCCATGGAATATTTTACCAAGATTTCTAAAGTGGGGTCGATGCTTACAGTATGTCTAGATCACTTGGACTCTCAGAGAGATAAAGTACCGCTAGTGAAAAGAAACAAGGAAGTTTGGAAACAAAGGGTAATTCATATCAGCTTGCCATATGTAGCGGTAATCCACGAATTCTCAAGGGCTAATCGGGAGTGGAGTGTGGCAAAAGCGGTTATGGTGTGCACCTAGAATAGCAGTCCGAGTGATCCGACTGAGACAAAATTGACAACATGACTAGCACTACTAGCAGTTGTATGCTAGTGTGTCTACCTTTCTTTTAATTCTTAGTTATGTAGTTAGGACAATTTCTCATTAAGTCATTTCAAGTTAATTTTACCTTTGGTTGAACTATTGGTCTGGGGACCTATTTATAAGCTTTGTAATGACTTTATGCTAGTCAGCTAAGTTTTTGAAAAACTATCTCTTTAATTTTGGCTGAATACTTTATGTATGTGTTGGAAGTTGATGATCATTTATGAAAGAAAATCAAATGATAGTTTATCTTTGGCTTTAAATCTGTGTGTTTGGTGTTTGAAATTTGATTTCTGTGAGAATCTGTCATGGCTTTCTATATGTGCAGAAAATATCAGTGAGATTCATCTTTTAAGGTTTTCATTTTGTTTTAGCATACATGTGAAGTCTATTGGCTTTACACAAAGAATTATATATGAATCAATGCTTGTGTTCATTTGGTATTGACTCATGATTACACTTACATTTTTATACTTTTTGGTGAAAAGTATAATATTGGTTGTATGTAATTTGGAGCTGATTGAATATCTATTAAAGGGAGTTGTACCTTAATTCAGAGGTTAATCAATACAATGATTTTTTAACTATATGGTGAAATTTGTCTTTGATTTCTTGGGCTAAAGAGTATAAAAGTTAAATAAATTGTGAGAGACAAATCTGTTTACCAACAGATTTTTTTTGGTGACTCTACTGGGGATCGAATGAGATAATTGGTTTTAAAAACAATCATCTTTATGGTGATTCTTTGTTCTTTATAAATGGTCCTTCATCACGAAGGGTTCTTACCTATTTTACAACCAAATCTAAATTGGGTTTAAGAAGAGCAAAGTAACATTATCTCTGAGTTGGATACTCTAGCTTGGAGACATAGAAGAAGTCGAGCTGAATACGATAGAATAAGTGCATTTCTCGATGAAGTAGAAAGGCAAGCAGATCATCCTATGTTAGGTTTTGAGAGGGTGATTGTTCCTAGGGTCTTCTTTATTAGAATCCCTGATAATCAACCACAGAATCCCAAATGCTTGTTACCTTGATTGCTTTTCACACTAGAGTCTATACCTGGTCACAACAGAGGGAGGGAATTGTTGATCACACCTTCCAGGAACTCTTAGACCTTGGTTTTATTTCTTAGGCTACATCTACAAAGGCTAGAAGTAGACTTGTATCTCCACCAAGAGCAACTACTTCACCTATCTGTCAAGCCTTAAATTTACACGGTGTTGTACCTCCAATTGTTATAAACCTTACCCCTTTGAATACTATTGGAGCAATGTCAAACAATCCTTGGGGTGCTGCTATCAGACCTTTAGCTTTGGGGGCAATTCATAACCTTCCTAAGGGAGAAAAAGATCATCTGCCTAAGTTCAGTGGTGATGACAAAGTAACCACCACTGAACACTTAAATGCTTTCAAATTTGCATGTGGAGAGTTGGTAGTACAACATGAAGATGTGGCTGTGAGTTTATTTATTCAAACTTTTACTGACATTGCCGCCGATTAGTTCTACCATCTTCCTAATGGAGCTATTACAAACTGGCAGGTTTTAACAGATAGTTTTGTGGCAAGATTCAAATTGGCTGAGGATGAGCATTCACTCATTACTCAGTTGGCTCAATTAAAGAAGGAAATAACAGAGCATGTGAGGGACTTTGTTGTTCGTTTTCATAAACTTTGTCATAAGATTTCAACAACACAAAAACCCTCTAATGAAAACATGAAATGTTTCTTCATGAACTCCATGCCTACAGAAATAAGTTTCTTGATGAGGCACGAGCAATTACAAACCCTTGATGCTATGAAAGTTTCAGCTGTGAGTCTAGAAGATGATTTAATTACAGCAAACAAGTGGAAAAGAGAAGTGCAAAATTCTGCTTCTCAAGTTACAAGTGCCTCTACTTCATCTGACCCTATGATTCAACGATTAATGAATGATGTGATTTCCATAAAAAGATAGGCTCCTAAAGCAAGTACTTCATATTCTCAACCGTACCAGAACATTCCTAGAAAATATCCCAATCAACAAGGAGGAAATGGAGGAAGACAATTACAATTACCTCCTACAACAAAGACTTGCTATTGAAGTGCCACCTCCTAAGACAAACACATGTGTGTTTCATTTAATTGATGAACATGATGGTTCTTCATGTCCAAAGATGGTTCATTTTTCTCAAATGATTAGTAAAGGAGAAACAATCTTAGAAGCTGATGAAGGAGGTTCCCAAAGTATGCTTAGTGACTCTAAAATTCATTATTTGGAATATGTCTCTGACTCAGAAAGGGGAGGAAACATGTTGGTGACTTTGGAGGATTCCTCATATGCAGTTCTTACTAGAACTCAACAAAATTCAAAGCCTCAAGATGTTGTAACACCTATCCATAGCTCTACAATGGGTAAGGAAATTTTGACTCATCTTGGAAGTGTTTCAAAAGTTTTTCAAGAAGTTGCTTCTTCAAGTTCCGATTCATCTAATAGTTCCTTTGATATCATTGAATTTTGCAAATCATCCCATATTTAGATTACTCTAGTTGAGTATCTAAAGTTGAACCCTAAGGAGTTAGATAGACTAGTTGAATTTGTCAAGGGAAATGATACTCAGGCTTTAGCAAGTGAAACCCAAATGCACATGACTTGTAATTCTTCAGCATAGGAAAATGTCAGCCTTGCTTTAGTAATCCCTGAAGTTTCATCAAATACTATTCCTCAACAAGATGAATTGGTTGAACCTAGTCTTGAAGATAAGCTTGAACCTTTCTATGTGTCCTTGTTTATCAATGGGCATAAATTAAGTAATTATATAATAGATTCTAGAGCATTAGACAATGTCATGCCCTCAGCAGTAGCAAAAGCTTTAGGTTTAACCTTAACAAAAACCTTTGGAAAATGTTATTCCATGGATTCCAAGCAGGTTCCTTTGTTAGGGAAAATTAAGGATGCACAAGTGGCTCTAGTAGCACATCCTGACACGAGAATCAAGTTCACAATTCTGGTGGCTGACATCCCTGCTAGTTATGGCATGTTATTGAGTTGTACCTTTTGTAAAGACATGGGTGGGGAAATTAGAATGGATTGGTCTGAGGCAATGATCATAGTTGGAAAATAGAGAGTTGTCCTGCATCCTAAAACAAAAAACAAATACACAGTCTTTCCTTCAGATGATCCAAAAGCTCAAATTTTGTATCAAAATTGTGGCTTTGGAAATTATATGATATCAACCAATTTTGAAGGTGTGGATAAGACTGTAGATTCAGGTATGTCTAATGAACTCTGGTCTATGGAATTTGATGGGAGTTGTTCATCTTCTGGTTCAGGGGTTGGGCTAGTATTAATACCTCCTGAAGGTAAAGTTATTCCTTATTCTTTCAAATTGGAGTTTCAAAACACTAATAATATGGCTGAATATGAAGCTCTATTATTAGGTCTTGCTGAAGCAAAGAAATTGCATATCAAAATGTTGAAAGTTAAAGGTGATGCTGAACTTATTGTGAAGCAAGTGAGAGGTTTATTCACTATTAAAAATGAGAGACTGAGACATTATAGAAATCGTGTTTGGGATGAGATTGAAGCATTCGATGCTTTCTCAATCAAAGAAGTACCAAGGGAGTTCAACTTGAAGGATGATTCTTTGGTGGTATTTGTAGGTTTTTTAGTGCCTAATCCTAATTTCACAACTGATACCTACAGGGTAGAATTGGTTTATAGACCAAGCATGCTTGACAATTCTGAATCCTGGCAGGTGTTTTAAAATGATAAGTAGACTCAGAATTTTTTACGGTGTGCTAAGATTTTCACATCCTTGTTTTATGAAGGATTAAAAGCAAGTTGTAAAGAGTTTTCTCCTGATTCACTAGAGGACCTGCATGATGGGGTCTTACAGTTGAAAGGAAATAAAATCCCAAAAGTATTGGTTTCTCTTGAACGTCTTTTTGATAGAAAGGATGGGTATGTTAAGAAAGGGGAGAAAGAGACTCCTATAATTCAAAACTCTAGTGAGTATGAGAGAATCAACATTGGTACTGAGGAGGATCCTAATTTGTTAATTTGGGAAAATGATATTCTGAAGAGGAGAGGAGGAGGTTCATCAGCCTATTGGTTGAATTCAAAGATGTTTTTGCATGGTGCTACGATGATTTAAACAATTTCAGAGATGGTAAGTTCCAACATCACATTCCTTTGAAACCTGGTGTCAATCCTCTCCGGCAAAAGTTAAGGAACTTTAATCCAAAGGTAGCAGAAGTGATCTTTCACGAGGTAGACAAGATGTTGAAGGCCCGAATTATTTATCCTATACATCATTCTACCTGGATTGCTAATATTGTTTGTGTTCAGAAGAAAAAAGGTGAAATACGAATCTATGTTGATTTTAGAAACTTGAACCAAGCAAGCCTGAAGGATAATTATCCTCTGCCAACAATGGATAATATTTTACAAATTGTTTCGGGATCAAAGATGATCTCCATGTTGCATGGTTTCTCTAGATATAACCAAATCAGTGTCTCGAAGCAAGATCAACACAAGACAACCTTTATAACTCCCTGGGGCACCTTTGCATATAATAGGATGCCTTTCGGATTGATTAATACAGGGGCAACATTTCAGAGGGCGATGGATATTTCCTTTGGGCATTTGAGGAATAAGATCATTGTAATATATTTAGACGATTTGACTATTTTCTCTAGGAAGAGAAAACATCATCTGCGAGATTTGAGAAAAGTTATGATGAGATGCAGAGAGCATGGAGTGTCATTAAATCCAATAGAAATGGAGTGAGGTCCTTCTTTGGATAGGTGAACTTTCTAAGACATTTTATTCCCGATTTTGCTGAGACTACTAAATATATTGTAAATATGATGAGTGAGAAAGTAGTTTTTAAGTGGAATGAGGAAGGTAAAAGGGTTTTGAAGAAATAAAATGAGCAATTGCACATGCACCTACTCTGGTTAATCCAGATTTTAGTAAAGATTTTATTATTTATTGTTATGCATCAGAGCATAGTATGTCTAGAATTTTAGTGCAGAAAGGTGAAGATAATGAGGAAGTCCCAATCTCCTTCATGAGTGTACCTTTGAAGAAGCACAAGTTAAAATACTTGCAAATAGAAAATAAGGTTATGTAGTAGTGAAAGCCGTAAAACAATTCAGGTACTATATACTTCATTCACATGCAACTGTCTTTGTTTCAAACTCTACAGTGAAAAGTATTTTAATCCAGCATGATGTTGGTATCAATAATAAAGCATCTTGGGTCTCTAAAATTCAAGAGTTCAATTTAGATATTAAACCCACTAAGCTAGTTAGAGGACAAGGCCTTTGTAAACTAATGGTAGAGAGAAAGTTTGAAGAGGAGAAGAATCTGCCCTTAACTTTATTTGTTAGTCATCAGGATTCCTGGCTCACCAATGTGGCCTATTATCTCACTTATGGAGACTGTATAGATCATCTTTCTCCTAGGGAGAAATGAAATTTGAAGCTAGAAGCTGCAAAGTACGTTATCTTTGATGATATTCTATACAAGAAGGGTTTGGATGGCACCTTTCTCAGGTGTGTAGATAAGCCACATCAAGAAGCTTTACTGAAAACTTTTCATGATGAGGCATGCAGTGGTCATTTCTCTTCTATGGTGACTACATATAAAATCTTGAGGAACTGTTACTATTGGCTAGGAATGTTTAGAGATGCATATGCTTGGGTGGCAAAGTGTGAAAAGTGCAAATTGTTTACAGGTAAACCCCAGTTGGCTGGCTTGCCTTTAAGACCTGTACTGATTGAGGAACCCTTTAAATAACGGGGATTAGATTTAATTGGTCCTTTGAACCCAACCTCTAGCACAGGACACACTCACATATTGACAATAACGAATTATTTCACTAAGTGGGTGGAAGCTATCCCTGTGAAAAAGACCACTTCAGAGGTTGTGTGTGCGTTCCTTAAGGACAATATTCTTGTTAGGTTCGGGGTTCCTCAGAAAATAGTCATAGATAATGCATCAAATTTCTCTTCATCTGAATTAGTTTTATTTTGTTATGATCATGGAATTTCTTTGGCGCACGCTTCTGATTATTATCCATAGGGTAACGGCCAAGCAGAATCAAGTAACAAAAACTTGATTAATATCATGAGGAAGTTGGTTAGCGAAAATTTCAGAGACTGGCATAAGAAGTTCCATGAAGCACTATGGGTAGATCGAACCTCACCTAAGCAAGCTATAGGGATGTCTCCTTTTGAGTTGGTATATGGTATTGGTGCCCAAATCTCTCTTCCTCTAGAATTAGCAGCTTCTAGATTGTAGACTGTAGTAGAAGATGCATTCTTTCAAAGCTCTTTTGAGAAGAGAATTATGCACTTAATTAAGATGGGGGAAGAAAGGGAATAGCTGGTCGATAGGATTACATAACATCAGAGGAGGTTGAAAAAGATTTTTGATCAAAAGGCAAGACCCAGGTTGTTCATTAAAGGTGATCTGGTGTTATTATGGGATAAAAGGAGGGAGTAGAAATGCGCCCATGGAAAATTCAAGTCACTGTGGAAAGGACCTTATGTAATTTATGCGGTAAAAGGTCTTAATTCTTTTAAACTTGCTTATTAGGATGACTTTGAACTACCCCTATCCTATAATGGGCAGGACTTAAAATTGTATCAATTGTAAGCAGGAGTCCCCTGCCAGTTTGTGCATATAGTTTTTGTTGTGTTTAGTTTAGGTGTGTGAGTTTTGGTGTAAGTCGGGCCTTACTTTTAAGTCATTTGCGAAACCAGGGATTTTGGGATTCATTGCTTGGGTTTTTACAGTTCCAATCCCCATGCAGAGCCACTGTTGGGGGTTCATATAAATTTCCATTTTAATATCGCCTTATTGATTCATGTCCCTAACTGGTCCTTTGGTCGGGTTGCGTTTCTTGAATTTTTTTTGCAATTCAGTCTTTGCAGTCTTCTTTATTTAAGTTTCACTGTGCTGAACTTGAACCTTGAATTTGAACCTTTGAGGTTCAAGGTTCAAAGATCAATGGGTGTCATGTTAAATTTTATTTCCCTGCATAGCTTTATAAGTCTATTTCAGTGTTTGTCGGTGTTTAGCATTGGTTGAACCTTGAACTTGAACCTTTCAGGTTCAAGGTTCAAAGTTCAATATTTGTCATGTATATGTTTTTGCGTTCCTATTGTTCTTCAAGGTTTAAAGTTCAATGTTTGATTTCTTGGAACTCATATGACTTTTCATAAGGTGGTAGCACAAATTTTAAGGAACGGCTAATGGTGGTAGAAAAAGGTAATATTATTTCTTAATGATTTAAAAGTTGTCATTTATAGAAACTATGGCATGGGAATCCGTGTTTTCAGATATGAAGTGACTTGTTATTAAATGCATGCTCATTTGCAATCATTTCAGATTAATGTCGCATGACTAAAGAGTAATGATGATAACTTATGGAAATCATGAGTAAGATTTTCTCGGCTATTTTAAATTGAGCAGTTGTCTTGTCGAGATTGTCATTTGTGAAACATAAGTTTTAAGGAGAGTTTTTGGAGGGAAAGAAAAATAGACTACGATAGGGGTTTTGCAGATGATAGAGGAAGATATGTTCAATGGCTTTCCTAATTGATACAGTTTTTAAAAGATCTGGGTATATTGTTTAGCTGCATGTTTCTGTTTTACCTCTTTTATGCTTTATCTGAGTTGATTGGGAAAAGATTATGGTTTAAGCATGAGGCTGACTTTTCCTAACTTAGCAAGATCTTCTTCCCTTGTGAGTTCCTTACAAGAGCTAGCTGATACAACTCTACTTCAATTAGATTTAGATGTTTTCTTAGAAAGAGCGATGAACCCAGCTGCTGATTCTATGCTGAAAGATATTGTACAAAGTGCTTTATTGGAAGCGGTGGCATTTCCCATAGTTGCCCCTTGTCCTGAGTTGGTTTTAGAGTGCAAGAATCACTATGACAAGGTTAACAAGTGCATTAGGAGAAATAATGGTGAGGTTCTGTTGTTTATTGATAGAGAGACAGTAATGGCGGCCATGGGTATCCCACATCGGGAACCCTATGAGGATTGGATTATTGGAAAGTCTTATGGGATTTATTCTCAGAAGAAGCAGTATTACAGAACCATTATTGCACGAAATTGGCTTCTGAAGTATCAAAAGGGCGGATCAAGGCTACTATTAACCCGAGAGCATTTGATTCCTGAAATCAGGGATATGGTAATAATGTTGAGCAGAATTAGGGGAAATTCACACTCTTTTTATTGGGAGGACTAGATGTATTTCTTCATCCAAGTCGCTCTCGACAAAAACCAGTTCATTGACTAGGGTACAGTAATTGTAGAAAGGTTGCATGAGGGTTTGAGCAATTACACCGGGATTTCAAATTTTTATATGTCTTCATATCTATTCTACATGTTAGCCTGTGTGAGGGAGTGGCCTGGACTGTTCCATATAAAATGGGTTCAGGGTACAAAAATCTATGAATACCACCCCCATTTGACCCAAAAAGGAAATGTTGACAATTATCTTCGTTGGAATGATATATTTGTTGGGAGGTTAACTTTTGAGTTACAAAGTAATTTGCATAGGAGAATGTTGGTTGAAGCTATTGAACTAATCAGCAACTATGGTAGCTTCTTTATTCAATTTAATCACTTCACTTATATAAGGGTTGGAGGCTTTAAAGGTGAATCCTTTAGGTTACCTAGATATGTTTTAGACTACTCTGTTTTGATTGAAGTTTCGAGGCAATTAGCCAATGTTGTAAGGGATTTTGGTGAAGATTCTGGCACATGTGGAATTTTTCCTATTGATTTAGGCCATTACAGTTGCAAGTCTATTTCTGATGCAATGAATCTTGAATTGGAATTTCAAAGGTTTCATTTGAAAACTTTTGTGAAGAGAAATAATTTTGACAGCAAAGGTTTTATTGCTCATTATGTGAAAACGATAATGCTTGATCAACATGTGTCACAATTGGAAGATTACTAGGAAGACTGCTCAAATGAATTTGAAGTAAGAAAAAGAAATTGGTCCAAGTTAACTCTGAAGCAAGGTCATAGTGAGTCTGCCAGTCTGTGAAGTGAATAAACAACCTTGAGAACAACCATACAAAAGGATCGGTGCTGTGTAAATGTTTAGTTACTTAAAGAGGATGGCCAGACTTTGGATGATACAGCAGAAATGGTCAATCAATTCAGTAGTCACATTAAATAGATTAAGGTGGAAAATTCCTTAGCCGTGGAAGATTTTATGAAGTTTTCTAAAGTGGAGTTGATGCTTACAGTATGTCTAGATCACTTGGACTCTCACAGAGATAAAGTGCTGTTGGTGAAAAGAAAGAAGGAACTTTGGAAGCAAAGGGTAATTCATATCAGCCTGCCACATGTAGCGGTAATCCAAGAATTCTCAAGGGTTCATCGGGAGTGGAGTGCGGCCAAAGCGGCTATGGTGTCTACCCAGAATAGTAATCTGGGTAATCCAATTGAAATAGAATCAACAGCATGACTAGCACTGCTGGCAGTTGTATGCCAGTGTGTCTAGCCTTCTTTTTATTTTTAGTTATGCAATTAGGACAGTTTCTCATAACTCATTTCAAGTTAATTTTACCATTGGTTGAACTATTGGTCTAGGGGCCTATTTATAAGCTTTGTAATGACTTTACGCTTGTCCGCTAAGTTTTTGAAAAACTACCTCTTTAATTTTGGTTGAATACTTTATGTATGTGTTGGAAGTTGATGGTCATTTATGAATGAAAATCAAATGATAGTTTATCTTTGGCTTCAAATTTGTGTGTTTGGTGTTTGAAATTTGATTTCTGTGTGAATCTATTTCAAGAAAGAATCTGTCATAGCTGTCTATATGTGCAAAAAATATCAGTGAGATTCATCTTTTAAGGTTTTCATTTTGTTTTAGCGTACATGTGAAGTTTGTTGGCTTTACACAAAGAATTGTGTATGAATCAATGCTTGTGTTCATTTGGTATTGACTGGTGAATACAATTACCTTTTTATACTTTCTAGTGAAAAGTATAATAGTTGTTGTGTGTAATTTGGAGCTGATTGAATATCTATTAAAGGGAGTTGTACCTTAATTCAGAGGTTAATCAATATGATGATTTTCCAACTATATGGTGAAATTTGTCTTTCATTTCTTGGGCTAAAGAGTATAAAAGTTAAATAAATTATGAGAGACAAGTCTATTTACCAATAAGAGCATTGCCACCAGCTTACAAAATGAAAGTGACTACTATTAATGAGTTGAGAACAATGCCTAATAAATCAATTTCTAGAGATACTTTGGTTGGAAAACTTTTTGCATTTGAGCTTGAAGAGTTTGGTCCTATTGCTATAGTCAAGACTGATTTAGTTTTCAAAGCATCATCATCAGCATCAACATCATCATCATCATCATCTGACAAAATTGATTGGAAAGCACTTTATGCAAAAAAACTTGAGGATATGAGGAGAGAAAATGAATAACTTGAAGAACTTGAAGCATTATTTGCAAGGAAGACACCTAAAGTTCCAGTAGGAAGTAAGTATGAAGGTAAATAACCTTTCAAATGTTTTAATTGCAATAAAGTTGGTCATATAGCATCTAGATGTCTTGATAGACATGCAAGACTAAGGGAGGAAGAAAAAAGAACATATAAGCCTAACCCTGAATATCAGAGATACAAATTTAAGAAAAACAAAGATAAGTCATGCTACTATGTAGATGAAGGTGTTATAGATGATTCAGATGAAGATCCAATAGATAGTGGAAGGGCATTTGTTGCAATAAAAGAAGATCAACCAACACCTATTGTCAAACCGGTAGAGTGGGCACTGGAAGCTAACATTGAAGAAAATGATGAATGGATCATTGATTCTGGATACACGCATCATATGATTGGTGATAAAAGCAAATTCTTGTCATTTCGGGAATGTAGTGGAGGTCTAGTAAGGTTTGGAGATGATAAATCTTGTTCAATCAAAGGAAGAGGCACTATATCTTTGGATGGTAGGCATAATACCGACAATGTTTATTATGTTGAAGGTTTGAAGCATAATATTTTGAGTGTTGGTCAGTTAGTGGAAAAGGGATTTCAATTAGAATTCAAGAATGGAAAATGCAAAAGCATAAATAGAATTGGATTGGAGACTGCAACCGGTAATCAGACTAAAGGTAATATCTTTCACTTGAATACTAGTGATAAGACATGTTTGGTTGCACATATTGATGAAAGTTGGTTATGGCATAAAATACTCTGTCATGTGAATTTTGATTGCATTGTAAAGATCAGTTCAACTAAGGCAGTAAGGGATTTACCTAAGATTATGAAACCTCATAATCTGGTATGTAAGGAATGTCAAATGGGAAAGTATGTTAGAACAATTTTTAACAACATTATTGAGAAATCCAATAACACTCTTGATTTAATTCATACTGATTTATGTGGTCCATCAAGAACAAGAAGTCTACAAGGTGATAGATACTTTATGCTAATAATTGATGATTATTCTAGAATATGTTGGGTTACTTTTCTTAGGGAGGAATCTGAAGCTTTTGGGAAATTCAAGTTATACAAGGCAATGGTAGATAATCAAACCAACAAGAAAATCAAATGTTTGAGATCAGATCAAGGTGGAGAATTTACATCTAGGGAATTTAATACACCCGTGAAGTGAATGGGATCAAAAGACAACTATCAACACCCCAGATACCCCAGTAGAATGGAGTTGTGGAAAGGACGAACATAACTATCTCGGATGTAGCAAGAAGCATGTTGATGGAAAAAAATGGACCTCATGTGTACTGGAGAGAAGTAGTGAATACAATGGTTTATACTTTCAATAGAGTTCACATCAAAAGTGAAACTGATAAGACCCCTTATGAAGTATGGTTTGGTCATACTCCTACTCTTAAATACATCAAAATATTTGGAAGCAAATGTTATATTAGAAGAGATGAGTATATTGGCAAGTTTGATCCTAGAAGTGATGAAGGAATATTTCATGGTTATTCATCTAGAAGAAAGGGATATAGATGTTATAATACAAGGTTACAAAAAATCATTGAAAGTACTAATGTGAGGATAGATGAACATTGTGAAGGAAATTCAAGATCTATATAACGAGCAGTTGAAATAATTATAAATGAACAGGCACAGATTGCACCAGTACAAAATGTAGACCCAGTCACACCGACATCATCGAAAAACTTAAAAAGGACTAAACAATAGTAGCATGTGAATGTTAATTAGAATAAAACTAGGTATGTAAGATTGAATCATTCAGAGAATCAAAGAATTGGAAATAAGAATCAAGGTGTTATGACTAGAGGAAGATTGGTAAATGAAGAGGTATGTTTAAATTCTCAAGTTGAACTAGCATCTGTTATTGAAGCATGTGAAGATAAACACTGGATAAAAGCAATGGAAGATGAATTAGAGCAGATTGAAAAGAATAATACTTGGACATTGGTTCCCCGGCCTAAAGACAAAAATGTAATTGGAACTAAATGAGTATTTAGGAATAAACTTAATGAGGATGGTGAAGTAATCAGAAACAAAGCAAGATTAGTTTGTAAAGGTTATTCACATAAAGAAGGAATTGATTATAATGAAACCTTTGCACCGGTAGCCAAAATTGAGGCAGTTAGATTATTTCTTGCATTTGCAGCTCATAAGAACTATAAAGTTTATCAGATGGATGTAAAATGTGCATTTTTGAATGGAGATCTTGAGGAGGAAGTTTACATTGAACATCTTGATGGATTTTCATTGACAAATGATAAGGATATGATTTGCAGGTTAAGGAAAGCTTTATATGGATTGAAGAAAGCTCCCAGAGCTTGGTATGCTAGATTGGATAAATATCTTTTGAAGCTTGGTTACACAAAAGGTAATGCTGACAGTAATTTGTATTACAAATTTACCAATGATGAGATTTTGGTTATTGAAGTCTTTGTTGATGATATCATTTTTGGAGGTGAAGATGGATTATGTAAGGACTTTGCTAACAAGATGTAGGAAGAATTGGAAATGTCTATGATTGGAGAGGTAAAAAAATTTCTAGGTTTGCAAATTTCACAAACAGACAAAGGTATATTCATATGTCAAACAAAATACTCGAAGGAACTTTTGAAGAAATTTGGTATGGAAAACTCTAAATCGGTAAGTACTCCTATGACTACAACTGATAAATTAACATTGAAGGATGATTCAGCTCCTATTATTCCAACAAGGTACAAATACATGATTGGAGGTTTACTCTATTTAACACAAACAAGAACTAATATAATGAATACAATATGTATTGTATCTACATTTTAAAGCAATCCTAAAGAAAATCATGAATCAACAGTTAAAATGATTTTCCAGTACCTACAAGGCACAACAAATCCTGGTTTATGCTATCCTAAGAATGAAAATTTTGAGTTATGTGCATACACAGATTCTAATTGGGCAGGAGATGTAGATGACAGAAAGAGTACCACTGGCAGTGCATTCTTTCTTGGCAGAATATTGATTTCATGGATCAGTAAGAGAAGACTTGTACATCATTATCTACAGCAGAAGTAGAATATGTTGCAGTAGCAACTAATTGTACTTGAGTATTATGGATTAATAAAATGTTGAAGGATATAAAGGTAAAATGCAAAGAACCGGTAATTATTTATTGTGATAATTCAGCAGTAATTGATATATCAAAGAATCTGGTATTTCACTCTAAGACAAAGCATGTTTCTATTAAGTATAATTTTCAGAAAGAAAAATGTTGAAGCAAATGAAGTGAGATTGGGTTATGTGAATACTAAAGAGAAAATTGCAAATATCTTTACAAAGCCTTTGCCTAAGGAAACATTTGAATATCTCAGAGAGTAGCTTGGGGTAATTTCCCCATCGGCAGAGACTTATATGTTGAAGATTGGCATCAAACCGATAAGAACTGACAAATATATCTTTTTTCTGGCTTTGACAGAGGAGAGCTACTGCTCAGGGTGGGTAGTTAGTTGCATGATATGTTTTGATTCTTAATTGCTTTGGCATTTGATGTCAAGGGGGGAGAGATACCTATGGAAAAACTCTGTATTGGTCTATCTTTGGGAGATTGTTGGTTTATTGGTTTTTGGCATTCTGTTTTTGGCACTTAGATGTTTTTCTATCTAGTGTTGCCATCAATGCTAAAGGGGGAGATTGTTGGTATTATGGATGAATTTGTCATGTGTTGCACTAGTTTTGTCATTGATGTCAACACTTATCTTCATGGAGATCTACATTGTTGGTTTGGCAGTGTGGTTATATTGGTTCACTGTTTCACCGACAGGTTATATGGTTCACCGATAGTGATGATAACTTGTTATCATCTAGAGATCATTTGGTTATGTCGAAGACATGGATTGGATGTTTGGATTTGGTGTTTTGCTTATTGGTCTAATCAATTTGACATGTTTTCCATTACCGACAGGTAGAACTAGGTTATGGATCGTTACATGATATCTATTCCAGATCAGCACGACATGTTATATGATGGTTTGATTGGATATTGTATTGAGCAGACATATTGTATCACATCAAGACTTATTTGTAATTGATTTAATTGCACTATCTTTAGTGAGTTGACCTTATTATTTGGTATTAGGTTTTGTATAAATAAATGTAAATCTCATTTGTGAGATATGGTATAAAAATGGTATGAGTGTGTGCAAATATTGAAGAGAAAAAATAAGCAGATTCTTATACGAATCACGTAGACATTATCTTAAGGTTGAAGGAAGGTTATGAAGGTGTTTAGCACTCATGTTCAGAGCTTAAACCAATACTGAATCCAACATTGCAGATGCTATTTTGAGAAGTACATTGTATTGGATTTAACCATCCAACTGTAGTCAATGTGACTCCTATTTTCTAATTGAGCAGTGAGCTTTAGGTGGTTGGCCTTTTTGCATGTGCAGAGCCCATTTGTATACACTTATTATCTATAGTAGTATCATCTTATTGTTGGTTAGGTTGCCCACTGTAGTTTTTACCCTTATTGGGTTTCCACATCAAAATCTCTATTTCATGTGTTGTGGATGTTGTTTCTCTTTCTGTTTCATGCATTAACTTATACCGGTATTGCTATAACTGTTAATCTATCTTACTGACATTTGAGTTTGGTTTATTGGCACTAATTTTAAGTTGGATTAATTTTCATTTGAGATATAATTTATATAAAACTGGTTAACAACTTATTCACCCCCCCTCTCTCAGTTGTCCTTCTGAGTCCTAACATATCCATCATTATTTATAAATGAGAATTCTACCATAGTACTTCAAGTTAGGTAAAAAATATCATCAATACATCTCATCCATCTATTAGTTGATTAAAGCGCTAATACACAACTTGGATCACGTTATCATTTATTTCAATCTATTCAATCCCAAATCTCTCATAAAATTGAAGTGTAAAATCTTTCAACTAAAATTCCTTTCATTACAACCATTATTTTAATCAACAATCAATAGTTTAAAGTAAAAAAGATAAACCATAGGTTGTGAATACACACTACTTGCAATTTGAGTGATTTAGTATTCCCTCAAAAGTATTTAACTCAATCCCAATGAAAATATACATACCATTGATTGATATCTTTAGCTTTGGCCAAAGTGATGAAGTTAAGCATGTGAATCTCTATGCAACT
Source organism: Cryptomeria japonica (assembly GCF_030272615.1). Taxonomy (NCBI): domain Eukaryota; kingdom Viridiplantae; phylum Streptophyta; class Pinopsida; order Cupressales; family Cupressaceae; genus Cryptomeria; species Cryptomeria japonica. Next base: position 615,909,508 of record NC_081405.1, on the reverse strand, counting down.
TTCAAAATCAAGAAAAATGGATAAGCAAGGACTCATTCTATCTTATTTCTATTCATCATAATATAAATAGTTGTAAGACCATAAGTATTATGTTAATGTCCTCCACAAGAAATAGGTTCTTGATTTTATGTCAATCTACCCAAGTTGAACCAAAGTATAGACTGATTCGCAAACATATCCCTCAGTTAGATTGTAAGGTTAGATAACAAATATATTGATCCATTAGCTTCTCTATATAAATGTTCAATTGTGTAGATACCCAAACATTCTAGGCATTCCCATATCTTTGGTATCTATTTTTTGAGCTTCCAATTTTATTTTTTTTCCTTAATACTATTTGTATGCATAACTATGAGTCATCTTATATGTCTAAGTTGGTCAAATTTTTCTTTTTACATCAACATTATCCTATTGCAAGTGCCTCCATCTTTTCTTCATTGATTCTTGTAATGCCAAGTTTTTGAGATAGATCCCATAAACATTGTCCAATTTTGTATATTATGATGCAACACGTGCCATTTGGGCCTAGATTATCTTTTCCTAGACATCAAATTTTAATTTGAGTCTTCCAAGGTAAAATATAGACCATCTATATTTTGAGTTCACCCTTTAGCGTTTTGAATTTCTTCCATGTTTTTTTGTATTTTTTCATCCCACGAAGTAAATTGTGCATAGGATTTAATCATAGATTTTTAAATGATTTATTTGCAAATACCATCTTTGATTCTTCTACCTCATCGAAGTTCTTTTGAGGGTTAGTGAAAACCCTTATTTTCCTTTCTTTCCAATTTTTCCACAATAGTAATGATGGAGCAATGTGCCAAATGTCAACCTGCAAAGAGATTTTATGCCTATAAAATAGATAATAAGGGATTCTCATTGGTCATTTTGTTGTAGCCCAAACCATCCTAATTTGAGTTGCAACCAATCTGAATAGTTATACAAGAATATACTTTTGAGAAGTATGTGATTAGAGGTTTCACTTTCTCTCTAGTGTAAATAATGTCAATTGGGACTATCGATCCTAATCTTCATTAATTTTTATATCGTTAATATCCTCTTATGGAGAATTATATAAACAAAATATCTAGTTTCAAGTATAAAACATAGATATAACGTCAACATAGTTCTAATGACCAAGTAGGATCAAGTGACTCAGCATGTTGGACTGCTTGGCTAGTTTTAACAGAGTATTCCACAACATTTGGTTCACACTATATAATTTAATCCTCTTCTTGAATAAGATAAATCTTCTTCTACGCTACTTTGTATTTCATATATTGGATTGCCTCGAAAAGAATTGATAGTAAGGATAAATTTACCAAGTTACAAAATTATCTAATGTTATCCTCCAATTTAGAAAAATAATTGGCTACCTTACAAACCTAAGATTCCCATTGATATCTATGTAAAGAGTGATGGAAATAATTCATATTGATGATTCGTAGGTATTCCATGAATTGCCCCACAAGCCAACCTCTTTATCATTATCAATCTTCCATGTAAAATGATCAATGATAAGACTTGTGATTTCTTCTAGAAATTGACATGTGATAGAACCTCCATTAGAATTTTCAATGGCGAGAATATTCCTTAAATAGTTTTGATTAATAAAAAGAAAGATAGGCTTGTACCTTTACATAACTACTAAAAGCAACCACCTAGGATGCATGAGAAGTGCACACATAGCAAAAAGAGATAAAAAATAGAAAACAACTAAAGACCACTAAACGTAAAAAGGACTAGAGATAGAACCAACAACAAAAACTACCCAGAACTACACTAGAACTATCCAAACACCATAGACACAAAGAGATTGCCTACTAGTCGATAGCATTACATTCTTGCCAATCCTCACAAAAACTAAGCACTTTATTAGAAAAATAAATTATTTTGTTGGAATCATTAACAAAGATTGGAGTACCTGAATCAAGACTATCTTTAACCACAAACACAGGGGGCTCCATAGAAGTAGAAGGGGAAAGAGAATGTATTTTCTATTTTTCTTTCTTGCAATCAATCTTCTCCTATATGGCCTTCAAGGAGGATAAATTTTTTAGGACTATCTCGTAACTTCAATTGTACATTTCCTCAAATTTTCCTTCCAAGACATCCTAATTTTCCTTTAAATCCAAAACCATTCTATCCTCATTCTTCTACAACACCTTTTCTGAGAGCACCTTTATCTTCTCTTCCACCTTCTCCCAATTTTCTAGTTTCTCGACCATGTTGCTTACTGCAAGTTCCAAAAACATCCATGTTGTAGGTCCATAACCCATTTGTCTTCTCTAGTCCCTACCTCTGCCACAACCTTGAGTTTGTTAATTTTAGTGATTTCCACAATAAACTATGAAAGAAGCCATTTCATAGTCAATTCTTGTCATTCCCTATTCTCTTCTAGCTTTAAGACAATGGTCTCCAAATTTATAGGGCTATTTTCATGGTCGGGAATCTCCAGGTTAAGGGGAATAGGGCTCTTTCCATGTCAAGCCTCCTTAAAAACCTCTAGGGACTGTTCATATTCTGAATCATAGGAAGACTTCGATCCCTCAAGATCCTCCTCATCACATGACTCTAACACCTCCACCTCCTCCTTCTTGGATAGTTATATCTAAATATTTATTTTAAAATATTCTACCCCATAGGCAATTAGGTGCTCTATACATTTCCAACCTAAGTTTTTCATAAAGCACTAGAATATATTCTCTCAGTTTGCTAATTCTTGCTCCCTTTTCTTTATTTGGTAGATAGGCTTTCTCCCAATGGACAAGAAAAATATTTTTGTCATATTTGCATCCTTCCTAGAGATACATTTTTAGGAAACTCTCTAACTTAGATTTGATTTTGTTTTTTTATTTGGAAGCATGAAATGACATATATAGGAATGACCAAAAGTACATCTCTCATCATTGTCTATCTTCCTACCAATTTGAAGACTTCACTCCTCCACATGAAAAGTTTGTTTTGACTATTATTTAGGATTTATTTCCTTTGGGCGGAGTGGTTGTTACTAGATAATAATGGAGCACCTAAGCGTTTTCAAGGGAGAGATGTAATGCTAAAACCAATAAATCTAGTTGTTCTTCTTTAGAGAAAATTCTTTCTATTGGAAAAAATAATTGCTTCTAACTAGACAGTGTGGAGTACTTTTTGAGAGCACTTTTAATTCACTTTGCATCCTTCATAGTGTCTTCCCCAAACATAATTTTATTGTTTTAAAATTGTGCATGTGTAATTGGGTCTATTTCATCAATAATTTTAATAGTAGTCCATAAATTTTCTTGCCTGTCATACTTCAAATAATGACCCATTGCTTCAGCCATAATTAGATAGAGGAATATCAATAAAAGAGCCCATTATCTCAATTTATTTCTTGCACTAAAAAAATTGATAGAGAGACGTTAACCATTAATGAGTACCTTGGAGATGAAATGCTAAACTAGCTCATGTCTAGCAAATAATTTTTAAAACCAAAATGATGTATTGTAGTTCGTAGGAAGCTCCGATCAACTCAATCAAACACCTTAACATCAACTTATATAAGCATGCCTTTTTTATTCTTTTTGTAAACATTATATGAATGGACTTATTATTTAAAGTTATTCTGTTTATAATATCATGACCAAGTGTAAACATAGTCCATTCTACAAAGATTATCGACTCGAGTACCTTCTTGAGTCGGTTAGCCATTTCTTTTGTCAAAATCTTGTTTGTAGTGTTGCATAGTGCTATCAACCTGCAGTCATCAAAGGAGGCACAAATGGATTTCATGGGATTAGGGCTATTACAGTATTGTTCATGTCCTTATAAAAATTATTCTTAACTTTTAAATCCTCAAGCATCTTTCATACATTAATGACTAAGAAGTTCCAACATTTCTAAAAGGAGGTAGGGAAGTTGTCTAGCCTAGGTAATTTTTCTAGGTGGAGCTGAAATGTAGCAATTTTAATTTCTTCCAATATGAAAGGATTAGTGAGCATAATCTTATCCATGTATGATACTATTTATGAAATGAAAGAAAAATACATATCGTCTTCATTGAAATCTATTGTGTTATTACTTGTTGCTAAATTTTTAAAAATTCCTAATTGCCTCAAATTCTATCTCTTATTTGTCCTTTGCCACAAACTCATCCTCTTTACATATATCATCAATTTTATTTTAGTTTCTTTATTATTTGTACAGATAACTGTAACATTTGGTTTTGGGATCCCCCAATTTCCACCAATTTTCTCTAGCCATATCTTTCCATAAAACGTTAGTCTCTAGCCCATACTTCCATGTGTTCTTCTTTGAGTTGTTTTTCCATTTCATAATATTCTTTTAACATCCCTATTTGAATGATTGTTTTTTATTAAAGTTTCCAACTCCATTTCAATTCTTTCTTTCTCTTCAAATATGTTTCTAAAGTTCTCACGATTCTAGTTATGAAGCTTGGATTTGAGGTATTGTAACTTTTTGGTAAAGATAAAAATAGGAATACTTGTTGTTCTATATACTTTCCACCATTTTTTAAAAAGGTCAACAAAACCATCATCATGCAACCACATTCTGTCAAATTTAAATAAACTTTTGGCGAGTGTCTCTTGAATTTTGATCTCCAAATGAATAGGAAATGGCCCAAGACAGATATAGAGAGAATTTTGGCTTCGATGTCAAACCCATCCACACTACAACTTTTTGAAAGGGAAAAGCTATCTAGCCTCTCTAAAATATTCATGAATACAATTGTCATGTTTGTCCAAGTAAACAACCCATTATTTGTTGCATAGTCCACCACCCTAGCTTCATCTATAAATTCTTTGAAGTTTTAAATGGTTCTATTAATCTTATCAAGGCCACCTCTTTTTTCATTTATGTCCAAAATCACATTAAAATTCCCATCAATTATAAAATATTGTACAATCATTATTCTTATCTTTCAGAATATAGAGTCCCAAATAACATATTTTTCCTCAATTTTAATTGGTCCATAAATATTAAATAGAAGAAAATTCAAAATTGAATAACTTACTTGGTATGCCATCCAATTTTGTTGAAGCTTTATTTGTGTCACTATAACATTACCATCCTTCCGTAATATTCTTAGGCCACCCACAACCTCACTTGCACCATGGAACAAGCTTGACCAAGATTTGCAACAATTTTTAAACTTAACTGCATCTTCTACCATTGATATCCATTACCATTATGCCTTTTGTTATCGGATTTTAATCCCTTGATGTTCCAAATCGCGATCTTCATTGGCCTCAAAGGAACGTTTTTCCTCCCTTGAATTTGGTTATATATTCCTTTATGCTTGGGAAGCCTCTCTCACCAGCCTCCTCTTCCCTTTCTTGCTTGCTTCTCTTCCTACCACATGTAGTAATTTTTTGAGATTTATCAAAAACATTGGAGGAAACTTCCTACCACATGTAGTTCCTGTTTAGATTTATCAAGAACTTTGGAGGAAAACTGACTTATAGTCAATAATCTCCAAACATCCAAATCAGCATCGTCCTTTATCATTCTGCCATCTAAAGCCTCCATTTTCGGGTTCTCAATTTTCCGTGTCTATGGGGTAGAGACCATCCCAATCCTTTCTTTTCTTGCTATTTTTGTCTGAGGCAATACTTTTCTTTAATTTTTTACAAATATCGCCAAATTATTAGCACCTGAGGAAGAAGGGGCCTGCTCCATTTTTCCATGGTTCTAGGGGGTTGTAGTGTCCTTTCGTCCCCACGTCTTTAACGACAGTCTAGGGCAATTCTCTTCACTGTGGTATCTACTTCTAAATTTCAGAGAATAAATTTTCTTCTCTTCCACATCACACTTCTACACCCATAAGCCTTCTAAGGTGGTCAATCTAATAATTTCAGGAATTAGAAAAAATGAAATTAGTTTTACCTGCACATATAGTCTTGAAGTTTAGTCTCCTATATCAATTCTAAGCACCTAACCAAGTCTTGAGCCGATCAGTTTGAGCAGTTCTTTGGACCAATATTCGAGTGGTAAGTTGTAGAGTCTAATCCATTATTCTCTTTTATGGAGGACACAGTTAGGAGGGTTACAGTTTTTATCCTCTTTTTGAGTATAAATCAAAGATTCACCATACTATAACAGGGCCTTTTCCAAGACATTGTCTCGCTCCTCCTCTATTTCAAAATCTAATATGAAGATTTTTTCGCAGAGGAAGTTAATTGTAGCATTGATCACTTTATTCAAAGCCCAATCTCTAATCTCTTCTCTGCTTGTTGTGTGCCCATTTGTTCTAATGCTTCTGCCACCTTATCAACACCCGTAGATGAATATATCTCCAGTGGATTTTCTTTAATTGGAGAGTTTCCAAACACATCATCATTTGTATAACCAATGGTCCCGTGTTAATTTAATTTTTCAATCCTTTTCTGGCCTACATTATTTGCACCCTTGCGCACATCTCTTCTCTGCACCATTTTTATTATTTAAGGTTTTAATTTATTTTAGATATAATTTTTAGCACATGACTATTTAATATTATATAATTAGCATGTTTATCAATTTACTTAAAAGAAATAGATTGAAGAAAATATGTTAATTATATTTTATGTATATAGTTTTTAATGTATTATTAGTTCCTGCTCATGCAGTATACTTATACTTATGCATCCACAATGGTATTAAATAGTTATTAGTTATTGTCCTTGGTAACCAATCAGAGTTGAAAAATTTTCAAACTAAAATAAACTTTTCTGTTTTCAAAAGTTAACTTTTATTTTTTAACAAAAAATATTTAAAAAATGATTTTTTTATGCTGTGATTGGTCTATATGAATTTCTGTAGGCATAAAATTTAATTTTTATGAACAAAAATATACATAATTTTTATGTACAATTAATAACTACCATAATTAAAAATGATCAGAAATTTAATAACCAATTCATGTGCTGATGTGACATTGCCTTGCTCCGTGCCTTCAATGACCAGGATTTTTTTTTTAACATTTTTACGTCGGAGTTAGGTACCTTATATGAAGTGAGGCAAGATCATTTCATCATCAACGGTTTATACAGCGGCAATACTAATGCAAGACGATTAAGTGGATAAAGAAATAGTGGTGTTTTTTCTACTTCATTTTCAAATTTAATTTCTTCGCATGTTGATATTATACTTTGTGATGAATTTATTTAATATTTTAAATAATTTATTTATATTTTATATAATAAATTTTAATTATATTTTAAATAGAGTTTTAATATATATTATTTTGTAATATGTTTTTAAAATCTATTTTATTTAATATTTATTTTATTTGTTAATACATTTTATTTATATAATATTTTTTTATTTTTTAATATATTTTAAATTTTATATATTTTTATTATATTTTACTTAATAAATTTTAATTATATTTTTAGTAAATTTTTAATATATTTAATTCTATTATATTTTTAATTTCTTAATATATTTTATTTAAATTTTTTTTTTTTTTTAAATATATATTAATTATAGAATTTTAAAACTTTTTTAATATCTAATTGGAAATGCTAATGTAAGCATTAAGGTAATCATTAGCCTTCTAACATAGCAAAAAGAAGTCGTAACAATCTATATAAAAATATAACATTAGATTTGTAACATTAGCATATATAACTTTAATACATTATGAAAATTTAACACTAAACCTAATTTTGAATTAGGTAAATATATATCTTTAATAATTTTATATAAAATTCTAACATCAATAATAATTTTATCCCTATCCCTAACTCAAATTCTAACCCTAACTCCTCCCCTCACAATAATTATTACCCCAACCTTATCTTTAATTATATACCTAACCCTAACCCTAATTTTAAAACTAATATTATTATTACTTATTTTATAATAATAATGTTATATTTTTTTTAATTGAAAATATACAAAAGAATTGCAAAATAATGTTATACTTATTATAAGTATAAAATGTTATACTTATTAAAGATTATTTTAATTAAAAGTGAATAAAGTTTCACTTATCAAATTTATTCAGAAGTGAATAAATTTTATAATTGAATAAACTTTATAAGTGAAAGTTTATTCACTTTTGAATTTTTGAATTATAACTGAAATTTTATCTCTAACTAACTAACCCCATTTCTAATCCAATAAACTTTATAATTTTATAGTAATAATTATAAATTGATTTTATTATATATATAATTAAAAATATAACTTTATTACTACTTATTTTATACTTATAATGAGAATTTGTTTAATGCTTAATATAATAATGTTGTCCTTATTATAATAATAATGCTATACTTATTTACAAAGTTTATTATTATACTTATTATGAAGTTTATTTTAGTTCAAAAGTCAATAAATTTTATAACTGAATAAATTTTATACATGAAAGTTTATTCACTTTTGATTTATGAATAAAATTTTGTTTGAATAGCTTTATTTCTCGATCTATATGTAGCTATCTCTTCCTCTTTCTCTTAATCCATTACTCTCATTCTTCTAATGGCAGGAACTTGACGCTGTCCTTGTTTATTATTAGTTCTTGTCTAGAATTATAGGTGAGTTGCTATTTCAAAAAACAACTAACAAGTGAATAAAGTCTTTAACAATAATCAATAGAAACTATTTTATCTTTGTTGTGATTCCACAAAACATTTTGTCACGAGCCAAGAATTTATTTAATAAGACTAAATTATTTGACTTATGCCTTTCATAGTTTAAAAATTCAAAGTAAAAGATTTTAAAAAATCTTAAACTCAATTGGTCAATCTAGTAAAACTAAAATATAGGTATTTTATTTATTAATATTTCATTTTTAGTTTCAAAATAATTTATTATTCCATATTTTAGTTTTCAGGAAATATATTAATGTTTTATTATATATTTTAATTTCTATATATACATTATTAAATTTAAATTTATTTAAGTATTAAAATTAAATTTTTTAAAAATTGAATATTATTTTTCTATTTTTTATTAAAAATAATATTTATTTTATTTTATTTTTTAGCAAAAATAACATAATATAATTAAGAGGAAAAAGGTAATATTCTATTAGAAAAATCATTGTAGTTATTAGATAATAATATTATATTATATTATTAGTAAATAATATATTATAAAATAACTAGAAAAAATTAAATAAAAATTTATATTATGATATTATTATTACATATTTCCTAACTTTTAATACTCAATTATTAAATTTTTATACCTCATTGAAAACTATTAAAATTTTCATAAAATTATTATTTTTTGTCTTTTTTGAATTCTTAAACATTTTCCAAAACACTTTTAATAAATAGTTATCATAACCATCCTACAGTGAAGATTGACAATGTTAAAAATTTCAGCGTAGTTTTATCAAATCTCTTTTTAATAATGTGCCTCTTATTATGGAAAATCAATTTGCACGTATTTTTATTTTATTTTAAAGAGTTTAATTGTAAAAGTAATTATTTATTTTATATAGAATTATTAGTTTTTAATTAGAGGAAAACATGTTTTGAAGGGAGTTAAAACCCTTTACACCAAAACCATCTAGTCACAAAAAAAGGATACTAACTGACCACTAGACATAAGCAAAAAAGAACACCAAAAATAAGGGATCAAAACCTTGAAGACCTTATAGAGATTTCATTAAACTTTCATTCTTTTGAATCAAATATTTATTAATGTTGTGTACCTTATGGATAATACTATCAAGGGGAGTTAGCCCTTCTCCCTACTACGAAGCCTAGTATGTGGAGAAGGGGAAGAACCAAAAGCCAAATCATGAGCAAGATCCATCCTCGCAGATTTCACACTAGCATTAGGGGAATCTATGCCCCCTTTGGAAATATTCTAGATATCCTAGGCTTGGGCATTCAACTACTGAATTCCTTCAAAACTATTCTCCATGGTCGTTCTACTGATAGCCACAACTGCCCTCAGCTTATCCTGAATTTTAACAAAGGACTCCTTCTAGGGATTTAATGCATTGATCATGTTCCTCCTTCTGATCCTTAATTTCTTTATCTAGCTCTTGAATAGTGGAAAAAAATTTACCCATGTTTTGCACATTTGAATTTTGAGAAACCTTGTCCTTCAAAGCATTAATCTTCAACACCATCCACAAAAATAGGGCACTTTTGCTATCCATAACATTCATCACATTCTTAATCATATGCCTAGAATCAATAGAGAAGGAACCTTGCTCCAAAGGGGTGACACTTACCAATATCCATTAGATTTTCCACATGCAACCTCATATCGATACCAATATCTAGCTATGGGTGGGCAATAGGGTATTGCAGACCAAGTTCAATCTTCCTATCCTTTTTCTATTTCATCTTCTTTTTGTAGGAAGAACCATGTATTGAATGAGGCATAGCTTCTCCTTCCCTTTCATTGACCTTAGAGAGAGACCCCAGAAATTACCTATACCCTTAACATCAAAGCTCAGGGCCACAAAATTAGGCACATACTCATCCAAAGGGGTATACTTAGAGTCCTCATCATCCAAAATTATAGTTTTATGGTGGGTCGATGCACTAGTTTTGGGCTGTTTATGTTTCCCTAAATGTACACCAACATCCTCATCCAATGGTGTATCCTTTGAATCACTTGAGAAACCCTTAAGACTCACATTATGCTCAACATCTTTCCCAAAATTAGGAGCAAGGTTATTTTGAATGGAAATAGACATACTCTATGATGAGGAGAATCAAACTCTCATGAATAAACGAGATAGAGGGTTTTTTTCTATAAAATTTTAAATTATGACAAAGAGAAGCAAAAATATAAATTGGTAACAAAATGCACTTATCATGTCAAAAGTGATTACGGATGACAAAATGCTAGCTAAACAAACTACAAAACTAGCCATCTAGAGTAACATACCACATAATAACTTCAACAACTTCCACCCAAAAGGGTTTGAGGGAAATCCTGTAATACACACCATTAATTGACCCTCCACTTTATCCCTTTCCCCTTTCTAAAATAAAATCATAAGAGCTTTAGTGACACATTTCATATCCCTAAATAATTTCCTTCCTTCTACCAATGTATTGGACACCTTCACCACAACCTCCTCTAAAACCACTAGCTTCATACCACACACCTTGATGTATCCTCATCCTAGCCCTCTACAAAATCAATAGTCACCTATGGATCCAAGCCATGCAATTTATCGATATAGGGCATAATGTCCCTAGTTGAAAGCTCACCCCAAACCTTATGATACTATTACAAGTGTAGTTGCCATTGCACCAAAAGATCAGCCTATTAATGCCTGATACAGCCACTAGACTTATAGAATTCATATGAGGTGATTAAGACATGTCCAAAAGTTGAGTGTTTTGCTACACAACACAAGGAGACCAAGGGTGAAAACATTGCAATAGATTCTCCTACCATTTATGATATACAATGGGCTCAGACCTATTCTGAACCCCACCCATGATGTAGAGAAAAACCAAGAAAACCAAAGCCACACAAATTCAAACCCAATTCATAAGAAGTAGGCTTATAAAGAGAGAAATAGCTTGATGTGTGACAATGAAGGACATGCCACTTCAAACAAATTTGAAAAAAGAGTTGATCATTTCTCATGAAGTCTTCAAGTTAGCATTCATTTTCATCATTTCAAATTAGCATTTAATATCCTTCGGGATGTGGTCCATAAATCCCCACCTTAGCAAATTATGTTGAGCCACACCAAGTTTGGCCAACTTATCCACAACCAAGTTCCCTTCATGATAAACATGAGTGACATTAAATTCATCAAAGGAGTTAAGCATACTCTTGCAATCAATAATCAAATTTTTGATGGTCCAACTAGGCGTTTTGATCCCTCTTAGACAATTAACTATATTTAAAGAATCACATTCAAGCTAGAGCCTAGTGAAGCCTGTAAAGGCCGCCATCTTCTGACCAATGTAGGTTGTGTAAGCATCGACATAGTGGTTTGTTTGAGAACTGAATATATCAAATTATTAGTTAATTTTTATGAAAATTATAATATTCGAAGATGATATTATGAGAAAATCATAATTATATTTTTCCTCTTTTACTAAACCCTCGTTTAAAAAAAATAAAAATACTAAAAAAAGTGGATTCACAAGGTTGAACTATTTTACCTCCAACTCTAATTAAAATATACTTTTTACTTTAAATATTATATACTTTGAGTTATTTCATTTCAATTCTAGAAATAATTTTGGTAGAATATATTATTTTAGACTTTTAAAAGTAAAATTTTTATATTTTATGTTTGTGAACTTAATTCAAACTCAATAATGAAAAAAATGTGTTTATTTATATTAAAATATAAATCGTGTTATTAACCATTTTTTATAATTTCATTTTTTATTATATATTATATTATTATTATTAAAAATAAATCTTCAAATGTATTAATAATGTTTTAGTTGCTATTTATTTATTTATAAAACATTCTAACCTCAATTTTTGTTCACTGTAAAGAACAAAATTGTCTTGTCAACATTTGGCAATAACTTCACAACAACGCCACATTGTTATGTATTATAATTAGATTGAATCAAAGGATTATGAGAAATATCTATCTTATTTAAGGAAATATAAATCATTAATTACAATGAGTTTAATTTTATTAGTGAAAATATTTGTAAATCTTATGTTAAAAATTAAGATAATTTTTTGTATTAATGACTTTGACTTATCTAGATCACGTCATGTCTTGGTTTCTCTCTCATAAATTAAGCCACACACTTTCTGTCTCACAATTAATACTATATGTAGACACTTAAATTAATTATTTTAATTTAATTAATTTTCTCGCATAATTAGTTTATTAATTGTGCCAATTCCTATTCCTTCTCAATATTAATTAAATATAATTAATGTTGTCACTATAGTCTGTCAATTGATTTATTTAATAAATCAATCTACCTTTATTCTTCTTAAAATTCTTAATTTTAATTCTCTCCAAATTCCTCCTTTTAATTAATTAATTTATCTAGTTGATTCCTACAAATCACCTTTTTCCTAATCCATCATTAGGCTAATGAATTCTTCTAGAAGCCCCCTAATCTCACTTATCATTATTCTTATAATTTTTAATTCCCTCCACTCATTCTCTCTCCTAGACAAATCCTCCTACAAATCTCATCTACCATAATCCCACCTAATCATTCTTCCAATCCCTCTCCTAATGAGTTGCTAGTGGCTATTATCATGATTAACCACAAAGTCAACCCCTTGTCCCTTCCATCCAACCACCTTCGTTAAATTCTCTTTTCCTAGATGAATGTGAGATTTTTAAAATCTCACATTCCTCTAGGCATCCCATCCTCTAAGGAATTTTTAATTCCTCCTTATTCCTCCAATCCCTATGACCATCCTTTTTGAAGAATTTTTAATTCCTCATCCCCATCCCTCAAGGAATATTTTATTCATTTCTCTTACCTAGGCACACTGGGAAGTCTTCCAAATGAGCCTTGAGGAGTGTGGAGACAAGAAATGCCTTTAAGGCATATCTCTTGGTCTCCACACTTGTCTATTCACCTCCTCTTGGGCCATGTGTGGGCTCACAATAAATTCTGACCCTTCATCTTTGGTCAATCCTAGCCCTCCATTTCTCCTTCTCTCATCCTATAAATTGAGGACTCCATCCCCTTGTTTCTCATCTCCAAAGCTTGTAAGTGCATGCTACTAATTGTCTTAGTGAAATACATCTAGATACCCAAACTCTAGCCTGATCATTCTCACTTCCATACTTAGCCATTTTGATCATCATCCACAACTTCACTCTTCCATCCATCTATCCATCTCTATCCTCATTTGTGCACACTTTGGAGAGCTAACCACATATCTACATTGAACCAATCTAATCAAGCTAAGGAGAGGCCTATTCTTGGCTTCATCAAGAGTCCAAATCAGAGGAACAAGAGAACTCTCTTGTCAAGGTATAATAGATTGTTGTTTATGTCTTTTAATTCTATGTTTTGTGCTTTGATTTGAATTCACAATCTAACCTTGTGTAACGTCGTAAATTGTACGAACTTGCTAGGGTGGTACAATTTCACACCTAGTTTAGCACCCGCCTTGGCACATTTTGTATTTTGCATTGCATTTCCCCTTGAGCACTTAATTAATGAAATTAATTAGGTCTAAGGTCCTATTTTATCATCTCCTACATCATAAAGTTGGGCCCTTTCATTAAAGTGTGCCCCTTTCATTTTATACATCATTTAATCAAAAACCCTAATTAGGTCCTATTTTGAACTTGGGGGCTTGGTTTCGGGGGTCAAAACATCTCGAAATCACCTGTAACTTTGGGATTCTCTCTAAAATCATCATATCCGACGGCCCTGAAAATTTGGTGAAAAGTTGTTGGGACCGTGGCACCCGGAGTGCACATGGTCCCGGACATTTTTCCCGAAATTTTAGGAGCACAATCCAATCATAAAATAAAGCTTAACCCCAAGAAATTGGCAGGAAATTCAATCTCTAGGTCGGCCAAAAGATGAAATTATGACCTAGGGTTTCATACGTAAGAGCTCTCTTTCTTCATTTGAAGGGATCCGATTTTTGTTTTCAGGAACCTCATATGCAGCGAAAGAGCAGATCTTTGAAGACTTCAACAACATTCAACATCCTTCTATCAAGCATTTATCAATTTCATTCATCCATTTAGGGCTTGGAAGATATTGAATAACAATAGGAGATTACCGACTGAAGATTGGCTTGTACTCCTCCCTTGAGGGTTGGGTATGATTTCATGTTGTTTTCATGTCTTTGCATAAGCTTCAACATATCCTTTATTCATGCTTTAGATCACTTTGCATCTTGATTTAGAGCATTTACATTATCATTTATGAGCAATTAGGGTTTACTTTCTAGGTTGCTCTAGTTTGCTTACTTGCATCTTAGGACCTTGCACACACACTAGGTCTGCACACACAATACATTTTACAATACAACTTGGCTATTCGTGGAGGTGGAAATCACCGAAGCGGGGGTTTGAGTAAGGCAAAACCCTATATAGCCGCCCAAACATCTTTTCAGATATAAGTGCAGGTTTCGGGACTCGGACGACGCCGCAGGTTGCAGATCCGGGAATAGCAGGTCGAGACAGCACTCTGCACCAAATTTTAGAGCAAAAGACCAGGACAGGGGTGTGGGGCGCCCTGGTCCTACCAGGACAGGGGTGCTGGGCACCCTAGTCCCTGGGATAGGGGCGCTGGGTGCCCTGGTCCTCCTGACAGACAGCATTTTTGACAGCTTTTCCAGAGTGCAAAAACAGCAGTTTTCGGAGCAGTTTCAGGGGCAGAATCAGGACATTGGCGCCCGCGCCCCCGTCCCGAACATTTTCAGTCAGATTTTAACTCTGGGTATGCATTTGCATTCTTGTCTTGTCCTTGTGTTTACAACTTTCCATTGTTTAAGTTCAATTCTACAATCTTGTTATTAGTTCATACTTGCACTTTGGGGTTAGGGATTGAACTTGCATCAGTTCATCTTTCAATTGCAACAAAGGAATAGAAATCCTAATAGGTAGCCCGTGGCTCTCTCTTCCACAAAAATAAGTAGCCAATTGTGTGATACCTCTAGGCTCTTTCGTATTCCACAAATGTGTGGTTGAAAGTGAGATTAGGGCATGTTTGCTTAGTGTCACTTTTTCTGCTACACATTTTGGTGAACCCGACATGAATCTATCATTGTTTCCTCTTGCATTGCATTTGTTAGATCTAGATCTAGATTTAGTGTGTTTTCATTTCATTTTCATTAAAAAGAAAAAAAAAAGTGTTTTTCTTTGCATTGTGTGTTTAAATTTTTATGCAATTTCAAAATGTCAGATTTTTATTTGCAAGATGTTCATATTTGTGATGATTATGAGTTAGATGAAGCTTTAGATGAATTTTTGAAACCTAAATATACCAAACCTTCATTTTACCAAAAACTCATAAACATTGTTACTATGCCATTTCGTTGTGATGAGAAAGATAAGTCGAATGATTCCTCTCAAGGGTACATTCCTATCAGCTCTTCCACTAAATCTAGTAACATGGTTGTTTTCAATGATCCCCTCTATGAAGAGATATCTCCTTTTGAATCAAAAGATAAACCTTTTAATAGATATGATCATGCTTTGTTGAATGATGCCCTTGATGCCTTTGTGTCTCCCAAAAAACACTCCCTTCATGAGGATCCTTTTGTGCAAGAAGATGACATTATCCCTACATTTCCTAGTGATGGCCTTTCCTTTTCCAACAAAATTCCCACTAGAGATGATGAATTAATGGTAAATGCTTACCCTTCTCCTAAAGTTGGTCTTACCCATAAGCATCCCTTAGAGAAAGAAGATGAAATACTAAGCAATTTCCTTAATTCTCTCTCCCCTAAAGATCATATTGAACATATTTTGAGGAAAGAGGATGAGTTTAACACATCTATTGATGCTCTCCCTCCTAAGGATGAGGAATTAATAAACAATGTTATCTCCTCTCCCGAAATTGATAATACCTCAAACATTCCTTTCAACAACCTCACTATTTGGGATGAACCATTAGAAGAAGGTATAGATTATTCTTTACCCCTAGTCAAAGGGGATGAAATCAAGATTGAATACTCCTTGATAGTTTCTCACCTTCCTTGAATCTCAATTATTCTCCCTCTAAAAATAAAGCATCTCCCTCTCCTCAATTTGGTTCTACTCATAAGGATACCCTAGTTCAAAGCAAGATGGTTAACATCTCTTTTAAAGATCTCCCTCTCAAAAGTGAGACTTTAGAGAGTAATGTTAATCCTTCTCCTAGAGAGTTTATTCCCCATGTAGATCCTTTGATGATAGAGGATGATATGACCTTTCCTAGTATTACTCTTCCTACTAGAACATCAATGCCTATCCCTTGTCTCTCTCCTAAAATTGATCTAATCTGTGATAAGATTTTAGTGCAAGAGAAGACTATCAATAATTCTTCCAACACTTTTGTTCATTCCTCTAAACCATCCTCAATCAATTTGATACATGTGAATGAAACACCTAACAAACCTCTCTTCACTGTCCAAGGTGCTTGTCCTTCTCAAAATTCTCAACCTTTAAATAAGCCTATCTTAGTGGTTCAAGGTGGTTATGCTAATGATTCTTTTTGCACTCCTAAGAAACTTGTTATTACTGTGCAAGGAGGTTATTCCTCTAAGAGCCCTTATGAGTATGCTAAGCAATTGACTAGAGAGAGTTATCATGTCGTTGCCCATACTTATAATACTAGAAACAATAGGCAACCTAATCCTCCTCCAGTTATCCCAACTTCACTTCCTCCTTCCCAACCTATTCTTCCCCAAGCTCCACGTATTTCACAAGTTCTTGGTAAGGAATATGATCTCATAGAACAACTTAAAGCTACCCCTGCTAAGATATCCCTTTGGGATTTGATCCAAACTTCTTCCGCTCATCATGGAATGTTACAAGATGCCTTGAAAGATTTGAATGTTCCTCCACCTAATAAATCTAGTAATATAGTGTCTTTGGTTAACTCTATGATGAATCCTAAAGCTCAAATTGTGTTTACTCAAGATGAGTTGCCTACTAGTGAAATTCAACATCAATATGATCCCTTGATGATTGTGGTTATCATAAATGACACTGCTATAAGATGAACATTAGTAGATAATGGCTCTGGCCTTAATGTGTGTAGCATTAATCTATTGCATAAGATGAATGTGGATACATCCCTTATTGAGCCTGACTCTCGTCCCATTCGAGGCTTTGATAATGTGGCTAAGTCTTCATTAGGTATTATCACCTTACCCATCACAGTGGGACCTGTTACTTTGCCTACTCCTATCCATGTTATGTCGGGAAATCTAACATACAACTTGTTATTAGGGAGACCTTGGATTCACGGTATGCAAGCTGTCCCCTCTACATTGCATAGACAAGTTAAATTCATTTATAACAATAAGACGTATACCTTGATAGGTGATACTAATTTTCAAGCTTGTTTGCAAACATCTACTTCCAAAGGGAGTTCTTCTAAATCTTCCTCTTCTAGTGATGACTCTTTACCTATGGACAAATCATCATCCTCTGATAATCAAAATTCTTTGGATGAAGATTCTTCTCAACTTGAATCTACACATGAAGAGTCTTTTGATCCTGAGAAGGTTCTCACAGAAGACGATTGGGGATCCCTTGACTTTAATCCCACCTTTGTAGGTGAGTATAGGGTTCCTCCTAGAGAGCTTAAAGTTAAAAGGAAGGAAGAAACTAGAGATCAATCAGTCTTACCTGAATCTATGAGTAATAATTTTGTGGCCGCTTCTCAAACTTCTTCTCCTCACACTTCTAATTCTGAAGAGTTTGATTCTTTGTCTTATGAAAAACCGCCTTCTCTTTCTGAAATGGCTGATCGTTATGGTCGCAGTTTTCACATTTTTGCTAAGCATGGGTATCATGGAAATGGTTGTGGCGCTCATGAACAAGGGATAAAGGTTCCTCTAGAGAATAATCTTCACAATTATGCCTTTGGACTTGGCTATAATCCCTGCAAGCCCACCAAAGCATCTAAAAGACCATCTCTCAGTGTGAATGCTATATTTAGTAGTGATGATGATCTCACTTCAACTAAATCATCTTCTACTTCTATCAACTCTCATTCCCCTCATAAGGAAATCTTGGCGATGAACAAATCTCTTTATGACTCCCCTCAAATTTCTAAATCCACTTATGAATCTTTATCCCCTATTCATCATAAAGTCCTTTCCTCTAGGGATAAGGCTCTAATAAATTACACTCATCCCTCTTCTAAGATTTCTTGTGACTTTTCTTCTTCAATTTTTATCACTTTATACATGTTTTTGATCTCACTTATAGTTGAGCATTTAGCATGTCATATTCAAATACCTCATTCAATCTATCATGTCTTTAAATAACATTAATGGCTGTTATGTTGCTCATCATTATGTGACATTGGTAGCTCATTTACTGGGGGCTCATTGTCATTCATGATGGTACAATTTCAAGTGCAATCATATTTTTGAAGCAACATAATAGCCTAATTTTCTTGTTCCTAGGGGGACAAGAGTGATTTCATACATCTCTTCTTTTTATGGTTAAAATTTGCCTTTGGGGTAATAATGTGGAAATATTGATCATCTTTTCTTTAGAATCCTCTTTTCCTAGATATGGGAGAAGATGTGTATTCTCTTTCTTATCCTACCCACTTCTTATGAGGAGCATTTTACATACACTAATGTCTTGCTTGCATGAACTCATGTGAGTATGTAGTACATTTTGTTCATGTCTAAATCTCTCCCTAGAAGATTGAGTAAGTCCTTCTCATTGATCTTATCCTTGGGAGGCAATTATCTTTCCTTATTTTTATCTAAGGATCCACTTTTTCCTATTTCGTGGATGGTGTGAACTTTATTACTTGATGTTATTCCTTGTATGCATTTGTTGTTGTTTGTTCAAGGATTCTCTCTTACAAGAGGTGTAAGTCCTTGACTACAACCTCTTTTGCACTTGGTAAGATACATCCATAATGAATTCACTCTCCCGATTGGGTTAAAAAGAGCGTCATCCTTCATTAAGAATCACTTTCACCTCGGAAAAGAAGGAAGTATTGCATTCTTATTCTCTTCTTTGTCTTATTCTAGAAGATGTTATATTTGTCTAAGACAATTCCTCTCGGGGATAGGTGTCTTTTGTACAAATATCTCTTCTCCTCTAAGGATCTCCTTTACACATACTACAAGATATCCCTTTTCAACTATCTTATCCTTGCTTAAAGAGTGTAAAACTCTCTTGCTTGTTTCTATGACATTGTTGCATTTTTGGGGTATCTTCTTTTGTGATGAAGGTAGGTATCCTTGTTCTACTTTGCTTATGACATAAACATTACACTTTTTGAGCAATGGGTCATTCTCGGAACCAGAGCACAGACTCTTAGAGTGAGATGTCTCCATTTTTCTTTTATGCAAGGTGATTATTCTCGGAACCAGAGCATAGACTCTTAGAGCGAGATGTCACGCTTTTGTACTATACATATATGGGTTGTAGCATACTCGGGCATCGACTCCTATGAGGTGCTTCTAACCTCCCTTACACACACATGCACGAGGTTGAGTGGAACTAGTGGCATAAGGATAGACTTTCTCACTCTCCTCCCTTACATGGATCACCTAGACAGACTCTAGGGGCTAGTTTTCCATGTCCTTTTTCCCATGGATCACCTAGACAAGATCTAGGGGCGAGAAGTCCATGTTTTCTCTCTCATTATTCTTCTCATGGATCACCAATGTGTGTATTCATTTTTTTTTCCTTTCTTTTCTTCTCTTTGCATTTTGTTTCCATTTACATCCTTCATCTTGTGTTAGAGAACTCTCAAATCCTCACACTCTTTGTTGTGTTGGAATTGAGATTTAGTCCTCTTTCTTACCAAATGATTCTCCATTAGTTTTTGATCTCATATCAAATCTTCTTGTGAGCATTTGTCATCAATTTTCTTTAACAATTCGAAGTGGTAAACATGATACCCTGTTTCAACTCACTAAAATTAGCAAGCCGAAACAGGGGGGGGCATATAGCTACCCTCGAATTTTCATCACCTTCCTTAGTAAGCATTAGGTGATTTTGTGATCGAACATGTGGTTTTGTAGGTTGTGGTTCCTAACTGTGTACTGCAGATACCGCTGGGGGCTTTGTTCGACAGACTTATGGATATATCCTTTTTCAAATAATGTTTACTTTTCTGTACTTTAGCTTGCATATGCACGTAGTGTTCATATGACCGCTAAAGTGGGGGCTAAATGTAACGTCGTAAATTGTATGCACTTGCTAGGGTGGTACAATTTCACACCTAGTTTAGCACCCGCCTTGGCGCATTTTGTATTTTGCATTGCATTTCCCCTTGAGCACTTAATTAATTAAATTAATTAGGTCTAAGGTCCTATTTTATCATCTCCTACATCATAAAGTTGGGCCCTTTCATTAAAGTGTGCCCCTTTCATTTTATACATCATTTAATCAAAAACCCTAATTAGGTCCTATTTTGAACTTGGGGGCTTGGTTTCGGGGGTCAAAACATCTCGAAATCACCTGTAACTTCAGGATTCTCTCTAAAATCATCATATCCGACGGCCCTGAAAATTTGGTGAAAAGTTGTCAGGACCGTGGCGCCCGGAGTGCACATGGTCCCGGACATTTTTCCCAAAATTTTAGGAGCACAATCCAATCATAAAATAAAGCTTAACCCCAAGAAATTGGCAGGAAATTCAATCTCTAGGTCGGCCAAAAGATGAAATTACGACCTAGGGTTTCATACGTAAGAGCTCTCTTTCTTCATTTGAAGGGATCCGATTTTTGTTTTCAGGAACCTCATATGCAGCGAAAGAGCAGATCTTTGAAGACTTCAACAACATTCAACATCCTTCTATCAAGCATTTATCAATTTCATTCATCCATTTAGGGCTTGGAAGACATTGAAGAACAATAGGAGATTACCGACTGAAGATTGGCTTGTACTCCTCCCTTGAGGGTTGGGTATGATTTCATGTTGTTTTCATGTCTTTGCATAAGCTTCAACATATCCTTTATTCATGCTTTAGATCATTTTACATCTTGATTTAGAGCATTTACATTATCATTTATGAGCAATTAGGGTTTACTTTCTAGGTTGCTCTAGTTTGCTTACTTGCATCTTAGGACCTTGCACACACAATAGGTCTGCACACACAATACATTTTACAATACAACTTGGCTATTCGTGGAGGTGGAAATCACCAAAGCGGGGGTTTGACTAAGGCAAAACCCTATATAGCCGCCCAAACATCTTTTCAGATATAAGTGCAGGTTTCAGGACTCGGACGACGCCGCAGGTTGCAGATCTGGGAATAGCAGGTCGAGATAGCACTCCGCACCAAATTTCAGAGCAAAAGACCAGGACAGGGGCATGGGGCGCCCTGGTCCTACCAGGACAGGGGCGCTAGGCGCCCTAGTCCCTGGGACAGGGCCGCTGGGCGCCCTGGTCCTCCTGACAGACAGCATTTTCAGCATTTCTGACAGCTTTTCCAGAGTGCAAAAACAACAGTTTTCGGAGCAGTTTCAGGGGCAGAATCAGGACAGTGGCGCCCGCGCCCCCGTCCCGAACATTTTCAGTCATATTTTAACTGCGGGTACGCATTTGCATTCTTGTCTTGTCCTTGTGTTTACAGATTTCCATTTTTTAAGTTCAATTCTACAATCTTGTTATTAGTTCATACTTGCACTTTGGGGTTAGGGATTGAACTTGCATCATTTCATCTTTCAATTGCAACAAAGGAATAGAAATCCTAATAGGTAGCCCGTGGCTCTCTCTTCCACAAAAAGAAGTAGCCAATTGTGTGATACCTCTAGGCTCTTTCGTATTCCACAAGTGTGTGGTTGAAAGTGAGATTAGGGCATGTTTGCTTAGTGTAACTTTTTCTCCTACACACCTTGCATCAGGATATTTTCCTTGGTTTGTTTTGGAATGACCAGTGGGACTCACATTCTTCAAATTTAATGTTTGTCAATTTTTTTGTGAGTTTTTTATCGTAGGTACTAGAACAGTGTGAGCATCTACAAATCAACGCAACCGATTTGGGTTCAGCATGATTGACAGGGTTTACAATGTGTATGCAAGCACTCGAAATTCGAATTTCTTTTACTGCTT
The DNA here is from genome assembly GCF_030272615.1 of Cryptomeria japonica. Classification (NCBI taxonomy): domain Eukaryota; kingdom Viridiplantae; phylum Streptophyta; class Pinopsida; order Cupressales; family Cupressaceae; genus Cryptomeria; species Cryptomeria japonica. The sequence goes on along the minus strand of NC_081405.1, from coordinate 615,886,880 downwards.
CTCTACAGGTCTGCACATCAGCGCGAGCGCTCGGGAACAATGTGTTTGCTCTTAGGATTTTTTCATTTAGTTTAACAAAATTCCCTCTTTCTTATTCTTCTTTCTATTTTACCATTAAAACATAAAAAATACTAAAAAGTCAAAAAATCTAGAAAAAACAAAACATTTTAGTTAATTTTGCTATAGCTAGTCTTTATTTTTCGATAGTCTCATTTCAATGTGAGCACCCTGCGAATAGCACGGGTGCTCTACCGAGTTTCCTACTTAATTTCAAATTTTAAATTTTAAATCTTTGTTGTGTGTGCTAACCTACTTTAGTGCAACCATCATTATATTAGCATGACCATTTCTAAAAAAATCCCGCTCATTTTTTAATTTGAAAATTTGAAATTTATAACCGCTAACCTATTTTGGAGTTCTTCAGGTTTTAGAGCAAGCACAAGCACTTCAGTGTGACCGAATTAGAATAGCACGACCCCTCGGGTATAAATCGACATTTTTTTTGGTTTCTGTATTTTTTTATTTTTTTTATTTTTTATTTGTATTTCCCTTTTCATATTTTAGCCCATTTTAGCACGTACGCATGCATTTTAGCACTTGTGCAGTCACTTCAGCATAGTTGTCTTCAGAACAGTGCATACGCGGGTGTTTCAGCACTTGCACAAGCGCTTCAGCATGGTTGTCTGTAGATTAGTGTGTGCACTATTTCTATAGACCTGTGTCTACTAATCACATTTTTGTGAGTTTTGCATCTTTATTAGATTGTCCAAGACAACAAAAAAAGCTACTGATCTGATTTTTTGCAAGTTGCCTTGGAGATTCAACTAAACATTTTGTTTTCATTTTTTAGGCACTTAGACTTAATTAGAGGGTAAATAAACCATTGTTTTTTCATCTTTGTGAAAAGCATAAAGGTAGGAGAGTATTCTCTCATCTATCTAGACGATCAAAATTTCAGACCCTCCAAGCTTTTTATGTTTATTGCATGTTTACCCTTAGCAAGGCCGCCCTCCCGAGTTTCTCTTAGAGCCAATGAGAGGAGAATGACCCAAGTGAGTACACCTGGACTTGGAGTTCCCAACTCACTATAATAAATAGTCCATTGAGATCGAAAGACTCAATGGTTGGGGCTATATGAGAGTTCACTCTCACATTCGGTGCTTAGTAGGATCCTAGAGATCTCAATCATGCTTGCGTTACTACTAAGTTCTTGGTGCTTCGTTAGGCTATAGGCCTCAATTACTCTTGTGCAACTGTGAAGGGTAGCTCCTAACCGGAAGCCATACTAAATACCTTGTGCATAGTGGCCAAAAACCTTCTAGTCATTGGTGCAGGAGGTCAAACCTCCAAAGCAGCCCATATTTTTACGGCACTTAGTGGAGACACAAAGTTCACTATGAGGAGTTTTCATGGGAATTTATGCTTGGCTGCCCCGAAGAAGTGAGTGTCATGGAAGGGAGCCAGTGGGGTCAAGCATCTAACTATCCACTCTGGGTAAGCATAGCTAGGAAACCAATTGGGATCCAATGACTATTGTCCTTGCTAGCCATAGGAATGTTGTATATGAGCATGAGTGTTTTTGAGTTTAAATTCATTTGATTATTGTGTTTTCTTTACTTGACACTTGCTTTCCAAGAGTAGACTATACACATCATTATCCTCAAAAACGTTGCAAAACACTTGTCTAAAAACAAACAATCATCCAAGTCAAAGTCCTAGTCACAATTCCAGTCATAAGTCATACCTAGGTCACATCCTAGTATTCTTCCACACAAAGTCCCAATTGCATCAAAACTATGTCTATCTCATGTTTCATAAACCCAAGTTGTATAAGCATCCCAAGAAGTCAATCCAATGACCTATCAAGAAGAAGAAGCTCACACTGTTAGATGCAATGATAGTCCAAAGACATTGAGAGGGGGGGTGAATTAGTATCTAACCAATTAATGGAATATTTAAACTTATTTATAACTTTTCAATCCAAATTAATGTACCAGTAAACAAGTAAAAGTGTAGTAAAGAGAAATAGAAGAGACAGCATGAATGCACACCATAACACAAGATGTTTTGGTGAGGAAACCCAGTAAGGGAAAAACCTTGGTATGATTTGTGACCCACAATATTTACTCACTGGCTAATATGAATAAACATTACTTACAATAGGGGCTTGCACATGGAGGAAGGCCAATATCCTAGAGCCCACTGCTCAATGAAAGAGTCTCACTGAATACAATATGGATAATTAAATCCAAGATAATGTACTGCTCAAAATAGCATCTCCAATGCTTGGTTCAGTACCAGTTTAACCTCTGTCAGATAACTTAACCAAAAACCTTTCACTATATTTTACATAACCACTTCACACATTCACTAAATCACCTTCTTACATATTCTAAATATCTTTCTTTCTAAATGGTCCATAAGATCTCATACATATATGAGTCTTTTACAATACATCATGTCGGCTTACAATAATTAATTAAATTACAATACAATTCATGTAAATAAAAATTTGTTTGAAGTCAGCCTGAGTGCCAGTATACTTCATTGTCGTTGTAATCTGGATGTCGGTGAATGTGCTTGCCGATATCGGTGCCTTCCGGTGAATGATGTCTATGTTGTCGGTGAATATGTAGAAACCTGTTACCAGTTGGTTTCCATCAATGACAACATCAACCAATCTCATTAGAGTGTAGAATGCCAACAATCTCCCCCTTTGTCATTGATGGCAACACTCATGAGAAAAATCCAAAACTGTTATCCAAAAAGGAAATCCAAAAATTGATCCCCAAAAGAAGTGTGCTCCGCCTGAGCAAGTGATCTCTTGTACATTTTCTTCCATACATTTTTCTCCATACTACTCCCCCTTTGGCATCAATGACAAAGGATGTCAAAAAAAAGTCAAAATTCTACCTCATAGCATGTAACCGGTTGAGTACAAGTTGAAAGATATCCACCAAAATTAGATTCAAGCTTTGCATGAATTTATTATTATCAGAGATAATGGTTTCTGTTTGTTGGATCATGTCGGTCAGATAATGCATCTGTTGCTTCGGTGACCATTCTCCTTGAATTGTTGCCATAGATAGCTCAACCTGCTGAGTAATAAGATTGTCCAATCTTGGACCAAGTTTTCTTTTCAATTCCCAGGCCTTTAACCTTATCCTTTCTTTCTCTTTCTCAAGTTTCTCTAATGTTTCCTCATAAACTACCATTTCCTGTTCAATAATAGGTAATTTTTTAAGAACCTATCATGTTGTCTGCTATGTCATCTATCTCCTTCTGTATTTCCTAATCTCCTCATCAATATCTTCAGTCAGGTGGTGAGGTTTGTAAGCTTCTCTATACAGTTCCTTATATTCCAAAATTGTTGAGTTAAGTATCGGTAATAAGGAATCCATGTGCTCAGTACAGTCTTTGATAGTTTTCTCAAGAAATCACTTTTCTCTTTATCTACTCTTTCCTTTACAGTTTCCTCATTTACCTTATCTATGGTTAGAACACTTTCAGTAATAAATTTGGACAATCCGTCCAATTTACCTAAAGAGTCATCAATGTGATCTATCTTACAGGTTGGTGCAATCATCTTCAAAATAGGTAATGTGTCATCAATAGCCTTCAATTCTAAGGCATTGCAATCTGTTATCCTCTTAATTGAATCCAAAAGAACATATGTTACATTAGTGGGTCTGAGTTCTCTACTGGTTGTGCTTGGTTCTACAATAGATTTCCTTTCAACAGATACTTGCCCAATTACCTTCACTATTTCTTCCTTGTTTCCTCTTTATTTACATTTTTTTCCAGTTTCTTTGTTTGTGCTGGTTTATCAGTGTTAGTTTCCTTAGCCTCTACCAGTTTCTCACTCTGTTTTATTGCTTTTGATCTGATGGTTTTTCAGTCTATGTAAGTACCTCTACATCTGTTGGTTTCTCAGTCTTCGGTTTCTTAGCTTCTTCTGGTATTTCAATGTCCTGAGAGTCAACAGTGTGTGCCGGTGACTTAGAGATCTCACTATTCTGAGCATCGGTTTCCTTAACCTCTACAGTCTCTTTATCCACAACAATGTTAAAATCTTGTGTATCTACATTCATAGTAAAAATAATTTTAGAATTCGAGTTAGTGTCATCATGTGTTACTTCTTCAGTTGCCTTATCTAGTTGACTATCTATATGTATCGGTGATTCTGCTATTATTGGTGGGGTGTCCTGTGCTGGTAGATAAAGGTTATCTATGACCTTTATAGCACATACACTACCAATTTTACCTTTACCTTTGTCCTTATCCTTTTGATATACCTTTGCAAAAGACATCCATTTTCTATCTACCCCTTTCTTCTATCTTTTCCTTTTCAACAAAAAATATGTCCCATTTGTCTGCAGTTTCATCACTTATTTCTTTTACTCTTCCAGCGATTAGGCTAACCTGTCGGTGTCCACTCATAAAAACTAACCGGTTTGCTTCAGAAATCAGTTCATCAATTTCCTCTTTAGAATTTATACGGTGAACAGCCAATAATACTTCAACTTTTAACTTTTTATCTAGTTCCATCACTAACATTCTTTTAGCCTCTAATCTTAGATACAAGTCATTTGGTAGATCATCTACAACTTCAATCAAAAATTTATTATAGATATCTAGATGCAAAATAATACTAGCCTCTATCATCTCCTTGTCAGAATCCTTGTAAGAATGATACAATTTGCTCACATTATTGAGATTACCTTCCTGTCTTATCTCATTTACCAGTTCCTCTGGTGTTTTAGTTTGTTTCTTCTTTGGAGTTAGATTTTTCTGAGGCTCCCTTATAGCCTGCTTCTTCTTCCTTAAAGTCCTAGTCCTTTTGGGAGAAGGAGAGGGTACCAATGGGGTTTTCCTCTTCTTCCTTTCAACTCTCTTGAACTTAGCTTCTTTTCCACTATCGGTATCCGAAGAAGTGATAACTGGTGAAACATGAGCTACCAGTTCCAATCCTTCCAGTTCACTAGTAGATATACCACTCAGGTTTATTACATTTTCCTTAACCTCCTTAGCCATTTTGGATGCATCTTTGATAAAATTTTCTCTTCTTTTCCTCTGCTTCTACATCGAAACAACACTCTCAATGGTCTCAGCACTACCAAAAATTTCTTCAGATGGTTCCTTAGGTGCATCAAGAGGTGTTTTAGAATATGCTTCAAGAATATTTAGATCAACTTCATATCCCATTTCTGTTATCAAAATATTTCTAGGAGTAACAACTTCCATCCATGTTTCATCATGTTTGATTACAAAGTAGATTTGCTTATCATATTTTTATATAATGCTTCGTGGTAACCTTTCTCTAGCCTTCATCTTAGTTTGGAAGTTTTTGAAGTAGTCTTCTATAATGTTATCACTGTTATAACCCATACTAGTAATAGCTTCCATGATTTGTTTGCCTACCGGGATGTCATATCCAAAGTCCTTATGACCAATGTCGGGTATTTCTTTTGTAAAGTAAAGCATAAAACACACAAGTAGGTTGCCAAAATGGAATGTCCCCTTCTTGTCACCCTTAATATATTTTAGGTTATCTATTAGTTCATCCTTAAGCCATTCATAGATATCAATCCTAGAATTGTTCTTAACCATCTCATATGCACTATGAATACACAAGCTAGAAACTAAATTTAATCTATTTGCATGAGTTACTCTACAGCCAAGTACCATGCTCACATGTCTCATATTCGCATCAGTAATGTCATTAACCCTAAGAGATCTATTGTCGGATGTGGCTCTGGTTAGGTCCATAACACCCTTGTTAGGTATCTTATTTGTTTTGTTGGGCCTACTATCGGTTGAGGGTAAACTAGTAACTTCCTTAATTTCTTCCTTTGAGATTTTAAAAATAGAGTCTAGGCACATAAACTCTCCATGAACTCTGCTCAGTACAAGATAAACTACCTCCTTCAAAAATTCAGGTATGTTTAGAATTTCAATAGATCCTAAGTCTCCTATAATCTTATGCTCTGATTTAACCAAACCTTGTTCATCAGTAATAACATCATTGTACATGTTCTTCAAATCATCAATCCCTAAATTTTCTATGTTGCAGTGAATGTAAATTCTCGGGTCTTCGGCAAAAGTGACTCCCTTCGAAATTTTTGAAAAAGCTCTGATAGAATCATCTTGCTTGGCAATTTCAGGGATGATTTTAAATATGGGTCTAGGGCACTTAAAGTTTTCTACCACAGTAGGGTTTGCAATAAATTCAAGTACAGAAGATGAAGTAGCCATTTCTAAAGATAAATACCTCTAACTTGAAATCCTTGAATGCCTAAAAAACACTTTGTTGCTCGCCTTTAGAATGCCTTTGCTCAATTTTGTGCTCTCTGAATGCTTGGATGCTTTGTAATTCAAAATGAGGGTTTTTCGGTGCTTTATAACCAAAAATTTCTCCAACAACCACATTAAATACTTGTCGGTTAAGTGAAATCTTAACATATCTATCGGTAAAGAAGAAATATGTATTCTTACCATCAACAGAGGGTAGAATGCATGATTTTCAACTTGCTATCATACCCCCTAAGGATTATTCCTTACTTAGATGAAAAATCTCCTACTGGTGGAGGATTACTCTATTCAACCAGTGCTGAGATAGATTCATTAACTTTCTGATCTCCTTTCTTAATCGATTGTTTTGAAAATTCTTTCTTTATTTCATTTACCTTTTCTTTTCCCTTCTCATTAGATCCTTTATTGTTCACTAGTATAGTCTTGCTTCTACAAAATTTTGCCATCTGTCCAATCTTGTTACATGCAAAACAAGTTACATTATTCCTCTGAATAGCTTTTCCATATCCTTGACCGGTTTGTGTTTTGTATTGATTAGATAAATGTCCAAATCTACCACAAACATAGCATTTCACATTCTTTCTACAATTTTCTGAGTTATGACCAACTTTATTGCATTTCAAACATTGACCGGTGGGTAAATTTGTATTCTGATTTTGAAACTGGTACCGATGGAGAGTTTGAGAAAACAGTTGGAAGGATCCCTTGACGATTTTGACGATTTTGATTTTGATTGAGAAAACAGTTGGAAGCATTAGGTTGTCTTACTGGTTTATTGTGATCTTGATTGTTTGCAGTCCCAAAAATTTCTCCATGTTCAAATCCAAGTCCAACTGTATCTCCACCAGGTTTTTGTCTTTTCAGCATGTCAGCAAACCTTTCTGAACTTTTCTTGAATTTGTCTTTGTATTCCTTTGTAGTGTTCAACTCATTTTCCAGAATCCCAACTTGTCCCACAAGCTCCTCTTTATCATGTTGCATGTGAATCAGATCTGTCTTTAGCATATCATTTTCATGACCAAGTCTCAAATTTTCATTTGCTCCATAATTAGGTCTCCTAGTCAAATCTTCTTCATTCTTCTTCCTATCTTCAATATCCTTACATAGCCTCATGGTTAGATCTTTCATTCAATTTCTCGTATTGTTGTTCTCTTGCCTTAGCTTCTCTGCAATATCTCTAAAAGTTTCCTTTTCATCATCATCTTTCTGCATTTTCTCATGAAGTTCTTTCCTCTTGTTTTGTGCTATAACCAAGTTCTATTGAAGTCCTTTAATGAATTTCTAGGCAGTCCTCAGATCATCTTCAAGTTTGATATTCTTCAATTTTTCTGCATCAAAATTGTCAAGGGATCCTTCCAACTATTTTCTCAAACTCTCCATTGGTACTGGTTTCAAAATCTTCCTCAAGTTGTTAGGTTTTTGCAAATAGAGGACCAAGCTCTGATACCAATTGTTAGATGCAATGACAGTCCCAAAGACACTGAGAGGAGGGGTGAATTAGTGTCTAACTTGTTAATGGAATATTTAAACTTATTTATAACTTTGCAATCCAAATTAATGTATTGGTAAACAAGTAAAAGTGGAATAAAGAGAAATAAGAGAGACAACATGAATGCACAACATAACACAAGATGTTTTGGTGAGGAAACCCAATAAGGTAAAAGCCTCGGTGCGATTTGTGACCCACAATATTTACTCACTCGCCAATATGAATAAATATTACTTACAATAGGGGCCTGCACATGCAGGAAGGCCAACAGCCTAGAGCGCACTGCTCAATGAAAGAGTCTCACTAACTACAATATGGATAATTAAATCCAATATAATGTAATACTCAAAATATTATCTCTAATGCTTGGTTCAGTACCGATTTAAGCTCTATCAGATACCTTAACCAAAAACCTTTCACTATCTTTTACATAACCACGTAATACATTCACTATATCACCTTCTTACATATTCTATATATCATTGTTTCAAAATGATCTATAGGATCTCATGTTGGCATTATGTGAACCGGTATGAGGACATAATGACACTGTATGTTGTCAATGATGTCAATATGTTGCAAAGGTGTGAACTAGCATATGGGAGAACCAGTATAACACTGTGAACTGGCATTTGTGCCAAAGTGAAGCGGTGTGCTTGTTCAACAGTGAACTAGCATATGGTTATGGGAACCGGCACATGGAAGTGTTCAATAACTACCAGTTCATAGTCTCAAATTTAGGGTTTCCGGTTGAAGTGCTTCAAGCCTATGTGGCTCAACCGGTGACTTTGTGCGGTCAATTAGCATGATAACAAAGAACCCACGTAAGCCTTGTGTACACAAAGGATCATGCATGAAGAAGATCTTGCGTATCTACCTCGAGAATATGAGGAGACTATAAAATGGTGATAAAGTGTGATGGGTTATTAGCTGCCATGGAAATGGCAGAAAATGAATGATGGAGATTGATGCAGTATGCTCAATGGTCAGGATTGAACCGTTTGAATTCCTTAACCTATTAGGTTTAGGGTTTAGGTTTTATGCTACCGACCCAACTATTTTCTATAAGGCTGATGTTGTGACTCTTTCTAGGGTTGTTGGCAAAAGTTGTGTGTGTGTATCCAAGAGAAGGGATATGTGATTCTTGCCAGACCAAAAGGAGAGAAGTGATACCTGCAGAGTGTAAGTGCAGAAGGTGAAGAGGAGCTCAAGAGGATCTGAATTAGCATTGAGTGTTGTTATTAGGTCATTGATATACCTGTTGATCTTTAACCACTTCAATAGTTGGAAAATCCCCTAATAGGGTAGCCTTAACCGGCTTGCTATAAATCCCTTAACAGGGTAACTCAAAGTGACTGAGACCTAAAAGCCAGAGAGCTTTGGAAATCGTTTAGCTATTGAGTTCTTGAAATCTTCTAACAAGGTGCCCTTAACAAGGTTTAACCCTTAACCAGGTATTGTAGTCATCCCTTAATCGAGTGATCCCTAATAGGATCAGTTCCTAACAGAACCTATTGTATCAGTCTTTAACCAGACAAGGCTCCTAACAAAGTGAACTTCTAAAGAGTTCAAAAACAAGCTTGTGGGTATTCATCCCCACCGTGGTTTTTCCCAGTTGGGTTTCCACATGAAAAATATGTGTGTCATGTGTGATTCTTTGTTATTGCCTGTTAAGCATATGATGGTTCTATGTTTTATGCCTGTCAATAAAACATGTTGAACTAGCTATTGTGAAGATCTGATGATAGATTACCTATTCATGCATAAGGGTGAAATGGTGGTGTAGTTTTGAGTTGAGTGGAAAGCTAAGTGAGTAACCGATTTATGATTGTTTTAGTTGTTCTGGATTTTACCTGTTGCACTATGTTTCAAACTGGTGTCACTATTTCCAGTCATTTGGAGTAATTATTGTTGAACTGGTTTAGGACTATATTTTTGTTTGTATTGATTCACCCCCCCCTCTCAGTACCGGTTTGGTACTATTTGTTCATCATTGAGTTATCAATTGGCATTAGAGCATCCTCCAGGTCCTTTGTGTTATAAGCTTAACCACTTGAGGTAAAGATCCCAGTCAAATGACGAAGAGGGAAGGTCCAAAGTTTAACAGGGAAAATTTTGGTATATGAAAAGATAGGATAAAGATATACATCAGAAGCATGGGTGCTCAACACTAGATCTATGTTAAGAATGCCTATGTTTCCCCTACTAGTACTCTCACTGATGACCAAAAGATAGAGATGCAAGAGAATGGGCAAGTCATGGAAGCCCTAATTGGTATTTTATTGATGTCCAAGATAAGGAAAATCCCAAACAGGTATGGGATACTCTTGAAAATATCTATGGCAGTGATGAGCATGTAAAACAAGATAAGGAAGAAAGCCTTAGAGGGAAGTTTGAAGATATGCGGATGGTTGAAGGTGAGACCATTCAATAGTATGGAATAAGAACCAAAACTGTTGCTGGAGATATCAAGAGTGCAGGTGGTAAAATGGAAGATTCCACTGTGGTAAGCAAAGTCCTGAGATCCCTATTGCTGGTCTATGCAATAAGGGTTGCTGCTATCCAGGAGCTGAGATCAATAGACAAGACTAAGGTATCCTTGGACTCCATCATAGAAAAGTTGACAGCCTATGAGCTAAATAGTTTTGATGGCAGTGTTCAAAAGGTTGAATCAACTTTTAGAGCTTCTGTTGTACCATCCAGGAAAGGAAAAGAAGCAAGCACTAGTGGTGAACCAAGACAGAGCAGAGTAATGGATGATGAAGAGTTTCTGATGGAATTTGAAGCTCTTCTTGCCAGGAAATTTGCAAAAGGAACTGGTAAATATAGAGGTAAGCTCCCTTTGAAATATTTTTCATGTAACCGGATAGGACATATTGCTATGAATTGTCTTAATGGCGACAACAAGGACAAACTAGAAAGGATCAAGAAATTAAAAGGAGGAAACTAGAGAAACTATTTTGTGGTAGTTGATGAAGGTGTCATGGATTAAGAATCAGAGGATGAAGAAAATGAAGATATTGTGTTTGTTGCTGTGAAAGAAGATGTGTCAGACAAGAAGGCTCTTGTCTCCTGGTTTGATAATTCCAATGAGTGGATCATTGATAGTAGCTGTTCTCACCATATGACTAGTGACCGGAGCAAGTTTCTATCCTTGGAGGAGTATGATGGTGGTGTGGTTCACTTTGGTAATGATGCACCATGCATGGTCAAAGGCAAAGGGTCCATCTCTCTTAATGGAAAGAGTAGTGCTGACAATGTGTATTGGGTTGATGGTCTTAGACAAAACCCTCTGAGTGTTGCCCAGTTGAATGACAGTGGCCTCACTCTAGAATTCAAGAATGGAGTTTGCAGAATCAAAGGAAAAAATGGTGAATTGGTGGCAACCGACATGCAGACCAAAGGTAACCTATTTCATCTGAGTGCAAGTATAAGTACATGTCTTATGTCTAAATTTGATGATAGATGGATATGGCATAGGAGACTCTACCATGTAAACTTTGATAACATTGTAAAGGCCAGTAAGATCAAAGCAGCTAGAGGGTTGCTAGTGCTAAGAAAACTAGATAATACCTTGTGTAGAGAATGTCAATTGGGGAAAATGTCTTCCTCAACCTTTAAAGGTAAATCTTTCACTGCTGACAACTTGCTTGATCTTGTGCATACTGATTTGTGTCGTCCTATGAAAACTAGGAGTGTGTAGGGTGATAGGTACTTCATGATTCTCACTGATGACTTCTCAAGAATGATGTGGGTCACATTCTTGAAAGACAAGTCTGAAGCCTTTGTAAAGTTTAAATCTTTCAGAGCATTAGTGGAGAAGGAAAGCGGTAAAAGGATTAAGTGCTTGAGAACTGATCAAGGAGGGGAATTCACTTCTGGTGAATTCAACAAGTACTATGAAGAACATGGCATCAAGAGGCAATTATCTACCCCCCGGACTCCACAGCAAAATGGCCTAGCAGAGAGGAATAACCGGACTGTGGTTGAAGCAGCTAGAACCATGTTGATTCAAGGAAAGGTAGCTCACACCTTTTGGAGAGAAGTGATGAGCACTACAGTCTACACAATGAACTAGGTACTCATCAAGAAAAGTAAGGATAAAACTCCTTATGAGTACTAGACTGGTAAGACACCTGTGGTTAGCTACATTAGAGTGTTTGGTAGCAAATGTTACATCAAGAGGAGTGAACACCAGAGAAAATTTGAAGCTAAATGTGATGAGGGAATATTCCTAGGATATTCCACCAAGAGTAAAGCTCTCAAGTGTTTCAACAATAGGACTCAGAGAATTATGGAAAGTATCAATGTGAGAGTTGATGAAACCTCTAAGAAACCAGAGGGAACCGGTAGTGAGAAAATTGTAAATGAACCGGTTACAACCTTCTAGGAACCAGTTGTTAGTCAATCAAGTACTAGTAATAGTGTTCCTAAACCAGTGAATGCTGATACTGATGAAGATGAGGATGAAGAGGAAAAGCAAGAAGAACCAGTCAAGAATATTCCTCGGTATGTCAAGCTGAATCATGATCCTAAGCAGATCATAGGAGATAAGGATGCATGAATCCTTATAAGAAGGAAGATCAGAGAAAACTCATGTATGATCTTTGAATTTGAGCCTAAATCATTTAAAGAGGCTCATAAAGATGAAGACTGGATCAAGGCAATGGAAGAGGAACTTGACTAGATAGAGAAAAATGGTACATGGTCCTTGGTATCTAGACGGGAGCATAAAAATGTCATTGGCACCAAATGGGTGTTCAGAAACAAGCTGAATGAGGATGGCACAATGATTAGGAGAAAAACCAGATTGGTGTGCAAAGGATATGCTCAAGAAGAAGGAGAAGACTATGGAGAAACCTTTGCTCATATAGCCAGATTGGAAGGAGTTCATATGCTTCTTGCATATGCAGCTTTTAAAGGATTCAAGGTATATCAAATGGATGTAAAATCTGCATTCCTAAATGGGGTACTTGAAGAGGAGGTGTATATTGAGCAACCAGATGGGTTTGCCCTATCTGAAGACAACAACATGGTATGTAGGCTACATAAAGCCTTATATGATCTAAAGCAGGCACCTAGAGCATGGTATGAACATCTGCATTCCCATCTTGTGAAGATTCGATTTGAGAGAACAAGTGAAGATAGCAATATCTACTTGAAATCTGAAGGAGATCAGATCCTGATCTATGAGGTTTTTGTTGATGACATTATCTTTGGTGGAGATGACAAGATGAGTCATGAGTTTGTTGATGAGATGAAGGAAGAGTTTGAGATGTCACTCATAGGGGAGATTAAGTTCTTCATTGGACTACAGAGCTAGCAGATGAAAGATGGAATCTTTAATACTCAGTCCAAATATGTCAAAGAGGTGTTGAAGACCTTTGACATGGAAGATAGCAAACCAGTTGGCACACCAATGGTGATTGGTTGCAAATTATCAAAAGAGGATGACTCAATATTGGTTGATGAGAAGGAATACTGATCTATGATTGGAAAGTTGCATTATGTAGTGCATAGCAGACTAGATATTGCACATCTAGTTGGTATTACTACAAGGTTCTAGAAAAGCCCAAGAGAATCCCACTTGGTTGCAGTCAAGCAGATTCTTAGGTATCTAAAGGGAACTGTTGACTATGGATTGTGGTATCCATATAGCAAGGATTTCAATTTGAAAGTATACACAGATGCTAATTGGGCAGGTAATGTAGATGACTGGAAGAGCACAACTAGTGGTGCATTCTTCCTTGGTGGTAGACTGGTCTCATGGATGAGTAAAAAGAAGAGTTGTATCTCTCAGTCTACAGCGGAAGCGGAGTATGTTGTAGCTTTCATGAACTGCACTTAGTCAATTTGGATGAAGCATGTATTGAATGGCTTCAAAATCCCTATATCTAAACTAGTAAGTATATTCTATGATAACACAAGTGCTATCAATATTTCAAGGAATCTGGTTTTACATTCTAGAACCAAGAACTTTGAGCTTAAGTATCATTTCTTGAGGGAAAAGGTTCAGAACAAAGAGATTGCACTGGAGCATGTGTCCAGTAAGGAGCAGTTAGCAGACATATTCACCAAGCCTCTTCCAAAGACTACATTTACACACTTATGAGGTGAATTAGGGGTACTGCCCCTTCAGGAGGTAAACTAAAAGCATATGCTCCACATCAGTCAGGTATTGCAAAGTCAAATTTATTTTGGATTTATGTGTTGAAGGATGCTACTCCTCAGGGGGAGTAGCATAATGGAACAGGGAAGCTTGTGCCTACACTTGGGCATTGTTGTCAAAGGGGGAGAAGATGTGAAGCGGAGAAGATATCTGCAAAAATTTGGGGAGAAGAAGTGAAGCAGAGAGATATCTTTGTATATTGCCATCAATGCCAAAGGGGGAGATTGTTGGCATTATGTGAATCGGTATGAGGACAAAATGACATTGTATGTTGTCATTGATGTCAATATGTTGCAGAGGTGTAAACCAGCATATTTGAGAACCGGTATAACACTGTGAACTAGCATTTGTGCCAAACTAAAGCGGTGTGCTTGTTCAAAAGTGAACCGGCATATGGTTATGGGAACCAGCACATGGAAGTGTTCAATAACTACCGGTTCCTAGTTTCAACTTTAGGGTTTCCAGTTGAAGTGCTTCAAGCCTATGTGGCTCAACCGGTGACTTTGTGTGGTGAGTTAGCATGATAAAAAAGAACAAGATTGTGTTGCCACGTAAGCCTTGTGTACATGAAGGATCGTTCATGAAGAAGATCCTACCTATCTACCTCGGGAATATGAGGAGACTGTAAAACAATGATAATGTGTGATGGGTTATCAGCCACCATGTAAACGGCAGAAAACAAATGATGGAGATTAATGCAGTATGCTCAACAGTCAGGATTGAACCATTTGAATTCCTTAACCTATTAGGTTTAGGGTTTAGGTTTTATGCTACCGAACTAACTTTTTTCTATAAGGTCGATGTTGTGACTCTTTCTAGGGTTGTTGGCAAAAATTGTGTGTATGTATCCAAGAGAAGGGATACGTGATTCTTGCCAGACCAAAAGGAGAGAAGTGATACCCGTAGAGTGTAAGTGTAGAAGGTGAAGAGGAGCTTAAGTGGATCTCCATTGGCATTGAGTGTTGTTATTAGCTCATTGATATACCTATTGATCTTTAACCACTTCAATAGTTGGAAAATCCCCTAATAGGGTAGCCTTAACCGACTTGCTATAAATCCCTTAACAGGGTAACTCAAAGTTACTGAGACCTGAAAGCCAGAGAGCTCTGGAAATCCTTTAGCTATTGAGTTCTTGAAATCCTCTAACAAGGTGCCCTTAATAGGGTTTAACCCTTAACCGGGTATTGTAGCCATCCCTTAACCAAGTGATCCCTAACAGGATCGGTTCCTAACAGAACCTATTGTATCAGTCTTTAACCAGACAAGGCTCCTAACAAAGAGAACTTCTAAAGAGTTCAAAAACAATCTTGTGGGTAGTCATCCCCACCGTGGTTTTTCCCAGTTGGGTTTCCACATGAAAAATATGTGTGTCATGTGTGATGCTTTTATCTTGTGATGCTTTGTTATTGCCTGTTAAGCATATGATGGTTCTGTGTTTTATGCCTATCAATAAAACATGTTGAACTAGCTGTTGTGAAGATATGATGATAGATTACCTGTTCATGCATAAGGGTGAAATGGTGGTGTAGTTTTGAGTTGAGTGGAAAGCTAAGTGAGTAACCGGTTTATGATTGTTTTAGTTGTTCTGGATTTTACCAGTTGCACTCTGTTTCTAACCGGTGTCACTATTGCCAGTCATTTGGAGTAATTGCTATTGAATCAGTTTAGGACTATATTTTTGTTTGTACTGATTCACCCCCCCCTCTCAGTACTGGTTTGGTACTATTTGTTCATCATTGAGTTATCATCTCATACATATATGAGTCTTTTACAATACATCATGTCGACTTACAAAAATTAAATTAATTATATTACAATACAATTCACATAAATAAAACTTTGTCTCAAGTCGGCTTGAGTGCCGATATACTTCATTGCCGGTGTAATCTAGATTCTGGTGCCGGTGCCTGCCGGTGAATGATGTCTGTGTTGCCAGTGAATGTGTAGAAACCTATTACTGGTTGGTTTCCATCAATGACAACATCAACCATTCTCATTTGAGTGTATAATTCCAACACACACAAGCACAACTCATTAGACATCAGAAGTTTTGGTACACAAACCACAAACTCTTGCTTAAATATAGGACCTTCTTGCATCATTACCATGATTACGTCCATGGTGATAGCAATGAGTTTGATGCTAGTGATGAATTAAGAGTATGTGCCCTCCATCAAGGTTCAAGTTTATCTTTTAACACCAACTATCATCAGAATCAAGGTGGTCATATCTCTTCATACAACTTGTCATCTGAACCAATCATCTATTGAGTCATGTTCATTGCAAGGATAGCCTAGTCATCCAATTTATTTTAATCATAACTACCATATCTCTTCGATCAATCATCCTCAATCTTTTCCTAAGGACTTAGCACTATTGGTACTGGGCCAGCGTCCCTTGTGGGGATTTGTGACATGGCTTAATAGCCTCCTATGGATTCTATAAGTCTAGTGGTTGTATCGGGCATTGATAGGTTGATCTTTTGGTGCAACGAAAATCCTAGCTTGTAACAAGGGGTATCAAAGCTTGGTCATAGGTTAGAATCACGTAGATCGCAGTGAGTGCCACTGGGAGGGGGATTGTTGGCAGTGGGCCAATGTCCCTCGGGGGGATTTGCGGCATGGTTTAACAGCCTCCTATGGATTCTATAAGTCTATTGGTTGTATCGGGCATTGATAGGTTGATCTTTTGGTGCAACAACAATCCTAGCTTGTAACAAGCACATCAATTGACCATAAATCAATCATCTTCAATTATCAACTCAATTCACAAATCCAAATCAAAACATACTTTAATCCAATTTAACCTCACATTGAGGTTTTATGCCTTGTGAAGTTTCATTTAGACCTCATCCTTAATCAATCAATCACTTAGCTTTGTGCTTGAACAAGAATCCTCTCCAATTACCTTTGCCTTATCCTTTGAGTCAATCAAGACTCTTATCTCATGTCTTTATTTTGCTTAGGGTCATTAGTTAACCCTTAGTAGAAGAAAGACTTTGATCATCATCCCAAGGTCTAAATTTTACTCAACTTGGTCATTACCTTGCTTGTGGTTTCATCAAAATTTCCCACCTAAAATCCTCATCCAAGGACTAAGGTGCAATCCTTATCAAACCCATGTCCTAATCCAAGGACTCTACCAATCAACCAAATCCAATTTCATCAAATTTCTTCCCCCTCCAATCAATCTTTTCTAAGGTTATTCTTGTATGGTCACAACTTGATCTAAAAAGAAGAAGATGGTCGAACAACAATATGGTATGCTAGACATTAGTGTCCTATATGAAGACCCTACAAAAGATCCTACACAAAGTGTGCAACATGGAATTCAAAATCAACCACAAGATATTAATATGGTTGATCAAGATGAACTCTCTTCGGAAGTACAAACTTTCTTAGAAGACTCTTATTATCAAGAAATGTTGGAGAAATTTATTCGACACAATCCTGGTGCTCTTCTATAGACTTTACTTGGAAATCGAGCTCAACTCCCCCCTGATTTTGATAGATCCACTCTTGGTCAACAACCACAAGGATACCTTTCTCTTACTCATACCATCACACCCATTATTCAAACTCAATCAATTACACCCCCGTCTATCATTCAACCCCAATCAATAGCGCTTGTGACATTTGTCCCCGTAGTCTCCATTCTGCCTTCTTCCTTCTTAGCATCTATGCCACTCTCAAATTTGATCTTGTATATTCTTCAACATGCCTCTATTCCATCTTCTTCTTCTACCCGACCATACATTTCTATTCCACAATCCTCCATTCCTCTCAACAATGATGCTAAATTCATTCAAGCGTCACTTCCTCCTGTCACAACAATTTGCGGGTCACAACCGACTATCACGCAAGTCCCTATGACATTGTTAATCACATCTCAAATCCCCACTTCCTCATCATATTAATATATTAGTGGTGGTGTACCTTCCATGACTCATCCGATTCTAGGGGCGAACATAATTCATCATGTCCAAAATCCACAACAAGACCTCATTAAAGAAATCTAGGACATGAAAAACATTATCAAAGACATGAAGATAGGGACTAACAAAAGGAAACCTTACTTGTCTAAGGAATTATATCCTTGTCCTTATGGCCTGTCTAAATCTATTGTACCATACCCACAAGGGTTTGAGATCCCTAAGTTCACGAAGTATGAGGGCAAAGGGGACCTCCAAGACCATGTTCATGAGCTTCACATCTTATGTCAAGAAGTCTCCTATAGTGACTTATACCTTCGAAGGATCTTCCCTAAGAGTCTCATGGGAGATGCTCTTAATGGTTCTCATCCTTACCTCAAGGTTCTATTACTTCCTTCTCAGACTTAGCAGAGAAGTTCTTGGCTCACTTTGCCTACAACATGGCTAACGATGTTTTCATGATGGACCTTTGCAACATGAAACAAAGGCCTGGAGTGAATTTTGATAACTTTTTGTAAAGTTGGCAACATCTTATTAATAAATTCCAAAGGGACATGCTAGAACAACACCAAGTTGAATTATTCCAAAAGAATCTAGTGCCCAAACTATCAAGACCTTTGACATCTCAATGTATTAAATATTTCCAAAAATTGACTGATAAGGGCCTAGTCCTCAAACGTGTCTTGTTAGAGGAAGGAACCTTGAAACATTACCAAAAATCAAGTAAAAATTTGTTCTCTTACCATAATGATAAACCAAAATTCTGGTACAAAAACAAGAACATAGTAAATGACAGTGTGACTAATGCAAAACGGGTCCAGATCGTGGCCACTCCTCCAAAGCCCACCACCACCAATCGCCAATTCAACAATCAAAATAATAAAAATTAATCTCAAAAGCCTCATAACAATGTCTTAGTCTAGGGGCAACCACTCCAATCCAATAACAATACTCCAAGAGAATTTACTCCTCTTGTTGAGCCCATTGAAGTGGTGTTTCAAAAGCATGTCCAAGCAGGCGGCATGGTCTTCCCGATTACTCTCCCATTCAACCCCAATCAACCCAAGCCTAGGTGGTATAATGAGATTGAGTATTGTGAGTATCATTGTATCAAGGGGCATGATACACGAAAGTGCATGAAGCCTAAAATCTACATACAAGATCTCATTGATAGAGGTGAGATTGAGGCAGAAAATTCAAAACCTGGTAATAGCAATGACAAACTCAAAATGTACCAGGAACCCTTCCCAAAACATGATAGAGGAAAAGGAACATCATCTAACAGTGTGAACTATAACTACACTAATCATATAACAGGTTTTGACATTTTAGTAGGCCGTATTGAGCCTATAGACAACCATGTCAATGTCATAACTATCCAAGGAGCTAACCCTCCCCCTTCCCAAAGCAAACCTAACCCTACTCAGATAGTCATTCAATGCACTACACCTTCCACTTCCCACTCTCAAAATGACTGCAATGTAACCACCTGCCGAGGCAGAGTCACTGTTCAGGGAGCTGATCTCCCACCAAACCCTCCCCCCATGTCTTCCACCTGTTGATATTACCTCCTTGACCAAATTGGGAAGACCCCCGCACAGATCTTCATCCTAGAACTTCTCAAAACTTCCCCTATCCACAAGGAAATTTTGGAACAAGCCCTCCTTGAGTCTCGCATTTCCGATAATATCAATGCTGCCCAATTTCAAGCTCTCGTTGGAAACCTGGCTGCCTAGCAACACCTTGTGTTCACTTCCAATGATGCTCCTATAGATGAAGACCATAATAAACCTTTGCACATCAAAGCCCTTATCTAGAAGCACAAGGTCAAACGTATCCTGATAGATGGTGGATCCAAAATCAATTTCTGTACATACAAGTTAATAAAAAAATTGGGACTTTCTGAGGACCTAGTAGATACATCAAGAAGAATCACAATAAAAGCATATGATGATGCAGAAAGATTTTCTAAAGGCATGATCACCTTGCCTCTTCAAGTGGCCCCTATCACAATGGAAACCCCTGGCCAAGTCCTAGATCTTAATCTTCCTTATAATATCCTTCTTGGTTACCCATGGACTCACTCTTGGCAGGCCATACCCTCCACTTATCATCAATGCATCAAATTCCCCTTCAATGGAGGAGAGATCACTATAAAAGGTGATCCACAACCCTTTCAATATTGCAAGATCTTAGAGGGGAAGCATCCATATGATTGCCCAATAAACAGACCCTCTCCAACTCCTCCATCTGACACATCAAATGTCACCTCCACCTCATCCCAAGAAGACCCACAAATCAATATCATGGATAATGGTTGCGGAGAATACAAATTGGAGGATGTCTTATTAATAGACAACCTCCCCTTATCCCCCAAGTCATTTGGCAAACCAAAAGAACTCAAAAAAGATCACAAACTAGTTATACAATGCAAAGATATCACCTTTCATCAATGGGGCCCACTTGATGAGGTGAGCCTTGACATAGATGTCTCTTCATGGTTGTACCAGGAAGAAGATGAAGACCTAGCAAAAATACCTAAAAAAAATGTATCCAAAAGCATCAGCTATAGTAGAAAAAATGGGTTACAAAGGACACGACTTGGGACCAGAGGAGAAAGGAAGAAAAGCACCAATAAATTCTATCTCTTACAAGTATAACAGGGGCTTAGGGTACACTCCAGTTCCTAAGATCACTATCACTGGTGCCCCTTCAAGTCCTTCTTTGGATATCGAAGACTCTAACAAAGAGGAGTTCCATGAAATTCCTTTTGAATATGAAGACGCCATCTTATTTGATACCCACATCAACACCATCACTCCCATAACCCCTCCCATTTCACACAAGCTACATCTTGTCCATATTGAACTCATAGACTGGGGCCAACGAGACAAAGCCATTTTAGATATCTGCGCTGATGATAACACTCTCATTACTCTCCTGACTATGCGAAATTTGGAAGAATGCAATAGAGTACATGTGATTCAATTGTAATGCCCCTACCCTAGTCGGCCTCGTAAAACCTATTTGACCTTGGTTGACTTCCTATGTGGCATTTTTGAATGGTTGGTTAACCATGATGCAAGGTTGTAGATTTGATAAAATAAATAATTGTGCATACCTATTATTGTGCTTTTGCATTGATTTTTGTGTAAATGTAGTTGTTTCCTAATTCTGGTTATGAATCTCGAGCTAACACCTTCATTGAATATGTATATGTATATGTATGCTTGCGTGATTCATGGGTGCAGGAGATTGCAGGTACAACACCACCTAGGGCGAGGTTCATCTCCTTCGGATTCGTAGGGTTGAGTATACCTCCTCCATCCTTAGAATTCAGATTTGGGGGTCATAATCTCTCGTCTTGCCTTAGCCATGGTCAGGTGAGCATTGTGTGTGGTTCGTGGGGCTTTCTTTTCATTGGGTTGCATGTCGTGTGATTTGGTGGACTTCCTTGGTTTGCATGCCATGCACGGGGTAAGTGGAGTTTGCTATCCCAAGTATTTAATTCAATTTAATGAGTGGATGTATGCATTTGTAATTTAGAAATTTAAAATAGGTAGTTTCTTATATGATTAATCGTTAATTTAAAGAGATCGCTTTAATTATAACTGTAGCAAGCTTAAAGTATTTAACTTGAATTAATGTGTTCATTTATATATTAGTAGTTGAGAAAATTAGAATAAATAGGTTTCTTTCATGAGATTAGTCATTTATTAAAAAGGTCGCTTTATTATGTTGTAGTGAGTTAATTTAATAGTTAATTTTAATAAGAACAAAATTCAATGAGTTATGCGTTTTAGAAAGGAAAGATTTAAAGTCATTGGGAAATAGAAATAAATTAATCATTTTCGCATTTTGGAAGAGAAAGGGTAAATTTTATTATTTAAAAGAAATTATTTTTTTTAATTGTAAAGTTGATATAGTATAAAGGATTGATTTTTGGAAATTTAAATTAATTTAAATACCTTACCCTTGTTAATAGTTCAAAATATAAATGTTGGCTAAAGTAATATGGAGAAATTAAAATTAGAATTAAATAAGAAATAAAGGCATTTTAATTTTAATTAGAAAAGTGAATAAGATGTATTGAATAGTGGAAAGGAATGATTTTCCATTCTGATTCTCTTTTATTTAAAAAAAATAAATGCCTAAATTCGAAATTGAAAATTAGGTCAAAAAAAAAGAGGTTCCTCATTTAACCTAGTTTTGGAAATATTTTGGGGGTTCTCTTTTTGGGATCTTTTGGGAATGGAGATGGTGGAACTTTGGGGAGAAAAAATGGAGATTTGCTCTGAGTTGCAGGTGGAGCTCTTCATCAAAACTCTTCCTGAAATGCGTTTGGAGGTAGGATTTTGTTCATTAGTTTGATCATAATGTCTTGTATTTTTCTTTCTTGCAATACTGGTTTTCAGATTTTCCATTGTTGGATCTTTGTGAGGAAGACGGACTGCAAATACTAAATGGATTTGAAGGTTATTCATCAATCTCTCCTATTTGTTAAAAAGACCATAACATGCTGGGAAAGGAGGAAAAAAAAGAACAAATGAATGTGACTGTAACAAATGGAAAAATGGGGGTTTTTACGTTTTTGGGTATTTCGTTTATGGGTATTTTAAAAATAAAAACAGTAAAAAATTAGAGGGTGGCCAACCCTAGGTGGTGAAACCCTAGGGCGGCCATGCCCTAGCCGAAGAGGCTGTGGCCTCCACGGAGGACGCAGGCCCCTCAGCCTCCACTTACAGTGGAGTCGGGGGTCTGCACCCACCGTGGGGGTCACAGGCCCTTTGACTCCCCCACACAGTGGCGTCGCAAGGAGTTGCGGCCTGCATGGGAGACGTAGTCCACTTCAGCCCCCATTGTGTGTGGGCACTGAATGGAGCTACGACAGCACCATGGGGAGGGGCAGGTTGAGCTTTGGCTCCCCCCCCGAAAACCCCAAATTTACTTTTTATTTTTTATTTTTTTTTGCATAAAAAAAACAGTTTCGACTTAACTGCATTTTTTTCTTTTTTTTTTTTTAAAATACCCATAAACGAAATACCCAAAAACGTAAAAACCCCCATTTTTCCATTTGTTATAGTCACATTCATTTGTTCTTTTTTTTTGTCCTTTCCCAGCATGTTATGGTTTTTTTAACAAATAGGAGAGATTGATGAATAACCTTCAAATCCATTTAGTATTTGCAGTCCGTCTTCCTCACAAAGATCCAACAATGGAAAATCTGAAAACCAGTATTGTAAGAAAGAAAAATACAAGACATTATGATCAAACTGATGAACAAAATCCTACCTCCAAATGCATTCCGGGAAGAGTTTTGATGAAGAGCTCCACCTGCAACTCAAAGCAAATCTCCATTTTTTCTCCCCAAAGTTCCCCCATCTCCATTCCCAAAAGATCCCAAAAAGAGAACCCCCAAAATATTTCCAAAACTAGGTTAAATGAGGAACCTCTTTTTTTTTTTCCTAATTTTCAATTTCATATTTAGGCATTTATTTTTTTTAAATAAAAGAGAATCAGAATGGAAAATCATTCCTTTCCACTATTCAATACATCTTGATGCTCTGCAAAAAGGATTAGAAAATCTGTTTGATGGCAACACACACAAGAGCACAAGAAACAAACGTTAGTGTTAGCAACAAAAGATTATCCTAAACAGGCATATCAAGAGAGATATTAAGCATGAAATAGAAAGCATATAAACATAAAATGAAATAGCTAATCAAGATGCTCATAGTTGCTCCTCCCTTGTTCCTCTCCTCTCCAAGTCCCAAATGAGTGTAGCTCTCAGTAGCTTTTTGCACTATGGATGCTTATGGAGGATTGAGATTTAATACTAAGCTTCAAATATGAAATGAAAAGCTAAATACTATGCTAGAGTAGATAGTGATGCTATGAAAAAGCTCTATGCTAATGCCAGTATAACAACAATACTCTAAATGCTTCTCCTTTTGCTTGAGGAGAAGGGTTCTATTTATAGAAGAAATAGGGAAATGAAGGGTTAAGATTGAGCAATCTTAACAAGGGTTAGGATTGAAAGTTGGGGATCCATGTGCACAATTGGCACCAATAAAATGGTGACAAGTGTCAACATAGGATTGGGTTGAGAGAAGAGGTTGGAGGCATTAAAGGCCTGAGAAGACCTCATGGTTATCTAGAAGGTAAGGGTCAAGTCTAAATTAGGATTACCCACTGGATTAGGAGTTAATGCAAGGATAAACCTTTGTGCAAATGATTAAGAGATAATCATGGTCAAAGCATTAATGGCCTGATGAGACCTTTGGGTTGGGTAGAGGTTGAGTCAAAACAAATGTTTTAACCATGTGGGAGGGTTGAATTAACCATTAATGGTTATTGGAGACTTTGGGGATTAAGTGGTTGAAGGTTGAAAGCCTTCAATGGTTATCAAAGACTTTGAGTCATTTAGTGGTTGAAGGTTGGAAGCTTTCAAAGGTTATCCAAGACTTTTAGGCTTTGAGAAGTGACTCCATTTTGCTTAGGAATGTGACAATAATTAGGGGATGGATTAAGCTAATTAGGAAGGGGTTAGAAGAATCTAGAAGGGGATTAGATTTTGCAAGTGGATTTGGTGGGTGAGGGAAAATAGGATTTTATTAAAATAAAAATTCATTTATTTCAATAAATGTGTGCAAGTTGTATTTGGATAAATATTCAAATAAATATTAATTTATTTAAATGAGGAAAAGGAAGATAAAGCATTAAAATGCTTGAAGACTTTGAGGGGAACCATTAAAGGCTTGAAGACTTTAAGGAAAACCATTAAAGTCTTAAGAAGACTATAGAAGGAAGCCATCAAGTTTGAAGACTTTAAAGCCATCAAGTTTGAATATTTTAAGGGAAACCATTAAAGGTTTCAAGTGGGTGAGGATAAATAGGATTTTAAATAAATAATTTATTTAAAATAGTTGTGCAACTTGCTTTTGTAGGAAAATACAAGTGGGTGGAGGATAAAGGTGATTTAAATAAATTATTTATTTAAAATAATTGTGCAACTTGCTTTTGTAGGAAAATACAAGTGGGTGGAGGATAAAGGTGATTTAAATAAATGATTTATTTATTTAAATGTGAGAGGTGGGATTTTGGGGGTTTTAAATAAATATTAATTTATTTAAATGTGAGAGAAGATTTAATTAAATAAATATGATTTATTTATTTAATTAATGGTCTGAATTTGGTTAAGTGAATTAAATCAAATAAATTGAATAATTTATTTAATTAATAGGAGAATAGGGTTAAGATGAATTAATTAAATATTAATTTAATTAATTATTAATTGATGGTTAAATAATCAAATAAATACTAAGTATTCATTTAATTAAGTGGACAGATTTATGTGACTACACATCTTATTCGCTTTTCTAATTAAAATTAAAATGCCTCTATTTCTTATTTAATTCTAATTTTAATTTCTCCATATTACTTTAGCCAACATTTATATTTTGAACTATTAACAAGGGTAAGGTATTTAAATTAATTTAAATTTCCAAAAATCAATCCTTTATACTATATCAACTTTACAAGTAAAAAAAATAATTTCTTTTAACTAATAAAATTTACCCTTTCTCTTCCAAAATGTGAAAATGATTAATTTATTTCTATTTCCCAATGACTTTAAATCTTTCCTTTCTAAAACGCATAACTCATTGAATTTCTTTATTATTAAAATTAACTATTAAATTAACTCGCTACAACATAATAAAGTGACCCTTTTAATAAATGACTAATCTCATGAAAGAAACCTATTTATTCTAATTTTCTCAACTACTAATGCATAAATGAACACATTAATTCAAGTTAAATACTTTAAGCTTGCTACAGTTATAATTAAAGCGATCTCTTTAAATTAACAATTAATCATATAAAAGAAACTACCAATTTTAAATTTCTAAATAACAAATGCGTACATCCACTCATTAAATTGAATTAAATACTTGGGATAGCAAACTCCACTTACCCCGCACATGGCACGCAAACTAAGGAAGTCCACCAAATCACACGACACGCAACCCAACAAAAAGAAATCCCCACGAACCACACACGACACTCACTTGACCATGGCTAAGGAAAGACGAGAGTTTTATGACCCCCAAATCCGAATTCTAAGGATGGAGGAGGTATACTCAACCCTGCGAATCCAAAGGAGATGAACCTCGCCCTAGGCGGTGTTGTACCTACAATCTCCTGCACCCATGAATCATGCAAGCATACATATACATATACATATTCAATGAAGGCGTTAGCTCGAGATTCATAACCAGAATTAGGAAACAACTACATTTACACAAAAATTGATGCAAAAGCACAATAATAGGTATGCACAATTATTTATTTTATCAAATCTACAACCTTGCATCACGGTTAACCAACCATTCAAAAATGCCACATAGGAAGTCAACCAAGGTCAAATGGTTTTTACAAGGCTGACTAGGGTAGGGGCATTACATTCTCCCCCCTAGGCTCCGACTTACTCCTAGAAGTCGCAAGGCTAAATGGAAGTCATACAACACGTATTAGCCCTTAACTCAATTAACAATTATCAATTTGCACAAACAACTATTTTGTCAACATTTTAGAACATTATTTATAAATCTTCTATGAATGTCATTATCCATTAACAGAATGCATCTAACATCATTCACATCTTAAAATATTCTAGAATTTACACACAATCATAGTAGAGAAACAAGACTTTTTCCCTTTTTATTACACCAAATTTAAGAAATTTAAATATATAGACACTGTTATCATACTCATTTATCAAACATGACAATAAATTATGCTCTCAAGGTCAATTTCTTTCACCAATTCATCTCTTTCGCAAAACTTTATCACATAGAACTAGCTTCAAATATCAATTTCTACAACCAAGTTAACTTTCGACAAATAAGAGCAACGTAAGAACTCAATTGTTTACACTTTTCAGACATACAAGAACCTTTCCAATGACTATGCCCCATAACATAGTGACAAGTTAATACCATTTAATCCATGATTACACATAATATCCATCCATAAGACTGGTTTGCACAACACAAAAGGCCACATGTGAGCATGTCTAATGCTCAGTCAAAGGTAACATATACGATCAACATCTCTATGCCTGCTCTCAGAACAAATACATGATCAACAATATCCATCATCTCACTCAAGGGCTTGATGGTGCTAGGGTACACCATAGCGGTGCTACCTTCCATACAAGTCCCTCGTGAATATCCCTTGCTATGTAAGGTGTTTAGCCTCCAAGAGATAGTCACCACTCATAGGTAGGTAGTGGATCCTAGCTGTCTCACAGCCTCACATACCTCCATCCTCAAGGTTCCCTATGTCTACTTCCTCATGTACACTCATCCAAGACTGTCTCCTACGTCCTTGGAGAGGAATTCACATTGCAACACAAGACCAGCATACAACAACAACAAGGATAAACCGGTTTAGCTACCAAAGTACAAAAGAATAAAGATAATAATTGTCAATTCCAACAATAAGACAAGAAAATAATTTCTGGATTTCCAACATCAAATCACGTAAAATCAAGATTGCAAGATTGTGGCTAAACTATCAAGGTCAAAGTAAAATAAATTGTTGGCCCACAAGGAAATAAATAAATATATAAAAGAAAATCATAAGTGAATATTACATCACTACGTGACTAGTAGCTAGCCACCAACGAGGAAGGAAGGGACAATCGTCTAGCTATCATAGCAGCTCATCATGCGGTGTGGCCAAGTCACACATCCGCATGGCATGATAGTGTGCACCTTGACATCACCCTGCATCACGTCGTCACGTGGCATGGCTCTACCCTGTACCTATCGGTAGGCCGCATAGAAATGTCTACTACATCCCGCATCGTGTCTCAGCATGGCATGGCAATACTCCAAGCGGACAGGGCATGCAATGGACGTATCCCACATGGTAGTGTACCCCATGGATAAGGCACACGTCGGTCACACTCTGCATAGCGATGTTCCTCTCAAGATACTCGCCGTAAGCCAGAGGTATATATGGCTAAGGTCTACCCACAAGTCTACCAACACTATTCAGTTGGCAACCTATGTAAGAAAATTAACACACCTCTCATGAAGACAAGGCAATGGATGCTCCAATAAAATCCATCAATATGCTCAAGAACTGTCATCTATATGCTCAAAATAAAGGATAGGAATTAGGCTGGCACACATGAACCTCATAGATCGATTCATCACAAGGGGAAGTATTGAGTTCACCTATGTTACAGTTTCATTACAAAACTATATTTTTCCTCAGAATAGGGAAGCTAAAGTTGCTTTGCATTGACATTACTCATACGTTGTTCATACTATTCAAGGAATGGTGACTCCTACTACTACCCCTTCACATACTAACTTATCAACAACTCATGGGTTGGCACTCAGTAAGGAAACAAGTAAGCAACACCACATAGATAGGTATGGTTTCCCATACTCATAAGCAAACACATTCCCCATGGTTGATTACTTCACCATCCCATGAGCACACAAAGCAAGTACGGGTTTTCTCACAACACAAATAGAATAGCACCATTACTGGTTTAGCCACATTTATGGGGAGTACTTTACACTATGCTAACATATACTTAAGGGAAGTTTTAATTATGCTTTACACATGATCACTAAATAAAGTTTACTCTAGATCCACGTACTGAAAATCTCAACAAATCAGATTTACACAAAGAAATAACATCATTCTAATATCTTTCTCAATTTCCCCTAAGCATTTTCATTCACATTACTAACTATGCAGTTTCTTTTTCCAAGACAAAAAAATTTCCCCTTTCAATTAGAAGCCCAAAGCAACATACAATTTCATGTGCGTTATAAGAATTCTTTCTCCTAAATCACTGCATTCTAAATAGTATTTCAAAAACAACAAATCCTATATTTTAGGCAAGAGGAGGGAGAGAGTTGGAAAATCAACTATTTCCTATAAATACACAAGAACTACAAGATCACACCATATGCTCGGATATAAGTCTATCATTTTAGTTGCACAGTTTTCATTTCGCTATCTTTTAGGAAGATGCCAAAGCATCCTAACATGACATTTCTAATCATTATTGTTGCACTATAATGTTCTAGTTTTCCGAACAAGAATTCAAGACAACCAAATTTTCTTTTGTAGTACAAGTCTTCTTGAGAACAATCATTATTCGTACTACAATACAATACAATAATACATCAAATCTAACATTGAAAATTCATAATAAAACAAGGAGGTAAATGAAGAGCTATCTACTAGATATTACACATTTAATGCATACAAATTAACAAGTCGTTCATTTACTCTTTTCTAAACATAATAAGACAATTACCCATATCCAAAGCAAGTTAAAAGGTGCGTTACTAAATTATATTACTCCTACCAAACACATGGAGAATCCTTAAATCAAACATACAATTTCCTATCATTAACCAAAACTTAACTCCCAAACCAATTCCCTTTCACAATCTAAAACACAAAAACGTTATAAGGCTCACACAAGGGCTCAAGATATATCATCCTTTCTCTTGCAATAAGAGAACTTAAATAAGAGATAATTACACATATCAATTCCTTTTAATTTAGTAGAGCGAGAAGAGGAAGAGTCATAATCACTAAATTTACCACATAATAAGCATTAATATTTGCCATACTAGTCTTTCAAGTGGACAATCATTAAGTAAGATCAAAACCATAAACAAGCACATTTTGTACTTTTAGATTCAAGATACTACCAACCAACCCAGATGGATTAGTCAAAAGAGTAAAACAAAACAAGAACAAAGGTACATATGACTCCCTTTCAGAGTAAGAGAAATCGTAGACCAAGACCTCAATAAGCAAACAAAACACCTATAATCATTCCCAAAACACCCACATCAAGAAGGTATAAACAAGGTGTGAACACACACGTTACACACAAGTAGGGTTTGTTCAATCACACCCTCACATCAAGGAGGACAAGCATACAACATAAGGTAGACACACACACACCAACTAAGGGCACAAGCGAAACCAGAGATCCCAGTGTTGCACCATGGGCTCTGATACCAATTGTAATGCCCCGCCAGGAAACCCCTAAGGGTTTAAGTTAAAAACACTAAAATAGAGTGTAAATATATATATATATATTTTTTTTCTATAATAATATTTAAGAATATTACTGGTTAGTGATAGCATTAAGATATTTTGGAGTTATCTAAAATTTAGACAACATAGTGGAAGGCTAAACGAACCTAAGGAGTTTAGCAACGTGATTACATAACCTTACCACCTGACTCAACTCAGGTCAAATGATCCAGTAAACTGGTTATCTTAATTATGAGATAATGCATAAGACATGGACATATATTTATGTTCGATAAATTGATGTCTTGGAATTTTAGGAAGCACCCATTTACTTTGGGTGGTTAGGAGGCCATCGTGAGGTTATTTACTCAATGCACTTTAAATGCACTTTAAAATATAATTAATTTGAAAGGCCTCCCTTAAGGTTCAAAGCAATTAATATACCGAAGTTCATTCATTTGGTTTTAAGGTAACCACCCACATTTGATATCTTTCTTAAATATTAAAAGTATGGCTAATAAGATGAGATTCGTTCATTAAGGATTAAACTTCCATTAATAGAGTGAGGTCCCTTCACTTGAATTCAAGCATAACCAACTAATGAGTCGTAGTTCTTTTATGGAGGATAAAATGTAAGTAACCATAGAATTCATTCATTGAAGTTTTAATAATGCTAATAGATGGACTAAATTCATTAAGGTGCAAAAGTATTAGGAACACATGAGTTCATCCTTTAAATTAAAATATAGTTAGCAAGATGATATTCATCATCATAGGATTAAAATATAAGTTCATAGTGACATTCTCCCATTAGGATTAGAATATAACTATCTTATTGCATGTCACTCTTTTTAGTTAAATGAAGTTAATATGAAGAGATACATTTACTAGAATTAAGATATAAACAACTATATGAATACTCCCCTTTTTAGTTCAATTTTAGCAATCATAAAGAGATTCTTTTATTAGGGTTATAATTATGGATAAATAGTTGAGTTCACCCAATTATCAAGTTAATTTGGCAAGGATTATTTGTTAAGATTAAAACATAAATAACTAAACAAATTCATCCAATATATTGTAGTATGATTAACATGGCAATACTCATTTAAGAAGATAAAAAGTAAATACCTATATGATAGTCATCCTTTAGATTTCAACTTAGAAATTACAACATTAGCACTAACTTTGTTACCCATACACATTCGATCAATTTACCAACTTATATCAAGCTAAAACAATAAAGGCATCCTAATGAGATTCTTTCTACCATTATTTCCTTTAATTAACATAAACCAAATTCTTTTCCATAATCATACTTACAATGTTTTATGAACCTGATTACTACATTTATCAAGATGAATAATTTTATGCGCTTTGATTTAGCTTCATTAAATTTCCACCATACACTTATGAAAAGCAACCAGACATGATAACTTAAAGTATGAAATAAAAGAAACAAGGCATCACATAACATGGATATGATCTCAAAGTTCACTCCTAAGGGCTACATCTCCGGGTCTGCTCAACTGCAAGACCCCTCTGGCATTTAAATATAGTTAATAATACATAATTTACATGTCTTTTACATCCTTGCCACTTAGGCGAACACAACCCATATACAACAGCCACCTCGGTAAATAATTGCATAATGATCCCCTCTGAAGCGGATCCTACAAAATACATCAAAGCAATAACAAGGAATTCTTAACTATTGGTACCCTAACTAGAGACTTGACCGACTTTGACCAGACATAAGCAATCAGACAACGGGGTCCCAACATTCCTATCAAGGGCATGCTATTATAATAGACATAACGATTACCAAATTATTAAGCCATGCTCAAGCGTTAACGGGTAGTTACAACATTTCCTCAAGTTGACTTAAGCATCTAAACAGATTATTTAATCCTTAGATAAACATGAAAGACAAGTTGGTTTTACAAAAGTAATCTAGCCCCTTCTCTAACTATACAAAAAAAATTACCCTTTTTCTATAAAGATCAAAATACATTGAGAGTAAATAAAGAAATGGGAAAATCGTTTCCGAGCTAAATTGAGCTTCTATTGCATACACAAAAAAAAGGGTTAAAGTCTAATGCCACCATTCAATTTTCTCATCAGCATTCAAACGTGAGTCTCCATATTTTCCACTTAAATGAAATAAAACTTAAATACACATTTCAACATTTGTAAAGATAATGAAAATCATTGTCATATTACATTCCAAAAATCAATATATATCATCAAATTATATATGTTAATTAGATGTTACCTATATTAACATATATTTTAATATATCTAGTATAAGGGGGAGCAAATATGGCATGTTTGCCTTTTTGGGGGTCATAAGGGTGTAGGGATTAAGGATGATTTTTGGTTATGCTTTCATGGATGCCATGAGTTGGCTATAAGTTCTATCTAGTAGAATTCTCCCCTAGGGTACTTGGTCCACTTCCACCCTAGTAAGACATCACATTTTGTGATGGAGTTTCAGCTTGGGAAGGGATGTGTCTGTTGTGTTGATTTTCCCCTTTGCTTGTTGTGTTGCTTGGTTGTAACCCTGTCTAGGTCTTGATTCTCCAAGCTCAGGGGTGGCTTCTAGTAAGCCTAGGCTAGGAGGTGAGCACCCCATGGTCACAACCCTAAAATTTTGTATGTAGGTTGTTGGGAAAAGAATCTAGGAGTTGTAGATTTTTATTCAGATACAGATTTTCTATTTAGATGTAGAAAAGCAAAAATGTAATTTTATGAATTGTTGCAAAAAAAAAAAATGTAAATAAAGAGCTTTAAGTTGTTTTCTTTTATTCTCTATATAAAGAAATGTGTTCTTTTATTCAAGTCCTCATCATTAAGAATGAGAGACTGGCTGGATTATTCACCCATTTTAAATATGGGCCTTTGTAATTAAATATTCTATAAGCAATGTAAATTTTATTTAAATTTTGAAGCCTATTATGTTGTTTTAAGCTATATCAAAATTCTGTCTTAGAAAGAATTTTGTTATCTTGTTTATTTCTGCAATTTAAAGAAAAAGAAAGGAATGCATTATGCTTAAATATTTACTTGCAAAGTTTATTTACTGCTATTTTGTTACTTTTAACTCTATTTAGGCATAGCTGAAAATGAACTAGTATTTAAACAAGTAGATTGCTGTAGAAAATATGTTGCATCACTGTTTTAAACAAAAAAAAAAATAATAATAATAATAACTTCTGAATACTATATATTAAGATAAATCACACCTAGGAAATGATATCTAAAATCAGTGAATGTGCTAGTATTTAACCCACTCCTGGAAGTTGTAAAACATAAAAAAAAGATATAAATATCATGGACCTGTGTATTGCTGTTACAAAAAAAATATAGGGGTTGCATGCTTCTGTGTTAAAATTATTCAAAATAAGCTCCCTAACCCTATTAGGTTGATA
The DNA here is from genome assembly GCF_030272615.1 of Cryptomeria japonica. NCBI lineage: Eukaryota > Viridiplantae > Streptophyta > Pinopsida > Cupressales > Cupressaceae > Cryptomeria > Cryptomeria japonica. Next base: position 615,853,461 of record NC_081405.1, on the reverse strand, counting down.
TATATATATATAGACATATATATCCCTGCACCTAAAAACATACTCAATGGATATTATAAAAAAAAAAGATATATGTATATATTCTGGTCATGGCAGTGTATATATATATATATATATATATATATATACTTTTATATTAAAAAAAAATATTATATAAAAAAAAAAACAAAGAAAAAAAAAAGGAGGAACTCAGGGGTACCGGCCGAGCCACTATGTTTACACACAGTGGGCGGCGCAGGAGGCACCACACTGTGTGTAGACACACTGGAATAGTCGCGGGCGCCACTATGCTACACACAGTGAGTGGCACCCCACCACTGTGTGTATACACAGTGGGTGGCGGTAATGTCGTCCGCCACTATGTGTGCACACAGTGGGCGGCGCTGCCCGCCACTGTGTGTATGCACAGTGGCATCCGGGGGAGCCCGCCCCACTACCTCTTCTCCTTCCCTCTTCGAAACCCCTCCGCCGTCCATGGCTGTTGTGCCCTAATCCATCCCCATACCTGCAATCACACACACACACACACACACACACACACACACACACACTCTAAACAAAAAATGTGGTATAATAAACCCTAACCCATTTCGGGTTAGGGTATAAATTATTAAGAAATAAAACAAAGTGGGTAATAAATAGAAATGCAACCCTAATCCCAATTTCGGGTTAGGGTTAGCATTTAATGAATAAGGGATTTCCTTATTTAAAAGAATTTTGGAATTTGAATTTGAGTTTTAATATTTTAACTAATAATTAGGGCTATTTAAATAATTGAATTATTTTATGCTTATATTCCTTAGAGAATTAAAATTTTAATATAGTTATTTCAAAGGGGTTTAAAATGAAGAGATAATGTAGTTGGATACACTATACACTTAATCAAATTAATATATTTAATTAGTCAATAGATTTTCCTCGATTTAATTGTGGGCATTAGGTTATATTGTAAATGGGGAAAATTTAATAGGGGAGATTGTAAATTAATTTTATGAACCATAAGCCTTTGAGACCGGCATTGGCCGGATTAATTAAATCGTCAAAATTAAGGGTTTAGGGAAATTAGAACTAGCTTTAGCTTAATATCGGTTTTAGTGGGCAAGTGGCATTATAGGAATTCGAACCCTTATCAGTTGGATTTAAATAATAAATTTCCGTGTGCATCAATTAATTAATAACATTATCATTTTCTGGTCGGGAATGATTTAATACATTTAGATAACCAATTAACCCTCGTTTTTAATTAGCGACAACTTAATTAAGGTAATTGAGCTAGCTAACTAATCCGTGACACTAATTAATCTCCACCAAATAAAGTCGCTTGTTCGAGTTGGTTAATTAATGCAACCTTAGTAAACAATTTTATTTACATCCTAGATAAGACAAAACTCTAATAAAGTTATTATAATGTAGGATATGTTGCGAGTTCATGTTGTCAAAAAAATTTTTGTTGTTCCGTTTTTTTTGCCCAAAAGTTTGTAGGTAAGTTAAAATTTGAATATAGTTTGTTTTATTTTATACAAACAAAAAAAAAGATGCTTATTATTAACATAAATATATTATAAGCAATATTTTATATTAAAAATGTGAGTTGAGATGTATATTTTAATAAGTAATGTTTTTCTTTTTAAAAAAAAAGATGGATAAATAGATATATTAAAATATATGTTAATATAGGTAACATCTAATTAGCATATATAATTTGATGATATATATTGATTTTTGGAATGTAATATGGCAATGATTTTCATTATCTTTACAAATGTTGAAATGTGTATTTAAGTTTTATTTCATTTAAGTGGAAAATATGGGGACTCACGTTTAAATGCTAATGAGAAAATTGAATGGTGGCATTAGACTTTAACCCTTTTTTTTTGTGTATGCAATAGAAGCTCAATTTAGCTCGGAAATGATTTTCCCATTTCTTTATTTACTCTCAATGTGTTTTGATCTTTATAGAAAAAGGGTAATTTTTTTTGTATAGTTAGAGAAGGGGCTAGATTACTTTTGTAAAACCAACTTGTCTTTGGTGTTTATCTAAGGATTAAATAATCTGTTTAGATGCTTAAGTCAACTTGAGGAAATGTTGTAACTACCCGTTAACGCTTGAGCATGGCTTAATAATTTGGTAATCGTTATGTCTATTATAATAGCATGCCCTTGATAGGAATGTTGGGACCCTGTCATCTGATTGCTTATGTCTGGTCAACATCGGTCAAGTCTCCAGTTAGGGTACCGATAGTTAAGAATTCCTTGTTATTGCTTTGATGTATTTTGTAGGATCTGCTTCAAAGGGGAACATTATGTAACTATTTATCAAGGTGACTGTTGTATATGGGTTGTGTTTACCTAAGTGGCAAGGATGTAAAAGACATGTAAATTATGTATTCTTAACTATATTTAAATGCCAGAGGGGTCTTGCAGTTGAGCAGACCCAAAGATGTAGCCCTTAGGGGTGAACTTTGAGATCATATCTGTGTTATGCGATGCCTTGTTTCTTTTATTTCATACTTTAAGTTATCATGTATGGTTGCTTTTCATAAGTGTATGGTGGAAATTTAATGAAGCTAAATCAAAGCGCATAAAATTATTCATCTTGATAAATGTAGTAACCAGGTTCATAAAACATTGTAAGTATGATTATGGAAAAGAATTTGGTTTATGTTAATTAAAGGAAATAATGGTAGAAAGAATCTCATTAGGATGCCTTTATTTTTTTAGCTTGATATAAGTTGGTAAATTGATTGAATGTGTATGGGTAACAAAGTTAGTACTAATGTTGTAATTTCTAAGTTGAAATCTAAAGGATGACTATCATATAGGTATTTACTTTTTATCTTCTTAAATGAGTATTGCCATGTTAATCATACTACACAATATTGGATGAATTTGTTTAGTTATTTATGTTTTAATCTTAATAAATAATCCTTGCCAAATTCACTTGATAATTGGGTGAACTCAACTATTTATCCATAATTATAACCCTAATAAAAGAATCTCTTTATGATTGCTAAAATTGAACTAAAAAGGGAAGTATTCGTATAGTTGTTTATATCTTAATTCTAGTAAATGTATCTCTTCATATTAACTTCATTTAACTAAAAAGAGTGACATGCAATAAGATAGTTATATTCTAATCCTAATGGGAGAACGTCACTATGAACTTATATTTTAATCATGTGATGATGAATATCATCTTGCTAACTATATTTTAATTTAAAGGATGAACTCATGTGCTCCTAATACTTTTGCACCTTAATGAATTTAGTCCATCTATTAGCATTATTAAAACTTCAATGAATGAACTCTATGGTTACTTACATTTTATCCTCCATAAAAGAACTACGACTCATTAGTTGGTTATGCTTGAATTCAAATGAAGGGACCTCACTCTATTAATGGAAGTTTAATCCTTAATGAATGAATCTCATCTTATTAGCCATACTTTTAATATTTAAGAAAGATATCAAATGTGGGTGGTTACCTTAAAACCAAAGGAATGAACTTAGGTATATTAATTGCTTTGAACCTTAAGGGAGGCCTTTTAAATTAATTATGTTTTAAAATGCATTGAGTAAATAACCTCACAATGGCCTCCTAACCACCCAAAGTAAATGGGCACTTCGTAAAATTCCAAGACGTCAATTTATCGAACATAAATATATGTCCATGTCTTATGCATTATCTCATAAGTAAGATAACTAGTTTACTGGATCATTTGACGTGAGTTGAGTCAGGTGGTAAGGTTACGTAATCACGTTGGGAAACTCCTTAGGTTCGTTTAGCCTTCCGCTGTGCTATCTAAGTTCTAGATAACTCCAAAATATCTTAATGTTGTAACTAATCAGTAATATTCTTAAATATTATTATAAAAAATATATATATATTTACACTCTATTTGAGTGTTTTTAACTTAAACCCTTAGGGGTTTCCTAGTGGGGCATTACATCAATTGCATGAAAATGGATACTTTGGTAGTTAGGTCAATGCCCTTAGTCACAAAAAATATAATAAAAAGAAAAAACATGACTCCTTAGGTGAAAACCTCTCCGAGCCACCTTTGGATGAGCAAAAAGTAAAAACAAAGGGCGTATCTGGAAGTGAAAACCTAGAAAAGGCACTTGAGGATGAGGGACTTGACCACCCTATAATTGGTCATCTTCCATAGGATAGGTCAAATTTGTTAATAGAGGAAACATACAGTATCAATATGGGCACCGAAGACATTCCCAAAAACATGCTCATTGCCAAGTCCCTCACAGATCAAGAGAAACAAGACTTCATCAATTTCCTCACATAGACAAAAATCAACTTTGCATGGTCCTATGCTAACATGCCAAGTCTAGATCTAGACTTGGTGGTTCAAAATCTTGTTTTATACCTAGATGCAAAACCCATAAAATAGAAGTTACACAAGATGCATGCACATATTGCACTCTTGGTCAAAGCAGAACTCCAAAAGATGTTGGATGCAGAATTAATCAAACTAATAGAGTACCCTGAATGGGTATCCAACATTGTACCTATCAAAATACCTATTGGGGGCATCTGAATCTGTACTGATTTCCAAGATCTAAACAAGGCTTGCCTAAAAAATGATTTCCCACTCCCCAACATAGACATGACTGTGGACCTGACAACGGGACATGAGATTGTATCGCTTATGGATGGATTTTCTGGATATAATTAGATCATGATCACAGAGGAAGATCAACATAAAACTACATTCACAACACCATTGGGGAATTTCTATTACCAGGTCATGCCTTTTGGCCTCAAAAAATATTGGAGCCACATATCAATGTGTAATGACAATAATTTTTCATGACCTCTTACACAAAATCATGGAGGACTATGTGGACGATCTTCTAGGAAAATCAAAGACAAGACAAGAGCACATCCCTATCTTAAGCCAGATCTTTGAAAGACTGGAAAAATACAAACTATGCCTCAATCCTAGATGTGTGTTTTTGGTGTCACATCGGGAAAACTACTAGGTTTCATTGTTTCTCGCAAAGGCATCTAGGTTGATCCTGCAAAGGTGAAAGCCATCGTGGAAATGCCTTCTCCAAAGACCCTGAGATAACTACGCAACCTCTAGGGGAAAATCCGAACTATTAGGTGCTTCATCTCGTAGCTTGTAGATAACTGCCATCCATTTGCACACCTGTTGCGCAAAGACATGAAATTCAAATGGGACTGCTTGTGTCAAAAGGCTTTTGAAAAACTCAAAGAATATCTAGCGTCACATCCAGTTCTTATGCCTCCTTCTATTGGAAAGCCTCTTATTTTGTACATATGTACTACTACAGTGGCATTATTGACAAAAACAAATGATTAGGGAAAGGAACATGCCATATACTACATTATTCGAACACTTGTGGGGTATGAACTCAATTATACCCCCATTGAAAGAGAATGCTTAGCATTGGTATTTAGTACACAGAAACTTAGAAACTACATGTTAAACAACAAAACAAAACTAATTGCTAAGATTGACCCTCTTAAATATCTCTTGTCAAAAGCTGTCCTCACTGGAAGAACCACTAAATGGGTCATGTTGTTAAGCAAGTTTGACATTGAATATGTAGATAGAAAATCAATCAAGGGACAGGTAATCGCAGACCAACTGGCTGATGCTCCACTTCCAAGTGACCATCTGATCCTTACAGAATTGCTAGATGAATTCATAATGACTGTCACCACATCCTCCACATGGTAGTTGTGCTTTGATGGCTCTTTCACCCAAAATGGATCAGGGCCAGGAATACTATTGATCATACCTCAAGGAGATTGCATCCTAAATTCATACAAGATAGCCTTTGCATGTACCAACAACATCACAAAATATGAGGCGCTGATTATCAAACTACGCTTGGCTATCCAATGGAAGATAGGGGAATTACAAGTCTCTGGCGATTCCCAACTTATCATAAAACAAGTCAATGATGAATATCAAACAAAAGATGACAAACTTCTTCCCTATTGTAGTATGGTTTAAGATCTTAAGAAGCATTTCACAACAATCAAGTTTGATCAAATCCCACGAATAAACAACAGAGCTGCAAATACAATGGCCACCATTGGCTCCCTCCTTTAGATACCAGTACATAGTTAGAAGTGTGAGTTCTTGGTCGAGGAATTATTCATACCGGCATACTATTTACCAGAGTCTAAAATGGTGTGTACTCGTTGGTCCTAAATCCCCCTGGTATCAAGAGACCTTCGCTTTCCTAAAAGATAACACCATTCTCCACACCTTACCAAAACCCAACAACAAACCTTCATCCGCCGATGTGCTCGTTACATTATCCTTGGAGACACCTTATTCAGAAGGAATTTTGATGGTTCCCTCCTAAGGTGTTTTGATAAACAAGAGGTTGAATGGGCACTACATGAAGTGCACAAAGGCATCTATGGGGCACACTCAAGTGGGATCACCTTGGCTAAAAACCTCTTGAGAATAGGATATTACTGGCCTAAAATGGAATTAGATGCATATAATTATGTGAATAAATGCATCCCTTTCTAGCAACATGGCAACAAGATCCATGCGCCATCACAAGAATCATAGTTGTTCATTACATCCTGGCCATTCTCACAATGGGGGCTTAATGTCATTAGGATAATCCACCCTACAACCTCTAATGGTCATAAATTCATTATCACTGCCACTAAATATTTCACCAAGTGGGTAGAGGCCATACCTCTTACCTTTACCATTGGTAAGCAAATATCCAAATTCATCTTGAACTACTTGATCTGTCGATATGGGATCCCAAAAGTTATCATTATAGATAATGATGGACAATTAAATAAATAGGATGTTAAAGAACTGTGCCAGAATTTTGACATCCAACATCGCTTGTCCACCCTATATTACCCACATGGTAATGGTCAAGTTGAGGCTTCTAATAAAACCCTAATCAAAATCCTCAAAAACTTGGTCAATGAAGCTAGTCGTGATTGGCACCTCCAACTCCACCTTACTTTGTGGGCCTACTGTGCTTCCATCCACACACCCATAGGCGCCATCCCCCATTCCCTTTTCTTTGGCTCTGAAGTCATCCTCCCTCTTGAGGTCGAGATCCCCTCTCTAAGGGTGTCACTATAGAATATCCTACTAGATGAAGAATACATAATCGTGAGACTACAAGAGCTAGAACTACTGGATGAAAGGTGCCTTGAGGCCTTAAACCATCTTTGGGTATATCAGAATCACCTACGCTTGAGTTACCACAAGAAGGTCAGAACCCAAGAATTTGAAATTGGTGATCTCATCCTCATGGAAAATCAGAAAAATCTTCAAGAAAGAGAAAAGAAAGGCAAGTTTGAGCCTAATTAGCTTGGACCATATGTAATCACAGCAAAATATGGATCAGGGGAATATTAGTTGGCTACTCCTGAAGGAGATCCTTTGGATGATCCAATGAACATCATGAACCTGAATAGATTCTATGCCTAGTCCTCTAAAAGTCATCAATTGTCCAAAAAAAAAAAAAAAAAAATTCTGAAAATTAGGAAAAATACAAAATAAAAATGAGAAAAAGATCCTAAAAAAGGATCATCACTCTAGTGAAAACCTCGTAAACAAGCGCCTTGTAACACACAAAAAAAAAAAATCCAAAAAAAGCCAAAAAAAAAGTGAAGAAAAATCAATTCGTCCATTAGTGAAAATTACTTTGTGGCACTATGGGCAAGTACCTTTGTGAAAACCTGCATGCAGGCACTAAGGTAAATAATCCAGATCTATTGTCTATTAGGAAAGTACTCCATCACCTCACATCCATCATCCTCACTATCCAATTTGCTCATCGCGACATTCCTTTACTCCCACTGGAATAAATCACGCATATGATGATGAGTCTTTGTCTAAATTGTGAATAAGGATTGTCCCATCAAACTGAGATTTTGTGCCTCTATGTGAGCTTCATCAAGTATTGAGGTCAGTCCTGAGTCTGCAAGTTAATCTTCAACGACATCTGGTCACTTGCCTAATTCAAAATCAACCCACCCTATCCTTTGCCCTAGGGATGAATCCTTCCCTCGCCTGGCAATTTCATCCTCCATCCTAAACCTACTCTTGGTAGGAGGCGTCAGTTGGTCATGAATGGGTGACATGTTTGATTTCTTGGATTTTCATTTAGACTTGCATCTTTTGCCCTACGACGACATCTATCTACGACTGCTCGGATCTTCCATATCCAGGAATGTTTACAATAGGTGCATACTAGGGCATATTTTCATAGCATGGCATGTTTTGGATCTCTCTTGTATGAACTGGTGACTTGGTACTAGTGTTTATCAACACTTACCTTCTCGTGTACAAGAGGTATCAATGTGTTTGAGGGTTTCCTTGCATGTACCCACAACTTTATATCTCTGTTCCTCAACACTTGCATAGATGTGTGTAAGGAATTCATGTTTGACTGCGAGTCAGTCCACGCCTTGGGTTTCTCATGGCATCCTGGTTCCTATAATCAGTGGCGTGGTTACCTAGGGCAATATCAAACTAGGTTGGCTCTCCACATCTTTTGTGCACAACTCTCACCATCATTCCATAAAGTCCTAATCTAATAATCCCATGGAGTCTTCAATTTCCCCTCCCCCACTATCCCATATTCTTTTATTTTCTATCTAAGATTATTGTATTACTACCGGCATATTCACTTATTGCATTATCCATTCATCTTATCCACTTAGGTGGCATCATTCATTTCTCTATTCATATAGATTCCATTATCTATCCATTTAGGTTACATTATCTATTCATTTCATTACACTATTCACTTAGATTATCATTTTTCACAAGCATTAACCACATATATTGCATTTAGATTGCATTACATACGTGATTTAAGTTATATTATCCATTCATATTAGATGGCATTAATTCATTCGCTTAGATTACATTTACATAACATTATTTATTCATTTCATCATTCATTTAAATCGCATCATTTGCATAGTATGGATCATTTACATTGCTATATTTGTGTAAGTGGCATTACATTCATCATCCATTCCTCATATAGATTGCATCTAGGCTAATTTATCATTTATCATAAATCATTTTCATCTACATGTAGTATTGCATTGCATATTCATCATACATTAAACATCCTCATATACAACATATATGCACATCAAAACATGATCACTCATCCTGCATTCATAAACATGTCAGCAAAATATCATAAGCATACATATATAAACATCCATCCTGCATGATAATTAGGTTATCACAATACATCCATAATCATCATCCATGCATCACATCACAAAATAATAAATAGAGCCCATCATAATCAGGTACATACTGTAGATCAGGAAATTGAAAACCATCAAAACAATAGCAATTAAGACAACCACAAAACCTAAAGCTGCTATGAAAGAAAACCTAATCCAATCAATGAAGACATAAAGACAAGATATTCAAATCAAGTGAAATCGGAGCAAACCGATGCAGATTTCTCCTTCATGTGGCTCCATTGTTCTTCTTTCACCTTCAAATTTGATGTGGATCTCACCTACAAGTGCAAAATGCAAGTAGAAAGCAAGTTGTTGAGAGATGAAATTCGTAGTATAAGGTTACTCGAAAATGTGATTGATTTCCTCCTTTCATTGAAGAAATTCATCCAATTTATAGACAAATTGGAGAGAGGACAAGACTAGCATGAAGAGATTTGAAAGGAAATTCAAATCAAGAATGGCAAAATTATGACAAATGTATGACAATTTCTATGCAAGGTGTATGACAAATTATGACAAATTATGACAAATTGCTATGCAAGATGTATGACAAATTATGACAAGATTGAAATAGAAATTAGGAATTAGGAGAAATTAGCAAATTAGAAAATTGATGAAAAAGATGAAATAGAAATTAGGTGAATTAATTAATAGGTTTTCATCCATTAATTAATTCATGAAAGAGACCTAGGACTAAATAAATAGATTTATTTAACCCACAAAGAAGAAGAAAAGGATTAAATGAACAAATCATAAAACCCTAGAAATAAGAGGACAAGGAATTAGGTCAAGACAACAAGAAATTAATGTAGGTTCGATCATGATTTTGATCGACAAAGGACCAACGTTGATAAATGATTGAGATTGGTTGACAAAAATCAATGACAAATTGACCAAGATTGACAAGGAGATCAAATTGATAGGCGCCAATTGACGAGGAACAATGACCAATCGATCCAAATTGACATGATTGAAAAGGACAAGGATCGATGATGAATCGATCGCAAAATGACAAGATTGACAAATTGATAATCACAAATGATTACTAAAAAGCTAAAGATGATTGAAAGATCGACAAGAGGACAAAACCCTAATTCTATCATCGGTTAGGATTGACGATATCCAAAATGATGATAAATGAGCACGCACCATGATGCGACAGGATAAGATTGACGAAAATCATGACTGAAGATTGCTATCGACAAGACCTAATTCGAAAGTGAGAAAAATGAGGAATGCAAAAGAAGGACTCGATTCTTGCAAATGATAAAGACCAAGTGCGCAACATAGAAGAAATTTTAATGCAATGCAAGAACCCTAAAATAAGGCAATGCACCAATGTTAAAGTATGACTCCACAAGTGTTGACCATTTTTAGATGTCTACATTTTGCCCCTCTTTGAGACAATGTGATTCTAAGCGTTGTTTCAAAGAACAATAATGAAAATGCCCCAGACAATAACAATAACATATGCATGCCCCCTCGAGGAATTGGCTGGAAAAATCCAGAAAAGAGGCAAAGTGATCGATAAGAATGACAGAAGACGATAGGTTCGAACAGATCAAAAATTGAAGGTCGGATGCAGAAAGGACAAGCAGTGGAAGGTGCAAAAGACAGTGACCATCATAAGATGGAGAGCATGCATGTCCATCTAGGTACTGACAAAGATCTATATAGGAGACAAGGAGAAGGAAAAGAGTTCATTTGCACTGGCCAAAGTGGAGGAGTTATTGCTTAGGAAAAAGGACCCTTGCAGAGAGATGGTGAAAATTCCAATGGCAGATCACCTTGGGGAACATGTACACACCTACAAATGACCGAAAGATGCAGGAGCAGCAGTATGTAGCTCAAAAACCCATATGTTCAATTTCATGAATTTTGCTTGATTGCGAGACATTGCGGAGCCCACAGGGGAGGGAAAAATGCAGATCTGCGCCTGTGTGGAGATGTTCTACGTCTATGTAGAGATGTTCTATGCCTGTGTAAGATACACAGTCATAGCTTGATGCTACACAAGTGCAAGACAGTGTGCACAAGCGCAATTGTGCACTTATGACTCTAGTTTGACCAAAAGCAGTGCACAGATGATCTTGAAAAGAGGGATAAGGGTAGGATAGGTCAAAAATAGATAAGGAAACCCTGATTGGTGCATGAAACAAAGAAATGTAGCCCTTAGGAGAAAACCCTAAAACTAACAAATTGTGCCCCAATTGTGATGCAGAGTCGACAATATCCATTGATCACGCGGGAGAACTAATGAAAGAAATGTTAGTAAGCAGAAATTAGATAGAGGACGGTTAGAGATGTAGGAAAACTTGCTTTCACAAATGCACATAAGTAGGTGAGAACCTTTATTTAATGTAGCAAAGCGGATGTAGAGCATCATGGCATTGAAGGCTAGAGCTGGAATGCAACCCCTTTTGCAAAAGACAAACACATCGCACACAAGGAATGAGTGAAGCATCCTAAAGTGCATACATCAAGGGTCAAGCTATGTGCGACATTCACAAAGCGAATGTACTTATCACAGACACCCAATGATATAGTTGCCCCAGTTTGTGACAAACATTCCACAAACAACAAACACAACAAAAAAAGGAAAGGGACCATGAACCATCCCGGTCACTCTAAATCACTCAGTGACATCATCGAGCAACATAGGAACATGATCGAAGCCAAAGATAAATTAGTAAAAAGATAAGATGCACAAATTCAACCAAGTCAAACAAACAGTTTGATCGTCATTGTCAAAAGTGGAAAACAAGAATGATCATGATGTCTAGTTTCAGGGAATGTGGTACCCCATCGAAGACAGGACACAGTCTACTTTCGAGAATACCACACCCTATATAAGACCCATGATAATGTTGACAAGGACCAATGGTAATGTTGATGCTATTTGGATTGATGTGACAACTGTGATCAGGTTGAATGCTTGCTTGGTCAAGCAATTCATCTGTTAATGCGTGATTTCATTAAAGCACAATGTTTGATTGATTATCATTGGATGTATGCTTAGCGATCTATCTATGCACAAAGGGGACCATTTATTGACAAAATGCAAAATGCCAAAGAAATTGTTTTTGGATTTTGATGTTTTTCACTTTGTAGGAATTTCGAGTTTTTTACAATTTTTTTTTATTCGTTTTTTAGGACTTTATTTGACTTTTTAGGGATTTTTTCAGGACATTATTTGATTTTTAAGGATTTTTTTCAGGACATTTTATGATTTTTAGGGATTTTTTCAGGACATTATTTGATTTTTAGGGATTTTTTTCTGACATTATATGATTTTTAGGGATTTTTTTCTGACTTTATATGATTTTTAGGGATTTTTTTAGGACATTATATGATTTTTAGGGATTTTGCCCCCAGTGTCTAGCAAGGCAAGGAATATGATAGGTGAATAAATAGGCTTTCTAAAATGTTGGTGGATAGAGGGAAGAAAAAGGCCTTTTATCATGGAGACAATACAGATGCAATTTTCAAGGGCTATTGCGTGATGGGACAAGAGACTGGATATGACAATGTAAAGCAGTGACATGGCATGAGGGACATGCCAAGAGTTTTTCTAAACCATGTTTAAATTTTGTGTCCTTATGTAGATCAAGATCAAGGAATGAAAAAGAGTGTATGGATAGTGATAAGATATGGATAGGATAAGCAAGACCAAGAATGGATAAGGGACATGGACTGAAGGTTGGGATTGGCTAAGGGATAGTAGCAGAAAGTTGCAATAAGCTAGGGAATATGGATGAAAGGTTATAATAAGCAAATGGATAAAGACCAAAAGCTATGATAGACTGAAAGTTGTGAATAGGATGCATGACACTCATGAAGATCCTCAGCCTTGTCAAGATCAAAGGTGGAAAAAGGGATATGTACATGAGGGACAATAGGATATGAAGGGTAATGATAGGGGTGCGATAGGATAATGGAACAATGAGGGAAAAAAAAAGATATGATAGGATAAAGCCTGTCCCCAAGTATGGTATGCAAGAAGTTCATAGATTATGCATGATGCCTATTTGCTAGGTTTTCATCATGGTACTTGACCAAGGCGCCTGTTTGCCAGGTTTTCACCAATGGATGAATTATTTTTGCTTTACTTTTTTTTTTCTTTTTCTTTTTTTTTCACTTTTTTTTTTGGATTTTGACATTTTCAATAGAAGATGGACATATGATAGGGGATGGAAGAAGGACTCAAACATCTTTTTGTTTGGATAGTAGCCTTGAAAAAAATGGACCATGACCTTTAAAAGTATGCTCAAAGACATTGGTACGATAAGGACATGGAAAAAGAGATGAAATTAAGGCAAGGATTTATGCAAAGGATGGGATCAAAGGGATCGAAGGATGGAAAATATGCATTGGATAATGGATAGGGTATTGGAAGAATTGGGCTTCACTGGATGGAAATGAAGGCAAGATCAACATTGGAACACACCTTGACGGGTGGTGGATTGATGGAGGAAAAATGGATCTCAAATTGTGAGATTTGGATGGAGGAATAGCTTGGGATTTTGGGACATAAGGGCCCAAAATGGATAAAGAAGGTGATGGAGGAACAAATTTGAGAGGGTTGGATGGAGGAATAGCAACTTTGGATGCCAAGTTGGATGTTTCTTTAGGCTTTTGTGCTTCAACGAGCCACTTAGGGATCTACATGGTTTTTTATTTTTCATGCTTTTGTGGTTCCTTGGAATGCATTACCAACACAAGGGATTTAGGAACCCATATAAATTTTAACTTTTGTTTTTGAGCAATGGGCCTTTGTGACCTTTTGGATTTTTCCTTTTCTTTATAGATCAATTTTTTCTTTGTTTTGACATGTTGATTATATTGGACATGTTGATCCTTGAATACATGTGGATTTCTAGACTTATAACTTTTATGCTTGGCATCCAAATTGCTTGGAGGGGGAAAGGAATGCATGGATGGATAGGAATGAAGTGGAGGTCTTTTGCATGGATGAAAGTTACTCAAATATGTGTTCCTTTGTTGACCTTGCATACAGGATGCAGGGATATTATAAGGACCTAAGATGGATGGAAGGGATAAAGGGGAAGGGATATGTTTAGATTTTGAAGGGATGTTGGATTTGGTAGGGGTACCCACATCTTGAGGAATTTCACTGAGGCCATGAACCTTAATATTTTCTTTAACATGAAGGGATTATTGTGTATGGAGATCTACTCCTTTACCTTTATGAATATCTTGACTTGTAGGATACTCTGTTCTTTGGGAAGAAGACACAAGTCCATTATGAGGTGGATATGATATGAGAGAAATAATGAGATCTTGAAGTGGATCAGATTGCACCAAAGTGGAAGAACCCATTATGCATGTTGAGGGCTCATGAACATCTTGCACTAACACATTAGAATCATGAGGGGGATTAGGATCATGAGGGGGATTAGGATTGTGTAGTGGACATGGTTCAATGACAGGCTCTTCAAGAGATGGAATGGGAGAAATAATGGGATCATCAAAAGAAATGAGATCTTGGAGTGTATATGGAGCATTAAGACAAGGAGATTGAGGAACAAAAGGATCTTGTGGAGGATTTAAAGGAATAATTTGATCTTGACAAGGAGGAAGATCATTGGAATCCCCTTCAAAGGTGTTTTTCTCTTGACTTTTAATGGGATCATTGGAAAGGATGGAAGGGATATCTAGTATGTCAATGGGATTTGAAAGGATATTTTTTTCATGAAATGGAATGGGATCATTTGGGATTGGATGGACTGGGATATGTTGTTCTTTCTTAGGGAATGGAGTGTCAATAGGACTTTGGATAGGATGGAGAAGAATAGAGGAATCATCATGAGTGTTTGCGAAGATGGGGTCCTGGTCAACAATTGGATGGGATGATAAGGTTTCAAGATCTTGATCTTGATCTATTTTAAGACACGTTTCTTCATGCTCTAAATTATCCTCTTGACATGAGGTTGGACTTTGGATATGCATGGAGGATTCTAACAAGGAATCAATGTTTTCACATGAAGGAAATGCACTTTGAACATTTGTGATGGATTTTGGCAAGGAATCAATGCTTGAACATGAGGAAGAAGGACTTTGAATGGGGTCCTCTAAAACAGGTAATGGCAATAAAGTGCATGGTGGCATTGGGTCTTGTATTTCTGAAACATGACAAGGACGTGCACCATGAATTGGATTATCTTGGTGATCAATTATGGATAGCCCTTGGATAATTTCATCCTTGGGTGTATTGTTTGATGAGGACAATATGGAAGGTTCTTGTGAAACTTCTAAAGGTGTAGGGATAGATGCCATTGTAGAGTGAATTGTTTTGGGGGGGGATGAGGCATTGCTAGACATAGGTGTATTATCTTGATCTTCCTCAAAGAACTCACTTGGTAATTTCCTTAAGATCCTTGCAATAAGGCCACCTTTCTTTTGAGGTTTTGACATAGTTCTATCTGGAATTTGAACTTGTTTGGAAAGGAGTTGGTTTTGGTCTGATGTCATGTTTTGATTTCGAACTAGATGTTGATCAAATTTGTTTGACATGTTCAAAATTTGGCTTGGTGTGTGCTGCAACCTTTGTTTTTGAACGTTTGGTTGTGGTTGTTGGCATTGATATATTGATTGAACTTGTTGATATTCCACCATTGGTTGAACTATTTGTGGACATTGTATAGCTGGTTGGACATATTGTTGAAATTGGACCATTGGTTGTGTTGGTTGTATATGTTGGACCATTGGTTGTGTCTGTTAGAAATGTTGAACAATTGGTTGTGATGGTTGAAAATTTGATTGATAGTAAACACCTTCTTGTTCTTGTTGTGGAGGCACATTATGTTGTTGTCTCTTTTCTTGAAATTGTTTCATCATCTCTATTTGTGAGAGGAGATCTGGTATGTTTGATTGTTCGATAAGAGATATTACATCAATTGGCTCAATATTTGGATTTCAACCTGGAAATTTTTGAAACATTTTGGACATTTGTGATCTATTCTTCTCAATGTTTTTCACTTTTTGTTCCAAAATCTCCTTTTCTTGAGCTAGTTTCTCCTCTAGTTTTTGTATTTGAACATTTATATCATCATGATAAGTTTGATCCAAGTTCTGAGACATGTAGAGATTGGATTGACATGATTGATTTCTCAATTGTGATGACATGGCTTCATAAGAAGGTTGAGACCTCATTTCAACAAACATGTCACTATGCAATGCAACTAATGGGATTGACAAATGCAACCTAAAAGGATGACAATGCAACTTAATGTTTTTGTACCTTTTGAATTTTTGGAGACAAACTTTTGAAATGAAAAGCTAAAGACACAACCTTGGGAAATTGAAATGAAGTCAAGACCTTAAAGGACAAATGACCAAATGACAATAGGACAAATTGAAAATGTCTCACCTATATGCTTGGATACTAAGCTAGGTTTGACAAAATGATATTAATGAAAGGGCAAATTTTAGACAAGGTCAAGACTCCCTAACAACAACTTAGGGTATCATCCAAAGTTTTGATTTTTCAAGTTTGACAAACCAAATCTTTGAGACTAAATGCAAGAAGGCAATGATTATGATAATGACTTAGGATGTGACATGAAAATGATCTAAGGATATGATATGACAAGATGAAGCCAAGACAAGATGCAATACAATGATAAGGATATGCGAAGACCAATGACTTGGAATATGCAAAATGCAACCTAGGCAAGGCTTAATTTTAGCATGACAAGGATAATGCATGAATGTCACCTAAATGGAAATCTAGCTTGGATATGACAATGAAATGCAAACTTAGGGAAATGATTTTGAACCTAAGTGCAAAATGAGGACGCTTGCAATGAAAAGGACTAAAATGAAGGGAGATGACAATATGCCCTAGGACCTAAGTTGGACTATGCAAAACCTAGCCTAAAGTGACATGAATTTTGAAACAAAGACATTCAATGTTTTGACAAGCCATGTTCAAATGTTGGATTAATACTTGGACAAATTTGGACTTTTGTTTGGATTTTGTTTTGAATTGAAGGTTGTTAATTTTGAAAAGCCAAGTTGATTATGAGCACTTTTGAAAGTTTGTTTTTTATTTAACCTTTGACAATCATGGAAGACAAAATGTTTGTTTGAATTTGACTCAATACAATCAAGCACATTCACAACAAATCCTATGGCTGGCAAGGGCAATATCTGTTGAATCCTCTAACCATAAAATACAACACTCAGCCGAATAGCTAGACGCTTGGTAGCACTGGCTCCTCCTTACAGTGCACTCACTTCTCGGGCATACCAAGCTTCGAGTTCAAGGGGCATCACTTCACAAGAACTTGATATCTCTAACTAAGGAGTACATGAGAGGTGTCTTCGGCATACGCGTATCACAATGCCTAAGCCAACAGATAGAAGGATTTTGGCATCTAAAAACAAGAGATTCTAGTAAGGGCATCTGTTCGGGTGGGTATTGATCTGGCGAATAATTCATTGCAATACCATTCCAGCACTTGTTGTCTACAACTTTTGTTACATCCACAATTATTTAGAGTGGTTTGGAAGAGCTTGGCTTTAGCTCATCACCACTTTGGGTCATTCCCTCTCACCAATGCCTATGCGAAGTGCCAGGCAAATTGGGAGGCAGGCCCAGTTCTAGGGGTTAAAAGATGCAATCAAATTAAAAATAGACAAAGCATGCATGGTGTTCATTAACCTTTAAGAAATGAAATGTGCAACTACTTTAAAAATCGCAAGCACGATGTTTTAATGAGAGTCTTTGACCATGTCCTGCATAAGATTCGTTAGTAGTTGCATTTTTAGTCTTTGTCACACATAACGCCAAGATGTTGCACAGAGAATTAGTACCAAAGAAAAACCAGAATGCAAGAAATAGAATGAAAACAAACAAATTTGCAAGTAAAAACAACTGATTTCATCTGTTTCTGGCCTTGCATAGGCACAAAATGCCTTAACACAGGCATGGAACCAATCAACACAGGCACATAAAACTTCAACACAGGCACAAAAAACTCAAACACAGGTACATAAAACTCAAACATAGGAGTAGAAAACATCAACACAGGCACAGAAGTGTCCAAAAAGCTCCAAGTAACCCTGTTTCTTGAGTTTTTCACCTACAAACAGCTCAAAAGCACTCAAAACATGGTTAAGGGGTTAGTTCATGTCGGGTTCACTAGAAACGTAGATCAAGAAATTGAAAATCATCAAAACAATAGCAATTAGGACAACCACAAAACCTAAAGCTGCTATAAAAGCAATCCTAATCCAATCAATGAAGACATAAAGACAAGATATTCAAATCAAGTGAAATCGAAGCAAACCGACGCAGATATCTCCTTCATGTGGCTCCATTGTTCTTCTTTCACCTTCAAATTTAATGTGGATCTCACCTACAAGTGTAAAATGCAAGTGGAAAGCAAGTTGTTGAGAGATGAAATTCGCAGTATAAGGTTACTCGAAAATGTGATTGATCTCCTCCTTTCATTGAAGAAATTCATTCAATTTATAGACAAATTGGAGAGAGGACAAGACTAGCATGAAGAGATTTGAAAGGAAATTCAAATCAAGAATGGCAAAATTATGACAAATGTATGACAATTTCTATGCAAGGTGTATGACAAATTATGACAAATTATGACAAGTTTCTATGCAAGATGTATGAAAAATTATGACAAGATTGAAATAGAAATTAGGAATTAGGAGAAATTAGCAAATTAGAAAATTGACGAAAAAGATGAAATAGAAATTAGGTGAATTAATCAATAGGTTTTCATCCATTAATTAATTTGTGAAAGAGACCTAGGACTAAATAAATAGATTTATTTAACCCACAAAGAAGAAGAAAAGGATTAAATGAACAAATCATAAAACCCTAGAAATAAGAGGACAAGGAATTAGGTCAAGACAACAAGAAATTAATGTAGGTTCGATCATGATTCTGATTGACAAAGGACCAATGTTGATAAATGATTGAGATTGGTTGACAAAAATCAATGACAAATTGACCAAGATTGACAAGGAGATCAAATTGGTAGGCACCAATTAATGAGGAACAATGACTAATCGATCCAAATTAACATGATTGAAAAGGACAAGGATCGATGGTGAATTGTTCGTAAAATGACAAGATTGACAAATTGATAATCGTAAATGATTACTAACAAGCTAAAGATGATTGAAAGATTGACAAGAGGAAAAAACCCTAATTCTATCATCGATTAGGATTGATGATGTCCAAAATGATGATAAATGAGCACGCACCGTGATGCAACAGGATAAGATCGACCAAAATCATGACTTAAGATTGCTATCGACAAGACCTAATTTGAAAGTGAGAAAAATGAGGAATGTAGAAGAAGGACTGGATGCTCGCAAATGATAAAGACCAAGTGCACAACATAGAAGAAATGTTAATGCGACGCAAGAACCCTAAAATAAGGCAATGCGCCAATGTTAAAGTATGACTCCACAAGTGTTGACCATTTTTATACGTCTACACATACATCATCCACTGCCACAAATCATATATATAAGCTCAAAAAGATGAATATGTCTATCATAATATAATGACCACCCCGAAGGGTCAAAATATAATACATAAGCCAAAATGGAGCTATCTATCCCCCTGTCTCTTCAGACCCCTCCTCTGCACCTCCTCCCCCTAATCCTCCTTCTCCCCCTCCTCTAGGTGGCCTAAAACCCATCAATCCACCTGTCTACTGGCTTTGTGTGGGCCACTGACTCTATGTCCTATGGGATCGCACACTCTTAGTGTACAAGGCTTCTCACTACACCAGAGGTATTGCTTTGTGGTATAGCCCCCTATAGTATCCTACCTCCTGAACTACCCTCTCCCTTTGCTGTATCATGTCATAATACATCTACCCAAGCCCTACAGTGACCAACATCTAACAGGCCGTATCCCTCTCCCCCTGTAATCAAGTCACATCTGCATCTGCCCTCTGCACTTAGCCCCACAACTCCTCTAACTTATCATCCTCTCGGCAAAGAACATCCTATAAAGCCTCAATGGTGGTCCCCATCTATACCTCCTCTAGAATCCACTCAGACTCCTCCCTCTCCTCTCTCAGAGTATCTAACTCTATCCTCTTTGTATGGAGGCTCTCTATATACTATCTCCCACCACAACTACTCCACCTCTACCTCCAAGATCTGCCTCCTAGCTCTCTATATGTAACTCATCCTCGAGGGAGTGAATCCTCGCTTGTGTGGTTTCTCTCTCCTATTCAACTCTGTCAAATGCAGTCTGTGACACTCCTCCCTACCCTCTACTTGTGCCTTTAGAATATCCATTGGTACAACCTCCTCTCCACCACCAACCCCTCCCTTTGTGGCCTCTCCTACTATTAATGCTCTTACCTATCCCTCTCCCACCTCAACATCTCTCCAACATACCACCCTAACCCTCCTATGTTGTTTGCTAGCACCCCTCCCTGTTGCTACCACAACTCTCTCACCTGGTCCATCAATCTCTTCGCCGACTATCTTATCTACTATCG
Organism: Cryptomeria japonica; assembly: GCF_030272615.1. Lineage (NCBI taxonomy): Eukaryota > Viridiplantae > Streptophyta > Pinopsida > Cupressales > Cupressaceae > Cryptomeria > Cryptomeria japonica. The sequence continues at coordinate 615,832,696 of NC_081405.1, read as the reverse complement.
ATTGCATCTCATCATCCTCTAGAACCCCAACAATGGTAAGGTACATTGGAAAATGTCCCTCCCACCACCTCATGTATCCTCATGTCATCCCTGGATCCTCTCCTACCTCAATCCACTCATCCCAAACCAGGTATGATGTTGTCAGAAAACTAGTCCTGCCCTCCAATGGACTCGCTGTCGGGGCCCGAAAGCTCTCCTCTCGTGTCATCCGAGGATACAATGGTATGTCTCCCACTATGTCCTAGACCAGGCCGAACTGTCTCGCTACTCTGTAAGGGGCATAGTACTCCATGATATATATAGACCTTCCGAACAACCACATCTCCACTCTAACCTAGTGTAGCTCTCAATCCCCCCTCCATGTCTCACTATCCAAAAATGGCTGACATGTAAACTGCATAAGAAAATAAAAAATATGGCACCAAAACCACATTGATCCTATCTATGTATAATGTAGCAAGCCCCTATACCTGTATATATATGGTTGTCAGGCCCGCCTATCTTGTACACCTACTGGCCGAGTAACCTCAATATGCTCCCAAGCCCAGCTATGGAGAAGTGTCACTCCCATAGATAAGCTAGCATACTCCCTGAATGCCACAAGATGCATATCATGATATAACTGAGCCAGCATTGTGGCTCCCCAAGCATACTATGCACAATCATGAACCGTGAAATAAAGGCACCTACTCCATCCAACCAGAAACCTATGCCCTCCGAGATTCGGTAGAATCTGTCCACTCAAAAATCTACAAATCACAAGTACCACATGAGGTATATGTCAGATACCCATCTCCCTACCCAAATGCATCCTACCCCTATCCAACATCGGTAAGGCCTCATACTCGCAAACCTCCTGCAGGTAAAAATCTATTGCATCTAATCAGTACTCTGAGATGACATCGCACATGGGGATATTCAAGATCCTACATACATCTAGTAGGTAGGTGGAAGGTTTTATATCTACTATCCCACCTCTCTACTAAAGTCATCATCATCGCAGTATGAGATCGAATCCTCAACCACCTACCCATAAAATGCAACTCCACAATAGCTAGGATCTCTAACTCATCTGACCACAACCATCGATATAATCTCATAGTAGCTGGTCAGTGCTCCCTCGATGCCAATGACCCCAAGTCAGCCTACATCAAACAATTCAATTCATCATTTCACATCCTTAAGCCCTATTTTGTCCCCTCATGCACGAATACCTTTCCCCACCTAAAAAATTCTAAAGCCTATTTGGAATCCCTTCCTTCCCTAGCGCACACATTGATTCACTCAGTGCTCATGCCAAACCCATGGTAGTCACGCCATTCTATAGGTGCATGCACTAAAATACCCCCATTAGGGACCCTGGAGCGAACTAGCGCGACTGGTCGTGTAGGACAACTTTTTCGCCCCCACCCGACCATATCCTAAACTACCCCAACACGATCGCCCATGTCGTGATATCCCAATATTGTCCTCGACCTAACCCTAACCTGCTTGAGCATGACCACCCACATCACAGCACCTTTTCCTAACCCTAAACCTAACCCAAAAACCCCTCAACCATGAGCACCCACACAAAAGCATGAATGCCCGCGCTAAACACCATTGCCCGAACCTATAACCACTGCTTTTCCCCTTCCAATCATGAGTGCTTGTGCTACCCTAGAGGCATGCGTGTTAAAATGGTGATCACCGCGTTTGCCTCGCTAAAGTTTATCCCTAAACTAAGCCCTTATTCTAGACTAAAACTAAAAATTCACAAAGGAGGATAGTCCTACATACTAGTGGTCCATATCTCATGGATCTCTTACCATCGGATCCTCTCCGCATGGTTCTCACATGTGGTAACACGATCCATCTCTCCTTCTCTCCTTCTAGGCTCTAAGTTGCTCCAAGGCTTGTGTGTAACAATGACTCCTCATTGGGCCCTTTGTGGCTTATATGGACCCCCCTGTGGGCCCATTCCATTTCCGCTCTTGCTCCTTCTATTTCCCCTTCTATTTTCCTCAATATGCTCTATCTTTCTTTTTCATTTATTTCTTCCCCTTTCTTCTTCCTTCTTCATTTTGAGAATTTTTCATCATTTTAAAAAGATAAAATCAAAAAAAATTCTCAAGGGGGCATACACCACCCACATTTTATGCTGGGGCATCTATTTATTTTTTCTTCTATCTTTTACCTATCGCCAAATTTGTCGTTGTGTATAAGAGGGGAAAAATGTAGACACTTAAATTAATTATTTTAATTTATTTGAGTTCCTCGCATAATTAATTTATTAATTGTGCCAATTCCTATTCCTTCTGAATATTTATTAAATATAATTAATGTTCTCACTATAGTCTATTGATTGATTTATTTAATAAATCAATCTACCTTTATTCTTCTAAAAATCCTTAATATTAATTCTCTGCAAATTCCTCCTTTTAATTAATTAATTGATCTAGGTGATTCCTACAAATCACCTTTTTCCTAATCCATCATTAACCTAATGAATTCTTCTAGAAGCCCGCTAATCTCACTTATCATTATTCTTCTAATTTTTAATTCCCTCCACTCATTCTCTCTGCTAGTCAAATCCTCCTACAAATCTCATCTACACTAATCCCACCTAATCATTCTTCTAATCCCTCTCCTAATGAGTTGCTAGTGGCTAATCATCATGATTAACCACAAAGTCAACCCCTTGTCCCTTCCATCCAACCACCTTCCTTAAATGCTCTTTTCCTAGGTGAATGTGAAATTTTCAAAATCTCACATTCCTCTAGGCATCCCATCCTCAAAGGAATTTTTAATTCTTCCTTATTCCTCCAATCCCTATGACCATCCTTTTAGAAGAATTTTTAATTCCTCAATCCCTTCCCTCAAGGAATATTTTATTTCTTTCTCTTCCCTAGGCACATTGGGAAGTCTTCCCAATGAGCCTTGAGGATTGTGGAGACAAGAAATGCCTTTAAGGCATAACTCTTGGTCTCCACACTTGTCTTGTCACCTCCTCTTGGGGCATGTGTGGGATCATAATAAATCCTGACCCTTCATCTTGTGTCAATCCTAGCCCTCCTTATCTCCTCCTCTCCTCATATAAATTGAAGACTCCATCCCCTTGTTTCTCATCTCCAAATCTTGTAAGGGAATGCGGCTAATTTTCTTAGTGAAATCCATCTACATACCCAAACTCTAGCCAAATCATTCTCACTTGCATACTTAGCCATTTTGATCATCATCCACAACTTCATTCTTCCATCCATCTATCCATCTCTATCCTCATTTGTTCACACTTTGGAGAGTCAACCACATATGTACATTGGACCAATCCATTCAAGCTAAGGAGAGGCGCATTCTTGGCTTCATCAAGAGTCCAAATCAAAGGAACAAGAGAACTCTCTTGTCAAGGTATAATAGATTGTTGTTTATATATTTTATTTCTATGTTTTATGCTTTGATTTCAATTGACAATCTAACCTTGTATTAGGATATTTCCCTTGGTTCAATATATTATAAAAAATCATATTTTTCAAAAGATATAATAAATATTACAATACATTTCACAATATAATTAACATCTAATTTAATGTTTTAATTTATACAAATATAACAATCTCTTTAACGAAAACATCAACTTTATACAAATTTAATGAAATTTTACCTATGTTTAAATGCAAACAATATCAAATCAAAATCAATTAAATCATCACCTACTCCTATATATTTACTTATCATAAAATGCTAAAAAATTATTAAAATTTAATTATCTTAAAATTCAATCTCTTCGAACTATGATAAACAAATATTGTTTTGATATATTTATTTTTGAAATATTCTATTTTTAATATTGCAAGTAAATGTAAATACACATCCTCACCTTTATAAGAGGTACTTTTAACCAACATAAAATTAATTGTGAAACACTTATTAGTTTTGCCACGAAATATAGGTATTATCAAAAAAAGACTTGAAACCGTTATTAGTTCTTCAGCAAAGTTTATATACAATTTTTTAAAGAAATTTTTATTGAATTATTTTTTTTTTGTGAATCTATTTGGCTAGAAACTTCTTACAATATGAACCAATAATATGAAAAAATTAGTTATGAAGTATATAATATTTTTATAAAATTAAAAATTATTGTATAATAATTATATTATGTATTAATATTAATACACATATTTTATTTGATAAACTTATAAGGCACTGAGAGGGGGGCTGAATCAGTGCAAGAAAAAACAATATATATCCGATCACCACTTTAACCACCTTGAAAATCAATATGCATACAATAAATATAACCACATAAACAAACACCCAATAAATCATGCAACTCATAACACAATTATTTTCACATGGAAACCCAAATGGGAAAAACTATGATGGGAATTAGTACCACAAAGATCAACTATCTTCAGTATAGAGATTTGACAGATTAAGGTCTTATAACTTCTCTATTAGGAGCACACTCGGTTAAGAGTGTCTTAGCCTGGTTAAGAGCTATTACAATAAGTCTTGCTAGAACCAACCCTGTTAGGAGCTACCCAACTATGTGATTTCAAAACACAGACTAATGTGTCACTTGGTTAGAATATTTAAACCTTTGGACCTATGAGGATCCTACCACACCCTGTTAGGAGTGACCTTGTTAGAGGATTTTATCTTGCTGCAATTGTTATGAAACAACAAGTTTGTCTGATCTACTATTAGCACCTTTGTGCTTGATTAGATCCACTTCAGTTCTTCTTCTAACACTAACTAAACATCAATTTAAAGCTTCACCTTCCACCACATAATCAAATTCTCATTCTAGATCCTTCATCTGATACCTCATCGCAAAATATTCATCTTTTTATAAACAATTCTATTAAGTCGGCTAAAAACCCTTGGAACAATTTACTTGGTTCAATGTATCTAGTCAATCTTGCTTACTATGCTTTACTCATGTCGGCCACATAATTCATAACTAAAAAATATAACATTATATCTACCGGTTTACCAATCTAGGTAACTCTGCTCTACCAGTTAACTGTTCTTCCTGACTGACTACTCAGTACATCAAAACTCACTCATTTCATTGAATCTATTGATGTGTTTCTAGTCATAGACTCATTCTAATTTCATGAACATACATTCCAAACCTCAACACTTAACTCTTCACTAATCTTCCATACTAGTTGCTTCAACATAGCACTGTTCCTATTTTCCAATGTGTTGTCTTGTTTACTGGCTCACTATTTAACTACTTCCACTACCAATTAGGATTTACTAGTTGGACTAAATGACTTAGATGACTGACAAAACATGTTTTCTATCAATGAAAAGACAAAACAAGTCATCAATCAACCTATTACATCATATCATCATCAAGCCAACAATCTTCCCCTTTGGCATTGATGGCAACACTTAAGAAAAAAATTTCAACTAAGTGTCACATTACAAAAATATGATGCATGACTCAAATGCATACAATAGTACCCCTTATAAATTACACGCTCTTACAAAATTTTTAGTAAATACTACTCCCACTTTGATAACAATGACAAAGGTAAGCAAAGACATGAAAAATATGAGCACAATATATCAAAATTTGCATTACCAAAATATGTAGGAGTTCAAAAGTTTTAAAAGAATTAAATTTTGAGATAAATGTCTACAAAATTAGACTTCAAAGCTTTCAAATCATTTTCCCAAGTCTCTAAAAGAGTAGATGTAATCTCTATATGTGTTTGGATCTGGTATGCAATTTCGTCCATAGCATCAAGTGTGCTCATCTCCGGTGTAGCCAAAATTGCCTCTATTTTCTTATAACCTCTCTGCAAAATTTGTAACTTGGGGAGTAAGTGAATCTATAACTCCTACAGTGATGATGTCCTCTTTAACTTCTCTACTTCATATTCCTTAAGCTTATGATGTATGCGAATAACTACTCTACCAAAAAATGTTGTTGAATCATTTAAGGGGTTAAATGATTCATTCAAGACTTTCAGGTCCTTCTACTCTGCCTTTTTCTTCTTATCAATATCATCAAGGAATAATGAAAAGTAGCAAATACTAGACAATATTTTACCTCCGATCTACAAGGCTTCCTTAATCTACTCCAAGATCATAGCAAGACCTACTCTATCTCTATCGATTTCCTTCATCAATTATTCAATTCTCCTCTTTTCATATTCATTTTCCAAATTCTTGATAGCAGCCTCTTTAAGACTTTTCATCTGCTCACCTACTGATGTAACCAAATGTTCCATTTTGTCAATAGGTGTAGGAAGACTATCAATACCAGTCTCTGGTAGTATATTGAAAGGTATATCTATTGCACTTTGAATAGTTTGAGCTTCTTTTCTTTGATGTCAGTGACTAGGAGGTCACTTTCTGCTCATCATCATCAAGGATCTTCTTTGATGTTAGTGATCAGGATGTCACTTTCTGCTCATGCTCTTCTTCTTTCTACATCTCTACATCCTTCTTTGATGCCTTATTTTCTACATTCTCCTCTTCCTTTTCCTTGTCTTTCATCGATGGTGCAGTGGTTTGTACATCTTATGTTTGTGTAATCACTAGTGGCTCTTGTGCTTCTACCTTCTCAGTGGTTTGAGCATTATCTATTTGGTCATTCACTAGTTTCTTTGTCATTTCTTCATTTTTCTTTGCTTCATCTTTTGTCTATGCTTCTATTTTCTCTTCACCTATACTGGTTGAAGTAGCTCCCAGTGACACACTCTTCATCAAGGATAAGGATTGGATCTATCTTAGTGCTTGTGTCAGCAAAAACAATCTCATTTGTTATAATGTCATTAATATTCAAATTGTTAGGGAGATCTTCTCCCTTTAATCTCTCAGGTTTTTCTCCTTCTTTAGGAATAATTCTTAAAAAGTTCTTCAAAATTTTCTTAGTTTCAGCATGTACAGACTGAGATTCACCAATTAACAATCTTGTCAACCTTTTCTTTCTAAGAAATAATTTCTTGAATGTGTCCCCTAGAGGTCTCTAGTTGTAAGTGCATCAATACAAACTCAATTAATTATTTGTCCTACTTTATAGCAGTCTTCCATCTTGCTTCCAATTTATTGTACAAAGAATCAGGTATTTAACCTTGCAACTCAATCAATGCTTTACTATACATGTTCATAAACCAAACAATAGTATCTTCATTTTACATTTTCTCATCTTCGCCAAAATTGTTATAATGTCTCTTTACATTAGTCAAAATACCATACTTTCTTATTTTCTCCATAATCTTTTCAATTAAGGTGAGTTTACTTACCGGTTGTTTTACAAATTTCATAGTAGGAGATCCAACAACTTGGGATTCCTTCCCATTGGCTCTTACTTCCTTCTTCTCACCTTTAGAATCTATATCTTCTTCTATGTCCTCAACAATAGTCTCAAGAGTCCTTTGTGCTTGTTGTTTCTTCCTTTTCCTATACACTTCTTTCACTTTGGGTTCTTTAGGCTTTGCTTCCTTTGGTTTTAAACTAATATGAATCTTAGGAGTAGGAGGGGGTTTCTCTTTCACAACTATACTTCTTGGTTTTCTACCAGCGTTGGTACCAGCCGAGGCACTATAGAATTCATCCTTCCTTTCTTCAAACTTTTCTCTAGCCTCTACAATCACCTCTCTTTAAAATCCTTGTTCAAATACAAATTGTTCAACCTCTTTTCTGACTTTTTTTGCAATAACCAGTTTTGCTAATTCAGAATGCACCTCAATAGTTTTTTCTTTGACGGTTCCAAATCTTGTTGCATTGGGATCTACCGGTGTAGATAGAAGATGATCAACATAGGAAATCAAAATATCAGCTTCTACCTCATAACCCATGGGCATCACCCATGATGTCCTAGGTTCTACTGCCTCCATTTGACATGTGTTTGTATCAACCATGAAATATATAGAATCTCCATACCTTTTAACAATATTCTTCAATATCCTTTCTCTACCATGCATTCTTTTCTACAATTATTTCAAATAATCGCAGATTATCATTGTGAATTCATATCCAAGTATTTTAATATTGTTCTTTATATGTAACATTTCCGGTGTATCCTCTAACCACTAGATATCAGTGATACTGGGAAAGGAGTTCTGGAAATAGAAAAATAAACCAATGATCAATTGTCCAAACTTCAACTTCTATCTCCTATCCTTCTTGATTGATTCAAGATTTAGTATCAACTAGTTTTTCAATGCTTTTGCAAGATCATAGTCTGCATTTTGCTTCAACATCTAGTAGGTTGTGTGGATTGCAGCTCCAGGAATTCTATTTGTTCTACTTGAGTGATAAACCCTCTAACCAATGACCATAGAAGTATACTTAACCTTAGGGTCTTCAATTTCATTTATACTCATAGCACGACGATCCCACTTAGTTTTTGTCAATCGGGTGACTTCATCCTTCGAGATTGTTCTCAGCATAGGAACTTCACTGGTTGCCCACGATTCGGTGATGGCATGAATAGCTTCCTTTGTAATCTTATGTGGTCAATCCAACCACATAAATTGATCATGTACCATTCTCAAAACGTATCTGATATGATCAAATTCATCAAGAAAATTCATAGCATGATGAAAACCTTAATTAGTAACCCTTCTGAACTGATCCTTTATCACTCCTTGTTCATCACACAGTGTTTGGTATTGATTGAAGATAGAAAAGGTTTCAAAATATTCTATCTTGCAATAAATATAGGATCTAATATCTTTGACATGCAACACATCATAAAATACGCTGGATAGGGCTCCAACTGGATTGATTTCAATTGACTTATGTGGATGCCTCTTAAATTTTGGTCGAGGCCTTTCAGTAATATCTACAAAGTGTGGTGTATCCATTGTAAAATATCAAACATAGAAACAGATCATTGAAGAATACCTTTCAACTCCTTTGCAACTAGGGTTTCTAAACCAAATGCACTTTCACCGATTCTCTTCACTGCAAATCTCCTCAATCTGCTATCAAATTTGATAAGGCAATAACCAATAGGTATTTAGTGCTTGATTCACTCTCCAAATGCTCTTGAGAATGAAAAGGTAACAAATGAAACATGTAAATCACTATTATTTACCTTTTACAAACTGCATTAAATGTTGTATCGGTTGAACTTACCCTAATCACCGTTCTACCCTAAAACTTGTTACTAGTTCTCATAACACATCCAATATACTGGTTTCAACACAAAATCACTTTCTCAACATCATAATGCACCAAAGTATGTAGATTTGACTTATTGTACACCATATAGGGGGTCCAAAAATGGATCTGACAATAAGTTCCCCCTAAGCTTTATACATAGCTTAGTTTACTGGTGAGGGATTATCCACGTTAGGTGAAGAATTAGAATCTTCTGATGGTTTCTCCTCACTCTTCTTTCTCCAGATCTTCTTCATCTCAGCCCTGGTCTCTTCCACATCAACTTTCTTCTTACCTTTTCGATCAACAGGTTGATTAACTGATTTGATCATTTTTTCTCTGAAAAAATTTGCAAGGTGTCCCTGTTTGTGACAATGAAAACATGCCATTCTAGATGCTCTCCAGGGTACAACATTTCCTCTACTAGTTCTTCTCTGGCAATTCATAGCAACATGTCTATAGTTGTGACAGATTAAACAAGTCACATTCTTTCTATACTTGATTTTGTAAGGACTAGACCAGTTCACATAAGGTCTCTACCAAGTAGGGTTTCTTTGGTCATTGAAAGATCTCTGCCATTCACCATTAGGTCTCTGATTCATGTAAGATCCCTCATTTTTTATTCCAGACCTGCACTCAACAACTCTATGCCCATACTTGTTGCAACTATAGCAATAACCATTACAAGTGCTAGGCATACATCCATCATATGTATTAGGTCTATAACCATTAACAAAACTTAATCTACTTCTACAAACATTAGTAGTATGACCTACCTTATGACAATTGAAGCATACTAGTTTGTAGGGTTTATTATTGGTTTTCTTCTTTGTCTTAGGTATAGATATGCCTTTATGCATGATGTCTTTGGTACCAGAAGGCTCTCCTTGCTCAAAGGTTGTGTATCTCCATTATGCCTTTGTGACTGAATCTTCTCATAAAGTATAGTAGAGCTCTTTATGTATTTAGCCAGTATCTCATTAGCATCAACCAACTCCTTAGTAAGATCTTCATTCTTCTTCATAAGACTCTCTCTAAGAGACATAGCCATGTCTAGATCAGCCTGTATTTCTTCTTTTTCTTCTTTTTCCTCATGAAGATGTGCATGTAGGTCACTAATCTCTCCATTTAGCTTAGCGATATCATGCTCCTTATCTCTTATTTTGTCTTTAGTTGTTCTTGTGACTTCCAACTCTTGGCTCATCCTGATGGTAAGGGATTCTAGATCTCTCCTCATATTTGACTTATTATCATTCAGCTTTTCCACCTCATTAGCTAATGCATCAATGTTAGCTTCTTCAAATAAACTATTTTCACTAATTTCATACAATTGTTCATCTATCTCTTTCCTTTTAGCCAATGAAGCTTTATACTTGACCCTCAATTCACCTAGGGCTTCTTTAGATTCTACAAGCCAGTTAGAAATCTCCCTATAACATATATGATAGCCTTAAGGATTCTTCCCAAGCAGTTTATTCTTATGAGAATTAGGCTCTGATACCAATTGATAAACTTATAAGACACCAAGGGAAGGGGGGGTGAATCAGTGCAAGAAAAAATAATATAAATTTGATCACCACTTTAACCACCTTGAAAATCAATATGCATGCAAGAAATATAACCACATAAACAAACACCCAATAAAGAATAAAACTCATAACACAATTATTTTCACGTGGAAAACCAAATGGGAAAAACCATGGTGGGAATTAGTACCCACAAAAATCAACTATCTGCAGTATTTAGATTTGTCTAGTTAAGGTCTTACAACTACTCTCCTAGGAGAACACTCGGTTAAGAGTGTCTTATCCCGGTTAAGAAATATTAAATTAAGGCCTGTTAAGACCAACCGTATTAGGAGTTTGGTAGCTATGTGATTTCAAAACACAAGATAATGTGTCACCTGGTAAGAGGATTTAAACCTTCGGACCTGTGAGGATCCTACCACAACCTGTTACGAGTGACCTTGTTAGAGGATTTTATCTTGCTGCAACTATTAGGGAACAACAAGTTTGTTTGATTAGTTGTTAGCACCTCTTTGACTAATTAGATTTGCTTCATTTTTTATTCTAACACTGACTAAACATCAATAAAGATATTCACCTTCAATTTTACAATCAAATTCTCATTCTAGATCCTTCATATGATACCTCATCACACAACATTCATCTTTTCATAGACAACTTTGTTAAGTAGGCTAAAAACCTTTGGAACAATTTCCTAGGTTCAATGTATTTGGTAAATCTTGTTCATTATGATTTACTCATGTCATCCATATAATTCATAACTCAAAAATATAATATTATGTCTACCGGTTTACCAATCTAGGTAACTTTTCTCTACCGATTAACTGTTCTTCTTAACTGACTGCTCAATACACCATAACTCGCTCATTCCATCGAATCCACTGATGTGGTTCCAGTTAGAGACTCTTTCCAATGTCATGAACATACATTCCTAACCACAACACTTAACTCTTCACCGATCCTTTGTACTGGTCGCTTGAACATAGCATTGTTCATGTTTGCCGGTTTGTTGTCTTGTTTACTAGTTCACTGTTTAACTGCTTCCACTAACGGTTAGGCTTTATTGGTTGGACTAAATGACTTATATGACTGAAAAAACATGGTTGTCATCAATGAAAACACAAAACAAGTCTTCAATCAACCTATTACATCATATCATCATCAAGCCAACAAGCTCTTCCTTTGGCTTTGATAAAAACACTTAGGAAAAATTTGTCAACTAAGTGTCACATTACAAAAATTATGACTCATCACTCAAATACATACAAAACTCCCCCTTAGAAATTACATGCTATTACAAAATTTTACCTAAATACTACTCCCCCTTTGATAGAAATGACAATGGTAAGAAATGACATGAAAAATATGAGTACAATATATCAAAATTTACATTACCAAAATATGTAGGAGTTCAAAAGTTTTACAAAAATTATATTTTGAGAAAAATGTCTGCAAAATTAGACTTAAAAACTTTTAGATCATTTCCCCAAGTCTCCAAAACAGTAGATGTAATCTTTATATGTGTCCGGATCTGGTATGCAAGTTCCTCCATATTATCATGTGTGCTCATCTCCGATGTAGCCAAAATTGCCTCTGTTTCATTATAACCTCTCTAAAAAATTTGTAACTTGGGGACTTAGTGAGTCTGTAACTCTTGCAATGATGATGTTGTCTTTACCTACTCTGCCTTATATTCCTAAGCTTCTATTGTGTACAAATAACCACTCTACCAAAAATAGTTGTTGAATCATTTAAGGGGTTAAATGATTCACTCAAGACTTTCAGCTTCTACTGCTCTACCTTTTTCTTCTTATCAATATCATCAAGGAATAATGAAAATTTGCAAATAGTAGATAATATTTTATCTCTGGTCTGCAATGCTTCCTTAATATGCTCCAATTTCATAGCAAGACCTACTCTGTCTCTATCAATTTCCTTCATCAATTGTTCAATTCTCCTCTTTTAATATTCATTTTTCACATTCTTGATAGTAGCCTCTTCAAGACTCTTCATCTGCTCACTTGCTGATGTAACCAAATGTTCCAGTTTGTCAATAGGTGTAGGAAGATTGTCAATATCAATCTCTGGTAGTATACTGGAAAGTATATCTATTGCACTTTGAATAGTTTGAGCTTCTTTTCTCTATGCTTTCATAATCTTTTTTTGTTCCTTAGATTGCATAGCAGATACAATTTCCATTAGCTAAGTAGGACTTAGCATGTCCATATTGATTGGTACTTAAATACTCACAGTGGCATCATCCTCATCATCATCAAGGATCTTACTTAATGTCAGTGACTAGGAGGTCACTTTCTGCTCATGTTCTTCTTTCTGCATCTCTACATCCTTTTCTAATGCCTTATTTTATACATTCTCTTGTGTTTTCTCTTCAGCTTTCTCCTCTTCCTTTTCCTTGTCCTTCATCGGTGGTGCAGTGGTTTGTACATCTTCTATTTGTGTAATTACTAGTGGCTCTTGTTCTTCTTCCTTCTCAGTGGTTTGAAAATTATCTATTTGGTCATTCATTGGTTTCTCTCTCATTTCTTCATTTGTCTTTTCTTCATCTTTCATCTTTGCTTCTATTTTCTCTTCACCTATATGAGTTGAAGTAGCTCCCGATAACACAGTCTCTTCATCAAGGATAATGATTAGATCTTGCTTATTACTTGTGTCAGCCAAAAACAATCTCATCCTGTATAATGTCATTAATGTTCAAATTTCCATGGAGATCTTCTCCCATTAATCTCTTAGGTTCTTCTCCTTTTTTAGGAATAAGTCCTAAAAACTTCTTCAAAATTTTCTCAGTTTCAGTATGTATAGATTGAGACTTACCAATTAAAAATCTTGTCAACCTTCTCTTTGTAATAAATAATGCCCTTGTTTTAGAAATAATTTATTTAATATCCTCCCTAGAGCTCTCCAGTTGCAAGTGCATCAATACAAACTCAATTAATTATTTGTCCTTCTTTATAGTAGTCTTCCATCTTGCTTCCAATTTACTATACAAATAATTAGGTATTAAACCTTGTAACTAAATCAATGCTTTACTATACTTGTTCATTAACCAAACAATAGTATCTTCAATTTTCATGCGCTCATCTTGACCAAAATTATTGTAATGTCTCTTTACATCAGTCAAAATACCATACTTTCTTATTTTCTCCAAAATATTTTCAAGTGAGGCGAGTTTACTTACTGGTTGTTTTACAGGTTTCATAGTAGGAGATCCAACCACTTTGGATTTCTTCCCACTAGCTCTTAATTCCTTCTTCTCACCTTCAAAATATGTATCTTCTTCTATGTCCTCAACAACAATCTCAAGGGTTCTTTGTGCTTGATATTTATTCCTTTCCCTGTACACTTCTTTCACTTTGGGTGCTTCAGGCTTTGCTTCCTTAGGTTTTCTTCTAATACGAATCTTTGTGAATTCATTTCCAAGCATTTTGAAAAAATTCTTTATCTATGACATTGTCGGTGTATCCTCTGACCGTTGAATATTATAGATATCAGGAAAGGAGTTCTGAAATTAGAAAAATAAACCTATGATCAACTGCCCAAACTTGAACTTTCATCTCCTATCCTTCTTGATTGATTCAAAATTTAGTATCAACTGGGTTCTCAAGGCTTCTGCAAGATCATAGTTTGCATTTTCCTTCAACATCTGGTAGGCTATGTAGATTGTAGCACCGGGAATTCTATTTGTTTGTCTCAAGTGATAAACCCTATAACCAATGACCATAGAAGCATACTTAGCCTTAGGGTCTTCAATTTCATTTATAGACATAGCACAGCCATCCCACTTAGATTTTGTCAATTGAGCGACTTCATCCTTCAGAATTGTTCTCAACATAGGAACTTCACCGATTTCCCACAATCTAGTAACGACATGAATAGCTTCCTTTGTAATCTTATGTGGTTGATCCATCCACATAAACTGATCAAGTATCCTACACAAAACATATATGATATTATCTTCTTCAAATTCATCAATTAGATTCACAACATGATGAAAACCTTTATCACTCCTTGTTCATCACATAGTGTTTGATATTGATTAAAAATAGTAGAGGTTCTAAAATATTCTAGCTTGGAATGAATATAGGATCTAATGTCTTTGACATGCAACACACCATAAGATACTCTAGATAGGGCTCCAATTGGATCGATTTCAATTGACTTATGCGGATGCCTCTTAAATTATGGTCAAGGCCTTTCAGTAACATCTGCAAACTGTGGTGTATCCATTGCAAAATATCAAACATAGAGTTAGATCATAGAAGAATACGTTTCAACTCCTTCACAACTAGGGTTTCTAAACCAAATTCACTTTCACTGATTCTCTTCACTTCAAATCTCCTCAATCTACTATCAAATTTGCTAAGGCAATAACCAACAACTCTTTAGTGCTTCAATCGCACTCCAGATGCTCTCGATAATGCAAAGGTAACAAATTGAACTTGTAAAACACTTTTATTTACCTTTTACAAACTGCATTAAATGTTGTGCCGGTTGAGCTTGTTGTCACTATTTTGACTATTGGGTGATTTTGTTCTCTAAGTCCATTATCATCTGCAAAAAAATGTGCTTTGTAGTACATTTTTTGCCTCTGAGGGTTTTTGGTCTAAAGGTTTAAGGTTCTACAATTCAACCTTTTCTATCTGGAGTCCATGCATTTTATTTCCGTGTTACTTTTTCCACTTAGGTGGAAGGGTCGCTCCACCATGAAAAGAGGTCACCCCCTTTTACATTTATCCTAGGTAGGTCCTTAAATTTTTTTTATTTTTACGCCTTCCCCTAATTTTTATTTCCTTGTCAGATTTCCTAAAGATCATGCAGGTTCTAGTTGATCTGATGGTGCACGCAATCTCATGAAAGGAAGATGTGTAGAGCTTACCCTTCACAGAGTAGCGAAAAGGTCGCAGGCCCATGTAAAGTGGTCGCAAGGAAGGCTAATGGATTATCATCTCCCAGAAGATCTAATGGACCACATTGTTTCACAACCCAAAGATGCGTGAGATTTATCCTTCGCGAAGCAGCAAAGGAATGGTGGACCCGGGCAGGTGGGCTAAAGAATGAAGTTAAATATTGAGCATGTTTCTCAAGATCTAGTAGTCTGTGTTGATTCGTGAAGCAAACCTACTAGAGACTTATCTTTCATGAAGTAGCGAAATCCTAGCAGGCCCCAAAAGGTAACTGAATCCTCCAGTTAAAAACCGATCATGTCCAAGAAGATCTGGTGGCTAGCACTTTTTCGCTTGGCGAAGATGTCTGAAGTTTACCTTTCACGAAGTGGCGAAAGGTAGTGGGCCCAGCAAAAGGGTTGCTTGTAAGGTAAAAAGGGTACATCTTAAGATAGATCCAACAATCTGTGTTATTTTGTTGCGTGAAATAGCATGAGGTTTATCCTTTGTGAAGCAGTGAAAGGAAGGTAGGCTCGGAAACTGTTCCTGATTTTTAAAGACCAATCAACTTGGAGTTGATCAGACAGGTTGCCTTGATTCACAGCCAGAAGCAACACAAAATTTACCTTTCGCGAAGTGGCAAAATGAGTTGGCAATTACATGGCGGATGATGTGGCAGAACAGTTGGACGCTTGGCTGAGGTGAAAGAGAATCTGTCAAATAGACACATGGCTCCAAAGGATCATAAAGGGCCCACTCTGATTAAGCGGTGATGGTGATGAAATTCATGGCTAGGTAAAACACATGGTAGTTCAGATGTGGAGTCTGATGGAGTTCTTGAACAAATGAATGGCTGACACATAAGAGTTATTTGCCAGAAATCAATAAGGCGGGTGGATTCTGTGCAGAGGGCCCACTTTGAAGGATAAAGGATGTTAAAAGCTGCACATCTCAAAAGTGATCCAATGATAAGCATTGTTTCGTAGCCCAAAGATGCGAGGTTTTTAACCTTTGCAAAATAGCGAAAACCTTTAGCGGTGATGGTTGTGTGTGATTAGTGAAAAATATTAGCGGTCACCATGGAGAGTAAAGATCGAGCGGGTGGTAGAAGATCCAATGGCCAGCGTTGTTTCACATGAAAGAGATGTGCAAGGTTTATCCTTTGCAAAGCAGCGAACGGAAGGTGGGGCCCGTTTTTAAGCAGGATGACCCAAATAAGGTAAGAGATGTGCATGTTCTTCAGGATCTGATGGACCATGTTCTTTCACATGGCAAAGATGCAAGGTTTTTTAACCTTCGCGAAACAGTGAAAAGCCAGGACACTGAGAATTTCTTTGTGGTCCATTGGAGCCTTTTTTCAAATTCAATTGTGAATTGATTTCTGAAGCATGTGGATTAATGTCTCAATTCAATGCTTTGTTGTCGTATTAAGCCTCACATCAACTGAATTTTAGTGTCATTTCAAAGATTTTTGCAGAGGAACCATTGCGCAGAGTGAATTTCTTCAAGCAACAAGTAAGTTTTGTACATTGTTTAACAATTACAGTTCGAATTGATATCATTGGGTGCTTAAATTCTCAGAGGTCTGTTTGAGTTTAAATTGAAATAGTTGAAATTCAAAGATGGCACATCGGAGAGATTTCATAGGGAAGGTAAATTATCAGGATAGAGCTATATGTGATGATTTCCTAGAACAATTAACCATGTCTACAAATGTCGCTGCTAAAATAAAAGAATTAGTGCCCAAGGCCCCTCATCTAAGAATTGGAGACAGTTTATATGACAAAGGGAATTGGTTAAGGGATTCACAGATAGGGATATTAGGTTTGGGGCTCTTCAAAGTGGGATTTGGCCAAAGACATTCCTCTGCTCCAATGAAAAGTATATGGGAGTTAGATGTGGGGAAACTCATAGTCCCTGGGGTTTTCATGGATGTGGATTTGTTAACCCAGATTCCAAATAATTATGACCCTATCGCCAGATGTGTTAGAAATGTGAATGGGGGGTCATTGATTGAGATAAATGATGATGAGTTTAGGAGGGTTTTTAAACTCAGTGAGGTATCAAATTATTTAGAGCTAGTCAATTTTGATACACTTGCACAATATGCAATGTGCAGAGAGATCACCTCAGGAGTGGCCCTTTGAAAGAAGTTTTTATCAAAATAGGAGGATTAACTATTGTAGGCCCTAGTACCATGGAACCCTTCTCTCTAAATATTTTTACTCTAAGGGATAAAGGGATGTATTGGTCACTATGTCAGATTTTTGGGGAAGATGCTGAAACCACCATGCCAACTCACTACATGCTAATGATAGCACAAATTATGAACCCCTCTCTGGCAGTAACTTTTGATTTTGCACCTTATCTCACTGATGCAATTCATGCAGGGCTGGTAGGGATAAAAAATGGTAAGGTAGATAGACCTTTTGGGTGGTACTCTCTGATTATGCACATGCTTTTATTTAAAGGTGTTGATTATTTTGCAAAGGAAATGGACCAAGTTAAGGAAAAGGATGGTGAAGAGATGCCTATGCAATTGTGGAGCATAATTTTGTCTTCGGATAGAGAGGACACCAGTTACTTGAAGTTTGATAGATGTTTTGCATCTAGGCTTAGGATCCTCTTGTGCCCACAAAACCTTAGGATCCCTAAGGCTCTTTTAGAATTCCTTAGGCCTAAAGAATTTGTTGAAGGTATCAAGATTGTTCACAATTGGGGTGATATATATTTATACCCTATCTCTTCTGTGTTCAGAGTTTATGGTTTCAGAGGCACCCCATACTTACTCCCCTATCAAGTCCCATTAAAGATAGGAATTGCAGAGACCCTGAGGCAAATTGGGGGTGTGTAAGAAGTAGAATTAACAAATAGGGGAAAAGGGACCATTTTACCAATTGTCACCATGGCTCATCAATTTGTAATCACCAAGGGTGGTTGGAAACACTTTGATGATTTCTCTCAACCATATAGGTTGTCTAGTGCGGTATCAAGGTTTGCTGACCCTGGAGATTTCTTCAATGGCATGTTCAGAAAGAGAGCAGTATGTAAAGGCAGAGCTCACCAGTTCAATTTTCCTAAGGATCTTATTAGAAATGAATTCAATCTAGATGAGTAGGAATTGAGAAAAGAAAAATGGGTAGCATACAAAAAGGCTCTTGATTTTATTCATCAATTTGATAGTGGTTATGACCCTCTGTCTAGTTTTACTCCCTTTGAGGAAAAAGTTAAATTCTTAATTCTTTATTTTGAAGACCTAATGCAAACATTGAAGGAGAAGAGGGAAGCTATAATGAGAAATGATCCTAAAAAGGCTAAGCTGGTTCTAGCCAAGCCTGCCTTTGCTAAGGCCATCCCTCCGGGTGATTATGTGATGCATAAGAAGCCAAAGTATAGTGTGCTAGTATCGGTAACTGGTGAACCCTCTACTTCAAAAGGGAAGAGAGCAATAGAAGAAGTCATTGACATCCAAGACTCCCCTAAGAGGCAAAGGGTTGGAAAAGACCACCACCCACCAGACCTATCATCGAATTTCCCCCTTCTCCTATGTCTTCTGGTTTTCAACTAGCTGAGACCATACAACATGAGTTAGAAAAGTTGAAGCAGGCTCAAGCCCTATTTGCAAGTAAATATGAGCAAAAGGTTAGGGCCACAATTTCGAGTTTTGCTGACATAGTAGGAGCCTCCATTATGTGTATGAATGTGAAAATAATTTTGGATATTTTGATTGAGCTGAATGGAGACAAGGCTACTCTAGAGATGATTTTGAATAAGTGAATGCCTAGAGAGGTGGATTTGGAACTTATGTGTGCATTCTATGATGAGGCAGGGTCTAATGCTAATATTACATCCACTTGTGAGTTAGTAAAAGGGATGACCAAGTTAGAAAAAGGAAGAGTTGGTGTAGAGAGGAAGGCTAACTTATACATGAAGGAATACACTAAACATAAGTTTGAACTCTTTCCTGGGGGTTTTGTTAGTCCAAACTAGTTGAAGGATAAACAAGTGTTGCTTGATGAGCTAGGAGCTAAATTGTCTCAAAGGGTGAATGAAGTCATCAATATAGATGGCACATCTTCATTTGTCAAGACAATTGAAGAAATAGAGAAGACAAAGTCACATTATGGTTTTTTGGAATCAGAGGTTAAGAAAATTAGAAATACCTGGAAAAGGTTGGACAAATTGAAAAATAAAATTGTTAGCTTCTCCTAGCCTACTGATGACGTGTTCCAAGAGTGGACAAGAAAATATGCGGTGCAAGAAGCAAAGGTTCAAGAAGATACTGCAGCGGAATAACAAACTAAAAGGCCTCTAGGATTGAAAATGACTTGTAACTTCATTTTGAAGAAAAATTGTAATTGTAACAAACTATTCTTAGGAAAGTCCGAAGCTTGTGTTGCATCCATATTATTATAAATGGATACTAGGACTTAGAAAGAAAATCATCACAAGAATTTGTAAAGAGACTGCTGAAAAATATCTAGGGTTTTCTGGTTCTCTCATAAATTACCTTGAGTTATGTAAAATTTTCAAAATGAATATGAATATGCAGATCAAAGATTTTCAGGCCTAAATCTTCATTGTCTTCTAGTCTGTATTCATTAGTTTTCTAGTTTCATTTGAATAATTTACGGTTATTCGATTAAGCATGGATTGTAAGACAGTCTTATAGATATATTTCTGGCTTTTCTCTTAGGGAGAGTAATTAAATATGAGTGAAATATTTCTGTCAGTAAATTAATTGTTTGCTGCTTTGAATTTGATAAACGCTTTTAGTTTAAAGGGAAAGAACTTATTTATATGTCAGGCATGTATGGGGTTCATGAAAGTCGAAGTGATGAAATGTATGAGAATGTTCAATTTTGGAACTCTTGTTTGATTTAGGTGACTCTGTAGCCTGGATAAGGCATTGATATCAGTTGTGGAATTCTTTCTATCTTTCTTGGGATCAAATATTGAAGATGAGCATAAGTTTTCTTTAATGTTTCAATTTTATTGAGGTGATGAAGTCCATAGGTTTTTAGCATTGGTTTACTGTGGATCTCAATTTGAAAGTGTAAAAGTATTCACAAAAGGTATACCCACCTGAGCTTTGGATAAGTTCAAAGAATAGAAGGTTTTGTTGAAACCTTGTTATATGTTATTCTGGTGTCCTCTTCATATGCAAATAGAGTTATCAACTTTTTTTACAGGGAGGATAGGAGGAAATCAGAATTTGAGAACAACTAAACTTACCCTAATCATCGTTCAACCCTATAACTTCTGACTGAACAGAGCTTCACCTTCCACCACACAATCAAATTCTCATTCTAGATCCTTCATCTGATACCTCATCACATAATATTCATCTTTTTATAGACAACTTTGTTAAGTCGGCTAAAAACCCTTGGAACAATTTCCTATGTTCAATGTATCTGGTCAATCTTGCTCATTACATTTTAATTATGTCAGCCACATAATTCATAAATAAAAAATATAATATTATGTCTACCGGTTTACCAATCTAGGTAACTCTTCTCTACCAGTTAACTATTCTTCCTGACTGACTGCTTCGTACATCATAACTCACTCATTCTATTGAATCTATTGATGTGGTTCCATTCATAAACTCATGCCAATGTCATGAATATACATTCCAAACCTCAACACTTAACTCTTCACCGATCTTCCATACCAGTCGCTCGAACATAGCATTGTTCCTGTTTGCCAGTTTGTTGTCTTGTTTACCAATTCACTATTTAACTGCTTCCACTACCGGTTAGGCTTTACCTATTGGACTAAATGACTTAGATGACTAACAAAACATGGTTTCCATCAATAACAATACAAAACAAGTCATCAATCAACCTGTTACATCATATCATCATCAAGCCAAAAATATTAGTATATTATATTTTATAGTATATCATATATTATAGCATTGTATATTATTATGTTTTATTAATATAATATATTGTTATGATATGTGTTAGCATTTTATATTATTCTCTTAATTATACCTTAAAAATATTTAAGCAAAAAATGATTGTGTGCAGTGTTCCCATCCTACGTGGAGGGGTTTGGGGGAGTTTCAGGTTCCCGTTTTGACCTGTTATTCCTGGCTCCTTTGTCCTGTGTTGTGGTTTCAGGTGGTAGTGGCGATGGCTTCTATGCAAGGGTTTGGATTCTTGGCAAGGAGGAAGTTGTTGGCATAGTAGCTTTTGAGGTTGCGTTTGGTGGGGGGAGGCTTTTCTCGGTAGTTGGTGTGGACAAGATGTTTGGGACCCAGGTGGAGCTATTGTTGATACCTAAGTTTTTTTTATCTCCCTTTGGTATTTTCTATGGTGGGTTTCCTTCTATCTCGGTTTTGGGCTATGGGGTTGTAGGGGGCCTCATGCCTTGTTGTTGGTCTTTCCCTATCTTCCTCCCTTGTCTTGTTCTTGTCACGTTTATCTCATCTCTCTAGGTTATTTCCAGTCTTGGCCCTGTCTTTTATTGAGTTTGAGATGGTGGGTATTGGAGATAATCATTATCCTATTGAGGTGGAGATGGAGGTCGTGGTTTTTGTTGGCAGGATTTGGGGGGAGGATGTTGTTGATTTTTTTGGTGGATGGCATGCATCTAAGATTGTGCTTATGATATTTTTTGCCCCCTTGTTCCCTTTTGAGGTGGTGATGCTAGGGGGCCTTATGTTCTCAGTTATGTGTGTTGTCTCTTTGGTTTTGGAAGCTCTGTTACTTGAGGCAGGTGGTATTTTTGTTTCTTGTTCCTTGTTGTCGAGTTTCTCTCCTTCTTCTCCTATAGAGGTGGAGATTTTAGTGATGTTGGTCTACTTGGAAGCTATCTGGATCTGGCCTCTTTTTCAACTCAAGGTTCTGGGTGCCTTTTCAAAACCAAACTGTCTAGATAAGCTCTGTGGGTTTATTTTTTGGTGGTTGGATTTTTTTTTGCAGTATGAAATTGTTGTTGGCTTCATTCTGGTGGTTATGGGAGCCAATACAAAATCCATTTCGAAGGTTAGGAGAGCCTTTCAAAACCCCCTTATTTTTTGGTTTTTTGTGTGGTCAGTTTGTGGGAACCTTGTAAAACCCACAAGCAGGCTAGATGATAGAAATTTTAAAGGGCCCAGTCTGGCCAGCTATTGTTTTTGGTTAAGGATGGGTTTTGCTAGTGGTAGATTGAAGACTATGTTACAGGTTAAGGGAGCCTAGCAAAACCCTTCTCTGTTGGTTTTGGGGGCCAGTTCAAAACCCATGATGAAGGTTAGGGGAGCCTTTGAAAACCCCATGTGTCTAGACTGTAATTGTATGTCTATTTGTTGTAATTCTGTGTCTTTGAAGGTGATGGGTGCCTAGAATCATCCATAGTATCAGTTGAAGGTTAAGGAAGCCTTAGAAAAACCCTTGAGTTAGTGATCGAGGCTGGTTTTTTCAGTCTTGGTTGTGGTTGGGCTGCTATTTTTTTTATGATCATTCCTTTTGGCAGCATTGTTTTGTGGGTTCCAGATCTTGGAAAAATCTGAGGGTTTTGGGTCCCTTCAGAACCTGTTGTTTTGGGTTTCAGGTCCTCTCAAAACCTGTTTATCCTTAATAAAAAACAAAAGAAAACACAAAGTGTAGAGAAGTAAGAAATAATCAATCTTCATCAAATTCAAATTCTCAATTTTAAAATTCAAAATATTCAAATCAATTAAATTTGTCACCATTACATCATATAGAGATTCAATTAAAATAATACTTTAATTATTTTTAATATTTTTTTATAAAAATATCATATTTAAATATTTTCAAATCAATACATTAACTAACACAAATGTTATTTAAAAACTAAATTAAATTTATAAGTTTCTCATTGAGACACTTAGATTTCTTAGCCAACAAATACAATTATCATATTAACCAAAAATAATAATCAAATTGTCTAGTATCAAACAAAACTCTCTTGTCACAATTTGATTGTATTTATTATAATAGTGACTTATAGCATGATGACATAAATAGATGCTTTCTTGTTTGTATTTTTTATCAAAATATATCATTATATTACATTTGATATTTTTTAATCATGTAAAATATTTATATAATTTCAAATAACAATTTCTATTATAAACAAATAATAATTTAATGTATCAGCTCATTTTATTTAATATTTGAAATTTTCCATATATGGACTAAATAATGACTTTTATAACAAGTTGATTTAATACAAACTCTATAACACTAATTTACTTTAATCAATAAACTTTCATCTTTTATCAATAAAATCACTTTTAAAAACAAAATAAACTCATTTATATTGTTAATCTATAGATTAAAGATTAAATTTTGGATTTTTAAACTGTTTGTACTATACAGCCAAATAAAATATTTTATTTGAAGATGTGTTGTATTCCTTTTTTTAATAATGGTCTGCAATCACTCTTATTCTATTCTGTCTTCGTACAATCATAGACTATACAGTGAATACGTGTATTAAAACTAGGCACTAAAAATGATTCCTTTCTCGCAAAGATGAATTATTAATACATAAGGACTCCCGTGTGGAGCTACTTGCCTCCTAAGCCGCTAAATAGTCTTTTGATTGACCTTTACAAGCTTAAAATATTTATCAAATTGTAAGTGGAATTGCAAGTTGGACTTTTAAGAGTATTGCTGGCTTATCATGTCACACATTAATATTCAATCTCCTATTGTTTATTGTAGGAATGCGCCTTAAAAGATGTTTATATGGAAATCCTAAAGAAAAATTCAATATAGAGCTTCCATGTGGGAGACAAGCCAATTATAATTGAGTCTTGAGTCTTGATATACCCACTTGCCCTCAAAATTTTCACCATCCATCCATCTTTTCCCATATTGTCTTGTCTACACATGCCATGTGACTTTAGATACTTGAAGATTTTTGGACAAAAGTAGCTTTAAGATTCCAATCTATTGTCACTCAGGAAGTATTATTCAACCTTGGGCAAAGACAAGACCATTTATCCTAGACTACCATAGATATCATAATTATATGTATCTAAAATATGTGAATAGATAAGACAGTACAATGTATTCAATTTTCAAGAGAGGTAAGATAGCTTAAGTCATAATTATATCTATTTTAATTTACATGAGGTAAATTATTATTAAAAATCATAAATCTATTTATTTAAAAGACGTGGATAGGTACTACGCTATCTATAGGTTGAGATAAATGTACTTAAAGTCTTAAATACATTTATTAGAAACATATTGATATAGTTATTATATTTTTTATAAATATAAGTTAGATCACAACTATTTTAATATATTTTTTGATGCTATTATTACAAATTTATCAAAATATAACTCTAGTTCTAGATATCCTTAGATTTTCATGTAAGGGACCATCAAATTTTAGACTCAAAATATAATACCCATCATTTTTGGTAGTTGTGTGATTCTATGTAATTTTTTATGTTTTATATTATTCTATGTTTAGTGCGAATGTCAATTTAATGTATTTATGTATAATGTGTTGTTGCAATGCATTTGATTGATTGGCGTGTGAGAACGGGAACTAAATCTTGATGTTTAAATATTCCAATATTGACATAGTAATATTATTTTTACAAATAAAGAAAGTTAGGTCACATCTTCTTCTACTTCAATATGAGTCCCTTTTGATGATTTTTTTAGGGTATTATAACAAAGTGACCATAAGAGTTGCTCACAATGCAACTAGTTCTGAAGTTTCCACAATTGTCGTATGATGAACCATCAAAATTTGGTTTCAAAATGTATTGTCCATAATTTTTAGTAGCTTTTTTATTCTACAAAAAAATATTACGTTTTTTATTATTCTATGTTTAGTACAATTGTCAATGCATTCAATTGATTGAAACACAATTATATTGCTAATAAATAATTATTGTTATTTTGTGATAATGGAAGTAAGGTATATGTCTTGAGATTGTGTTGTGTGGAAATGATATAAACTTGAGAAGGTGAAATAAGTTTTGGTATTGAAGTTTCTAGATATTGTCATAATTATTTTATTTTTAAATTAATAGAAAAAGTTAGGCCATGCCCTCTTTACCTCAATATGAGTCTCTTTCAATTATTTTTTAGGCTAATATCAAAAAGTTATGACAATCATTATTGTTAGTGCAACCAATACTAGAATTTTATAGATTATAATTTGAGGCACCATCAAAAGTTAATATCCATTATTTTTTAAATCTTTGTTATTGTATTCAAAATTTAATATGCTTTATTATTCTATGTTTATTATCATTATCACTTTAATTTCTTTATATACAATGTCTAATTGTAATGAATTTATTGGTTATCATGTCTAGTTATTTTGTTTTCAATAATAGAATATTGTTATTTTACAATAATGTCATTAAGGTATATGAGGTGAGATTGTCATGTACAAAAAAGTATAGATACTTTAGAAGGTGGGATAAGTCTACATGTTGAAGTGTTGTGATATTGACATAATGATTTTATTTTTAATAGGTAAAAGGAGTTACATCACAACTTCTTATACCTTATTATTAATCACTCTTTATGATTTTTTTTGAGGCCAATGCTAAAAATTTGTCATAAGAGTTGTTTCCAACACAACTAGTACTAGAGTTATGTAGATTGTCATGTGAGACACCATGAAAATTTAAATTCAAAGAGTAAAATGTGCTATTTGGGTTTCTCTTTGATTCTGTGGTAAATTTTAGATTCTCTATTAAATATGTTGAGTATGACTATCAATTTAAAGTATTTACATATGATGTATAGTGGCTTATGCATTTGGTTTATTGGAATCCTTAGTCTTCTTTGGTGAATTATATTATTATTTCATAATTATTCTACTAATGTGTATGTGCTGAGATTAAGTTGTGTGAAAAATATAAGATATCTTGGAAGCTAAACTAATTCTTGGTGTTGAAATAGCTAATTAAATTGGAAATCATAATTTATAAATATATATAAAAGATAAATAACTAATAAAATATGTTTATAGTGTTGAGTTGTTTAATTATTTTTTAAAGAGTTAATTTATTTAATGATCTATTTTTCAATCTCTATTTTCATTTAAAAATAAAGCTAAAGGAACTCAATATTTTAATTATTTTATTCTTATTATCTAATTTCACATATTTTATAATATCCTTATGTGAGAAAGAAGTGAATTAGAATTTTAGCTCTAATAATGTTTTTAGCTAGGTTTATTTGAATATAGAAGACCAAATATATAGTTTAGAATTAAAATATTAAATTTATTTATTTTTTGAAAAAATGTCAATAGATTTCTTATGATGAATGACAATTTTTTGAAATAAAAATTAGAAAAAACTAATATTTCATTTTTTAATATTTTACTATTATAATAAATGTTTTGAATGGATCTTGAAACCCTAAAAGGAATGCTAGTAAAAAGATGAAAATAAAACTAAAAATAAGGACTACAATAGTGAAAGGACTAAGTAAGTTTTGAAGGGCCCTTGCAACCCTTAGACAAAAAAATGGGTAAGAATTAGTAATAATAGAGCACTTGCCAACATAATGACCACCCACCAATAGAATAACCACAACCAAAAAATAGCATTAAAATAGCTCCCCTAAAGGGAGACAATAGAGAAGCAACCAAACAAAAGAACACAGAAAAAGAAAAATAACATTACGAGACCTTTAAAGTTTCATTGACTTCCATTTCTTGTTGGTAGAATTGGCCCTACAAATCAACAAAGCTAATCAAATCATATTTTTTAACTTCAAGGAATTGTTTCTTATTTCCTTTGGTAGAAGTGTTGGGACCTACATTAGTAGCATCTCTACCTTCCCCTTCCTTAATTTGATCTACCTAAAGTGTTCTCAACTTTATAGAAAGGATACAAATATCTTCAATGCTATTATGAATCGATAATATTCTAACATTTACATATATTGGAAGGTTGTCATTGATCACTTGGATTCTCTCAAAAAATTCCATTTTAATTTCCATGTTGGATATCCAACTCTCCAAAAATTGAGGATATTCTTTCCTACATGTCCCTAAATTATCACCATTGACAACCTCCTCCTATTTTCTCATAATCCTTTCCTTGTTAGTATTGGGATAAAGAACATGACCACCTCAATTCTCCTTAATAAACTCTATTCTCATAATAATTAGATTCACTTCAATAAAAATATATTTGGTAATTTTCTATTTCGAGAAACTAGCCTCATTTACGAAATTTACTTCTTTAATATCTTTGTCATGAGTAACCTCGAAGGGGAGCTGTTGTTCACCAAAACTGGTTAACCCAAGTTCACCTGCAATCTTTCTATGAAATGGCCAATTTCAATCTATGAAAAACATCAGGACTTGGACAACATAACATAGGACCCTAATGATCCTCCTGCACTTTAGGTTCTACTAGACCTAGGGGGGGACACCCTTTGATGCATTAAATACAACCAGTTACAGACATATGGCAACATCAAACAATAATGAGATAGATCGTTCCACAAGCTCAACAAGTTAGAAAAACACTACAGATTGGCTGGATCTGTATAAGCAATAGATGAATTATAGCTTGGAATGAATAGAACACAACCCCTAAACATGAAGGGAGATATATTTTCTTTAAATTTGTATGACTATGAAAATATCCCCAAATTCTTCAAAGACCAGTGGCTTGTTCATTGGGCATGGAGTCACACACAGAACTGCAAATGCAAATCTTAGCTGCAAACTTGTTTTCCTTATAGAATATTCCTGCATCAATACCTTATATCAATGCATTATTTGATCCATTCACAAAATTATCAGATCTTGGATACATGTTCCATTATTTATGACTAATTACAAAATTTAAAACCTTCATTGAAGGATACCTACAAATAATTACAACAATCTCCTAGAGATGACAAATTCCAGCGTCCTTCAGGATTCAATTTCTAACAATGAAAATACATGCCTAGAGACAATCTTGTGTGAAATATACTCAAGCCTAACATAAGTAAAACCTGCAACTTAAAAACAATCTGCAATACTGAAATGCTGCTCTATACTTTGAACAAACCAAAGAGTTTTACAAACTTGGGTCAAGAAATTTAGAACTTGAAACCATGAAATCTGGAGCATTTCTCCAAAATTCTAGAACCCTTACAAATGAGAATAATTGAGAATATAAAGAAGGGGGAAATATTAGAATGCATCAAATGTTGCCATGTGTCCTCTTTCCCAAACTGAAAAATATTTCCTTCATCCTGCCCATGGAAATTGCTCTTGAAATATCGAAGATCTATTGAAAGTAATTGTAGAACCAAATTCCTCATTCCGAGAGCTTTCCAACGGTATATAATATGTCTATGTTTGCACAACAAATACCCCTCAGGTGAATTAATCACTTAATGTGAGCCCCTCATTTAAATTTTTTATTTTTACCTATAGTTTGGACTATGCTATTTAACTTTGATTTTTACCCTGATTTTATCTTGCGCCCTGCCACGTTGCACCCTGTGATTCACCCGTGGCACCACCTAGGATGACACCTCACCTATTTGCCACTTTACCGCCTTGTGGATTGCCACCTGTATGCCACTAGATTGCCACCTCATCGGGACCCGCCAGCTCACCTGCCACCCGGACCTGCCAGCTCATCGGTCACTGGTTTGCGAAGGATAACGTTTGTGCACCTTTTATTTGCGAATTAGTGACCACCATTGGATCGACTCCAACTTTCTCGCCTGTTAATCTGCCCTTTTCTACACGTGCTTTGTCGCTGGTTCATGATGGGTAACTGGCGTGCAACTTTTCTTTGCGAATTAGCAACCATCGTTGATCTGCGATGAACCTACTCACTTGTTAACTCATCCTCTTACTGTAAAACTCTCTCACCTCAAGAATTGTGCACATGTGGGGTCCACCTCATTGCCATCTAACTCTTTGTTGCCTCGGGATTCATGCATGCACGTGTGGGGTCCACTGGGTGTCGAGCTAGCACCTTGCGTCCAAAGCCTCAAGGCTTTGACGCTATAAACAGGTGTGTTTTTGTATTTAAATACTCAAATATTGCTCTACCCAGCCAATGTGGGATATGGTCTTTTGCTTGGAACTGCAATTTACTTGTGGTTTCTAATGCCTTAACCAACAGCCACGCAAGGAGGAATATTGGTTTACACCAGCCAATGGTATTTTGTTGAAGGTTCTTTTTAAATTGCCTTCCATCAATCATACCACATAGGGCAAGGGAAGGATGGTGGCAGAGGTCATGGAGTTTGACAAAACACCTGCCATATGCATTTTTCTTTCATACCACACCGAAAGGGAAAACACCAATCGATAGAGTTTGGGAGTTTTTGTGGCCTTTTCATCAGCCACGACAAAGGGAGGACTTGTAAAAATTGTGGAATTTGGGCTTTACGCCTGCCAATTACAGTGGTTGGAGGGCTTCTAAGCCTCACTTAGCCATCATGTAGGGGGAGCTAGGAAGGGTCATTGATTTGGCAATACATCTACCATTGCATTTGGTTGAAGTGTCAATGCCTCTACCCATAACATAGGAGGACTTTGGTTGCACAGGACAATTTCATTCATTTTTATTTTGAATCTTTCTTCAATCCCTTTTCACGCCATTCAACCACCTTCCAGCTTGTCTGCCACGTAGGGGGAAAATATTTTGGCATTTTCTCATGCCACTTACATTTTCTTTTAGACTTTTAATTCTTTCTCAACACCATGTACCACACAGAGGATAACAGTTTTGCCAAACACCTACCAATAACATTTACCTGAAAGTTTATGATGCCTTTCTCATTTTCCACTAGCAATGCATTTGGTTAGAGTTTCAAATGTCTGCATACACATGGGATGGGAGATGGCTTGCAATACACCTACCATTTACATTTGCTGGAACTTCTAAACTCTTATCCATTCCATGCCATCTGCCAGGAGGATTGAGCACTATGCCTGCCAGTAGCATTTGCTTGGAGTTTATTAAGCCTGAAGGTTTCCACTCCTATAATATCATAGTACCTTGCTTCCTTCACTATTGTAACCAGACACAAAGGACCATAATGAGGATCAAGTTGATGGTGATATACATTAGCATGCATGAAGAACACTTTACCATAAACTTAATGCACTGGCACGAGCTAGGTCAGCTCCCAAAGTGGGTCCGGCTAAAAAAAAAATTGTTTTCATGCAACTGACCTTTGAAATGCCTTAGGAACCTCGAATATACCTCTGGAGTTGATCGACACAATTTTTTTATCACTGAACTGAGTTTTGCAACTTTCAGGCGCTTGTGTCCCATTTTCGCATTTAAACCCAAAGATGCAATTTTAAAACTAGTCAAAACACCTTTCTGGACTTCACAAACTGATAGGTGTGTACTCTGATATACTAGCACTAACTCTGCCAAACCATTTCTCAAGATGAATCCCAAGTGAAGAAATATTAATGATCAAAGATGACCAAATGGCTCAGTCACCACTATGAATGTGATAAAATCAATGCACAGGGACCTCAAAGTGCCTTTCTTAAAAATATCAAACGATCTTCGTAGACCCCCAAATTTGGGGCATAGATACTTTGAAGTATAGAGAAGATTGTGGAATGTTTAATTCTACCAAAAGGCTGACTCGGTGTAAATGGTGAGCTCATGAAAATAGCCACTTTAACAGATATAGCAATGAAACTGCAGAAAACTCAAACAAGTGGCTCAAGAAATCATCTTGGAAAACTGATCAAACAGATTGGTAGGGGCTTCAAACTGGAAACATAGCTAGTATTTTATACCAGTATTACCCTAGAAGAAATATTATGTTTTGACATGCACTGGGGCATCTTTTACACATGTGCAAAGTGGTGCTCTGACTAGTTGTTGAAACAGGGACTTGTGCAAACAACACAAACTGCAAAAGGATTGAGCTTGCCAAACTAAGAAAATGAAATCATAGAGACTTGAAACTTGGTGTATGGACTCACTATATGCATACAATTAAATGCACTTAAAATTTCTTCATAACACTCAACTGGGAAAAAGTTATAGGCGCTCAAAGTAGGCCACTTGATAAAATTTGCATTTGTTCCTATGATGTACTTTCAGCTCATGCCTTGAAATGCGTACTTGATAAACTGATCCAAACTGAAATCTGAAAGTTTCAAAACACTTCATAGGCCAAATGAAATGTATAGGACAAGATTCTAAGGCTTTACCACTTAATAATAAACTGGCTCCATTTTACCTTTCTTCAAACTAGGCCATCTGAATGAGATTAAGTGGTCATTTGCAAGTGCAATAACAAAATTTTGAAATGGGCCTCTCAAAATACTCAAATTTAATGAGTCCCAACAGGAGCCACAAGGTTAGATAGAGGATAGGGAAGGCTTTGCACCAACATTCTCCATATATGCAATATTAGATCCCACATGGTGATTGAGGGTAGATCTCTCAATAGTCATATTCCCTTTACTCTCATCATTTTCTTTCTTTAGTAATACTTCATATTTACCTATTTTTAATCTCTCCACACCTCTATAATTAAGACCCCTTTGTAGAATAGTCATATTTGTCATGTTAGGAGGTATCCATGGTTACTTTCACCTTTTATTAGGAGTAGTTGAGGAGATTTTATTACCATTTAGTTTAGATGGAGGGGTGGGAGCCTCTTCTCTAACAATTTAATTAAATTTTATGGGTTTACCTCGTCCTCCCAGACATTAATAGACTTTGGAACCCACTGAAATAGGGATTCTTATTTAGTAGAACCTACTTTTACGAATTCTTTTAGGTTTTGGGAAAATCTAACATGGATTTAGTAGGGGTTAGAGCTTTCACATGATCAAAAATCAAAAGAATAAGACCCTCATTGATGATTATAACATTTGGGTTCCTACAATGGTAAAACACATAATTTTTCAAAGATATAAGGAGGAAAAATCATAGGGAAATCAACATATTATATCTAAAGTGATTAAAAACAATGAAATGGGAACTACATAAATACTTTTGAACTAACCTTTATGGGTCACATGCCTACTTAAAACCTCGAAAATTAGTTAAGATAGGTTTCAATGTATTTTTTCGATGTTCATTATGAATATTCTCCAAGTTTTCCATTGCATCCTCTTTAAATAAGATCTTCATAGGTTCCACTCCTAGTTTTTTGTCCTTGATTTGTTTTCGCTTGTAATGGTAAAAGAGTGACTTTTATAATCACTTCTTCATAAATTCTCACATTGCATCCAATAGAAGTGATTGATATTTTTTTGAAGACTACTTAGGTTTACTTGTGGCCATGGGTTCATTTATATTAAACCTCTCTAGGTAGTGTTAGGACTATCTTTTGAGTTTCTTAAGGTTGGGATTTTGGTTTTCTTTGGCCCTAGAATTCTCTTGTTTGAATCATTTTGGAAGGTATTCTTTTTGAGTAGTCAATTATTTTCCTGGTTGCCCTCTACCTAAGTTCATCCTTCAATGGTTTTGTATCATTCAAAATCAGCCCAGTGTCCTAGTGTCTCTTTTTGAGCTGGTAATTCAAAAGTCTTGAGTCTAGTATGTCTCTCTTTTTTTGATCGAGCCTTACATTTTTGGCCCCTTCCACATGATGTCATAGAGACATACCTTAACTCATGTACTTTAAGTTGTTTTGTGTGGGCCCTAGTTATTAAAGCCCTTAGTATGCTCTAAGATGTTCTATATGCATTATCGAGATTTTGAGTGTCATCTAATATGGCAGCTTTGTAGTGCTCCAAAAGGGAACTCGGGACTCAGTGAGACCTTTTCTCCTATTCTATTGAGTCCAAACTGGCGTTATTTCTATCATAGTTCAAATTACTTGCAACTTAGATACTCACTAAGGTATTTTGTAGCTCTTGCCAAGTCCTAAGTCATGCAATAGATGTAGGTGTTAGTTTACTCAGAGCTCGGTGAATTTTTTATTTGTGGTTTGGTGAGTGTCCGAGGAGAGTGGTTGAAAAGTGATCTCTAAAAGATAATCGACACTCATTGAGAGGCTTTGTTTCTCCTAGGTGAGTTTCTGAGTAAGTGAAGACAAAATTCTTTGTTACTAGATGAAATGGATCTAGTGTGTCAACTTGAGACGTGCTAAGATGGCCTGAGGGATTTCAGCAAGCATCTGAGAATTAGAAGTAAAGCCACTGATAAGAAAATTGTGTTGGGAAATGAACGCTCCAATGAGACATTGTAGGTGATTGAAGGTATTGTCATTGATGACAACCTTACAATCATGTGATACCGATAGGAAGACTCGAGCACCAACACCGGCAGACTCTACACCAGCATACAGTTGGCATATGCACACTCCAAAGAGACATTGTAGGTGATTGAAGGTTTTGTCATTGATGGAAACCTTGCAATCCTATGGCACCGACAAGGAATTATACCGACAAGGCATTACACCAACAAATTAGTGCACCGGCATCAGCAGATCACACTCTACATCAGCACTCAGGACACTGACACCGACACAAAGAAAGGAAGTATACTGGCACAGAGGCCGACAAGATTTTGTTATATTATATTTTATTTATTATTGGAAAACTTTGTAAGGCAACTTGGCATGTTGTAAAATGACTCTTATATATAAAAGAGATCATTATAGACATTTTGTAGGTAAGGAAGTAAGTGAAGAAAATGATGTATGCAAAATATTAAGGAAAACCTATTATGCGAAATATAGGTTGAAGGGTTTATGTAAGAAGCATAGTAGCAACCAGTATTGGATTGGGCATTATAGATGCTATTGTCAAGCAGTACAAGATATTGGATTTGTATAATCCACATTGTAAGTGAGTGAGACTTTCCATTGAGAAGTGAGCTCTAGGCAGGTGGCCTTCCTGCATGTGCAGGCCCCTATTGTAAGTAATATTCTCTTACTGGCCAGTGAGTGAATATTGTGGGTCACAAATCCCACCGAGGTTTTTCCCACACTAGGTTTCCTCATTAAATCCTTGTGTTATGGTGTGCTTTTCATGTGGATGTTCTTAATTTTGTTTATTACATTATTTCTTGCATACTAGTACACTGTTATAATATGTTCTGCATGTTTTAAAATAAGAAATTCTAATTACCAGTTAGATATAGATTCACCCCCCCCCCTCTCAGTATCTGTGGGATTCCTAAAAATTGGTATCAGAGCTTGGTCCTCTATTTTCAAAAGCCTAACAACTTGAGGAAGATCTTGACATCGGTAAAAGATGGAAAATCTGATGAAGCAACTTGAAGGAACTCTTTCAGACTATGATGCAGAGAAATTGAAAAATATCAAACTAGAAGATGATTTAAGGGCAGCTCAGGATATCATTCAAGCACTTCAAGAAAATCTTACTATTGCAAGAAATAAGAGAAGAGAACTTTGTGAAAAGTTACAGAATGAGAATGATGAAAAGGAATCACTTTATGATCAAATAAGCACGCTGAAACAAGAGAACATGACAACAAAGAATGAGATGCAGGATATGACTATGAGATTTTGTAGAGAGATTGAGGATAGGAAGAAGTATTTGGTAGTGCAAAAACTATTGAAAGCCAAATACAATCTAAGAAAAGAGTGAAAAAGGTTGAGACAGTTGTAAGAAAAGGCTCCAGATAGGCAAAGCCCATTAAAGAAGATGTGTTAAAGCAAATCAGTATAACGAAGGATGAGTTAGCAGCTCCACAACCTGAAACTCACCTATCACCGGTAGGTACTTCTTTAGAGAGTGACATGCCTGCAAATTTCAAAAGAGTTGTAAGGAAAAGAGATCCCTCACCGGCAACCACACCCTCACCTAGGAGGACAAGACAAAAACAACAAGCAGTGTGATCTCTGGTAAGAAAGGCTACACCAAAGAAGAAGAAAATGACACCCAAAAAGAAGAAGAGGACAAACAAGGACTTGGCCCCTCTTGATATATTGTTGAATGAAATTACAGAGGAAGGCAAATTGAAGAATATAGAGAAAATATATGACACTTTGACAACTGATGAAAAAGATCAAGTAGAAAACAGTGTTATATTGCATATGGATATGTATAAGAATTTTTTGCTGGAAGTAGTAAATGATATTCCAGATGAACTATTTAAGAGACTGGAAGCAAGAAGACAAGCAGTAATAGAACTAGACAAGAAAATAAAGATAGAGAAGCTACTTGCTATATATCCAGTGAATTCACCCAAAGAAATTGATGACTTAATTGCTCAAGCCAACTAGTCAGTATTTTCTATTGCACACCGGCACATTGCTTTAATGGATGGAAGAGTTAATGAGGTGACTGAGGAGACAGAAAATGGATGGGATATATTCCTAGTTGAAAAATAAAAACAAGAAGAATATAGGAAAACCAAACCTATAAAGGTATATCAGAAAGAAAGAGACAAGGGTAAAGGTAAAGTTGGTGGACCACCTAGTATCAAGGTTAAAGATGACTTACCCCCACCTCCTTTGATTACTCCACCGATAAAAACAACAACTATAGAAGATCAACTGGCAATCGAGAGTATGGATGTAGAGGATGGTAATCCTAATCCTGAAGTCTTATATACTATGGATGTTGATACTCAAAAGATCAACATTGTGGTAGACAAAGATACAGCTGATAAGACTGACATGGCTAATGAGCCTCTGGTAGCTGAGCAAACTAATAACACACAGGAGAAACCAAAAGATGACCAAGAGAAAAAGGTAGAGACTCAGACTCAAACTGAGACAATGCAACAAACAGAGAAACAATCAAAGCAAAAGGCTCCTGAACAGGAACAACAACAAGAACAGGAATAGAAGGAAACAATGCCACAGACAACTGGAGAAGTAGAAAAACCATTGCTTAAGGAAATGCAGACACAAATAGACCTACCTGAGGTCAATACAAGCTTGGTTACTTCCACTAGAGGTACTCAAAATCTAGGTTCATCATTAGGCTACAAATCAACTAATGTGACTGAGGTACTATTAGATTCAATTAAAAAGATAACAGACTGCAGCTCACAAGCTTATAAGGCAATAGATGATACCATACCAATTTTGAAGGTAATTGCTCCTAACTGTAATATAGACAATAAATATTCTTTAGGAAAACTTGATACCTTGTGTAAATATATCACATAAAACATTGAGAAAATAAAGGAAGAGACATTGAAGGATAAAGTAGAAATTGAAAAGCAGAAATTCTTTGATGAGCAAATAAAGCAGTGTAACAGAGATTTTGACACACTTCTCCTGGAATTGTGTAATTTATTGAAAGAGTACAAGACTCTGTACAAAGACACCTGTAAGACAAACTTTTTGATTGTAGATATAGATAAGAAGATGAGAAAGGTACAAGATGAAATCAATAAAGTTGCAGATAATTTTGTTAACTCACCTAATACACTATCAGTTTTTGAGGAGAAGATAACAAATTTTGAAGAAGAATTACTCAAATTGGAAAGAGAAAAAGAGATAATAGTGAATAAGGCAAAACATCTAAGATTAAAACTGAGTCCAAGATTGGACTATCTAGCATCACTACGGAAGGAAGTATCTAAGGCACTAATACAGGGACATAAAACATCGAAAGAGCATTTGCAGCATCTCACCAGTATAGTTAAGAGAATAGAGACAACAATAAGAGATAGTAAAAAGTTTATGGAGAGTATAAACTTGATTTTGGCAAATCTATCTCAAATTGTAACTACCCAGTTACAAGATTGAAACTACAAACTCCACTAACATCTTGACAACCTTTGTCATTGATGCCAAAGGGGGAGTAGTGGGATGAGAAAATTCAACATCACAGGAATCATATGCTTAGGGGGAGCACACACATTTTTGGTAACATTTTTTTTGGACTTCACATTTTTGGATAATTTTTTGATACACTTTTGAAATTTCTCATGAGTGTTGCCATCAATGCCAAAGGGGGAGATTATTGGCATATGCACACTCCAATGAGACATTGTAGGT
Source organism: Cryptomeria japonica (assembly GCF_030272615.1). Taxonomy (NCBI): domain Eukaryota; kingdom Viridiplantae; phylum Streptophyta; class Pinopsida; order Cupressales; family Cupressaceae; genus Cryptomeria; species Cryptomeria japonica. Next base: position 615,795,277 of record NC_081405.1, on the reverse strand, counting down.
GATTGAAGGTTTTTTCATTGATGGCAACCTTGCAATCCTATGGCACCGGCAAAGCATTACACTGACAAATTAGTGCACCGACATCAATAGATCACACTCTATACCGACACTAAGGACACTGGCACCGGCACAAAGAAAGGAAGTATACCGGCACAGAGGCCGACGGGATTTTTGTTATATTATATTTTGTTTATTATTAGAAAACTTTGTAAGCCAACTTGGCATGTTGTAAAATGACTCTTATATATAAAATAGATCATTGTAGACATTTTGTAAGTAAGGAAGTAAGTGAAGAAAATGATGTATGAAAAATATAGGTTGAAGGGTTTATGTAAGAAGGAGAGCAGCAATCGGTACTAGATTAGGCATTATAGATGCTATTGTAAGGTAGTACAAGATATTGGATTTGTATAATCCACATTGTAAGTCAGTGAGACTTTCCATTGAGCAGTGAGCTCTAGGCAGTTGGCCTTTTTGCATGTGCAGGCCCCTATTGTAAGTAATATTCTCTTATTGGCCAATGACTAAATATTGTGGGTCACAAATCCCATAGAGGTTTTTCCCACACCTGGTTTCCTCGTTAAATCCTTGTATTATGGTGTGCTTTTCATGTGGATGTTCTTAATTTTGTTTATTACATTATTTCTTGCATACCAGTACACTATTATAATATGTTCTACATATTTTAAAATAAGAAATTCTAATTACTGGTTAGATACTGATTCACCCCCCCTCTTAGTATCTGTGGGATTCCTAACACATACATATCACCAACACCCAAAAGATTGATTACCGGCACCTTGGCCGACAACAATTTTATATAAATGTATTTTGTAATTAATTGTAAAATCTTTTGTAACCCGATATGGTGGATTGTAATATGAATCATATATATATGAGATCATTGTACATCATTTAGGATATGATATAATGTGAAATATGAAATGAAGGTAGCAGATCTAATATGAGAATTATTGGATAAGGGTTTATGTATATTGCAGAGCTTAAACCGATATTGAATCTAGCATAGTAGATGCTGATCTAAAGTAGTACAAGACATTGGATTAGTATAATCCATTTTTGTAAGTCAGTGTGACTTCTTTTGTAACTAAGCAGTGATCTCTAGGCACTTGGCCTTCCTGCATGTGCAGGCCCCTATTATATGTAGTAATATTCTCTTATTGGCTAGTAAGTGAATATTGTGGGTCACAAATCCCACTGAGGTTTTTCCCACACCGGGTTTTCTCATTAAAATATTGTGTTATGGTGTGCTTTTTATGTTGTGGTTGTTGTTCTTATTAGTTGCATTATTTGAATTTTATCGGTACATAATTTTAATATGCTTTTCATGTTATAAGTTAAGAAAATTATTATACAAATTAGATACTGATTCATCCCCCCCCCCTCTTAGTATCTTTGGGAATCCTAACAATTGGTATCAGAGCCTGATCCTCTATTTTCAAAAGCCTAACAACTTGAGGCAGATCATCACCAGTAGAGATAGAAAATTTGAGAAAGCAATTGGGAACAACTCTTTCAGACTATGATACAGAAAAAGTGAAGAATATCAAACTTGAGGATGATCTGAAGGCTACTCAGGATATTATTAGACGAATTCAAGAAAATTTCACCATAGCAAGAAATAAAAGAAGAGAACGTTGTGAGAAGATGCAGAATGAGGAAGATGAAAAGGAAACTCTTAATGATCTGGTGAACCAACTGAGACAAGATAACTGTATGATGAAGAATGAGATGCAAGATATGACTATGAGATTTTGTAAAGAAATTGAAGACAGAAAGAAGAATGAAGATGAATTGACTAGAAGACTAAATGATGTTGGAAATGAAAACACAAGACTCAGTCATGAAGATGATATGTTGAAGATAGATTTGATGCACACAAAAAATGATAGAACTGAACTCATGAGACAGAAAAGAATCTTGGAAAATGAACTGACTACTGCAAATCAACACAAGAAGAAATTCAAGAAAATTTTAGAAGAACTTGTTGACATGCTGAAGAATCAGAAACCAAATGGTGATACAAATGGCCTTGGCTTTGAAGTTGGTGAAAGCTCTAGTACTGCAAACAATCATGATCATAGCAAACCGGTAAGACAACCTAATGCTTACAAATTTAATGGGAAATGCTTTAACTATAACAAGTATGGTCATAGAATAAATCAGTGTAGATCTAGAAATTATCAAAACATTAATACACCCACCGGTCAATGTTCTAAATGCAACATAGTTGGTCATAACTCAAAAAATTACAGAATGAATGTAAGATGTTATGTTTGTGAAAGATTTGGACACCTATCTAATCAATGCAGAACACATACTGGCATAGGATATGGGCAAGATATTCAGAAAAACAATGTGACTTGTTATGCTTGTAACAAAATTGGACATATTGCAAAATTTTGTAGAAGCAAGTCCCCACTGGAAAATAACAAAGGTCCTAGTTTGAAAGGTAAAGAAAAGGTTGAAGAGGTAAAGCAAGAACTCTCAAAACAATGGATCAGAAAGTCAGATCAAAAAGTTGATGAGAATACTCCTCCATCGGTAGGAGACTCTTCATCTAACTGAAGAAAAATCCTTTGCGGGTTCAGCAACAAATTGAAAAACATGCTAATATACCCTCTGTTGATGGTGAGAAGTTGAATTACTTCTTTACCGACAAATAAGTTAAGTTGTGACTTAACCAGCAAGCATTAAATGTGGTAGGTGGAGAAAAGAACATTATAAAGCAAGTGTTTTGGCTCTTTCTTATTCATCAACCATTCAAATCTTTGAGAGTGTGAAAACTCCCAAGAGAAGGCATTCTTAGCAAAGAAGAGAAGCAGTTCATCCAAGCACTCATCCCTAAGGAAGATTGAGGTATTTATAAACATGGCATCCTCCTTTTTTCCTAAGTTTATAGTAAACCCTACTGTAATTGAGGTTATCAATCTCCCTAGAGCTATATTCAAGCTTGTTCCCGAAATAGCTAAGAAAGATGATAACATAGGTGCATTCTCTCATGTTTCTAAAGGAGTAGTATATGTTGAAGATCCTAGAATACACATACAATGTCATATAGAGGAATTAGGAGTTGATGAAATTAATAAAATGTATAGCACTATGATTTGTGATAAAAATGTCAATGTCAAGCCGGAACACAAGGTAGTAGAAACCCTAGGTTTTTTGGATATTCTTAGCATTCCTGATTTTCCCGAAGATGTGATAAGAATAGTCCTAAGCAGAGTCCATGGTGAATTCTTCTGGTTGGATTCAATTCATAAAATCACAAAGGAAGTCGTTAAATAAGTAACAAGGTTACCCTCCACCGGTAGCAGACCCAACAGAACAAAAAGGGTCTCGAATGACATAGTGATGGATCTAACTAGTGCAACATTTTACAAAAGGTCTCTAAGGGTAAATGATGTAAAGGACATCAATGTCATATTTATCAGTATGATCTTAGGCTACAAAGCTACACATGCAAATAGGTTGAACTCAGTATCTAGCCTATGTATTAAAAGTGCATATGATATGGTTAATGATAATGCTAGAATAGATGTGTGTGAATGGCTCAAAGATGAACTAATAGACAATCTGAAAAAGATCAAAGGAGATAAGAAAGGAACCTTTAGATTTGAAAATCTGCCTATATGTTTAATGTTATATATTACTAAACAAGTACCCGATATTGGTAGAAAATATTTTGGCTTTGATATACTGGTAGGAAAGAAACTATTGGATCTATTGAACAACATGGGAGAAAATGGGGAGAAAAACATAAACGAACATTTTCAAGCACTGAAGGCTCGAATGAAGACTAGAATAAGACTGTAATAGGCAATTGTAGATTAATATCAGAAGGAAATATGCTTTGTAATTAAAAAGGATGAAATCTGGATGGAGGCAGTTGTCCCTAGGACAATCTGGGTAACTGAAATGGGCTATGAGACATATGATAACATTATTGAAACTTATGCAAAAGACCTCCTTGAAGCACCAAAAGAACCATCGAAGAAAGTATTTGGTAGTGCTGAAACAATAGAAAGTGGTATTCAGTCTAGAAAAAGAGTCAAGAAAGTTGAACAAATAGTAAGGAAAGGCACCAGACAAGCAAAAGCACTTAAGGAAGATGTATTAAAGCAAACTGGTATCAAAGAAAGTGAGTTGGAAGGACTTCAACCGGAAACTCATCTTTCACCGGTTGCAACTTCCTCTAAGAGTGATATACCGATGGTATTCAAAATGGTAGAAAGGAAAATAAAACCCTCACCGGTACCCTCAACCACACCCAGGAAAACAAGGCAAAAGTAGTTCAGGCAATGAGGCCTCCAGTGAAAAAGTTGACTCCTAAGAAAAAGAAGGTAAAACAAGATATTGCTCCACTGGATAAACTCTTAAGTGAAATAATAGAAGATGGAAAGTTGAAAAACATTAGCAAATTGTACAACACACTATCTACTAATGACAAAGAAAGCATAGAGAACAGTGTAATTTTACAATTGGATATATATAAGAAATTTTTGATGGAAATTGTTGATGAAATACCCAATGATTTGTATAGAAGACTAGAAGCTAGAAGGGTAGCCATTGTTGAGCTGGACAAGAAAATAAAAATTGAAAAACTACTTGCAATTCATCCTGTAAAATCACATGATGAGATAGACAAACTAATCAGTGAAGCTAACCGGACAGTATTTTCAACTGCTCACCAACATGTAGCACTGATGGCAGGAAGAGTGAATGAAGTCTCTAAAGAAACATCAGATACATGGGACATATTCTTTGTAGAAAAAGAGAAACAAGAAGAGCTACTAAGACCTAAAACCATCAGGGTATACCAAAAAGACAAGGATAAGGGAAAAGGTAAGGTAGGTGGACCTCCAAGCCTAAAAATAACTAATAACTTAACCCCACCTCCTTCGGATACTCCATCGGGGTAGAAACTACAAACAATCAACTAGCTACTAAGAGTATGGAGACTCCTCTAGAGGAAACAAATCCTGAGTCCAAAATTTTGTACACTCTAAATATAGACACACAGGAAGTACATGTTGTGGTTGACGGAGAAACCACTGAGGATAAAAGGAAAGATGTGGCTACTAAGCCACCAATTGCAGATGTTGAGGTTGAGGTTAATAACACTGTAAACATAAGCACAGAAAAACCTACTCTAACAGAGAAACCAACAAAAGACACCACTGGTAAAACATCAGGAGAACCAAAAATGGATAGTACAAAGGTAAAAACTGAGGAACCGAGAGTGCATACAGAGACTACATCTGAGAAACCGGCTGTTGAGAGCTCGGAGAAACCTTTTGAAACATAGATGGAGAAACCGAAATAGAAATAGGTTGAGACACAAGTTTAGATAGAGACAATGCCACTGGATAAAACTGAAAAGCCCAAACCTTTTCTAATACAAATGCAAACACAAACTAACCTACCAAAGGTCAAAACAAGCAAGGTTATCACTACAACCGACAACATGGATATTGTGAAAATAGTTGGGTAGACATCTGGTACTTCAATAGAAGAATTCCAGCCTACAAATGTGTCAGAGGTCTTACTAGACTCAATAAAGAAAATCACAGAATGTAATGCACAAGTCTATAAGGCTATCAATGACACAATACCTATTCTCAAATTGGTAGTTGATAGTTCTAATACTTAATATAAGTACAGATCCAATAGCCAACAAGATGAGAGGGGGGGGTGAATCATACAAACTTAATCATCCATAAAAACATCAGATTCAACCTCGGTAACATATATATCAGTAATATAACCAAAACTATTAAACATGCAAACTCAAAAGCATATGAACAATATAAACCTCATAACACAAGATTTAACGTGGAAACCCAAATAGGGAAAAACCACTATGGGATTTCGGACCCACTAAGAAATATACTCTTCTAGAGTATGCTCGGTTAAAAGAAAATCATTTTAAAGATTACAAACACATTGCTAGATATGACTCGGTTAAGGGATTTCCCTCAGATTTGTTAGGATCTTCACTTTGTTAGAAGTGACCTTGTTAAAGGATTTCAAACACTCAATCAAAATGTCACCTTGCTAGAGGGTTTTACATATAAGACTGTTAAGTCCACTCGGTTAAGAGATTTTCTATCACTTTCACAAAATAATAGTAATAAAAATCTATCTACAACTTCACATCTAAAATGCTAAAGAAAATTCCTATTTGTTCAAAACAATCTAGACATAGAACTAATCTTGTCTATCTGTTGGGCTTCTATACCCTGTTATTCAAACAGGTCTTCAAGATTTTGTGCTCGGTAATCACTATGTAGCATCCCTATGCATACACTTGTCCAGGTTCAATGCATCTTTCAATCTGAAAATGTTTTACCCTGCCTTAGAACATGCATAATAGTCTTGGAACTTGTGCCAGGGTATTGCCATTCCATCTGAGTTGTAGATCTTCATGCCGACTTTCCATTGCCTTATATTCGTTAACAAACTTCTTCCACAGTTCACCAATCATTTAATCTACTCCAGCTCATCAGCTTCCTTCATTAAATACCGCATGTAAATATTTAATGCATTCTGTTATGGCTCAGTTACAACTCGGTAACAACTTGGTGAATACTAAACTCCACTCAGTAGACATTTTGCCTTCATTAACCAATAGTGATAACCTTAGGGTTTACCGACTAGGTTCCTTAGGGTTTACCGACTAGGTTCTTTGCTTGATAACATAGTATAGTATTAACCTTTACAATTTACAACATATGTATGATGTTAAAACAATCTAAAACATCATGATGTCATCATTGTCTGACTCGGTAGTAGTTGCCCATTGAATACTTTATTCATCCCCTTATTCATCATATTCTTTCTTGTGTCTTTTACCGACATCTTTATAATCTATACTTCTCAAGATATGGCAACATCATACTGAATTAGAAAATCAATTTCTTGACATCAATGACAAAATAATAATATCAAGATAGTAAAACATCTTTAATCAGCTATATCCATAATCATCAACAACCTTCTCAATATCCTTAAGAAATGCCAACAATCTTTCATTGTCTGTTATAATGCAATATTGCCAACAATCTCGCCCTTTGGCATTGATGGCAGAACCAATTGATTTGACCTTAAAAGATTCAGATTGTTGTGATTCTGAAATGCTGAAATGCTCTCCCCCATACATTAGACTTCTCCTCATTTCTTCAGTCTTCTTCCCAATCTATAGTCTGCTCAGTTTTCTCTTAGTCTTCTCTCCTTTATAGTAGTCTTCTCCCCCTTTGTAGGTCTTCTCCCCCTTTGACAACAGTGCCATAAAGAAAAAAAGAACTAAAACATAATTTCTTACTGTAAGAAGTGATTTCCTGATGTTATGTATCAACTGAGTCTCGGTCAGAGCATTTGTCTTCAATTCCTATTCCCTGTAATATTTCCTATATTATTTCCTATACACCTTTAGAAAACATCCTAAACTGTATAAATTAGCATCAACTCCCAAAAGATATTCATTAGAGTCATCGGATTGATGCTTTCACCGAACTCGATCAGTGAGTAGAAGATAGGGGTAGGACCCCTAACTTACTTCTGAGATATTCAAAAGTGTCCCTTGGTAGTGGTTTGGTGAAGATATCTGTTATTTGCTCCTTTGTGCTAACATACTCCAACACCACTTTCTTCTCTTGAGCTTCTTCTCTAAGATAATGATATTTGATACATATGTGCTTTGTCTTAGAGTACATAACAGGATTCTTTGAAATATTAATGGCACTAGTATTGTCACAGAATATAGTTACTGGCTCGGTAACTTTCTCATTTATACCTTCCAATAGTTGTTTGATCCATGCAATGTTGGTACAATTCAATGCTGCAGCAACGTATTCAGCTTTTGCTGTTGACTCTGAAACACATCCTTGTTTCTTGCTAAGCCAACTCACTAGTCTTTCTCCTAAAAAGAAAGCTCCTCCACTTGTGCTTTTTCTATCATCAATGTTGCCTGCCCAATCAGCATTAGTATAAACTTTTAAATAAAAATCATTTCCTTTCTGATATACTAAGCCATAATCCTCTGTGCCTTTCAAGTATCTAAAAATTCTTTTGATTGTTGTCATGTGTGTCTCCTTAGGATTTGCAGAGAATCTTGCAACTATACCTACGGTATGTGTTATGTCTAGTCTGTTGTGAACAACATATTGTAGTTTTCCAATCATGGATCGGTAGAGTGTCTCATCAACAGATGCAGATTCATCATTCTTTGATAATTTATAGTTGGTAGTCATAGGAGTACTTACTGGTTTTGAATCCTCCATTACAAATTTCTTCAAGATTTCCTTTATGTACTTGGATTGACTAATGAAAATCTCATTTTTCATTTGCAGTATCTGCAAACCTATAAAATACTTTATCTCACTGATTGATGGCATCTCAAATTCTTTGCTCATTTCATTTCCAAAGTTCTTGCATAAAGAGTCATTTCCACAAAATATTATTGTAGCTAGGAAATGTGGAAATCATCAAAGCAAATTTCAATATTAGTCATAGCTCAATCACAAAAGCTCAAATGCAATGATCAATCCTAAAAACACTCAATAAAGACATGAAAACAAGACATCAATTCAAGACTGAAACCTAAGCAAACCAAATGCAGAATTGGAAGTCTCCTTCATGTGCCTCCATTGTCCTTCTTTCTCCTTCAAATAGATTTGTTTGTTGCTCTCACCTACTAGTTCATAAGCATGATGTGAAAGCAAGTAGACAAGATTGTAGCGCAAGAATACTCGAAGCGTGATTGATTCAACCAGGTAGTAGGGACCAGGGATCAGGGGCCTTGATTGAAGAAATTCATCCAATTTATAGACAAATTGGAGAAAAGACAAGATTAGCATGAATTAGATTCAAATGGAAATTGCAAATCAAGAATGACATACATGACAAATTATGACAAATTTGCACTTTCTATGCAAAATTGATTGTTTGATAATTCATGACAATTTATGACAAATTTCTATGTCAAAATTGATTGATTGTCAATTATGACAAATTATGACAAATTGAAATGTCATTCCCATGAAATTAGGAGAAATAGGAGAAATTAGAAAATTAGATGAATTTAGAAATTAGGAAATTAGAAAATGAGGAAATTAGGAATTAGGAAAATTAGAAAATGAGGAAATTATGAATTAAGTGAATTAATTAACAACTTTTCATTTATTAATTAATTCACAAAGAGGGAGGAATTAGTTAGCCAATTAAATAAATATTTAATTGTGACAAGAAGACTTAGGATAAATAAATAAATTATTTAACCTAGAGGGGGAAATGACAAACAAGGTTAAATGACTAAATCATGAAACCCTGAAAGATGAATTAGAAATGCAAGGAATGACAATTAGGTCTTGACAAAAGATAATTGATATCGATTCTATCATGATTCTGATTAACAAAGGACCAATACTAATAAGTGATTTGATTGATAAACAATTGAGATTGATTGACAAATTGACCAACATTGATAAGAGACCAAATTGATAGGTGCCAATTGACATGATTAAAGAGGACAAGGATCGATGACGAATCGATCGTAAAACAATGAGATTGACAAGTTGATAAGAGATTGACAAGATCGACCAAAATCATGACTGAAGATTGCTATCGACAAGACCTAATTCGAAAGCGAGACAAATGAAGAATGCAGAAGAAGGACTCAATGCTCACAAATGATAAAGACCAAGTGCGCGACATAGAAGAAATGTTAATGCAATGCAAAAATACCTAAAATAAGGCAATGTGCCAATGTTAAAGTATGACTCCACAAGCGTTGACCATTTTTAGATGTCTACATTTTGCCCCTCTTTGAGACAATGCGATTCTAAGCGTTGTTTCAAAGAACAATAATGAATTATGCCCTAGACAATAACAATGACATATGCATGCCCCCTCGAGGAATTGGCTGGGAAAATCCAAAAAAGAGGCCAATTAGTTGATAAGAATAATAGAAAATGATAGGTTCAAATAGATCGCCAAGACTGACAGAAGAAATGTTAGTAAGAAGAAATGAGGCAGAGGACAGCTAGAGACGAAGAAAAACTTGCTTTCACAAATGCACAGAAGTAGGTGAGAACCTTTATTTAATGTAGCAAAACGAATGCAGAGCATCATGGCATTGAATGCGAGAGCTGAAATGCAACCCTTTTTGCAAAAGACGGACACATCGCACACAAGGAATGAGTGAAGCATCCTAGGGTGCATACATCAAGGGTCAAGGTGTGTGCGGTGTTCACAAAGCGAATGTACTTATCACAAACACCCAATGATATAGTTGCCCCAGTTTGTGACAAACATTCCACAAACAACAATCACAACAAAAAAGAAAGGGACCATGAACCATCCCGGTCACTCTAAATCACTCAGTGACATCATCGAGCAACATAGGAACATGATCGAAGATAAATCAATAAATGATAAGACTCGTTAATTCCAACAAGTCAAACAAACATCTTGATCTTCATTGTCAAAAGTTGAAAGCGTTGATAGGACGATCATGCTATCTGGTTTCAGGACATGCGGTACCCCATCTATGACAGGACATAGTCTGATTTCGAGTATACCACACCCTGTATAAGACCCATGATAGTGTGCCAAGGACAAGTGATATTGATGTTGATGTTCGATTGATAAGACAATTTTAATCAGTTTGAATGTCTGGTTTGATTGAAAAAGTTCATCTGTTAACGCATGATCTCATTAAAGCACAATGTGTGATTAATTGTCGCTGGATGTATACTCAGTGATTTGTCTTATGCACAAAGGGGTTATTTATTGCAAAATGCTTTTCGAGTTTTTTTTACAATTTTTTTAAGACTTTATATGACTTTTTTTTTTAGGGATTTTTTCAAGACATTTTTTTTATTTTTAGAGATTTTTTTCAAGACATTATTCAATTTTTTTGGATTATTTCAGGACATTTTTCAATTTTTTTTTTTTTGGATTATTTTAGGACATTTTTTAACTTTTTTTTGGATTATCTCAGGACATTTTTAAACTTTTTTTTGGATTATTTCAGGACTTTATTTGACTTTTTAGGGATTTTTTTTCAAGACATTTTTCAATTTTTTAGAATTATTTCAGGACATTTTTCAATTTTTATGATTTTGCCCCCAATGTCTAGCAAGGCAAGGAATATGACAGGTGAAAAAATAGGCTTTCTGAAATGATGGTGGATAGAGGGAAGACAAAGGCCTTTTATTATGGAGACAATATGGATGAAATTTTCAAGGGCTATGGTGTGATGGGACAAGAGACTGGATATGACAATGTAAAGAAGTGATATGGCATGAGGGACATGTCAAGAGGTGTTTGAAACCATGTTTTAAATTTTGCATCCTTATATTAGATCAAGATCAAGGAATGAAAAGGTGTATGGATAGGATAAGCAAGACCAATAATGGATAACGGACATGGACTAAAGGTGGGGAGTGGCTAAGGGATAGTGGCAGAAAGTTGCAATAAGCTAGGGAATATGGATGAAAGGTTATAATAAGCAAATGGATAAAGACCAAAAGCTATGATGGACTAAAAGCTACAAACAAGATGCATGATGCTCATGATGATCCTCAGCCTTGTCAAGATCAAAGGTGGAAAGGGAAACTGGACATGAGGGACAATAGGATATGAAGGGTAATCATAGGGGTTCGATAGGATAATGGAACAATGAAGGACAAAAGGATATGATAGGAGGAAAACTTCCCCCAAGTGGGTGTGCAAGATGTTCATGGATTATGCATGATGCCTATTTTCCAAGTTTTCATCATGGTACTTTCCCAAGGCGCCTATTTGTCAGGTTTTCACCAGTGGACGAATTATTTTTGCTTTACTATTTTTTTTTTGCTTTTTTTTCTTTTTTAATTTTTTTTGTATTTTGACTTTTTCAATAGAAGATGGACACATGATAGAGGATGGAAGAAGGACTCAAACATCTTTTTGTTTGGATAGTAGCCTTGAAAAAAAAATGGACCATGACCTTTAAAAGTATGCTCAAAGACGTTGGTAGGATAAGGACATGGAAAAAGAGATGAAACTAAGGCAATGATTTGTGCAAAGGATTGGACCAAAGGGATCGAAGGATGGAAAATATGAATTGGATAATGGATAGGGTATTGGAAGAACTATGCTTCACTAGATGGAAATGAAGGCAAGATCAACATTGGCACACACCTTGAGCGGTGATGGACTGATGGAGGAAGAGTGGGTTTTGGATATGGAGATTTTGATGGAGGAATAGCTTGGGATTTTGGGACATAAGGACCCAAAATGGATGAAGAAGGTGATGAAGGAACAAATTTGAGAGAGTTGGATGGAGGAATAGCAACTTTGGATACCAAGTTGGATGTTTCTTTAGGCTTTTGTGCTTCAAGGAGCCACTTAGGGATCCACATGGTTTTTGATTTTTCATGCTTTTGTGGTTCCTTGGAGTGCATTGCTTGCACAAGGGATTTAGGAACCCATATAGGTTTTGAATTTTTTTTTTGAGCAATGGGCCTTTGTGACCTTTTGAATTTTTCCTTTTCTTTATAGATCATATTTTTCTTTGCTTTGACATGTTGATTAAATGGAACATGTTGATCCTTGAATACATGTGGATTGTTAGACTTATGACGTTTACACTTGGCATCCCAATTGCTTGGAGGGGGAAAGGAATGCATGGATGGATATGAATGAAATGGAGTTCTTTTGGATGGATGAAATTTACTCAAGGATGTGTGCCTTTGCTGACCTTGCATAGAGGATGAAGGGATATAAGGACCTAAGATGGATGGAAGGTATGATGGGGAAGGTGTATGTTTTGATTTTGAAGGGATGTTGGATTTAGTAGGGGTACCAACATCTTGAGGAATTTCACTGAGGCCATGACCCTTAATATTTTCTTTAACATGAAGATCTACTCCTTTGCCTTTATGAATATCTTGACTTGTAGGATACTCTTTTCTTTGGGAAGAAGATGCACGTCCATTATGAGGTGGATATGATATGAGAGAAATAATGAGATCTTGAAGTGGATCAGATTGCACCAAAGTGGAAGAACCCATTATGCATATCGAAGGTTCATGAACATCTTGCACTGACACATTAGAATCATGAAGGGAATTAGGATCATGAGGGGGACTAGGATTGTGTAGTGGACATGGTTCAATGACAGGTTCTTCAAGAGATGGAATGGGAGAAATAATGGGATCATCAAAAGAAATGAGACCTTGGAGTGTATATGGAGCATTAAGACATGGAGATGGAGGAACAAAAGGATCTTGTTGAGGATTTAAAGGAATAATTTGATCTTGACAAGGAGGAAGATCATTAGAATCCTCTTTAAAGTTGCTTTTCTCTTGATTTTCAATGGGATCATCAGAAAGGATGGAAGGGATATCTGGAATGTCAATGGGATTTGAAAGGACATTTTTTTCATGAAATGGAAGGGGATCGTTTGGGATTGGATGGACTGGGATATCTTGATCTTGCTTGGGGAATGGAATGTCAATAGGACTTTGGATAGGATGGACAAGAATAGGGGAATCATCATTAGTGTCTGGGAAGATGGGGTCCTGGTCAACAATTGGATGGGATGATAAGGTTTCGAGATTGTGATCTTGATCTTTTTAAAGACATGTTTCTTCATGCTCTAAATTATCCTCTTGACATGGGGTTGGACTTTGGATATGCATGGAGGATTCTGACAAGGGCTCAATGTTTTGGCATGAAGGAAATGCAATTTGAACATTTGTGATGGATTCTAACAAGGAATCAATGCTTGAACATGAGGAAGAGGGACTTCGAATGGGGTCCTCTAAAATAGGTAATGGCAATAAAGTGCATGGTGGCATTGGGTCTTGTATTTCTGAAACATGACAAGGATGTGCATCATGAATTGGATTATCTTGGCAATCAATTATGGATAGCCCTTGGATAATTGCATCCTTGGGTGTATTATTTGATGAGGACAATATGGAAGGTTCTTGTGAAACTTCTAGAGGTGTAGGGATAGATGCCACTGGAGAGTCAATTTGTTTGTGGGGGGATGAGGCATTGCTAGACATAAGTGTATTATCTTGATCTTCTTCAAAGAACTCACTTGGTAGGTTCCTTAAGAGCCTTGCAATAAAGCCACCTTTCTTTCAAGGTTTTGACATAGTTGTATCTGGAATTTGAACTTGTTTTTTGGTTTAATGTCATGTTTTGATATTGGACTTGGTTCAATTGTTCTGACATGTTTGAAACTTGGCTTGGTGTGGGCTGCAACCTTTGATTTTGAATGTTTGGTTGTGGTTTTTGACATTGATATGTTGATTGAACTTGTTGATATTCCACCATTGGTTGAACTATTTGTTGACATTGTATAGTTGGTTGGACATATTGTTGAAATTGGACCATTGATTGTGTTGGTTGTATATGTTGGAAATGTTGAACCAATGGTTGTATTGGTTGAAAATCTGATTGATAGTAAACACCTTCTTGTTCTTGTTGTGGAGGCACATAATGTTGAAATTTATGTTGTCTCTTTTCTTGAACTTGTTTCATCATCTCTATTTGGCAGAGGAGAGCTGGTATGTCTGATCATTCAAGAAGAGATCTTACATCAATTGGCTCAATCCTTGGATTCGACCTAGAAATTTTCAAAACATTTTGGACATTTTTGATCTATTCTTCTCAATGTTTTTCACTCTTTGTTCCAATATCTCCTTTTCTTGAGCTAGTTTCTCTTCTAGTTTTTGTATTTGGAGACTTGTTTCATCATAAAAAGTTTGATCGATATTGCCTTGTTTTTGGGTTGGATATAATTGTGATTGCCTTGGATTAAAATTTGATTGCATTGTCGGTTGATACATCAAAATTTGTTGCATCATTGGTGCTTGGAACCTTGTTTCAATAGACATGTCACTATGCAAATGGAACTAATGGGATTGACAAATGCAACCTAAAAGGATGACAATGCAACTTAATGTTTTTGTTGTTTTTCGAGATTTTGACAAACCTTTTGGAATGCAAATCTAAAAAGAGACCCTTAGGAAATTGAAATGATGTCTAGACCTCAAAGGACAAAAGGACCAAGTGACAAAAGGATAAAATGACAATGTCTCCCCTATATGCTTGGATACTAAGCTAGGTTTGACGAAATAACAAAAGACAAAAGTTTGATAAGGTCTAGACTTCTTAACAATGACTTAGGGTTTATTCAAAGATTTGGATTACTCAAGTATGACAAAACCTAGTTTTGACACTATATGCAAAGGGACAATTGCTATGCAAATGACTCTAATATGATATGCTAATGACTTAAGCTTAATGGAGAAACCTAGGGTATGCAAATGCAAATGTATGACAATGTCAACCTAAGTTTGAATTATGAAATGGTATTACTCTAATGCAAGAGGACACATGCAAAATGGATGACCCTTATTGATATACAAAGGAGTATGACTTAGGTGAAACTTAACCTTGGTAATTGACAATGAATTTGCAAAATGCAAACCTAGGATGAACCTAAATCTAAGTGACATGAATGTTGAGACAAGATTTTGAAAAATGTTTGACAACCATGTTTGAAGGTGTTTTGAACTTTGTTGGATGAAATGTTCTTATGTTTAACCTTGTTTTGAATCAATTTGTCTTGTTTTTGAAATGAGATGCAATTCAACTTTTGACAAGCAAAGAAGACAAGATATTTCAACTTAGACTCAATACAATCATGCTCATTCACACATTTCTTATGGATGGCAAGGGCAGTAGGTACTTGAGAGGTAGACTCGTTATGGGATTCAAGGAGAATACATAGATTCTTAACCCCACGGGCTCCCCTCCACGGCACTCACTTCTCAGGGCAGCCAAGCATCAGTCCCCATGGAAATATCCCCATGGCAAACTTAGTATCTCTTCCAAGTATCTGAACTTGTCCTTCTCAAGCAACTAGAAGGATTTTTGGCCTCTAAATACAAGGTGTTTAGTAAGGATTTCTATTAAGCGTTACTCTTTGGTGTCATTCAAGCATGATTGAGACATTAAGCCCACCAAGATACCAAACAAATGTAGTCGTGCAAGCATGATTTAGACCTTGAGGTCCTACTTAGATGTTGATATGAGAAAGAGTTCAAGGATCATCACTTCCCAAGTAATTGCAATTCCCACGTAACCCTTCCTTCAAAGCTTTCGCCCATCAAGTATTTGTTTATAGTGAGTTAGAATGCCAAGGTGTTCTAGCCGTACTCACTTTGGGTCATTCCCTTCTCATGATTGTCACTTGCTTGCAAAAGCAAATGTTCGGGAAGGCAGGCCCTCTAAAGGTGACACACAATCAAAAACATGAGCATGGTATCGAAGATCTGGATTTCTGATCACCCTAAGAAGGATGAGAGCATACACTCCTACTCCAATGTCAAACTCATCAATCAAAGAAAACATATATTCATTCCATCCTATTTAGAAATCATACTAGGTGCCTAAATATTAATTACAAACACAAAGTTTAGTTGTAGTCCAAGGCAACCTACAAAACCCAATTCAAAAGTTTGATATGTTTAGTCTTTGACTATCGAACCTGCATAAAACATGTTAGTAGTTTCATTTGTTGTCTTTGCCATGCGTATGCCAAGGTGTTGCACAGAGAATCAGTACCAAAAAACCAAAAAAAGCAGAAACAGAATGCAAAAGAAAATAATTTGCAAGTGAAAAACACTACCTTTTACCTCTGTTTCTAGCCCTACACAGGCACAAAATGCTTGACACAGGCGTAGAAGTTCCCAGAAAACCCTACATTACCCTGTTTCTTGGGTTTTTAACCTCCAAATTAGCTCAAAAGCACTCAAAAGCATGGTTAGGTGGTTAGTTCACGTCGGGTTCACCAATTAATGTAGCTAGGAAATGTGGAAATCATGAAAGCAAATATCAATATTAGTCATAGCTCAATCACAAAAGCTCAAATGCAATGATCAATCCTAAAAACACTCAATAAAGACATGAAAACAAGACATCAATTCAAGATTGAAAACTAAGCAAACCAAATGCAGACTTGGATGTCTCCTTCATGTGCCTCCATTGTCCTTCTTTCTCCTTCAAATAGATTTGTTTGTGGCTCTCACCTACTAGTGCATAAGCATGATGTGAAAGCAAGTAGACAAGATTGTAGCGCAAGAATACTCAAAGCATGATTGATTTGACTAGGTAGTAGGGACCAGGGATCAAGGGCATTGATTGAAGAAATTCATCCAATTTATAGACAAATTGGAGAAAAGACAAGATTAGCATGAATTAGATTCAAATGGAAATTGCAAATCAAGAATGACAAACATGACAAATTATGACAAATGTGCACTTTCTATGCAAAATTGATTGATTGATAATTCATGACAATTTATGACAAATTTCTATGTCAAAATTGATTGATTGTCAATTATGACAAATTATGACAAATTGAAATGTCATTCCCATGAAATTAGGAGAAATAGGAGAAATTAGAAAATTAGATGAATTTAGAAATTAGGAAATTAGAAAATGAGGAAATTAGGAATTAGGAAAATTAGAAAATGATGAAATTAGGAATTAAGTGAATTAATTAACAATTTTTCATTTATTAATTAATTCACAAAGAGGGAGGAATTAGTTATCCAATTAAATAAATATTTAATTGTGACAAGAAGACTTAGGATAAATAGATAAATTATTTAACCTAGAGGGGGAAATGACAAACAAGGTTAAATGACTAAATCATGAAACCCTAGAAGATGAATTAAAAATGCAAGGAATGACAATTAGGTCTTGACAAAAGATAATTGATATCGATTCGATCATGATTCTGATTAACAAAGGACCAATACTAATAAGTGATTTGATTGATAAACAATTGAGATTGATTGACAAATTAACCAACATTGATAAAGAGACCAAATTGATAGGCGCCAATTGACATGATTAAAGAGGACAAGGATCGATGACGAATCGATCGTAAAATGACGAGATTGACAAGTTGATAAGAGATTGACAAGATAGACCAAAATCATGACTGAAGATTGCTATCGACAAGACCTAATTCGAAAGCGAGACAAATGAAGAATGCAGAAGAAGGACTCAATGCTCACAAATGATAAAGACCAAGTGCGTGACATAGAAGAAATGTTAATGCGACGCAAAAATACCTAAAATAAGGCAATGCACCAATGTTAAAGTATGACTCCGCAAGCGTTGACCATTTTTAGATGTCTACAATAATATCATCAACAAATATGGCTGAGATCAGTATTCCATTTTCATCATTCATCATGTACATGTTGTTGTTCTCACTTGTCCTTATAAAACCAATCTTAATCAAATAAGAGTGCAATCTTTCATACCATGCTCTTGGTGCTTGTTTCAAACCATATAAAGCTTTGTTCAATTTACATACCTGATCTTTATTATTGTCTTCAACAAATCCTTCAGGTTGTTCAATAAAAACTTCTTCTTCTAATATTCCATTCAAAAATGCAGATTTGACATCCATTTGATATACCTTGAAGTTCTTGAAAGCAGCATAGGCCAACAATGTTCTTACTCCTTCAAGTCTAGCAACAGGTGCAAAAGTTTCACCATAATCAATTTCTTCTTCTTGAGCATAACCTTTGCAAACTAGTCTTGCTTTGTTTCGAATGACTTCTCCTTTTTCATTTAGCTTGTTTCTAAAAATCCACTTTGTACCGATTACATTTTTGTCCTTCGTTCTTGGGATTAGTGTCCATGTGTCATTCTTCTTGATTTGATCAATCTCTTCTATCATTTCATTTACCCAATCTTCACTGTTAAATGCCTCTTTCAATATTCTTAGTTCTAATTCAGATATCAAACATGTGTTCTATCTCAGTTTGTTCTTTGTCATCACTGGATCATCCTTATCTCCTATAATCTGACTTGGTGCATGATGTCTTTTGACATACTTGGCTAATACAGGCTCGGTAGGCTCTGTATGATCTTCTTCATCACTCGGTAACTGGATATTTTCTTCAACAGTCCTCTCTATTGAACATAGACAAATTCATCATAGTCTTCTGGTTCCTTGGAATTTCCTTCATCATTTCTTTCTACAAATTCATCAATTTTCACATTTGCACTTTCTACTATTTTGTTAGATGATTTGATTAGACATTTAAATGCTTTGCTTATGGAAGAATAACCTAGAAATGTTCCTTCTTCACTTTTCTGATCAAACTTGCCATTTCTATCATCTTTCTGAACGTAGCATCTACTTCCAAAGATTTTAAAATAACTAACATTAGGTTTCTTATCATACCAGATTTCATATGGTGTCTTCAAAGTACCTTTCTTCAATTGAACTCGATTCAAGGTGTAAACACATGTGCTTATTGCTTCTCTCCAAAATGTTTGTGGCACCTTCTTTTCAAACATCAGTGTTCTAGCACAATCCACAATAGATCTATTTCTTCTCTCAGCTATTCCATTCTGGTGTGGAGTTCTCGATGTAGAGACTTGTCTTTTTATACCATGATCATTGCAGAATAAGTTGAATTCATCAGATGTGAACTCTCCTCCTCTATTTTATCTAAGACATTTCAGTTGTCTTCCTATTTCATTTTCAACTATTGCCTTGTACCATTTAAACATTTTAAAAGCTTCTGATTTTTCCTTTAAAAACATTACTGACATCATCCTTGAAAAGTCATCCACAAATAATATGAAATACTTATCACCATAATAACTATGAACTTTCATAGGACCACAAAGATCAGTGTGGACTAGATCTAAAATTCCCTTAGAAGTGTAAGACTTACTTGTAAAGCTTGATCTTGTCATCTTACCCATCTGGTATCCTCGACACATAGCATTCTTAGGTTTTTCAAGACTCGGTAGACCTCTTACTTTGTGCTTCTTACTTATTTTGATCAGATTATCAAAATTTACATGACAAAACCTTTTATGCCATAACCAGGCATCATCAATCTTTGCATGCAAACACTTATTCCGAGTTGAGTCAAGGTGAAATTTATTACCTTTTGTTTGTGTCCCGGTAGCAGCTAACTTTCCATTCTTGTCATGAACTTTGACAATTCCTTTCTAAAATTCTATTTAGTAACTTATGTTGTTTAGTTGTGCTACACTCAACAAATTGTATTTCAAACCTTCAACCCAATAAACATCATTGCATCTTGCATTATCAACAAGTGTTATAGATCCTTTACCTCTTACCGGACATGATGCATCATTACCAAATCTAACATAGCCTCCATCATAATCTTCTAACATAACAAACTTGTGTTTATCTCCTGTCATATGATGTGAGCATCCACTATCTATAGTCCAAGAATCCTTAGTGTTTATGTGAGATATTAGGGCTTTTTCTTCATACCTTTCTTCATTTGATCCATCCTTGATAGCCACATAAACTACTTCCCCTATATCAGTCTCATCTAATTTATCATTGTTAGATTCCTCATCAGCTATTAAGCATGTCTTTCTATCTCTTCTTCTAAAGTCTCGGTGTCCTCTATAATGATTATCTTTCTGTCTATCATCTCGGTAATCTCTCTTTTTAGTAAAATCTTTGTCAAGATAGTTAGAAGCCATATGTCCTATCTTATCACAATTGAAACATTTCAAAGGTAGTTTTCCTTTATACTTACCTTTGCCTCTTGGTAACCTTTTGGCTAATAGTGCTTCAAACTCTTCTTGCTTTCTGATTTCCTCATACAGTTTGTGTACTTCTTCCATGTTCTTTCGAAATCTTTCACTTGCTCCACTATGATCTCCTTCAGAGTACTTATACTTTCTTTCATTGTAATCATTAGATTCATCAAGATGAAAAGAACTAAATGTAGATTCAACTTTATTTACCGAAGATCCACTATTATCAAAATTACTTAACTCAAATGCATGTAGCTTACCAATAGTAGCATCTAAAGAAACTGACATATTAGGTACAAACCTCAATTCATTGATTGCAGAGACTCAGATTGCATAAGCTGGTAGAAGGGTTCTCAATAACTTACTTGTTATATCCTTTTCTTCAATAGTTCCACCTGCTCCTTTGATTTGATTGACAATCTCCTTTGGTCTTGTACTATACTGAGTTATGTTCTCACCTTCATTCATCCTCATAGATTCAAGTTGTCCTCTCAGACTGTCTACTTTTTCTCTTTGAACATGTTCATCTCCTCCATATACTGATATGAGCATATCCCACATTGCCTTTGCATCATTGTAGCCTTCTAGATCATTAAACTCTGAATCTGTCAATGCAGATGTTATTTCAATCATTTCTTGAATATGTTCTTTCTTTTCCTTTATCTCTTCCATAGTTAATGGATAGGTGCTCGGTGTAACAAAATCATTCTCCAAATAGTATACAACATATTCTCCAACTCCTGATAGATGTAGCTTCATCCTTTTTTGCCATGTAGAGAAACTTGACTTGTTCAGCTTCAGTGCATCCCTCTTATACATCTTTGGATCTTTAACTCAAGTGCCTTTAAACTTTCCTTCCGGAGTCCAATGCTCTGATACCAATTGATAGTTTTGATACTTAATATAAGTACAAATCCAATAGCCAACAAGATGAGAGGGGGGGGGGTGAATCATACAAACTTAATCATCCATAAAAACATCAGATTCAACCTCGGTAACATATATATCAGTAATATAACCAAAACTGTTAAACATGTAAACTCAAAAGAATATGCACAATATAAACCTCATAACACCAGATTTAACATGGAAACACAAATAGGGAAAAACCACTGTGGGATTTCAGACCCACTAAGAAATATACTCTTCTAGAGTATGCTCGATTAAAAGCAAATCCTGTTAAAGATTACAAACACATTGCTAGATGTGACCCGGTTAAAGGATTTCCCTCAGATCTGTTAGGATCTTCACTTTGTTAGAAGTGACCTTGTTAAAGGATTTCAAACACTCAATCAAAATGTCACCTTGCTAGGGGGTTTTACATATAAGACTATTAAGTCCACTCGGTTAAGAGATTTTCTGTCACTTTCACATAATAACAGTAATAAAAATCTATCTGCAACTTCACATCTAAAATGCTAAAGCAGATTCCTATTTGTTCAATACAATCTAAACATAGAACTAATCTTGTCTATCTGTTGGGCTTCTATACTCTATTATTCTAACAGGTCTTCAAGCTTCTGTGCTTGGTAATCACTATGTAGCATCCATGTGCATACACTTGCCCACATGCATTGTTTATCAACACTTTCCTATTTATAAACAATTAGGTAACCGCTTAATCTCCTTGATCATATTTCCCATGATCAATCATAGCCATCAGATCTTTAATCTTGTCTAGGTTCAATGCATCTTTTGATCTAAAAATGTTTTACCCTATCTTGGAACTTGCATAATAGTCTTGGAACTTGTGCCAAGGTATTGCAGTTCAATCTAAGCTGTAGATCTTCATGCCGACTTTCCATTTCCTTATATTCATAAACAAACTTCTTCCATGACTCACCAATCATTTAATCCGCTCCAGCTCATTAGCTTCCTTCATTAAATACCACATGTAAACATTTAATGCATTCTATTATAGCTCGGTTACAACTCGGTAACAACTTGGTGAATACTAAACTCCACTTGGTAGACATTCCACCTTCATTAATCGATAATGATAACCTTAGGGTTTACCGACTAGGTTCTTTGCTTGATAACATAGTATAGTATTAACCTTTACAATTTACAACATATGTATGATGTTAAAACAATCTAAAACATCATGATCTCATCATTGTTTGACTCGGTAGTAGTTGCCCATTGAATACTTTATTCATCCCCTTATTCATCATATTCTTTCCTATGTCTTTTACCGACATCTTTATAATCTATACTCCTCAAGATATGGCAACATCATACTGAATTAGAAAATCAATTTCTTGACATCATTGAAAAAATAATAATATCAAGATAGTAAAACATCTTTAATTAGCTATATCCATAATCATCAACAACCTTCTCAATATCCTTATGAAATGCCAACAATCTTTTATTGTCTGTTATAATGCAATATTGCCATATTGTGAAAATAGTTGGATAGACATCTGGTACTTCAATAGCAGAATTCCGGTCTACAAATGTGATAGAGGTCTTACTGGATTCAATAAAGAAAATCACCTAATGTAATGCACAAGCCTATAAGGCTATCAATGACACAATACCTATTCTCAAATTGGTAGCACCTAAATGTATTGGGGATAATACAGATTCTTTAGGTCAACTAGACACATTGTCTAAGTTCATCGCCGACAATTATTTGACAGTTGATCAAATCAATGAAGACACATTCAAAGAAAGGATGAATAAGGAGAAAGAAAAATTCTTTGAGGAAATTTTGAAGAAGAACAAGGAGAAAATGGACACCTTATTACAGGAACTTGGAAAAACAATTTTGGATTTTAAGAAAATGTACAGTGATACTTGCAAAATAAACATCTTGACATGGGATATAGATTCAGAGATCAACAAAACTGAAACTGAAATAAACAATATTGTTGACAATCTGTTAGGTACATCCAATTCATTTTTGGAGATAGAAAAGAAAATTATAGATCTTGAAGAGAAAATTGAGAAGTTAGAGAAGGATAAAGAAAGAATAAAGGATAAGGCAAAAAGCTTAAAATGTAAACTTGGTCCTAAACTAGATTACCTCATTTCTTTGAGAAAAGAAATTTTTGAGGCTCTAGTTCCCAGACTTAAGACATCAAAAGAGAAAATGCACATACTCACCGGTATAGTTCAGAGAACACAAGTGGCATTACAGGAAAGAAAAATATTCAGCAACAACTTAAATCTGGTTTTGGCAGATATATTCTAGATTGTAACCCATTAGTTACAAAATCCTAGGCAGGAACCACACTCCACTAACAACGAATGACAACCTTTGCCAGTGATGTCAAAGTGGGAGTAGTGAGATGAGAAAAATGATCAGAATAGGACATCATCAGCTCAGGGGGAGCATACATTTTTGGGCACACAGTTTTGGTAAGACAAATTTTGGCAGATTCTTTTTGGACACTTTTTTATTTTTCTCATGAGTGTTGCCATCAATACCAAAGGGGGAGATTGTTGGCAAATGCACACTCCAATGAGACATTGTCGGTGATTGAAGGTATTGTCATTGATGGCAACCTTACAATCATGTGATACTGGTAGGCAAACTCAGGCACCAACACCGGCAGACTCTACACTGGCATACAGTTCACCAACACCCAAAAGATTGATTACCAACACCTTGGCCGACAACAATTTTATATAAATGTATTTTGTAATTAATTGTAAAATCTTTTGTAAGCCAACATGGAGGATTGTAATATAACTCATATATATATGAGATCATTGTAGATCATTTAGGATATGATATAATGTGAAATATGAAAAGAAGGTAGCAGACCTAATATGTGAATTATTGGATAAGGGTTTATGTATATTGCAGAGCTTAAACCGGTATTGAATATAGCATAGCAGATGCTGATCTGAAGTAGTACAAGACATTGGATTAGTATAATCCATTTTTGTAAGTCAATGTGACTTCTTTTGTAGCTGAGCAGTGAGCTCTAGGCACTTGGCCTTCCTCCATGTGCAGGCCCCTATTGTAAGCAATAATATTCTCTTATTGGCCAATAAGTGAATATTGTGGGTCACAAATCCCACCGAGGTTTTTTCCACATCGAGTTTCCTCGTTAAAATATTATGTTATGGTGCTTTTCATGTTGTGTTTGTTTTTCTTATTAGCTACATTATTTCTCGTTTACCGGTACACATTTTTAATATGCTCTTCATGTTCTAAGTTAAGAAAATTATTATATCGATTAGATACTAATTCACCCCTCCCTCTCAGTATCTTTGGGAATCCTAACAAATTGAAAGGTCAAAATTCATCCTCTCGAGTAGGGATATTCAAATTTTATTGATGACAGTCAATGGCTTTTGAGCAATAATTCAGATTCAAATTTGTGTTGTGCCCATTTTCACCATCAGAGTTCATACGAATAGCATTAGTGGAAGAAAAGACTAGATATTAAAGGCATGTATTCATAATACCGATTAATTTTTGAATTCCAAAGTAGAATTGGAAGTAGAAAGGAGAAAAGGCGAGGGTTCCTCCAAAGAAATTCGATCACCTCCAAAGTTTTCAACCAATTCGTCAAAAGCCACTAAGTGAATTTTCTGCATTCTCTGATGTCATTTTGAGTTCATTCTAAAGAGTAAAGTAGGGAACCTAGTTAGAACCCTAGGTTATGATATCTATAAAATTTGAGAGAGATATTCTCCAAGAACCCACAAGATGTCCACATCTTAAGATTTCACAACCAGACAAGCCAAAGGCAAGAAGGCCAAAAATGGAAAATTATCTACATCATGATTTAATTGCCTTGTTTCTTGGATCCTCGTAGAGGCCGAGAACTAGTGCCCGTTCCCCTAAATTTTCTAACAAGAAAAACAATTATAGAGAAAGCTATTTTAAACTTAAGGGGCACCATATTTTCAAAATTTTCTTCTTGAAATCAAAATCAGAGATCCCAGAGTGTAACGTTGGAGATTAGGGCTTGCAAGATTGGTTGTCCCAAATGTGTTTGTAAACTTGGACCTAATTAAAACCCTAGCCAATTTCTATAATCTTTCTGGTAGGTTTATCAAATTTGTGAATGGTAGCTTGCTAGAAATAAATAGGGACAAGAGACTAGAAGTCATTAACATGCAAGATTGTAGAGATTATACAACAAGGATTGATCTCACAGGGCTAAAAGAGAAATTTTATCCTATTTTGACCTTCAAGGCATGATTTCTCATACTTAAAAACCTTGAATCATCGCATCCTTCTGGAATTGAATTTAGAATCACAATACCTTTCTTCCCTAAAATTTTGGGAAAAAGTTGGTCAAACCGGGATGATGCCTCTTGGTCCCTACTTTTTCTCCCCTAATTTTGGGAGCATGTTTTGCTAGTATTTTTATGTTTAAATCCAAAGCATTGTGAAATTATATTGATTCTAGGTCAGCCTATGATAAGAAAACAAAGTTAGGGTTTCATACATATAGCCTTTTCTAGAAATTTTGAAGGATTTTCTTATGAAGTGAAAGTGCAGGTTTACGTGAAGTCTTCAATCATCAAATCAAGCATCTATAAAGTATATATCAACCATTATCATCATCAATTGGAGCTTTGAATATATTAAAGAGTAATAGGAGATCACCAACTATTGATTGGCTTGTACCTCTCCCTTATGGTTTGGTATGGTTTGATCTTATTTTCATATCTTTACATGAGATTCACAACAATCATTTAAAGATTTACATTCATGCTTTAGATACATTATTGCATTTTTAATTTGAAGCATTTCCATTTACATTTACATTCATTTAGGGTTTACTCTCAAGCATAGGATAGAACTCTAGATTTACTTTCTTGTTCATTTTAGGATCTTGCACAGACATATTTAAGTATAGTATTAGCTATTTGTGGAGGAGAAAATTACAAAAACAAGGGGTTTGACTAAGGAAACATCCTATATAGCCACCTAGACACCATTTTTCAAGTTGTAGGTGCAGGTACAGGAATCTGATAGGTGCACGATCTTCAAAACCATTAGAACACATAGGTGCAAACTCAAAATCAAAAGAAGATCTTAGTTTTTTGAGACTAGGGCATGGCACCTTGGTCTAGGACTAAGGTATGGAGCCCTAGTCCTCTGTGTTTTGCAGCTTCTTTTGGCAGTTCATTAGTGCAAACTTTTAGACAACAATTTCCAAACATATACCTCTCTGCAATATCAAAGACTAGGGTGTGCCACCCTAGTCTTGCTTAGTTAGCCTCAAATTCTAGTGGCAGGTGCACACTTGAATTCTCTTTTCTACTCTGTACTCAGTGTCTCAATACCATATCTATAATTTTTAGTATTTTCTATTTATATTTGCATCTTTTCTCATCTCGTAGCATAATTGATCATTTAATTGCATTTGGCACATCTCCTCTTCATAGCAACAAAGGAATAGAAACACTAAAGATATTCCTTGACTCTCTCTCTCTCTCTCTCTCTCTCTCTCTCTCTCTCTTATGAGAAGTAGTCAAAGTGAATAATCTCCTTAGGATCTTTTGTATTCCAATGTGTGCATGAGAGTGTGATTAGGTCTTAGCTTACTTGATTCCATTTTAATTCTACACATTTTGGTGAACCTGAAGTGAACCCAATCTTTGTAGATTTACATTTCTTATTTAGATCTATTTATTTCATCTTTCTTTTCATTCAAAAAGATAAAAATTCAAAAAAATACATTGTATGCATTGTCTGTTTTAGGTTTTGTATGCAGTTTTCATTTCAAAAATGTTAGATCTTTATTTGCAATAGTTTCATCCATATGATAATGCATTTTCTTATGATGATTATGAGTTTATTAGGGAAGAATTTTATGAAGCTATTGATGAATTTTTATATAGTAAGCCTTCTAAACCAACATTTTGCCAAAATCTAATCAACCTTTTTACTATGCCATTTCATAGTGATGATAAAGATAAGTTGAATGGTTCTTCTAATGAATACATTCCTATCAACTAATCATCCAAATCTAGTAACATTGTGGTTTACAACAATCCCCTTTATGACTACTTACCTCCTTTTGAGTCTAAAGACAAACCATTCAATGAATATGACCATGCTATGCTGGATGATGCTCTTAATGATTTCATGACAATTCCAACTTCTTCAAACAAAGATCAAACATCAACGAGGTTAATCAACACGATAAATGCGAATGAAAATGTAGTGTTGTAAATTCTACACGCTTGCTAGGGTGGTACAATTTCACACTTAGGTTAGCACCCATCTTAGTGTGTCTTGTATCTTGCATTTCTAATTCCCCTTTAAGATTATAATTAGTTAATTTAGTTAAATCTAAGCTCATGTTTCATCACTTTACATTTTATAAAGTTGGGCCCTTTACCCTAAGCATGCCCCTTTTCATCTTATTCCTCCAATGAATCATTTAATCATAAACCCTAATTATGTCTTATTTTGACCGTTTAGGCCCAATTGTGCATATCAAAACATCTTGAAATCAGCTATAACTTTTGGATATGCTCTAATATCATCATATCTAATGGCCCCGAAAATTTGGTGAAAATTTGGTCGGACTGTGGCAGAAATGCACATGGTCCATGAATTTTTCCCTAAAATTTTGGGAGCATAATCCTATGATATAACAATGCTTAACCCCAAAATATCAGTCTAGGGTTTCATATTTAAGAGCTCTCTTTCTTTATTTGAAGGGGTCTTCTTCTAAGAATCCAAGAATAGGGTTTTCGAGCATTAGAGCCTTCTTTGCAGCGAAAGAGTAGATCTTTGAAGTCTTCAACAAAATTCAACATTCATCTATCAAACATTAATCAAGCATCATTTTATCAATTGGGGGATTTTGAAGAGGTAGAAGAACAATAGGAGATCACCAACTGATGATTGGTTTGTACCTCTCCCTTGGGGTTGGGTATGGTTTCATGTTATTTTCATGTCTTTCCATAAGCATCATTTTGATTCAAATTCATGCTTTAGATCACTTTAAATTGTGGATTTAGAGTATTTACTTTTCCAATTATAAACAATTAGGGTTTACTCTTTAAGATTTCTCTAGGTTGTTTACTTTCATTCTTTGGATCTTTCACACACACAAGGTTCTTGCACACACATTTTTAGTACATTATCATCTATTCATGGAGGTGTAAATCATCAACATAGGGGTTTGACTAAGGAAAAGCCCTATATAGCCACCCAAAACCCTCTTTTTCAGTTGCAGGTATAGGTTCAGATTCGAGCGTCGCTGGAAGTTTCGGGACTGGAAGAGAACACTGGGATAGTTTTGGGTTGTAGATCTTGGCAGAAACCCCAAGGACAGGGGTGTGTCTCCCTATTCTTGCATAGGACAATGGTGTGGCACCATGGTCCTACCCTCTATCAATAGGACTTAGCAGAACAACACTTTGGAAGCTCCAAAATCCCTACTGTCAGTTCCAACTCCAGAATTGCAGAATCAAGATAGTTGGGTGGCACCCTGGTGTCGCACATTTCTTCTTATATTTCAGAAATAGATGCACCTTTGATTTTTCCTTTTGATCTATACTTTGCAGTAGTGTATTAGTTGTTCTTTGATCTACATTCTCAGATTAGGGTTTGATTGCTTACTTGGATTCTAGGTTAGATTGCATTTTGCATCAGTCCTCTCTCTCATTTACAACAAACAAATAGAAAACCTAAGAGTTAATCCACAACTCTCTCTTTCTCATAAGAAGTATTCGACATGCGTTACCTCCCTAGGCTCTTTCATATTCCATGAGTTTGTATGCGAGTGGGATTAGGGTTTCCATACTTAGTCTCACTTTTTCCCCTACACATCTTTGGTGAGCCCGATGTGAATCCAATTTCATTTGCATTCTATTGCATTTTTAGAGATAGATTTATTTTATTTCATTTTCTTTCAAAAACATAGAAAAAAAAAAAAAAGAGATAGGTTTCTTTCATTTTCCTTGCATTGTGTGTTTAAGTTTCATACAATTTTCATTTTAAAATGTCAAATTTCTATTTACAAGATGTTCATTCTTTTGATGATTTATGCAATTTTGTTGATTATGAGTTTAGTAAGGATGAATTAGATGAAGCTCTAGATGATTTTTTGAACCCTAAGCCTTCTAAACCCTCATTTTATCAAAAATTAATCAACCTTGTTACTATGTCATTTTTGTGGTGATGAGAAAGATAAGTCGAATGATCCCTCTCATGGGTACATTCCTATCAATTCCTCCACTAGATCTAGAAACATAGTTGACTCCGATGATTCCCTCTATGATGTTATGTCTCCTTTTGATTCCAAAGATAAGCCTTTCAATCACTATGATCATGCTTTATTGGATGATGCCCTTGATGACTTCATGTCTTTGCCTAAACTTTCAAACAAGAATAATGCATCTAAAAGGTTAATTAATATGATCAATGTGAATGAATATAGAAAACCACTTTTTGTTGTCCAAGGTGCTTGTCCATCTCCAACTTCACCTCTTCCTAATCAGCCTCTTTTCATGGATCAAGGTGGATATGTTAGGATTCCCAAAGATACTGGGAGGGGGGGATGAATCAGTATCTTGTTGGTTAACAGATTTTCTAATCTTATTAAACAAATTGCATTCCAAAACAGTGTACTGGTAAACCAGAAATAATGTAGTAAATAAGATCAATAACCACAAGATAGAAAGCACACCATAACACAATATTTTTAATGAGGAAACCCGTTGTGGGAAAAACCTCGGTGGGATTTGTGACCCACAATATTCACTCATTGGCCAATAAATGAATATTACATACAATAGGGGCCTGGACATGCAGGAAGGCCAACTGCCTAAAGCTCATTGCTTAATTACAAAAAGGGAAGTCTCAGTGACTTATAAAAATGAATTATACAAATCCAATGTCATGTACTGCTTCAGTTTGGCATCTACTATGCCAGGTTCAATACCGGTTTAAGCTCACATAACTTCCATAAACCTTATTCCAAAATCTGCCTTATTATTCACATGTTCACATCTGTCTATTACATTCCATACTTACACAAATGATCTACAAGATCTCATATTTATATATGAGTCCTATTACAATTCGCCTTGTTGGCTTACAAAAAGGTTTTACAATTAAATACAAAATAAAATCCTGTCGGCTGGGGTGTCGGTAATAATCTTTGCCACTGTCGGTGCCAGTGTGTGTGCCGGTGCCATAAGATTGTAAGGTTGCCATCAATGACAATACCTTCAATCACCTACAATTTCTCATTGGAGTGTGCATTTGCCAACAATCTCCCCTATTTGCATTGATGAAAACACTCATGAGAAAAAGTCAAAAATGTATCCAAAAAATCTTGCCAAAACTGTGTGCTCCAAAATTGTGTGCTTCCCCTGAGCAGATGATGTCTTCTGCCAATCATTTTTCTCATTCTACTACTCCCCCTTTGGCATCAACTACAAAGGCTATCAATTAATGTCAACTGAGTGTATTTCTTGGCGGGGTCCCTGTAACCGGTGGGTTACAATCCCATATAGATTCTCTAATGCAAAATTCAAGTTGTTAGTGAACCTCTAACTATCCTTCAATGCTTCTTTTTTCCTTTGGATGGTACCAGTGTCTTAAGTCCAGGAACAAGAGCCTCTAAAATCTCTTTTCTCAAGGAGATGGGGATGTTTCGGACCCAATCTACATTTGAGTTCCTTGGCCTTGTATTTTATACTTTCCTTTCTCTTCTCCAATTTCTCAAGTTTCTCCTCAAATCCAGCTATCTCCTGTTTTATAATTGATATGGGTTCTGATGAACCAATGAGATTGTCAACTATATCATTTATTTCTTTTTGTGCTATGTTGATTTCCTTGTCAATATCCACTGTCAGAAGATCAGTCTTACAGGTGTCTCTGTACAGTTCCTTAAATTCTGTTAAAGTTTTGTTTAGTACCGGTAGGAGGGTATCAATGTGTTCCATGCACTTCTTTATTGTCTCTTCAAAGAATTTTTCTTTTTCCTTGTTCATTTTCTCACTGAATGTCTCCTCATTAATCTGATCAACTATCAAAATATTGTCAGTGATGTACTTAGACAATGTGTCAGTTGACTCAAAGAATCTTTATTTTCCATATTGCACTTGGGTACAATCAATTTCAAAAAAGGAATTATGTCATCAATACCCTTATATGCTTATGCATTACACTCTGTGATTTTCTTGATGGAATCCAATAATACCTTTGTTACATTTATCGGTCTGAATTATGTTAACGAGCAACCAGATGACTATCCAACTGCCTTAACAATCTGCAATCCACCGATGTGAGTAACCTCTTTGCTTATGTTGACCTCTGGTAGGTTAGTTTGATTATGCATTTCTAGTAGAAAAGGTTTGGGTTTCTTAGGTATTGTCGGTGGCATTGTCTCTATCTAAACCTTTTCCTCTTCATGTTTCTCAGAATGTACCTCTGTCAGTTTCTCTATTCTTTCCACTACCGGTTTTTCTGATTGTGTCTTAGTGTTTTCTACCGGTTTTTCTATATGTACCTTTGAACTATCTAATGCTAGTATCTCAATACATTTATCAGTAGCCGATTGCTCAGTAGGTTTTTCAGTGTGTACATCAGTGGTATCTATCTTTCCAGTATCTAGGGGATCAGTTGATTGTTCAATATGTGTTTCAATCCTAATCTCAACATTTCCAACTATATCCTCAAAATTTGTCTCAACAGTAGTGTTTTTTGTCAATAGCTTAGTTGCCACATCTCTCTTCTTAGTTGTTTCCTTATCAACCACAATGTTGACTTCTTGTGTGTCAATATTCATAGTATACAACACCTCTGAATTAGGATTAGGATCCTAATGTGTAGTTTTCATACTCTCAACATTATCTGTTACCAGTGGTGTATCAACAGTTTGTGCTGGTGGAGCATCAGACAGAGGTGGGGGCAAGTTATCTATTACTTTTATGCTCGGAGGACCACCTATCTTGCCTTTACCTTTATCTTTTTCCTTTTGATAAACTCTGAAAGTCTTTGGTCATTTAAGTTCTTCTTGCTTTTCCTTCTCTACAAAGAAGATATCCCATTTGTCTGTTGTCTCTTTAGTGATCTCATTCACCCTGCCATCCATTAATGCTACATGTCGGTGACTCGTGGAAAATACAATCCTGTTTGCCTCACTTATCAGTTCATCAATCTCTTCTACTGATCTTACTGGGTGAACTGCAAGTAATTTCTCTATCTTCATCTTCTTGTCTAGTTCAACAATTGCTAACCTTTTTGCATCTAACCTTCTGTACAAGTCACTAGGTAGATCATCTACAACTTCTATCAAAAGTTTCTTATAAATATATGTGTAGAATAACATTATTTTCTATGCTTTTCTTTTCTTCATTAGTGAAAGTGTTATACAACTTGCTAACATTTGACAAGTTACCATCTTCAGTTATTTCATTCAAAAGGTTGTCTAAGGGAGGGACAACTTATTTTTCCTTTTTCTTTCTTGGGGTCATTTTCTTTGTCGGAGGCCTTAATGCCTGTTGTTTCTGTCTTGTTCTCTTAGGAGTAGGCGAGGGTACGAGTGAGGGTTTTCTTTTTCTTACTACCCCTTTAAATTCAGCCACTATTATACTGTCAGAGGAGGTACCAACTAGTGAAAGATGTGTTTCTGATTGTAGTCCTTCCAATTCACTTTCCTTAATACCAGTTTTATTCAATATATCTTCCTTGATTTCTTTTTCCTATCTAGTTGCCTTTCTAATTGTTTGTTCTATTTTCTTTATTCGTTTATGTGATTCAACTTTTCTTTCAATGGTTTCTGCATTTCCAAATACTTCTTCTGTTGGTTCTTTAGGGGCTTCTAGAAGTGATTTTGCATAAGTTTCTATTATGTTTTCATCTGCCTCATAACCCATCTCTGTAACCCAAACTATCCTTGAAACCACTGCCTCCATCCAGATTTCATCCTTCTTTATAATAAAACATATCTCTTTTTGATATTTATCAACTATGGATTGAGATAGTCTTTCCCTATTTTTCATTCTAGTCTTTAGTGCCTGAAAGTGTTCAATTATGTTCTTCTCCCTTTCATCTCCCGTGTTATTAATAATATCCAAAAGTTGTTTTCCTACCGGTATGTCAATCCAAAATCCTATCTACCAATACCAGGAGCTTCCTTGGTGATATACAACAATAGACATACAAGTAAGTTACCAAATCTGAATGTCCCTTTCTTTTCACCCTTAATTTTCTTTAGATTGTCTATTAGCTCATCTTTTAACCATTCACATATGTCAATCATTGCATTACTCTTTACTAAGTCATAAGCACTCTTGATACATAAACTAGAAACAGAGTCTAATCTATTGGCATGTGTAGCTTTGTATCCAAGAATCATGCTAGTGAATCTTACATTGATATGCTTTACATCATTGACTCTTAAGGATCTCTTGTCATAGGTTGCACCATTTAGGGTCATTATAGTGTCATTTGGAACCTTTTTAGTCTTGTCAGGCCTGCTACCGGTAGAAGGTAAGCCTATCATTGCCCTAACTACTTCTTTTGTTATCTTATGAATGAAATCTTGCCAAAAGAACTCCCCATGAACTCTGCTCAATACAATCCTTATAACCTCTTTGGGAAAATCAAGGATTGCTAAGTATCTCCACAAAACCTAGGGTTTCAATTATCTTGTGTTTCAATTTTACATTACCATTTTCATCATATATTACTGTCCTATACATGTTTATAATCTCATCAGCACCTAGCTCTTCAATATGACAATGTATGTAAATTCTAGGATCCTCGACATAAGCAACTCCTTTGGGTATTTTATAAAATGCTCCTAGGATATCATCCTTCTTCGCTACTTCGGGAATGATTTTAAATATGGGCCTAGGGCATTTAATCACTTCAATTATAGTAGGGATTGCAATGAATTTAGGTGCAGAGGAGGAAGCCATTGTATAAATACCTTAATCTACCTTTAGGTTTGAATGCTTGAATGATTTGCTTCACTTCTCGCCGTGGATGCCTTTACTCAGGTTTTTCACGCTCTAAGGAATTTTGTATGCTCGGTGAATGAAAAAGAGTGAAAAACACTTTCTTTATAATGTCATTTCCTTCAACTACCATATTAAATGCCTGTCGGTTAAGTGAAACTTAACACATCTGCCGATATAAAAGTAATTCAACTTCTCACCATCAACTGAGGGTAAATTA
Source organism: Cryptomeria japonica (assembly GCF_030272615.1). Classification (NCBI taxonomy): domain Eukaryota; kingdom Viridiplantae; phylum Streptophyta; class Pinopsida; order Cupressales; family Cupressaceae; genus Cryptomeria; species Cryptomeria japonica. The sequence goes on along the minus strand of NC_081405.1, from coordinate 615,760,503 downwards.
GCATGTTTTTCAATTTGTTGCCATACCCCCAAGGGATTTCTTTTCAGTTAGATGAAGAATCTCCTGTCAGTGGAGTGATACTCTGTTCTACCAGTGAAGGAATAGCTTCATTAACATTCTGATATGACTTTCTAATCCATTGTTTTGAAAATTCTTTCATTACTTCTTCAACCTTTTCTTTACCTTTCAAACCTGGTCCTTTGTTATTTGTCGATGATGCCTTACTTCTACAAAATTTTGCAATATGTCCAATCTTGTTACAAGCATAATAAGTCACATTATTTTTTTGAATATCTTTTCCATATCCTATGCTGGTATGTGTTCTACATTGATTAGATAAGTGTCCAAATATTCCACAAACATAACATCTTACATTAATTCTGCAGTTTTCTAAATTATGACCAATTTTGTTGCATTTAGAACATTGACTAGTGGGTTCATTAGTGTTTTGATAGTTTCTATATCTATACTGATTTTCTTTATGACCATACTTGTTATAGTTGAAGGATTTCCCACTACATTTGTAGGCATTAGGTTGTCTTACCAGTTTATTGTGATCATGATTGTTTGCAGTACCGAAGCTTTCACCAACTTCAAAGTCAAGACCATTACTATCTCCATTAGGTTTCTTACTTTTCAACATGTCATCAAGTTCTTCTAAGCTTTTCTTGAATTTCTCCCTATGTTGATTTGCAGTAGCCAACTCATTTTCTAAGAATTTTTTTTGTCTCATGAGTTCAATTTTATCATGTTCTATGTGAATCATATTTGTCTTCAACATATTATTTTCTTGATTGAGTCTTAGATTTTCATTTCTAGCATCATTGATTCTCCTAGTCAAGTCATTTTCATTCTTCTTTCAGTCTTCAATGTCTTTACAAAACCTCATAGTCATATCTTTAATCTCATTCCTCAAGGTCATGTTTTCTTGCTTCATCTTGCTTACAAGATCATTAAGAGTTTCTTTTTCATCATCATCACTCTATATCTTCTCATTAGGTTCTCTTCTTTTGTTCCTAGCAATAGAAGTCCTTGAATGATTTCCTATGCAGCCTTCAGATCATCTTCAAGTTTCATATTTGTCAACTTTTCTGCATCATAATCTGCAAGAGTTGTTTCCAATTGCTTTCTCAGGTTTTCCATCTGTATCGGTTTCAGAATCTTCCTCAAGTTGTTAGGATTTTGAAAATAGAGGACTAGACTCCGATACCAATTGTTAGGATTCCCAAAGATACTAAGAGGGGGGGGTGAATTAGTATCTTACTGGTTAACAAATTTTCTAATCTTATTAAACAAATTGCATTCCAAAACAGTGTACCGATAAACCAGTATTAATGCAGTAAATAAGATCAATAACCACAACATAGAAAGCACACCATAACATAATATTTTTAACGAGGAAACCTGGTGTAGAAAAAACCTCGGTGGGATTTGTGACCCACAATATTCATTCACTAGCCAATAAATGAATATTACTTACAATAGGGGCCTACACATGCAAGAAGGCCAACTACCTAAAGCTCACTGCTTAATTACAAAAATTGAAGTCTCACTAACTTACAAAAATGGATTATGCAAATCCAATATCATGTACTCCTTCGGTTCAGCATCTGTTATGCTAGGTTCTGTACCGGTTTAAGCTCATATAACTTCCATAAACCTTATTCCAAAATCTGCCTTATTATTCGCATGTTCGCATTTGTCTATTACATTCCATACTTACACAAATTATCTACAAGATCTCATACTTATATATGAGTCCTATTATAATTTGCCTTTTCAGCTTACAAAAAGATTTTACAATTAATTACAAAATAAAATCATGTTGGCTCAAGTGTTGGTAATCAACTTTGCCATTGTCGCTACCGCTGCCTATGCCGATTCCTATCGGTGCCATAGGATTGTAAGGTTGTCATCAATGACAATACCTTCAATCACCTACAATTTCTCATTGGAGTGTGCATTTGCCAATAGGATATAGTCATGATTCCTTTATCACTCCAAACAAACCTATCATTATGATTCAAGGAAGGAATCCCAGTAAGGGTCCTGTTGGTGTAAATAAATATTCATTATGGATATTATTACACTTTACTTAAGTTAACTTAGGATAATGCATCTCTTCATAGTTTGGATTTGAGACACTTAGGGAAGTGTGCACATAGGGATAGAGCTTGTAGGAGAAATTCTACCTTTTGTGGTCTTATTTTGCTGTTACACTCCACATTCGGTGGGTCATCCACCTCTTGTGGAATATTATATTATTTCTCCTACCTACCCCTAGTATTTCTTACCTACCCTTGTTTCTCATTGAGCCACATGTCATAATTGTGTGCTTGTACATCCATATGGCCTTGCCTATATAAGCAGGCCTATATTCATTGTATTGGTTAATCCAGTTGATCATTTGCATATTGATGAGAATATAGTTTGTTCTTGTCATTCTATTGTCTCTCTTTTTATGCTTTTCTTTGTGCCCTTGATCTTGGCAAAATCCTACATGGTATCAGAGCCATTGGGGCTTCATTGATTGGTTTTTGGAGACATTGTGGAAGACTTCTATTTTCAGATCTGAGGGATTGCATTTTTTGGAGGCATCTTAGAGTGTTTTCGACCTCACCATTGCGTCCAAGAGGCCGTTTCCATAAAAATCGAGTATAAATTCGACCTATTTTCGCGAAAATCGATTTTTGGGTGTGGAGGAAATTTTCTACCCAATTCGAGCTATGCGGTACAGAATTTTTGGATTTTTTTCCCAAAAAAACAAAAAATTTATTTTTTTCTGAAAATTATTTTCTAGTTTGAAATTTTTTTTTTTTTTAAAAAAAAAAAAATTTGAAAATTATTTTTGGGATCTGTACCTTCTGCCCAGTTAGCAGCGCGTAGTCAGTGCCCAGTCAGTAACACCCAGTCAACACCCAATCAACGCCTAGTCAGCATTTTCTTTGGAAATTTTTAGACCCCTCTCCGTTGAGCAGTTTGGATTTTTGGGTCAGCTTTGGAGGCCCATAACTTGCTCAATTTTGCTCCTTTTTGGGTGCAATTTTTTTTGATTTGGGATAATTTTTCATGCTCTTCATAGTGGTGTGGTTATTTTCTAGTTTTGGTGCATAGGGTTTTCATAATTTGTAGACTCTCTCAGTTGTACCTGTCTAATCCTCAATTCTGCAACTTCAAAGGCCTCGTTTGAAGCTCATACGACCTCCTTTTCATGTGCCATTTTTTTTAAAGTGCATGTTTTTTCATCTACTTTCATAATCTATGATCAAATTTCAAAGATTTTAAGTAGAAATTGTACTTTCAGATATTGGTCTTATTTGGCCTATTTGGTACTTGTAAATTGCTTGGATCTTAGTTTAGATCTCTTGCATTATTAGTTTGAGTCTCTTTTGGCCTTATTGAGGTAGTTGTAAAATTGAAATCAGAAGTCCACTTTGCCATTTTTTGCAAGTGGCCCATTGTACATGCACTAAGTATAAAGTGCCAAATCATCACTTTTGGGGGGGTTCTTTGATTGAGTGAATTTGGGGGGGTGTCTTGTGTGATTGTGCCTCTCTTTCCTTGTGCTCTTTCATTTTTGTTGCAATGAGTCCTCATAAATTTCCACCTTTAACTCCACATAATTATGCATCATGGAAAATTAAAGTATGGAGCAAATTAATGGAAAAAGGTCTCACGCATTACATAGATGGAACAATAGCAGCACCACCTGATCCTAAGGCTGATCCTACTACCCAATTAGAATGGCTCAATAAGAATTGCATGGCTCTTGGAACTCTGCGCAAGTATGTATCAGATGACCTCATCTTTCATATTGAAAAGTGTACTACAATCAAAGATGCTTGGGATATGTTTCAGAAATTGTATGGTCAAGTTGATGAAATCAGAGGTTATAAGATTGACAATGAGCTCACCAACTTGGATCCCAAGAGTTTTGATACAATCCAAGATTATTTCACCAAAGCAAATGAGCTAAGAGCAAAGCTTAAGGATTGTGGAATTGACAAAAAGGATGCTCAGTTGATATTCAACTTGTTGGACAAGCTTGCACACGAATATGCAACATTTGTGTCTAGCTTCCAAACTCATTGTTTGACAGTGGGGAGCTCCTATGTTATGCCTTCATTTGATGCTTTTACAAAAATGTTGATATTGGAACAATCTAAGTTGTTGAACACGGGGCTTCTCAAGTCTTCAAAGTCCAAGGCTTTGGTGGCTAATCAAGGGAATCAAGGAAGTCAAGGCAAAGATTCCAACAACAAGAAGAAGCAATCTAACTCACAGCCACAATAGGAAAAATGACAATCATCCTCTCCATCACAAGGTATTTTTTCATCCTCTTCCAAGAAGGGGACACCACCTAAGAAGGATAAGCCAACTTGTGCATATTGCAAGAAGTATGATCATGATGAGCATCAATGCCACACAAAACAAGTTGATGAGTTAACTAATCTTCTTAAGAAAAACAACATCAACTTGCCATCTGCCTACACAAAGAAGGATTCATCTCCTTCCTCTTCCTCACATTCTAAGGGAAAAGGGCAAGCATTTGTGGCTACAATAGGTTCTTCACAGTAGTGGATACTTGACTTGGGTGCCTCATATCACATGGGTTCTACAAAGGAGCAGTTTTCTTCATTGGAGCCATCTAAAATACCTCACATTTACATAGGTGATGATACACAAGTAGAGGTTGAAGGGAAAGGTTTAGTTGACATGGATGATGGAACATTTGAGAATGTTCTCTATGTTCCTAACTTGTCTACCAACATTCTCTCTATCTACCAAATCACTCAATATGGGAATGGGAAAAAGGTTGAGTTTACACCAGATTCAGTTGTGGTAAAGGAACTTGATGATGATGCCTTGGTAGTAGTGGGACAAGTCAATGACAACTCAAGACTTTATTCATTCTCCCACTTTGTGCCAAGTTCACCTTCTAGGGCCTTGCTTACTCATTCAAATTCTAAAAGTATGCTATGGCATGAGCAGTTTGGTCACCTCAACTACTGCTATCTTCAACAGCTCAACACTAAAGATATGGTCACAAGTCTACCTCAAATTAGCTTTTCAGAGGGTGTATGTTCAGGTTGTTCCATGGACAAGCATCCCAAGGAGAAGTTTGATAAGGGGAAAGCTTGGAGAGCTTTGGAAGTTCTTCAACTTGTTCACAGCGATGTAGTAGGTCCATTTCCAGCACCTTCATTTAGCAAGGCTTGCTATGTCCTCACCTTCATTGATGACTACTCCCGCTTCACTTGGGTCTACTTTCTCATTCATAAGAGTGAAGTATTTGACAGATTTCAAGACTTCAAGACTCGTGTGGAGAAGCAATCCAGGAAAGTGGTCAAGATTCTTCGTACAGATAATGGAAGGGAATATGTGAACAAGAGACTTGAGGATTTTTGAACATTTGAGGGGATTGATCTTCAGCATTCTATAGCATACACTCCACAATAGAATGGAGTTACAGAATGCAAGAATAGAACTCTCAAAGAAATGGCTAGCTGTATGATTGATGCATGTTCTCTTGATCCCGCCTTTTGAGCCGAGGCTATCAATTTTGCCACACACATCCAAAATCGGGTTCCTCACAAGGCTTTGCGAGGTATTACTCCTTTCGAGGCTTGGGCTGGTAGGAAACCGATTGTGAGACATTTCAAAGTCTTTTGGTGTCTAGCATGGGCTCACATACCTCCGCAAAAAAGCAAGGCATTGGAACCACAGAGTTGACCTTGCATATTTGTTGGATATCCTGAGGGTGTTAAGGCATATAGATTGATGGATCCTAAGACACATGAGGTCTTCATTGAGAGGAGTGTTCACTTTGAGGAAAGCTCTCCTAGCTTAGCCTCTCTACCTCCTCCACCTTCCTCCATTGTTGATAGTGATGCTAGTGATTCAGATGATGAGACTCCAACTCTGACTCACAGGGTTACACCTCCACAGGGTCCACTTGTAGTTGAGGAGCCTCATTCTCTACCTCCACCTAGACCTTGTTGGGCTCGACAAACACTTGAGTCTACGGGTTCTCTTGTTGGGGATCCTTCAGATACATGGAGAACTCGATCACAACATCAAGATCTTCCACATGCATTCATTTCTATTGCTTCTGATCCATAGACATTTTGGGAAGCATCAGGGGTTCTTGAGTGGGACCAAGCTATGGAGGAAGACTATAGTTCCTTGATGAGGAACAACACATGGGATTTAGTCCATCTCCCTAAGGGGAGAAAGATGGTTCGATGTAAGTGGATCTATCAGACCAAGTTTGCAGTGGATGGTAGTGTGGATAAGTATAAGGCTCAGCTTGTTGCGAAAGGTTTCTCTCAGGTTGTAGGTGTTGACTATACTGAGACCTTTGCACCCATAGCCAAGATGAACTCCATTCGCTTAACACTTGCTATTGCTACAGCTCATGGTTGGGCTATACATTAGATGGATGTGAAGAGTGCTTTCCTTCATGGTGATCTTGATGAGGAGATTTATATGGAGCAGCCACAGGGTTTCATCCAAGATACTTCTTTGGTTTGCAGACTAAGGAAATCTCTCTATGGCCTTAAGCAGGCCCCCAGGGCTTGGTACACCAAGATGGATTCCTTTCTTCTCTCCGCAGGGCTCACCAGGTGTCATTCCAATCCAAATGTCTACATTTTGCGATAGGATGACTCTCACTTGATACTTGTGCTCTATGTTGATGACTTGATCATTACAGGGAGTACTACATCCATCATTAGCAGGGTCAAATCTGCTTTGCATGACAAATTTGCTATGACTGACTTGGGTCTTTTGCACTACATTCTTGAGATTACACTATAGCAACGCAAGTATGCTCTTGATCTACTTGCACGCTTTCATATGGCTGATTATAAGCCTGCCTCGACTCCCTTTCATTAAGGAGTCAAGCTTGAGGCTGAGTGTTCTTCTCCACCAGTTGATGCCACTTTGTATCGTCAGCTTGTGGGTAGTCTCATCTATTTGACCCATACACGCCCTGATATTTCATTTGTAGTTGGCATAGTTTCCCACTTCATGCAGGAACCACATGAGCTTCATTGGAAAGCCGCCAAACGCATCCTTCGTTACATCTAGGGTACACATCACTATAGGATTCACTATGCAGCAGGCACAGGACTTCGTTTGGTTGGCTACACAGACTTCGATTGGGCTGGTGATCTTGATGATTGTAAGTCTACTTCCGGTTACAGTTTTCACCTTGGTTCAGGCCCCATTTGTTAGCAAAGCAAGAAACAACATGCTATTGCTCTCTCCTTGACTGAGGCTGAGTATCGAGGCACTGTTAATTCAGCGACTAAGACCATTTGGCTCCAGCAGATTCTCACAAAGTTTGGATTCACCACTCCACGGCCAACAGTTCTACATTGCGACAAGCAGAGTGCTATTGCAATCTCAAAGAACCCAGTCCAGTACCAGTAGACCAAACACATCAAGATTCATATGCACTATATCCGAGAGCTCATTCAAGAGTAGGTCATTGATTTGCAGTATTGTCCTACAGCAGAGCAGGTTGTTGATATATTCACCAAACCTTTCATCGAGAGTAAGTTCCAATAGTTGTGAGCTCTCTTGGGGGTGCGGGATGTGTCATTAGGGGGGGTTAACTGACTTCTCCTTCCTCTCTTATGGGGGGGACTTTTTCCTCTTTGAGATTTTGTCCTTCTTCTTTGAGAGTCTTTTGTACTTTCATCTCTCTTTTGGGGGGGATTTTTTTCCCACTGGTTTTTCTCCTTTTCTCCATTTGTGAGAGATTGCATTGCATGGTTTTGCTTGCATTTGGATATTGTACATGGGTACCTATCATGGCCTAATAGTCGGGACCCGTCTTGCATTGTTGACTTAAGTCTTCATTCCCCTAAGTTGCACTTAAGGGGGGGTGTTGGTGTAAATAAATATTCATTATGGATATTATTACACTTTACTTAAGTTAACATAGGATAATGCATCTCTTCATAATTTGGATTTGAGGCACTTAGGGAAGTGTGCACATAGGGATAGAGCTTGTAGGAGAAATTCCACCTTTTGTGGTCTTATTTTGTTGTTACACTCCACATTCGGTGGGTCATCCACCTCTTGTGGAATATTATATTATTTCTCCTACCTACCCCTAGTATTTCTTACCTACCCTTGTTTCTCATTGAGCCACATGTCATAATTGTGTGCTCATACATCCATATGGCCTTGCCTATATAAGCAGGCCTATATTCATTGTATTGGTTAATCCAGTTGATCATTTGCATATTGATGAGAATACAATTTTTTCTTGTCATTCTATTGTCTCTCTTTTTATGCTTTTCTTTATGCCCTTGATCTTGGCAAAATCCTACAAGTCCTTATAGCTATGCTAGACAACTAACTAAGGAGAGTTATAATGCAGTTGCCCATACCTATAACACGAGAAACAATAGGCAACCTAACCCTCCTCTGACTATTTTGACTCCTCTACCTAATCCTCAACGCATTCTCCCTCAAGCACCTCGTATTTCACAAACCCATGGTAAAGAATATGATCTTGTTGAACCACTTAAAGCTACTTCTACCAAGATATCCCTTTGGGATTTTCTTCAAACTTCCTCAACTCATAATGGAATGCTACAAGATACCTAGAAAACATTGAATGTCCCATCCGCAGTGACATCCAATAATATGGCTTCCTTGATTCACTCTATTACAGTACCTAAGGCTCAGATTGTGTTTCAACAAGATGAGATACCCTCTAGTGAAGTTCAACAATAATATGATCTCTTAATCATTGTGGTTATTATGAATGATAGTGCGATAAGATGAACATTAGTGGACAATGGTTCTAGCCTTAATGTTTGTAGCATTTACTTGTTGCATAAGATCAATGTTGATACATCTCTTATTAAGTCTGATTCTCTCACCATCTATGGCTTTGATAATGTTGCTAAATCTTCACTAGGTATCATCACCTTGCCTATTAAGGTAGGTCCTGTTACTTTACCTACACCTATCCATGTCATCTCCAGAGAGTTGACATACAACTTGTTGCTAGGGAGACCTTGGATTCATAGCATGCAAGTCATTCCCTCTACATTGCATAGGCAAATTAAATTCATTCACAACAATACAACATACACTTTGTTAGGTGACACAAGATTGCAGGCTTGTTTACAAACATCAAGTTATAAATCCTCTTCAATCAATTCTTCCCCAACTATCTTCGATAATTCCTCTAAAGCTTCTACTTTGATTACTGTGACTAGTTCATCAAACTTGTTTCCTATATCTAGATTGATTCCCAATACTTCCTCAAATGGACCTAAAGTTCTTGAGGAAGGGTCTTCTCAGCCCGACTCTACGATTGAGAACACTTTCTCTCCTGAAAAGATTCATGTAGAAGATGATTTGGGATCTCTTGATTTCAATCCTACCTTCGTAGGGGAATACAAAATTCACCCTAGAGAACCTAAGCTCGAAAATAAGAAAGAAGAAGAAGAACCTAAAAATAAATCTACTTTATCTGGGTCATTGATTAATAACTTTGTGGCGGCTTCTCAAACTTCATCTCCTTTAGTTTCTGGGCTACAAGATTTTGATCCTTCACTTTTTGAAAATCCTCCTTCTTCTTCAGAAATGACTAACCTTTATGGTCCTTGTTTTCACATCCTAATTAGGTGTGGATATAATGGAAATGGATCCTTTAAAGCATATTAAAGTCTCTAAGAGACCATCTATTAGTGTTAATGTCATTTCTGCTTCTCTCTCACTAAAATATCTAGAATATATTGATTGTGACCCTTCTTGTGTCTTTGCTTTGGATTTTTTTTCTACTAATGATTCCTTAGCTGAATTCTTCAGATCTTATGACAACCTTCCTCATTATCACCATAACTACAGTTCTCCCTATTGTCTAAATGTGGAAGCTTACTTTGGGAAAGAAAGAAATAATGATGAGATAGCTAAACAATTTCCTCAATTAAAAGATGCTCCTCAATAAATAAATCTCCTAATAAATGACATTATTGATATCAAGATGGATCCTTGTGTTGAAGATAAGATCATCAAGATAGGGAAGTGTCTTGATGAAGAAGAGAAAAAATAGTATGTCGAGTTGTTACATGAATTCCCTGAGATCTTTGCTTGGATATATTTTGACATGCCTAGCATAGATCCTAAGATTGTCACTCATAACATTGTCCTAATTCTTGATGTTGAACCTATGAAGCAAAAGATTCGAAATATTCACCCAAAAGTGGCATTACTTGTTAAAGATGAAATTGAAAACCTATTTGATGTTGGATTCATTCGTCCTATTGATTATTCCCCATGTATTTCAAACATTATGGCTGTGGTTAAAGCTGAAAAACAAGATTAGGATGTCTATGGATTTTCATGATTTAAACAAGGCTTCTTTAAAGGATGACTTTCCTCTCCCAAATATCAATATGATAGTAGATTCGGTAGTAGGGGATGCTTTATTATCCTTTATGGATGGTTTCTTAGGATATAATCAAATCTTCATTAATTCTCAAGATCAATATAAAACTGCTTTCACCACCCCTTGGGGTATGTTTTGTTGAATTGTGATGCCTTTTGCATTTAAAAATGTAGGCGCAACATATCAGTGTGCTATGAATCTCATCTTCCATGACTACATGCATAAAACCTTAGAATATTACGCTCATGACATCTTAGCCAAATTTGTTCTTCATACAGATCATGTTAAGATCCTTCATCAAATCTTTGAGAGAATTCGTAAGTTTAACATTCATTTGAATCCCCAGAAATGTGTTCTTGGTGTGGATAGTGGAAAAATATTAGGATTCATAGTTTCACATCGTGGCATTGAGGTGGATATGAAGAAAATAGATGCTATTGTTAACATGCCACCTCCTAAGAATGTCTCCCAACTAAAAACCTTGCAAGGAAAGATCCAATCTATTCGTAGGTTCGTCTCTCAACTTGTGGATCGTACCTTCCCCTTCACACAATTGCTTAAAAAGAATCACTTTCCAATGGAATGAGGATTGTTGCCAAGCATTTGAAGACCTAAAAACCTATTTGGCCAATCCTCCTATTCTTTAACCTACTGATCCTACTAAGCCTTTTCTTTTGTACACCATTTCTTCCCCTCAAGCTCTTGCATTCCTATTGGCACAATGTGATAAGGATAGTATAGAATACCCATTTTATTACATAATCCGCACTCTACTCGATTACGAATTCTGATATTCTGTAATAGAATGATAATGCCTTGCTTTAGTCTTTGTGACCCAAACATTGAGGCAATATCTCTTGAATGCTGAGATCCATGTTACCATTAAATTTGAACCACTTAAACATCTTTTCTCCAAAATTGACCTTTCCAGATGCTTAGCTAAGTGGGTTATGATGTTGACTGAGTTTGACCTTAAGTTTGTCTTGCAAAAGGCAATAAAGGGTCAAGCATTGACTGATCACTTAGTTGATGCTAATTCACCCTTGTCCCTACCTAATCAAGAGTCTTTTCCTGATGAATACATTTTTTCCACTGAGGTTGATGAGACTTGGGAATTGTACTTTGATGGCTCTAAGTGTCATATAGGATTAGGGGCAGGAGTGGTCTTAATTTCTCCTAAAATGAAGCCTATTCCTTTATCATATCGTCTCAATTTCTTATGTACCAAGAACATTGCTAAATATGAGGCTCTTATATATGGAATTAAAAAAGCCTTGGTGCTGAATGTAAAACATCTAAATATTTCAAGAGATTCTCAACTAATCATAAGAAAAGTGATAGGAGTTTATCAAGCTAAGCAAGACAATTTATCAAAACATAGAGATCTAGCTTTATCCTTGTTGAAAAAATTTGATTCTTATACCATGGAGCCCATTCCTCAAAAAGATAATCGACATGCTGATGCGATGGTGTGTGTTGCCTCTCTTTTTTCTCTAGAGGACCCCTTGGTAGATCTTAAATTCACTATTCACAACCTTACTACCCCAATTATTGTTGATAATCCTAGTGATGTGGCATATTTTTGGATTATAGATTTGGATGAATGTTACTCGCATATCATGAGATATTTGAGTGATGGTACCTTTCCTAACTTTGTGAATAAGAATACTAGGGCTAGGATTCACAAATTGGTTGCTACATTCATTACCCTTTCCAATGTTCTTTATAAAAGGGACTATAATGGTCTTCTTCTTTGATGCTTAAACAAGGTTGAAATACCTATTGCTCTTGAGGAAGCATATTCAGTTGCTTGTGGGGGGCATGTTAGGGGTAGGTCCTTAGTTTAGAGATTGCTCTGAATGGGATATTATTGGAAAACCATGGAGAAGGATTCCTTTGCATTTGTTAAATGATGTCATCAGTGTCAGCAACATAGAAATTTGATCCATAACCCTACCCAAGAGCTTCAATCACAGGTAGCATCTTGGCCCTTTTCTACATGGGGTTTGGATCTTGTTGGTAAAATATCTCCTTCTTCATCTCAAGGACATAATTTCATCATAACTGCCACTAATTACTTTACGAAGTGGGTGGAAGCTCTTCCTCTTGGATCCACTACCGCTAAAGTAATTTTTCAATTCATTTTGGAAAATTATTTCTTGATTTGTGATAACTTCTGCCTTAGTTTCATATAATGGAACATCATTCAAAAACAAGGATGTGAAAATTTTTCTTAAGAAATATCATATTCAACATAGATTTTCTACACCTTATTATCCTAAATCAAATGGTGAAGTTGAGTCTTCTAATAGGATAATTGAAAAAAATCTTTGAAAGACTGTAAACAAGCATGGTAAGGATTGGCACACTCAAATAACCTATTCTCTATGGGCTTATTGTATGAGTGTACATGTTGCTATGGGTTGTACTCCTTATAATCTTGTTTATGGTGTCGATGCCATTATGCCTTTGGAGTTAAAGATTCCTTCTTTGAGAATTTCTTTTAGGGGTATAGTGGATGATGATTCTTATACAGAGAAAAGACTTCAACAACTTGAGATGATTGATGAATGGCATATAAATTCCCTCAAGCATATTCAAGCATATCATAAAAAATTTGCAACAAAGCTACAATGATAAAGTTATTCAACAGTCCTTCTCAGTAAGTGATTTAGTCCTTTACAAGAATCAACATAACGTGAATGTCTTACCTAAGGAGAAAAGAATATCAGCAGATGTGGAAGGTACGCCTCTCAAGGAACCCATAAATACTATGTACCTTCGTAGATACTATGCCTACTCTCTCTCTCTCTCTCTCTCTCTCTCTCTCTCTCTCTCTCTCTCTCTCTCTCTCTCTCTCTCTCTCTCTCTCTCTCTCTCTCTCTCTAGTCTACTTTTTGTTCTCCCTCTATATCTTTTCTTTCTTCAAAATTGGGTGATATGTTAGCATGTCTTCATTAAAGTATGTAAGATTAAATGATGTTATATTGTTTGGTCTGCATAACTTCATTCTTGAAAAGCATGTTTCATTACTTTATTGTTTGTCCTAAATGCTTTTATGTAAATTGAATAGATTTACATTTCATATATGCTAGAATGTTATACAATTTCTTATGTGTTAAGTAGACTTATATCATGTTGTGTTTAATTAGAGTTAATTAAATCACATTTTTCATATAGTTCTCATGCTTAATACATTCTTCTTTTACATCATCAAAGTAGCATTTGATTAAATACTTAGTTATTTAATTAAATCACACATGTATCAATTTAATCATGAAGCATTGAGAAATCAATCACATGGAAATTAAAATTAGACACACATGTTCATCACTCAATATGTTACTTCTAATCTAATAAATACATATATTGTTTAAGCATTAAAATAACATATCAATGAGTATCATCATATATGCATAAATACATCAAAATCATCTCCTATCCCTAGGAATAGTAGTTGGAGGATGGTTTCTAGATGCCCCCTCCTGATCTGGCCATGGGGGTGGCCCCATGGGGGTGTATCATGATACGGACCATGAGTGACTCCATGAGGAGCTCCTACAATCCCTCTCCATCATAATCCCATAGTATGTGGCTTCCTCTATCTGTCACGCTACTAGATCACGCTCTGCCTATTGTAATCTCTCTTAAAGGACCTCCATCTCGATTAGAATAGGGGATAAAAGGTCCTTGTGTCATCCTTTACTCCTCTGGGACCTGTGCAATATCTATGAGGAACTAGGGATGTGCGTAGTTACAATGAGGTCTATCATTGCATTCTGAATCAGAGAATGTCACTCATGGACAGTAACTGCAAGGAAGACAAAAATATTTTATCACTTACATTATATATCATCAAATCTAAGAAAGTAAGATACATAAGTTAAGCAATAACAAGACACCTTAACTAGATCTCCCTCTCTCTAGTTTGGATCATGGACAATGACTACCTAAGGCTGGGACCCACTAGGCCCTCCATGCTTGTACAATCTCTATACAGTAGGTGTGGGCCAATGGGGACTAGGATTAGGACCTCTTATTTGCTCCTTCTCCACTTGCAGTGGGAGACTCGGTGGATCTAGGGCAATGGTATCCTCCCTGGAGTGATGAGGAACTACATCTAACTTGTCTTCCTCCTCCTCTTCATCCTCCTCCTCCTCCTCCTCCCTATCTTCCTCATCATCTCCATCTTGCTCTCTCTCTCCAGTATTAGGATTGTCTCCATTTCCGGTTGTCTCCTATTCTCCTGTGTCATCAGCCTGATCATCTGGATGCTCCTCGGATGTATTAGATCCCTCTTCGTCACCTAACTGTCTCCATGGACCGGGGTTATGTCCAGGTAAATCCACTAGGAAAATGGCTCTAGGGTATGTCCTCCCCCACCATGTGATGTACCACCGATGCATGCCTAAATCATCTCTATAGTCTATCACTATGTCTTGATCTAACCTATCTAAGTTTGTGATGTTGATCTCATCACTAGTAGGCCTAGGAATGGCTCCTAGCCTCGACATCATGTGTGAGTGTCAGATGTACATAGGAACATTAGTAGGATCACACTACTTGAACCCGAACTGCCACTGAACTTGGTCAAAGTAGAAGGGAATGACTATGTGGTTGTACCGCACCTCTAGTAGATGGTACCTCTTCATGCTAAACATCTTCCTATGTATCTTTGCCCACATGTACATACTGAGGTAGGGTCTCCATATGACTCTATCCATTGTCAATCTATCTAAGCTCAATCTCCAATGCAAGAGATCGTCACCGAATCGCCACTTGCAGTTAAGAGGATATGCATATACCTTAGGTTTCTTTGGGACTAGCTCTATTGGGGCTCCAATAGGCCTAGTGCGGGTGATATGCTTGAACATCCACACCTGTAGTAGTGTGAATGTCACTAGGCTGCATCCCTATCTAAACTATTGGCATTTTTGATGATTGATGCTGTAATTGTCATTGATGGACACACACTTGGTTTGAGATCACTTTTTGTATATATGAGTTAAAGCTCAACCGATATTTGTTCCAACCAGTGTGATGTATTATAGTCTTTAAACTATCAGTGTTTTGCAGAAAATGTTTACCGATCTGAAGTGGTATGAAGACCCCAAGTAGTTCGAGGATCTCAAGCGGTACGAAGGAACGAAGCGACACAACTCATATTTCCCAATCTTCATTTTGTCAAACCGGCAATCGGTATTTTGCTTAAACTAGTATTCTGTATGAACCGGTAATACTCTGTGATGAGTTACCAACTGACATTTTGTGATGAGTTACCATCCACCAATTGTTTGGCAGTGTTGACACTTTGGTGGTGCTTTTTGTGTCATGTTATAGAATATGTCTAGATGCATTGAACCTAGGAAATTGTATTGTAATCCTATTGGACTGACATGAAATCAGATTCCTTTTTAAGGACATCATGTCTAGGGTTTTAGGTTGTTGCTAGGGTTTAAGGTGTTTGATGAGATTTTGTAAGAGAGAACACAGAAGACAAGTTTAGGTCTGTAGAAGATAGGTAGAGTGTGAATGTGTTGAAGACTGAAGTAATGCTGGAATGCATTAGGAATGAGCTATCAAGGATATAACCAAGCGACCTGTGCTATTTGCTAGATCACTCACTTGTTGATTACTCACATCTTTGACAAGTCTGAAGTCCTTAACCAGGTAGGTCCAAAATCCTTTTGTAAATCCTCTAACAAGGTGATTCACATCTGTGGATCTAAAATCCTCTAGCAAGGTAGTCTTTAACTGGACTTATCTCTTAATAGAGATTGAGATTCCTAACAGGATCTGTTCTGGTAAAGAATATTGTATGACCTTAACCGATCTGGTTCCTATTCTGTAGATAGTTACTTGTGAGTTTCATCTCACCATGGTTTTTCTCATTTGGGTTTCCATGTCAAAATCTCTTGTGTTATTGTGTTTGTGCTTCTATGGGTGAATGCATTATTTTCTATTTGGTTTGCATGTGTGCTAACCAGTTTGTTTGCTAAATTGTTTTACCGGTTTACTGGTAGTCTAGTAAAGTGTTTAAGTACATTGATCTTTGGCATACTAATTCACCCCCCCTCTTAGTATTCATCAATTGGTATCAGAGCCGGCCTTTTCTATAAGTCTAACCACTTGGAAAGAGATATGGGGGAATACACTATGGGAACTTACTCATCAGCTCACTCAGTCTGAGCAAGCCTATGATGATCCTATGGTCAAATATAAGGCCTCTCAGGCAAAAAGGAGAGAACATGCTGAAAAAATGATGGAGCTATCTAAAAATAGTTCTTCTAATGAAGCAGACATTGAAACCCTAATTCAAGAAGAAGAAAAGTTGAATGAATCCAATTCCAACCCGAGAAAAGAGTTGGAAGGAATGACTATTCGAATGTGCCAAGAGCTTGAGAACTAAAGGAAAGTTGAAGGTCTGGTAAAAGACAAAGATCATGAAATCTCCAAGATGAAGCAAGAGATTAGTGCCCTAACTACTCAACTCCATGTGAGCAAAGTGGAAAAGGAAGACATGCGAAGAGAACTAAACATAGCCATCTCCGAGAATGCAAACTTGATGGAAACAAATGCTGCTATTTCCAAATAACTCTCTGAGTCAAAGGAAATACTTGCTAAGTTCAACAAGAGTACTGTTAAGCTAGAGAAAAAGCTTGAATCTGCCAAACCTGTCAAGAATACTAATGGACTTGGTTATTCCAGTCATGAGGAAGGTGATACCTCTTGTGCAAATGCTAGAGCATCAAAGAAACAACCGACATCAAAAGATAAAGGTAAGCAAAAGTTTAAACCTGTTTCCTTTAACTCTCTTAAAGAAGGACATACTACCAATGTGTGTAGGAGCAAAGCCTACAATAATTTTCTTTACTTTATAAACAATGTACCTAGATCCAATAAGTTCAATGGTAATTGTTATGCATGCAACAAGTTTGGGCATAGAGCATCTGAATGCAGGTCTGTTGTGAACAACACTAGAAGATATCCTCAGAGGACTCAAGGAGTTGGTCTAGAACCTTTTGTGAACCAGAATCACAACTAGTTTAACACCTTTAATCATCAGTCAGGAAGCATTGGCTATCAAGTGGCAACCAAATGGAGAGAAAACTGTTTGATCTATCACTATCATGGTTACACTGCTGCAACATGTAGGAGGAAGAATGGTAACATGAATAATGGACATTGGAGAGAACCTGGAATGGTCTGCTATCATTGCAACAAACTACGTCACATTGCCAAATTTTGCAGAACAAGAAAGAACATATCGGATGACATATCGATCACTCCGAAAGGAAAGATTGATATTGAAACTATTCAAGCAGATATGAACAAAACCTAGAAAAAGAAACCAGGAGTGTTACAAGAACCGGTTTCTGCACCTAGTGTGGAACCCACGAAACTGGCAAACAAAGCATCATAAAAGCTTAGGGGGAGCAAACGGCGAAATACTTCAAACCCCTGGTTTACACTAGTAAAAGAACTTAATCGGTGTGAGATACCAGTCAGTCGGCAAAAGACCGGAAATGATAAAAGGAAAATTAGGGTTTACGCCCTAATATTGGAGCATCTATTATGGTAGGTGGAGAACCTGTTTAAAAGGAATTTTGAAATCATTTCTCACTTATCTTTTTTCAAGCGAAGAAGTTTTTCAAGTGCAGAGAGAAGGAAAGTAGTTTGCACTACAAATCAAAGAATTTATCAAATTTCAGAAGAAGAATCTGAAGCAAGCATTTGTTGGAGGCGTGTAGAACACAAAGTAGTATCTCTGCAATCGAAGGAGTGTCAAGCGAAGTTCAAATTCTGAAGCCCTAAATTTCAAACTGTGAAGGTATTTTTCACAATTCTTTGTTTATCATGGCTTCCGCATCTCATGATAGTTCTAGTGCAACTATTGATTCTATGGACTTCATTAAGCAAAAGTCAAAATACAATGCCCTGCCTCAAGTATTGGCTAGTGTTATAGTAGAAGAAGGGACTTCTGATTACATAGACTGCAAAATTGAAGACCCAGGGTCTGTTGTAATCCATTCCTAGCTGAGCCTATTCTACAGAAAGGATAAGAAGATTAAACCAGAATTCAACATTTGGAAAAGAAGAAACTCCAAAATGCAGTTTACTTTCTTGAAGAATTTTCGGATGATCACATTCACATTATTCTAAGCAGGGTACATGGTGACAAGATGTACCTCGAGTGGACACATGATATCAACAAGACTAAAATGTCCAAGCTCATCGGTTCAGTGAGTGACTCACGTGGTATGACCATCAACTCAATCAAGGATGATTTGGTCAAGTATACTTGCATGGTGATAGGTTACCGGATGTTCTCTGCTAGCAAAATTAATTCTATCTTTGCTGCAGCGGTAAATGCTGCTTACAGGATGATCAAGGGGGATGTATCATTTGATCTGTGCACTTGTATGAAAAGACAACTTATGTTGAATCTTAATTCAATCAAATAGGACAATGCACTGAGATTGAAGTTCGGATAACTACTGGTTGGGTTGTTCTTTTACTTTTAAGGCTACTTTCCAGGAGTAGGTGATATTCAGTGGTCTGTTGACCAACCAGTAACAAAACAAATCAAGGAGAGCCTACAAGCGGTTGGAATCGGCTATCCCAAAGCATTGAACAAATACTTTGATGAGTTCAGATGTAAGATGAGCCAAAGGATAAGAATATCTAGTGATTTAGTCAAAAAGTATGAGGAAGACATCTTCTTCACCATCAAAGTGGATGAATGCATAATGGAGGCCGTTGAGCCTAGGTAGGAAGAAGTAGAGCCTATGGGCTATGAGGTAATGAATGATATGTTGGACGGGTATTTTTCTACCCTAATCGCCTCACCCCTTGATCCTAAGGCAAAGAGAATTGGCACCTATTTCAAAAGGGTTACACTAGCTATAGAACCCTCTGAAAAGAATGGAAAGGTAGTGCCTTCAGCATCACCACCGGTTACTACAGCTAGTCTCAAAGTTAGCAAGCAGTCACCAGTTAAGAAGAAACCGAAACCGACACGTACAAAAGTCTTTGAGAGGAAGCAGAAGACAAAAAGAAATACACCTAACTCAGAAGAAACTGTGTCTGAAGAACCGCCTAAGAAGAAGACTAGGGAAACTAAGAAAAAGACAAAGAATGAACTAACATCATTTGCACTGGTAAATATTTTCATTTCTTCTTACAAACCTTTGACACATTGTCAAAGAACTATAAAGAATATTAGGAGAAAAGTGTTGAATGATTTAATTGATTGTTTTGATGATTTCAATGATGATGAAAAGGAAGCAGTTCAATAGGAAATCATTAAGTATTTGTGTGTTAATGACCGGTCACCTTCAGAAATTAGATCTGAGACACCGAATTCTTTGTATAATTCTTTAGACAATAAATGGCGCATTGCCATAGAAAAGGAAATAGGAAATGAGGGAGAAAATATTTGCTCAACATTTTCCTGATGTATCAAATTTAGAACTTTTCGAAGTTATGAATAAATACAAAGGTATCTTCTTCATGAGATGAAGACTCCTATTACTAGAAGGAAAGGTTAATGAAGTGATCAAAGATACACATACTCATGCTCAAGAAGCTCTTAAGATGCATCAAGTGGTTGAAGCCAACAAAAAAGCTGAGCAAGAACCGGAAACTGGCAAACCAAATGAGGTGTATGATAGTGAAGAAGAACCGGTCATAGAACAAATGGACCCCATTGATGTTGACGCCTTAGATGGTGAAAATGTTACTCAGGATACACCATCAGAAGGAATAGAATAGGAAAATAAGGCAGAAGAAGAAAAGAAGCAATAGGAAGCTGAAAAGAAGAAACAGGCAGATGAAGAGGATAAGAGAAAAGAAGAGGAAAAGAGGAAAGAGGAAGCAGATAAGAGAAAAGAGGAGAAAAAGAAGAAAAAGGAAGAGGATAAAAGAAAAGAAGAGGAGAAGAAGAGAAAAGAAGAGGAAAATAAGAAACAAGAGGAAGAGAGGAAGAAGAAGGAAGAGGAAAAGAAAGAAGAGAAGAAGCAGAAAGAGGAAGAGAAGAAATAGGAAGAGGAAAAGAGGAAGAAGGAAGAGGAGAAGAAAAAGGATGAAGAAGAGAAGAAGCGAAAAGATGAAGAGAAGAGACAAGAAGAAGAGAAAAGAAAGAAAGAAGAAGAGGAGCAGAGGAAGGCTCAATAAGACTAGCAAAAAGCCAAGGACAAGGATGCAGCGAAAAAGAGTACACAGGTGGAGACTCCAATGGCAACTAGTAGTCAGGCTAAACTGGCTACAATTACCAATCCTATTGACCTCCAGTCTGCAAATGAATCAGAGTTGTTGCAGAGCATTAAGCTTTCTGATGAGCGATTGGATGCTCTAAGGAGGAAAAAGGAGGAAGATGTTATCCAAACTGCGGTGGAAACACTTACCAGTTTGATACCTAGTACTAACCTTCACAGTACCAGTTCCTCACTTGCATAATTGAAGCTCCTATGCTCAATTGTAGAAGACCAGGTATAAAGCTTAGAAGAGGTCACAGAAGCAAATTCCAAGAAGGAACATCAAAAGGCTCTAGACACTACCCTGGTGAAAAAGCTAACAGAGCTCTAATCTGATCTCCAGAAGGCACAAAAGGCCATTAGAGATGCAATGAATGAGGGAAATCATCTACTCAGCAAGATTTGCGAACCTCATTTATTTTGTGATGATGTGCTCACTTAGAAGAACAAACTGCAATCTGATATGCAGTCATTTATTAGCACCTTCAAGTTGCCATATGATTGCTTTTCGACATATGGACAAACTATTCACTAGCTTTAACTATAGTCTGCAAGACTAGAGGCAGAGATAAGCAACTGGACATGAAATTTGTAGGAACTACTGGTCCTACTACCAAGGCTGCAAATTCTCCAAAAATGCTACCTAAATCTTGATGCCCTAACGGTCACTCAAGAGATGATCATGATAGATGCCATGGAAGAACAGGTCTCCTAGATGCAGACAGAGAAAGAGGTGGCTACCTCCCTACTTGACTCATGGTCCTTGTCCATGAAGCAATTTTTGTAGGACTTTAAATCAGTTTTTGACAAGTTTTACTCTTTACTGTCATAAACGCTTATTATTTTAATGAAACAGGGGTTAGTCTGCAGTACTTTTGTCATTATTGGCAAAGGGGAAGAATTATAAATTTTGAATGTTTTGATGTATACTTTCAAGTTATTTATATTAAGGAGTGGTATACATTGTATTTTCTGCAAAAGGGATAGTGTATATGCTTAGGGGGAGTAATTTTGATTATGGCATATTTTTGTTGTAAAACACTTAGATGTCAAAATTTTCCTAAGTGTTGCCATCAATGCTAAAGGGGGAGATTGTTGGCATTTTTGATGATTGATGTTGTGATTGTCATTGATGGACACACACTTGATTTGAGATCACTTTTTGTATATATGAGTTAAAGCTCAGTCGGTATTTGTTCCAACTTGTATGATGTATTATAGTCTTTAGACTATCGGTGTTTTGCAGAAAGTGTTTACCGATCTGAAGCGGTATGAAGACCCCAAGTGGTTCAAGGATCTCAAGCAGTACGAAGGAATGAAGTGACACAACTCATATTTCCCAGTCTTCTTTTTGTCAAATCAGCAACCGGTATTTTCCTTAAACCGGTATTTTGTATGAACTAGTAATACTCTGTGATGAGTTACCAATCGACATTTTGTGATGAGTTACCATCCAGCGATTGTTTGGCAGTGCTAACACTTTGGCGGTGCTTTTTGTGTCATGTTACCAAATATGTCTAGATGCATTGAACCTAGGAAATTGTATTGTAATCCTATTGGACCAACATGAAATCAGATTCCTTTATAAGGACATCATGTCTAGGGTTTTAGGTTGTTGCTAGGTTTTAAGGTGGTTGATGAGTTTTTATAAGAGAGAACATAGAAGACAAGTTCAGGTTTGTGGAAGATAGATAGAGTGTGAATGTGTTGAAGACTGAAGTAATGCTGGAATGCATTAGGAATGAGCTATCAAGGATCTAACCAAGCAATCTGTGCTATTTTCTAGATCACTCACTTGTTGAATACTCACATCTTTGACAAGTTTGAAGCACTTAACCGGGTAGGCCCAAAAGCCTTTTGTAAATCCTCTAACAAGGTGATTCACATATGTGGATCTAAAATCCTCTAGAAAGGTAGTATTTAACTAGACTTATCTCCTAACGGAGATTGAGATTCCTAACAAGATCTATTCTGGTAAAGAGCATTTTATGACCTTAACCAGTCTGGTTCCTATTCTGCAGATAGTTACTTGTGAGTTTCATCTCACTGTGGTTTTTCCCATTTGGTTTTCCATGTCAAAATCTCTTGTGTTATGGTGTTTGTGCTTCTATGGGTGAATGCATTATTTGCTATTTGGTTTGCATGTGTGCTAACTGGTTTGTTTGCTAAACTGTTTTATCGGTTTACTGGTAGTCTAGTAAAGTGTTTAAGTACATTTATTTTTGGCTTACTAACTCACCCCCCCTCTTAGTATTCATCACAAACACATACTTCCCAAGGTCATGATAGAGATGTGCAAGCATGCTCCAACCCTAGGAGTATACCCTCCTATGTCTCTCCATCACTCAGATAGCATAGATGAGTCCTCCATGCATATGTGTGTCACACCCATTAGAGAACATGGGCAATGCAACGGTCACAATCATGAATCACCTCACCAATGGAACCTCACTAGTAAGGTGTAGGAAATAAGTGACCATGTTGTGGCCCATCATCTCACTGCGTATCACTCTCCCCACAAGATATACGTGCTCTCTCTTGTAATCCTCCTTGGTCTGGTCAAATTGATATCTCATGGTTTCTCCTCTAATAGGAAGGCACAAAATATGGTATACATCCTCAAGGGTAACTGTCATCTCCCCCATAGGTAATGAGAACATCGAGGCATCTGCATCCTACCTCTCCATTAGTGCCATCAACATCGCAGAAAAATTGGATGGTCAGCATGGTCATCGCATCCCACAAGCCCATTGCATGTAGCGAATCCCTCTCTCTCCCTTTCAACCATGGGGTCTGCTCCCAAAGGATCCAAAAGGTGAGACTGATGGTATGCTCATGGATGTATGGCAATGTCTACAAAATGCAAGCAATCTATCATCAATAATCAATCATCATCACTATCATCTAATTAATGCAATCATTCTATCAACTACACTTCATTGCCTAATCCTGTGTCACCATTTGTCAGCTCAAATAGGGACCAGGGTGCCCTGAGTGGACCAGAGCGCCCTACTGAGACCATGGCACCTAGGTGGAACTAGGGCACCTAGATGGGACCAAGGTGCCCTAGGAGGACTAAGGTGACCTAGGACCCCTAGGTGTCTGAAAAGGAGGCTCGGGCCTAGACTTGGTGATGACATCATTATTCCTAAGAACTATGAAAGCATGAAAAATTCAAATGGAGTCAAGAAAAGGTCAACTCACCTCGTTGAGTGGTCGATCGACGAGTACGGACTGGTGCAGGATCTCCATCCTCGTAGGTTGCTCAGGTTGGCATCATGACATGATGGCTTGCATGCGGGCTCTTCTGTAGTGAATAGTGCCAAAAAGTTATAAAGTGACAAATGAAGGTGTCACTTTGATATTTATGTGTTATGTACTTTTAAGTTAAAACCCTAATTTCTGCACTTTTTCTTCAATGTATCATATCTTGAGCTAGGAAGATCTGATTCTCACACTGTCAGTGGCATTGGAATCATGAGTTCATCCTCTCACTCCTCATTAGTTCTATAATGTACTTGGATGATAAATCAAGCCTTGTTGTGAATTTCCTTCATCAAAATCTATCACAATTCATAGTGGAAAACATGATACCCTATTTCACCTCACTAATAAGCAAGTCAAAATAGGGGGGGCATATAACTAACCATGAATTTCATCACCTTCCTTAAAATGAATTAGGTGATTTTTTTATCTAACATATCGATTTGTAGGGTGTGGTTACTAATTGTGTACTATAGATACCGTTGGGGGCTTCATTTGACAACTTATGGATATATCCTTTTTCAAATGATGTTTACTTTTCTGTATTTTAGCTTGCATATGCACATAGTGTCATATGACCACTAAAGTGAGGGCTAAATTTAGTGTCATAAATTGTACACCCTTGCTAGGGTGGTACAATTTCACACTTAGGTTAGCACCCACCTTATTGTGTCTTGCATCTTGCATTCTAATTCCCCTTTAAGCATTTAATTAGTTAATTTAATTAAATCTAAGGTCATGTTTCATCAATTTATATATTATAAAATTGGGCCCTTTACCATAAGTGTTCCCCTTTTCATCTTATTCCTCCAATGAATCATTTAATCATAAACCCTAATTATGTCTTATTTTGACTATGTAGACCCGATTTTGCATGTCAAAACATCTTGAAATCAGTTGTAACTTTGGGATACACTCTAATATCATCATATCTAACAACCCCAATAATTTGGTGAAAATTTGGTTGGACTATGGTGGGAATGCACATGGTCTACAGATTTTCCTTGAAATTTTGGGAGCACAATCCTATGATATAATAATTCTTAACCCCAAAATATCAACAGGAAATTCAAATCTTAGGTCAGCCTAAACATGAAAATTAAGATCTGGAGCTTCATACTTAAGAGCTCTCTTTCTTCATTTGAAGGGGTCTTCTTCTAAGAATCTAAGAATAGGTTTTTGTAGCTTTAGAGCCTTCTTTGCAAAGAAAGAGTAAATCTTTAAAGTCTTCAACAATATTCAATATTCATGCATCAAACAATCATCAAAAATCATTTTATCAATTGGGGGCTTTTGAAGAGGTAGAAGAACAATAGGAGATCACCGACTGACGATTGGCTTGTACCTCTCCCTTGGGTTTGGGTATGGTTTCATGTTGTTTTAATGTCTTTGCATAAGCTTCATTTTGATTCACATTCATTCTTTAGATCACTTTTAATTATGGATTTAGATAATTTACTTTGTTAATTATAAGCAATTAGGGTTTACTCTTAAGGGTTGCTCTAGGTTGTTACTTTCATTCTTAGTATCTTGCACACACACAAGATTCTTCCACACACATTCTTAGTAAATTATTGGCTACTCATGGATGTGGAAATCGCCAACATAGGGGTTTGACTAAGGCAAAACCCTATATAGCCACCCCAAACCCTCATTTTCATCTTCTAGTATAGGTTCCATGATGCAGAGCCCTCCTTGTAACCTACCAAACACCTCAAAATGTATGAAATTGACCCCCTAAAACAAGAATGGGATCCTCTCAAGGCAAGGCTCTACAACTTTAGTTCAATCTTCTCATCATCTCCAAGACTCTTGCCTACTCAATCAAGGGTATCTTGCTACAACAAACTCCATGATACCTCCAAGGGCTACCAACCATTTGTATACCATTTTTGGGTTATACAAGACTCCCCAAGGTTAGACAAAGCACCGGTTGTAAGGATTCATGCCCATTCTTTAAGAAACTCACCCAATTAGGCCTAGTTTCTTGTAGCCCTATTTAGCGGGTAAAGAGACCTTAGGTTCAAACTTTCCCAAACACCTTGGAAAAAAAATTATGGATTCAAACACCCTTTTTGAAGGTACACAAATCCCCAAAAGAAAGGGTCAGGGTCTAGAAAAAAAAGGTCTTTGTTGGTAGGATGTTGACTATCCTAAATGGCTAATTAGGCCTCTTTTGTGAAGCAACTATACTCAGATAAATGAACCAGACAATTAAAATCCCATGGGCATGTAGGTAACCATAAACCATAAGGGATTCTAGGGTTACATTCTTGGAATCATCACCAATTGAACACAAGGTATTTTTGCTTGTTCAAGGTCTAGATAGCCATAGAGATGTCTACCTAGGGTCACTCCAAACACTTCCCTCCCTTGCTCCTCCAGAAAAAAACTCTTTGAATCATAGAATAAACTGGCCACAGTTTCCTTTCACCAAATCCCATGGGTCTCAGATTGATAAACTGCAAGATATGGCCATGGAGGAGGAAAAACCCAAGGGAAACCCTGGTTTTCCAGGCACCTATAGTAAAAGTTGAATTTTAGGAGAAACACACACAACTAGAAATTCAAATAAAAGCCAAAAAAATTTTAACTCTCCGCTCCAACCAATTCACATCATTGGGAATGGATCCCAATCTGTGCAGTACTGTACCACGGACCAAAACTCCAAAATTGTAGGAAGAACTCAAAATTCTATTAGTTTGTTGGCATCAAAACTCTTCTTTGTAAAATCACCCTTGGTAATTGGATCCACAAGGTCTATAAACTAATCTAAAACTACTCTCAACTAAAAATCAAGAGGTTAGATCCATTGGAGGAGTTTCAAATTAACAAAATGCAAAAAGTGCATAAAAGTTGCTCATGACAACTTTTGACAACTTTTGCAAAAGTTGTCAAATTGTCATCTTTTGCCTCCTAATTCCTTGGGTAAAGTTTAACCCCTCCTAAAACATCTTAAAGCACTAAAACCAACACATTTGATCCCCTATTGTCCAAAAGTCTTAATTGGCTCATATAAATGCCAAAATAGGAGTTTGGCTCACAAGATGGGGTTCATTATTACAAACACACAGTGCATGATTGAAAACCTATACAAAACATTCTAAAGACATATTTAATGCCTTATCCTCCCTTATCAGAGTCTAACTTATCATATTGAAGGGTTTGATAAGGTACTCCTGCACCATACTCCCCAGAAGAAGAAATCTCAAGTCCACTTGAGATGAGAGTCTATAGGTCTGCACCATGATCTTTGATCTGTTGCTCTGTCATCCAAACTACTTTAGAATCAGGTTGTCCTTTCCAAGCCACCAAATACTCCATGTAAACTTTTCTCCCAGTTCACTTTGCAACCTTAGTGTCTAGAACCTTATGCAACTTTGGTGGTTCATGTTTCAGAATGTCATCATCAGCAATATCTTGAATTGTGTCTTCTCCTACACCAACACTACACTTATAAAGAGTTAAGTCACAAATATTAAAAATAGGTGACAAACCAAGATTAGATGGTAGTTGAAGTTCATAGGCATTTGAACCACATTTCTTTAAGATTTGGCAGGGTCCAATCTTTCTTTGCATCAGCTTTGTGTATCTTCCTTTTGGAAGTCTTTCCTTCTTCAAGTGAACCCACACCAAGTCTCCCACATCAAACTAAACATCTCTCTTCTTTTTGTCAGTGTGAGTTTTATATCTCTCTGCAGATTGTTGAAGATGAGTCTTAACTTGGTCATGGATTTCTTTTATGGTAGTAGAAAAGGTTTCTCCATCTGCACTAATGGCTTCTCCTTGAGGTATCTCTCTCAACTCTAGCACACCCCTTGGGTGGATGCCATATACAATTTTGAAAGGTGACTTACCAGTACTCCTATTCACTATATTATTATAGGATAATTTTGCCCAAGACAATATACTATCCCACCTTTCTCCATGTTGTCTAGTCAAACACCTTAGTAGATTCCCTAATGACCTATTTACAACTTATGTTTGACCATTTGTTTGGGGACGGTAGGCTGAGGAGAAGGATAAATTTATACCAAGATTCTTCCAAAGGGTCCTCCAGAACTAACCAATATATTTTACATCCCTATCAGAGACTATAGTCAAAGACAAACCATGTATTCGAACAATCTCCTTAGAGAAAAAGTCTACTACATAAGAAGCATCACAAGTGGTTTTGCATGGTAAAAAATGTGCCATCTTACTAAACCTATCCACTACCACAAAAACACTATCATTTCCTTTGGTTGTCCTAGCTAATCCTAAAAAAAATCCATACTTCTACTTTCCCATGGTCTTGAAGGTATGGGTAAAGGCTGGTATAAGGCTACATTGGTGAACTTTCCTTTTGCCTTTTGGTAGATCACACAAGTCTCCATAAATCTCCTGACATATGTCTATAGTTTGGGCCAAAAATAGTGTCTTTTGACCAAATCTAGTGTCTTGTCAAGACCAAAATGTCCTTCCATTGCTCCACAATGTTTCTCCCTAATTATATCCAATCTCATAGAGCATTTGGGTATGCATAGTTGTGCGCCCTTAAACAACAATCCATTTTGAATAAAAAATTTAGAATACTCAACATGAAACCATTCATCAAATGAAGCGCATACTGTATAGGCCTCTCCAAAATCTTCATCACTCTCATACATGGCTTTCAAAGATTCTATTCCAACACTCTCCAACTGAATTTGATTTGCAATTAGGACTCTTCTGCTCAAAGCATCTGCCACCTTATTCTTGACTCCTTTATTGTGCTTAAGATTGAAAGTGAAAGCTTGTAGGGTCTATACCCACTTCATGTGCCGGTGATTCAACTTTTCTTGATTTAGTATGAAGCTAAGGGCCTAATTGTCTGTGAAAACTATGAATTCTTTTGGTAGCAAGTAGTGTCTCTATTTTTTCAAGGATTGGACTAGAGCATACATCTCTAGGTCATAAGATGAATATCTCCTTTTTGCCTCATTCAACTTCTCACTGAAGAAATAAATAGGTCTTCCCTCTTGACTTAGCATTGCTCCAATAGCCATGTTACTAGCATCACACTCCACTTGGAAGATCTTGTTGAAATCATGTAGGGCAAGGACCAACTGCTTTGCAACTTTTCTCTTTAGTGTTTTAAAAGGTTTATCTACTTCTTCTGTCCAACTAAACCTGCACTTTTGTCCTCCCTTTATTGTATCAAGCATAGGGGCAAAAATATGTGTATACCCTCTTATAAAATTCCTATAGAAGGTAGCTAAGCCATGGAAACTTCTAACATCATTCATTGTCCTAGGTGGAGGCCAAGACAATATGGCACTCACATTTTATTGATACATTTTGAATTCATTATATGAGATTACAAACCCCAAGTAAATGATATCTTCCTGCATAAAGAAACATTTTTCCAAGTTGACCATTAACTATTCTTCATATAATCTTCTTAGGACCAGGTCTACATGTTTTAGATGTTCTCCTTTGGTTTGATTGAAAACTAGAATGTCATCTAGGTAGACTATAACAAATTTTCCTATGAAATCCCTCAAGACTTCATTCATTAACCTCATAAAGGTACTAGGTGCATTGAATAAGCCAAAGGATAGGACTTTCCACTCATACAACTCCTCATTTGTTTTAAATGCAATCTTCCATTCATCTCCCGACCTAATCCTAATCTGATGATAGCCACTCTTTAAATCAACTTTTGTGAAATATCTAGCACCCCCCAAACAATCTAACAAATCTTCAATCCTAGGCATGGGAAACCTATACCTGATAGTAATCTTGTGGATAGCTCTTGATTCGATGCAAAGCCTCCAAGTGCATTCATTTTTGGGTGCCAAGACTATAGGGACTGCACATGGGCTCAAACTTTTTTCAATTAATCTAGATTCCAACAATTCTTCAACCTGCTTTGTCATCTCAACATTTTGATCTGGTGTGAACTTGAATGCTGCTTTATTAGGCAAGGTGGATCCATTTATGAGGTCTATACAATGGTTTATGTCCCTCATGGGAGGTAGTGACCTTGGCATGCCATCAGAGATGACACCCTTATATTTGTCTAGTAGCTACTGCACTGCAGGGTCAATCAACCTTAATCTGTCCTATTTCTTATCTTTAGACCTCTCCACCTTTGTTACTCTTGGAATAGGGATAAGGACATAATATACCATGCCTTCATTTTCCATGTTCCTCATGAACTTCTTCCCTCCTAATACCAATACCTTGGCCTCCTTTTGTTTGGTCTCCTCCTCATCATCCATTAAAGGTAGAAACTCAATCACCTTACCATCCTTGGTGATGGAATATGTATTCCTAGCACCATCATGTTGTGCCTTCAAATCAAACTGCCATGGTCTCCCAAATAGGAGATGGAAAGCATCCATCTTTGCAATGTCAAACATCAACCTATCTCTATAGGTTCCAATCTGGAATTCCACCCAAGCTTGCTCTTACACAACAACTTGTTGTCCTTGTGTGAGCCATGAGACCTTGTAGGGGAAAGGGTGAGGTAATCTCCTCAGCTTTAGTTTCTCCACCATCTCTAGAGACACAAAGTTCTCAATTGAACAAGAATCTATTAGGACCTTGCAGACCTTTCCACCCACTTTGCAAGTGGTTTTGAATAGAGACTCCCTATGTGTGGGTTCTCTATCAGACATCTTCATAGTGGTTACTACTCTTCTGATCATCAAAGATTCCCCTCTTTCAGGGTATCAATAGCTGTCAGGGATATTGACACTTTGGTATGTGTTTGAACTTTCCACACTTTGGCAATTAGCCTCTAAAATCAAGTTACTTCTCCTTTCTCGCATGGAACTAGTAGGTTTATCCGGGAATCTATTGGCCATGTGTCCTTCTTGATTACAGTTATAACATCTGATTGGACTTTGACCTTGAGATCTCCCTCTAAATGGTGGTCTTCTTCCTCTGAAGTTACTTCTCTAATTGTATCCTCCATTGTTATGGGAACTACTCTCTCCTTTAGTGCCTTCTTGATTGTTTTCACTTTGATTTTCAAAACCATTTCCCTTACTTCTGAAAAAAATTCTTCCACCCCTCTATTGTCTTCCTCTTCCTTTATTATTTTTCTCTTGTCTCCTTTTGATCTTCTCTTCCACCTTGATAGCAAGTTGATGGCATCTACCAATGGTATCTGGGCTAAGAAGGTTCAATTCTTCTTAAATGTTATACCTTAATCCATTCAGGTACCAGGCAACTTTCTCACTCTCTTTGTTTTAGACTTCATGCATAGCCTTTGGAACT
This sequence comes from Cryptomeria japonica, assembly GCF_030272615.1. Classification (NCBI taxonomy): domain Eukaryota; kingdom Viridiplantae; phylum Streptophyta; class Pinopsida; order Cupressales; family Cupressaceae; genus Cryptomeria; species Cryptomeria japonica. The sequence goes on along the minus strand of NC_081405.1, from coordinate 615,729,315 downwards.
CCTCAGTATATGAGTTCACATCCATCTCCTTTTGCTTGAGATTTTGTCTCCTCTTATGGATTTGTATTTCATAGTCTTTGGGTACATATGCCTCTTTGATTAAGGCAACCATCCTCTTCCAAGAAACAATCTTGGGCTTATTGTCCTTCTCTCTTTCCTCTTGGACAAAGTTCCACCAAGTTAGGGCTGCTCCCTTCAACTTGGACTTAGCAATCTTCACCTTGTGGTGTCCTAGAATGTCTTCACACTCAAAGAAACTAGATAGGGAGTCTATCCAATCCATCACAACATCTAGTTCCATTTTCCTAGTGAAAGTTGTCAAATCAATCTTCTGGTCCATGGTTCTCCTCTCCATGGATTTGAGGGCATTAAGGAAGTGCCTCTAGTTAGGAGGAATCACCTCTTCCTCCATCATAGTGATCTCATCCTCATCCCCTTCATCATCACTACTAGTGCCTCCATCTTCCTTCCCATCTACTCTACCTCTCAACCTCTCTAGGTCCTTTTGCATTGCCTTGCAAGCAGTGGCCTGCTCTCTCACAATCTTTGCCAATTCCATTTTGGTGATTGGTCCTTTAGGGACCTCTTCTTCTTGTCCCTGTGGCATCTCTAAATTCTCTATCTCCTTACCAAAGATGTTACTAGCTCTGATACCACTCGACGCAAAGCCCTCCTTGTAACCTTCTAAACACCTCAAAATGTATGATGCTGACCCCCTAAAACAAGAATGGGATCCTATCAAGGCAAGACTCTACAACTTTAGTTCAATCTTCTCACCATCTCCAAGACTCTTGCCTACTCAATTAGGGGTATCTTACTACAACACACTCCATGATACCTACAAGGGTTACCAACCATTTGTATATAGGTTTTGGGTCATACAAGACTCCCCAGTGTCAAACAAAGCTCCGGTTGTAAGGATTCATGCCCATTCACTAGTACATTCGGAGCTGATTTCCGACGGTCGTTTGTCAGATTTGTGACGAATTTTTGTTAGAGTGCCGACAAAATCAACCATCAAAAACTCGATGTTGGATTGGTCGACGATGCCATACTCATTGGAAATACAACAATCCAATGGACTCTGTTGACGCTATATGTCCGCAGATTACATTGTCGGTCGAAAGCTTGGTAGTCATCATAATTCCGACGATGATAATTTTTATCAGAAAAATATAATTACTATCAATGTTGGCATTTCCTTCCTACTGTGCTTGGGCGAGGTGGTCAATAGAAGGAATAAAAGCAGTGCAAGTCCCTGAGATCTAACGACCCACATTATTTCATGGGATGAAGATGATAGCGAGTTACCTATCGTGAAATGGCAAAAAGGAAAGTGGGTCCATGCGGTAGTAAAGATAAAGTTAAAGAATGATCATTTCTCTTTTGATCGGATGGATCACATAGTTTTGTGGGATGAAGATGATCAAGTTTTACCCTCCGTGAAATAGCAAAAAGTGGTAGGTCCCAGAAGCAGGCAGGTTTTCCAAAGAGTAAAGAGTGGTTGGTTTAGAGAATGATCAATGGCCCTCATTGATTCATAGCCAAAAGGTGCTTGAGATTTAGCCTTCGCGAAGTAGCGAAATGACATGGCAGTCGAGTTAGTGGTCCAAGTAGTTTAGGTCGCAAATCAAAAGGTCACACATGGCCTCGAGGTTAAATAAATCAAAGAATGAACTTGGCAACCAGGTGGTGGTCCCAACAGACAGATTGAATCATACCGCCAATGAAGAGGTGACCTATTAGGCATAGGAGGCAGTTTAGAAGTGGATCCCATAGAAGTTTTTCGGCAAGTAAGAAGTTTCCACATCGGTTTGTTAGGAGATTGAATGCCATGGTGGATAGCACTGAATTAGAGGACCCACAACTACTGGATTAAAGTTGTTAAAGAGCATGTATCTCGAGGAGGATCCAACGGTGGGCCTTATTTTGTGGGATGAAGATGATCGCAAGATAACTATCACAAAATGGTGAAATGAAAAGTGGGTCCACATTGTAGTAAAGCTAAAGTTAAAGACCAATCATTTCTCTTTTGATCGGACGGAGCGTGTGGTTTCGTGGGATGAAGATGATCGAGTTTTACTCTCTATGAAATAGAGAAAAGTGGTGGGTCCCAGAAGCAGGTAGGTTTTCCAAAGAGTAAAGAGTGGTTGGTTCAAAGAATTATCAATAGCTCGCATTGATTTGTGGCCAAAAGGTGCTTGAGATTTAGCCTTCGTGAAGTAGCGAAATGACATGGCAGTCCAGTTAGCAGTCCAAGTGGCTTACATGGAAAATCAAAAAGTCACACGTGGCCTTGAGGTTAAGTAAATCAAAGAGTAAACTTGGTGACTAGGTGGTGGGCCCAACAGACAGATTGAATCATACCACCAACAAGGAGGTGACCTATTAGGCATAGGTGGCAGTTTAGAAGTGGATCCCACGGAAGTTTTTCAGCAAGTAAGAAGTTGCCACATCAATTGCTTAGGAGATCAAATGATAGGGTGGATAGCATTGAGTTAGAGGGCCCACATCTACCAAATTAAAGTTGTTAAAGAGTGGGTATCTCAAGGAGGATCCAACAGTGGGTGCTATTTCATAGCCCGAAGGAGTAGGACAGTTACCATTCACGAAACAGTGAAGACTGTTAGCCTTAACCGCTTGGTGCATGGTTAGTGAGGTAAATTGTCAGGTGAGGACATGATAGAGACCTATCAAGTTCTATCTGATTGGATGGCTAGCACGGTTTCATTGGGTTAAAGTGCATGATGGTTACCTTTTGCGAAATAGTAAAATGAATTTTAGCCCATTGTCAGATGAGGAAAAGTCAAAAGGTAAAAGCAGTGCAAGTTCTATCTGATCGGATGGTTGGCGTGACTTCGCTAGATGAACATGCAAGGGTTTTATGCTCTACAAAATAGCGAAAGATCAAAAAGAAAAAATACTCAAGATAGTTTTGACCCGTTGGAGCCAAATTTTTGAATTCTTTCATGAATTCAATTTTGAAGGGATGGCCGAAGCATGCGGTGTTAATGTCACTATTAAGAAGCCCAATTGTCATATATACTCTCACATCAATTGAATGAAGGTATCATTTCAAAGAAGTTGTTGCAGAGAAATTTGGTGCAAAGTAGAATTCTTCAAGCCGAAATCAGGTTTTCTTGTTCTTTGCTTACCCATTGCTTGAAAATTGTTCAATTGTGGTTTTGTTCTGTTAAAGAACTACTTTGATTGATAATTGGCATAGTTGCATACTTTTAAAATGGCACCCAGACGGGAATTGACAGGAAAGGTGAACTATTAGGACAGAAACATTTGTGATGACTTTCTAGAGTAGTTAAGCATGTCAACTAATGTCGGGGTTAGGGCCAAAGAGTTAGTACCAAAAAACCCTTGTTTGAAAATTGGGGATGGCCTGTATGACAAAGGAAATTGGTTAAGGAACCCCAAAATAGGGATATTAGGTCTAATTCTTTTTAAAGTTGGTTTTGGTCAAAGACATGCCCTCGCCCCTTTGAATAGCATCTGGGAACTGGATGTGGGGAAGCTTGTGGTCTCTGGTGTGTTCATGGATGTAGATTTGTTGACCCTGATCACACAGAATTATGACCCTACTGCCAGATGTATCAAAAATATAAAAGGATCAACCCTAATTGAAATCAAAGATGAGGAGTTTAGAAATGTTTTCAAGCTTAGTAAAGCTTCAAACTAGCTTGAGCCTATTGATTTTGAAGCATTAGTTCAAGTCTACAATGCACAAAGAGATCATCTTAGGAGTGGCTCATTGAGAGAATTCTTTGTTAAAATCAGAGGGTCAACAGTTGTCGGCCCCAATACAATGGAACCATTTTCCCTGAATTTGTTTACTTTAAGAGCTAAGGGTATGTATTGGACATTGTGTCAAATCTTTGGAGAAGATGCTGAGAAACATATGTCAACCCATTATATGCTAATGATTGCCCAAATTCTAAACCCTTCCCTGGAAATAACATTTGATTTTGCCCCATACCTCACTGATTCTATTCATGCAGGGCTTGTAGGGATTAAAAATGGTAAGGTGGATAGGCCATTTGGATGGTACTCCCTGTTAATGCACATGTTTTTGTTCAAAGGTGCTGATTGTTTTGCAAAATATATGGATTTGGTCAAGGTTAAAGATAAAGAGGAGATGCCTACGCAACTTTGGAGCACTATTCTATCTTGGGATAGAGAGGATGCTAGTTTTATGAAGTTTGATAGATTCTTTGCATCTAAGATTAGAGTTCTTTTATGTGTAGAAAACCCTAGGATTCCTAAGGCTCTTTTGGAATTCCTTAGGCCTAAAGAGTTTACAGAAGATATCAAGATTGTTCACAACTAGGGAGACATGTATTTGTACCCTGTTTCTATTGTTTTCAGAGTATATGGCTTCAAAGGAACCCCCTATCTACTACCCTATCAGGTCCCATTGAAGATAGGGATTACAGAAGTGTTGAGACAGATTGGAGGAGTACAAGAGGCCAAGCTGACCAATAGGGGTAAAGGGACCATTTTCCCAACTATTATCATGGCCCATCATTTTGTAATTACCCAAGGTGGCTGGAAATACTTTGAAGAATTCTTTAAGCCATATATGTTGTCAACTACAGTTTCAAGGTGTGTAGACCTTGAGGATTTCTTCAATGGCATGTTGAGAAAGAGGGCAGTATGTAAAAGTAGGCCACACCAATTTCAATTTCCTGAAGATTTAATTAGAAATGAATTCAACTTAGACGGGCAGGAATTAAGAAAGGAGAAGTGGGTTGCATACAAAAGAGGACTTGATTTTATTCATCAATTTGACTCTAGCTATGACCCTCTTTCTAGTTTTACTCCTTTTGAAGAGAAGGTTAAATTCTTAATTCTTTATTTTGAAGACCTAATGCAAACCCTGAAAGAAAAAAGGGAGGCTATAATGCAAAATGATCCTAATAGGGCTAAATTGGTCTTAGCTAAGCCTTCCTTTGCTAAGGCTATCCCACCTGGTAATTATATGATGCATAAAAAATCTAAATATACTGTGATGATGCTAGTGATAAGTGAGCCTTCCACTTCAAGAGGAAAAGGGGCCACTGAAGATGTCATTGATATTCAAGATTCCCCTAAAAGGAAAAGAGTAGGGAAGGATGTTGAAACTAATGATCCTCAATACTCTCCATCTCAATCCCCTATTCACATAGGAGATGAGCAAGCAGTAGCTGAACAATTGCTACACTTAGGGAGTCTCAGTGAAATTGCATACACCTATATAGAGACCCAAGAGGGAATGTCGGAAGAGCCACCTAGTGCTAAAATGAATATAACTTATGGTGAGCTAAAGGGAAAGGAATTAGACCTCACTGTCAAACAAGCTAGTGAAGAGTTTCTAGTTGACAACAATTTTGTCACAACAGGGGCTTTCATGCAATTTGTATGGAAACAAAACATTGATCAATTCAAGGCTTGATGTGAAAAGAGAATGAGTGAGCAGCCTCACAAAGATACAAATTCAGTGGAAGAAGAGGTTAAACAAGAAATGATGGCTGAATTCAAAGCTATCACTCCTAAAGCTAGAAGAGAGATGGTATCAAAGGCTGGTGTTCTAATCCTCCCTGAATGGGATATAGTAGATGCATTGGTTCTTGAAGCAGTTAGAAAAGAAACCAAGCCAATGGAGAGAGTGACATTTAGCAAAGATAATGATTCTCTGGTCATGTGGTCCCTCAAGAGGGATGAAAGTAGAAGAAGGAAAGATACCTCAGGATCTAATCTTTTAGGAGGTATGATAGTAAAAAGATTCTAGGATACAAGGGTGGTAGAAGTTGCCAGTACAGTCTTAGAAACTGCAAATTTTAATGTGGCAGTAGCAAAGAAAGAAGCGAAGGAAAAATCTGATCTCCAAGTCAAGTTGGAGACAATTTTAAAGGCATATAATGAAGCCAAAAAGGAGGTAGTCAACATGGATACTATTATTGCTAGAATTCAGAGTCAGTTGGTAGGACAATAGCAAGGAGGTGAGTCCTCTACCTTGGTGATCTCTTCTTCTCTAGCAAGACCTCCACCTACTAGTCCTATTATAGAATTTCCCCCTTCTCCTATGCCTTCTGGTTTTCAACCAACTGAGACTTTTCAACATGAGTTGGAAAAAATGAAACAGGCTCAAGCCTTGTTTGCAAGTAAGTATGAAGAGAGGGTAAAGGCCACCATTTTGAGTTTTGCGGAAATAGTAGAGGTCCCACTATGCACACTAATATGAAAAGAATTTTAGACACTTTGTGTGAATTAAATGAGGACAAGGCTATTTTAGAGCCTATTTTGAATAAGTGGATGCCAAGAGAAGTGGATTTAGAACTTATGTGTGCATCCTATGATGAAGAAGGATCTGATGTTACTATCAAATCCACATGTGAGTTGGTAAAAGGTTTGACCAAGTTAGCAGAAGGAAGAGCCAATGTAGAGAGGAAAGCTAACTTGTACAGGAAAGAATATACTGAGCATAAATTTGAATTATTTCTTGGGGGTTTTGTCAGCCAAAATTAGTTGAAGGACAAACAGGTATGGCTTGATGAGCTAGGAGATAATTTGTCTTTGAGGGTAAATGAAATTGTTAACAAAGATGACACCTCTTTGTTTGTTAAAACAATTGAGGAGATAGAAAAGATAAAATCACATTACGGTTTTTTGGAATCAGAGGTGAGGAAAATAAGAAACTCTTGGAAAAGATTACTTAAGTTAGAGAAAAATATTGTTGGCTACTCATGGCCTACTGATGATGTGTTCCAAGAGTGGACCAAAAGGTATGCAGTGCAAGAGGAAGATGCTCCAGAATAGTTGGAAGATGCTCCGGGATAGTTAGAAGATGTTGCAGAAGAGTTACCAACTGAAAAGGCCATTGAGACAGAAAAAGACTTGTAACTGCTTCTTGAAAGAAGCTATGGTTGTAACTAATTTTTCTTAGGGATGTCTGAAGCTTGTATGCATCCATAATGTTATAAATGGATACCAGGACAGAGGAAAAATGATCACAAGAATTTGTAAAGAAACTCTGTAGAAATTTATCTATGTTTTTTCTAGTGTTTCACAGAAAACTATCTAAGTTTTGTAAGATTTTCCAAATTGAATATAAATATATAGACCATTAACTTTGAGCCTTAAATTGAATATAAATATACAAACCATTTACACAATAAGTCCTAAAGAAATATAAATACTTTGTAGCCCAAATAGCAAAGAAAGGCACTGGTCATCTATAGAATACAATTCATCAGTTCACATTTCATTTTAAAGCAATAGGAGTAGTTGAGTAGGAAATGTAGAGTAGACTATGAAAAGTCCATATACATAAATTTCAAGCACTGAAATCGAATAATTTCTACAACAACAATCTTGAACTCATCTGCTATATCTCCATCCTAGCAATTTATGTCATTCTGAGATGCATTAGGTTAGTTTCAGTCACTAGAACACAATTTGCAACATGCATTAGGAGTTGTCCTCCTTACAAATAGTGCAACATTAAAAAGGTATTATCAAAACTACAACCACAATTCAAAGAGGAAGCTTACAAAGATAGGACAAAGCTAGGTACAGTCATAAGTCAAGGTAAATTCATAGTTGAAACTCAGTCCAAAATAGTGAAGAAGTGCAACAAATGACATGAGAAGTCTAAAGAAGTATTATAGAAATCATAAGTCAAGGATTAATGAAGAGATTTTTTGCATCCATGATACAATCCTTAAAAGCATCCATGATACAATCTCAAACACAATTTTTACCGTTCTTTTGGTGATTTTGCCCAATTGTGTATGTCTTGCTTATGTATGAAAATGGCATTTTGTAGCTTTCCATCGACCATGTATTTGAGATGTCTTTGATTTAGATATGGCATGAGCTTAGTTGTAGAGTGAGACTAGGGAGTTGGACCATCTCAACCATGGTGCGCCTGCATATGTATATAGCTTTGTGTATTCATTAAAGATTTTCATTTAATTTTAATCAACTAAAGAGCAATATTCATGACTTACAAGTAATAAGAAAACCTACAAGTATGAGGCATATTCATTACTTACAGGTAATAAAAAAACTTACAAGGATGAGGCATATTCATAACTTTTGCAGTCCTACCTTGGATATCAACACTAGAAGAAACTCATATTGTTCATGTACAGGCAAGACAATATGGGAGTTCATTATACCCAACAACTTGTGGTGTTGTTGTTTGTGTTGGCTCCACTTTCACCTTGTAATTAAGATTCAATATACATTATTCAATAAGATTAACTGTGCAACATAATGAAATATTGAAAAGTGTGTTACCTTGTTGAGCTTCGCTTGGTTTCGAGAATAGTTTAATATTCTCTACTTAACAGGGCCAACCACGTGAAGGTGGAAGCTCATTTGGCCCCTCCCCCCCCCCCCCCCCTCCTTAACATCACTCTAAATTCCCCATTAACATCTTATAACATTCATTCATTAATTCTTTCTACCATTAATAAAATATAGCATTCATTCATTAATATCACATAACGTTCATTAACACATAACATTGATTAACATTAATTAACACGCAACATTCATCAATATTAATTAACTAATATCATCCATAACCATTAATTAGCACATAATTACATTCACTAACACATAAAAATCAGTCATTATCAAATTAGTTAGATTACAATCATTTCTTCCTTTGTTTTTTCTTTGAAGCTATGAAAAGACTAAGTGGAACATTAGTTTCTTCATCATTTCCCCCCTTTGCAGATGTTCCATCAACTACTTGTGATCTTAATGTATGCGTAGTCCTATATTGAGGATGAGGACACTGAAGTGAAGGGGGGTCCTCTGCAATAACAAAGAAATGGGTTAAATTCAAAAACAAAAAAAATTTATTGTTACGAGTATTTCATTAATTTAGAGAAGATAATTGTTGTGCTCTTTACCTAATGGGGCCACATCCTTTTGTGTAGCCTCAACCTCAACATGGTGAACACCCTCTAGATCATCTGCAGTTGAAATACTAAAGGTTACATTAATGTTGAACACCAATTGCAATTATATTTGTTTAAAGCAATAATAGTGGTCCTCTTTACCTGAGTGGGGAACATCACATTCTTGATGTTGTGTACCTAGATCATGCTCCACTTGCTCACCACCGACTACATGCTCTAAAATATTAACAAAAAAGGTTACATTAATTACTACTCTAATTACAAATTAAGATATATATACTTGTATTAATAGCTAAATAAATAAATTTGAATAGCAAATGAATACCTCCACTACTAGGATGCACATCTGGACCTTCATGTGCAGGTGGTGTTTCAAAATTAGCAGGCAGCATTCCAATAACATGCACATTGTTATCATTGCTTGCTTATTTAAAACAAATATAATCACTTTATGTTGGAACTCAACATCAATTAGATTATTGGTAAAGTATTCAATTTGAAACAACTTCCATTTAGCATATTTACCTGTGTGATGGATGCACTCGAATGTTGTGTATGCCCACTCAATTCTCGTAGCCTATCAGCCATGGCTGAATAGCCTTGCTGGTAGGCAATTCTCTTGTCATCTTCTGTGGGTGCTCTATTGAATTTAGAGCCCTGCATTTTTGCTTGGTATCGTGAATTTTGCTTGCATTGTTTGATAAAAAAAAAATATTTGCAATTATTAATATTTTGAGACAATATGGAAGTTTGCATGAGATACTTACAATTCGTGCAACAAGTTTCATGTAACCACCAGAGTTGAGTTGGTGTTGCCCTTGCTTTTCTTGCCTTGCCTTGGTTGCCTTTGACGTGTCACTCAGTCTATAAAAAGTTTGAAATGTGTTAGATTATATAAATATAATGAGTAATTAATTAGTACATAATTACATTCTTAATAGTATCACATACCTTCTTCTCACGTCTACTAGTGTATTTCCTTTTTTCCTTTCAATTCTCTCCTTTGCATCCAAAACTAGGTCCTTCCACTCCCTCTTTGGAATCATGGGGGGACACTCGTACTTTAGGTTCCTCTCCAAATGGGTCCTGTATTGGTCCCTTACATACTTTAGATATGTGCCAGCTTTTTCAAGGAGCTTGATTTTGTCAAAGGTGTCATTTCCAAACCACTCAACTATTTGGTTTGTCAATTCATCTTTTAACCTTTTTTCTTGATCATTCCACCTTTTAAAGCAAAAACAAACCTGTTAGATTCAGAAATGAATTGAATCTACATTTGTTACACTTCAAGAAATGGATCAAAGGAAAACTATTCTAGCAATGATATGAAATCAAAAGTGGACAAGGGTTAGTTCACATATGATGTACCACCTTTTATGTATGGTGGGCCCAAATATCTACAATACAATATCACTAAGATGTTTATAGAAAATATCATTACCTGCAAAAAATCATGGGATCATTAGTCCAAAATGAATGATCATAAAGTAAATTACAATTAGAGTATATATATTAATAATTTTAAAGTATGTGGAACCTTTTGTATCTTGAAGGGAAGCATTTCTTCGTTGCTCACCACCAATGTGGCCTACAACATTCCCGTACTAGAAATACAAGAAGATCCAGGAAATGATGGTATGTTATCAGCAGTAGTCACCTCTAGCACATCCTCATGTGCATCTACTCCTACAAAAAATGAATCCACTATGAAATGGCATTAGAATTAAAGGAAGAATGCTTGAAGGGAAATAAACACATGACAAAAGATAGCAAAAGAGGGATCTACCAACAGTGGGCAGGCCAATATGATGTGCACTAGAGGATGTTTACATGCTACATGTTGCCGACATTGCAGTCGGCAATACAGGTGAGGGTGACCTCTGATGAGGCAGTGGCGACATTTGCACAGTAACATTGACAACACCTAAAGAATAATACATTAAATATATCAAACATTAAATATATGAAAAGTGAAAGAATTGTAAACAAGGATGAACCTTTATTTTGAAAATTGATAGTATCAAGTATGATGTGTTTTGGGTACTCAGAGTGATAAGCCAAGCAAGTGATAATACAAGAAAATTGTCATCACCTGAAGATCCTGCAACACCTTGATCGTGGGAATGACTTTCATGAGGGCGGATAAATTGCTGTGAAAACAATACGTACATATTTTAGTTAATGACATAAAAGAGAATAAAATATAAACCATTATTGAACTTTTGTTATAATTAAAGCTTTCATTACTGCTTACTTGCAAGTTTTCTGCTATCTTAAACAATAATTTCACCCTCTGTCATATCTCATCAGTGGTAGGATGCATGGCTACCAAAGAAACAATCTCTTTTCTAATTTTTATAAGAGGCATTTTAAAGAATTTCTCAAGGTCTGTGGGATCTTCAGGGTCATCATTGCTTAACCCTAATGGTTCCACATCCTTAGGAAGGTGCTCAGGTACTGCAACTCCCTTTCACTTTCCCCGAACATCTGTCTATGTCAAGAATATCATTAACAATTACAAAATTAGTATAAATCACTAAAAAAATGAACATAATAATGTAACAGTTTGCTTCTATCTAATTTGTACAATTACAATGAGGTTTATTTTCTTTGTAGAAGTGTCACAAGCTACATCTTTGTTTGCAATAAATGATGGATCAATGTCGGCCCATGACAAAGAAAAAGTATAAAAAATGTTAGCGAAATTACATAGTACACAACATGAACTTTGTAGATAAAAAGAGTATTAAATAATAAAAAGATGTTGTCATCAAAATCATTGTAAATTTTTTAATTCCTTACCTTTACTTTATGTAGACTATGCAAGATCCTCAACTAAATGGTTGACGATGTCTATAGTCAACGACCTATTCCCACCAAGGGTGACAGCATCACACAGGGGCTATACCTGAAATCAACACCATCAATTGAGAATCATAAGCATTACTACATTTGTAAGTTGATAAACAATAAATACATACATATCATAAGCATCAAAAGCATCACATGATGTATCACCATAAACATGTAATCCATCACATATGTATCATAAATCATCATCCATCACATAGGTAATAAACAATCACAATCATCATCATCATCATCATCATCATCATCATCATCATCATCATCATCATCATCGTCATCATCATCATCATCAACATCAACGTCTTCACCATCATCATCACCATCATCACCATCACCATGACCATGACCATCACCATCACCATCACCGTCATCATCATCATCATCATCATCATCATCATCATCATCATCATCATCATCATCATCATCTTCTTCTTCTTCTTCTTCTTCTTCTTCTTCTTCTTCTTCTTCTTCTTCTTCTTCATCATCATTGAGAAATTATCGATCATGATCATCATCCACTTCATCTTCTACTTCTTCGGTATCTTCTTCTTCCATCACACTATACTTTATCGGCCTTCCTCTTGGATCATGTCTAACAACAAATGACCAACCCGATTTATGTGGAACCTCTGAGTGAAATAATTGCTCACATTGGCTTGGAAGAACATAGGGCTCATCCCCAACTGGTTCAAATGACCTTGTATTTAGCATTGTAAAACCATTATCATGTTCAATAACAGTTCTATCAGGATCATTTTATTCAATCATAGCCTGTACCATTTGACGACAAGTAAAACTAATTTGAAGGAATTAAAGTCACACTCAAGTATATCATCCAAAATGCCATAGTATCAATTTTGAGATTGTTGAGGATGAATGTCATTTCTCAATGTAATATTTGTCACCTCAAAGACTATAGTGATGCCAGAATCACAAGTTTTCTTCGTGTCGTCCAACTTTTTATGCAAAATTTATGACCATTGCAACACATAGTGTTGTGGTGTTTGACCTGCAATATGTCAAACATGTAAAATTTATTGCATTGTGAGTTGATAAACATATGGGTGATTAATAAATTTATACGTACCTGTTTATCTCTTAAACTATATGCTAAATCAATTTCCCTTTGCATAACATTGGAATCTCCATTACAGTGTGCTTCTTTAACCAATGAAGCCACACCTTCCCATGTTAACGTGCCTCCAGAATGTTGACAACGTTCAATCCATACCATCATCCAATCAAGATTGTTTGCAATATACAAATGTAGTGCATCCCACTCTCGACCAATTGTACAAAAATAAATAGACATCTTACAATCGATTTATTTTGAAGATTAAGAATTAATTAAATACAATAACATCTTATAATTACCTCTCACATTCCTCAATCTACCTTTCCCCATTAAGTACTCCCCTTCGAATTTGTTAATGGTGTTGGGATCCCAAATGCGATCCATGTGGATCTTTGCTGCAAACTTAGGAAGATATTTAGAAATGTACACCATAGTCTGGTATACCATATATCCCTCCAGCATAGAACCCTCAAGATGTGCTCTTTGTTGAACCAAAGCCCTCAAAAATTTCAAGTGCCTCTCAACCATCCACATTGACCTAGTGTGTACAGGTCCACACAATTCAATCTCCTCAACTTGGTGTATGAGGTAGTGTTCTTGTGCATTGAAAAAAGATGGAGGTAGACACTTTTGCATTTCACACATTAAATGAGGAATTTTTCTCTTCCAATATTTTATATCATCTTTATGGATTTCTTTACATGACAACCACCTACAAGGTATTCAAGACACAAAAAAATATATTACATAACAAGTAAAACAAATCGCAAATATAATATCTATACAACAAACTAAACAAATATCACTACTTACCTAATGTATTTTCCAAGATCATATATGACTTGCTTGACATTATTGGTGAAGTCCTCTAGGAGAGATAGAGGTAGAACATACTGCAACAATTATAAAATTATCTTTTCATTTTTTTGTAACATAATGAAAAGTACACATACGCGCAGTACTTAAATACATACTAAAAACACAAGAACATGAATTACCTTAATGAAGGTATGGCAATTAGCCATTTTCATCCCTGGCCCAAATTCACTTTTTTTTGATATGAGATTGTTTATGTTCGCAGTAAATCCTATGGGAAATTGAATTTTTTGTATGACTTCTTTTATAGCATTGATTTGCTGGTCCGTTAATAACCAAGGAAGCTCACTTATATTAATCTGGTCTCCATGGCTATTTGATAGAATGATATGATTGTAATCCTGAATGCCACTACATATTTTGACAATTTTTTCTTTGTCATGTCTTCCATCCAATATTTTCCATACTGTCTCTATTATATTCTTTCCAATATGCATACTATCAAACAAATGAACAATTTGTAACTGTTCGTAGTAGGGCAACCTACTAAATTGTCGGGGATAACTTTTTATTCCCTTAGGAAGGTGGTCATTTATGCCTTCATGACCTTCATGATCATCAATCACATCATCAGTAAACAAAACAAAATAGAAAATATGTTTTATGACAAACTAATAGATGGAATTGCATTAACTTGACGATTAATTCTATTATATTCCAACTTCCACAGGTGAGGTGTCATTCTTCGTGGCTTTGATGTATTCTCTTCTTTCCCATTGAAAAGTTGTTTTTCAGTATTTTGATACTTATGATTTTTGTGGAGAAAGTGCCTATACTCATCAAACACCTGCTTTCCTAAACTTTTTGAATGATGAGATTTCATCTTTGGACCACAAACAGGACATGCAAATTTTCCCTTTGTTTGAAAACCTACAAGATAATGTATAATTGGATTAAATATGATAATTTTTTGAATTATAATGTTCATGCAAAACTTAAACACTATAACATACCACAAAAATGTGTTAGCCTCGGGGCATCATGTATTGTCCATAAAAGCATCACATGGAATTGAAATTGTCTTTATCCTATTGCTCTAGAGACATCATACATAGTGACACCATTCCATAACTCCAACAACTCATCGATAAGAGGCTCGATATATACATTCATATCTTTAACTTGGTACTTATCTAATCGAATGAACAAAAACATTACATAATTATTATGACCATTTTACTGCAATATTTATAATTAAATTTAGACGACTATATTTGTGAGATTCTGCGAGAAGCGAGAATCGAGCCAAGATCTGATGTCGGTCGTAGATCACATGCAACTCCTCACACAACGGATGATCGAAGATCAAAATAACTGAATGAAGATAATTTCAATATGAGAGAGAAATAGAGACAAAGAGGAGAATTTGGAGAAGACTCTCACCGAGCTATCACTCCACTAACTTAACTAGTGAAGGTGAGAGTATAGTGCTTATTATATAGAAAAATTTAAGCATATATATCCAAGGGGTGCATTAACTCCTGTTCCCCATAAAAAGTGGGAGGTTTTAGCTTCTTGGTAAATGCCAAAACATGTGGCATAACCTCCTTACATGAAGACAAAAAAGGAGTTGAGAAAGTTGGCACATAAGGCCAAAAGAGGGTGTGAAACCCAACTACCCCATAACCCACTTAGGAAATGAAAAAATAGTGGTTTTGAGAGGTGGCACAACAAGCCAAAAGAGGGTGTGTAACTCAACTACCCATGTGAGGTGGAGAGTTACACATGTAGCTAAAGTATTTCACCACGTGTCCTCATATAAACCACTCCTATTAACCTAAGCAAGCTTAAATAATATGTGTAGGAAAAAGAAATACCCCCTAACATAAGGAAAATAAAAAACCTACACTAACACCCCCCTTAAGCATAGCTTAGGTGGGTGAAAATATGGGTCCCGACAAATGCAATCATGTTAGGTACCCATGTACATAGATAGCCCTCCCAAAAGAAGAAGCCCCCCATAAGAGGAATACACCCCCCCTAAATAAGGAGAGAAAGAAAGGAGGAATAAGAAGTCCCTCCTGTAGTAGACACCTGTCGTATCCCAAGCAGAGATCTTAAATGAAGGAACTTGCTTTCGGTGAAGGGTTTGGTGAAGATGTCAGCAGTTTGCTCCATTATAGAACAATAATTAAGATCAATGATGCCTTCCTAAATGAGCTTCCGAATAAAGTGCATATGTATCTCAATGTGTTTCATCCCCTGGTGATGAACTGGATTTCTTGAGATCTGTATAGCACTTTGATTATCACAAAAGATGATAGTAGGCTTCCTAACTGGAATACCAAACTCAGTAAGAATATTCTAAAGCCAAATAGCCTCAGTGGTGGCATTAACTGCCCCTCGATACTCAGCCTCTATTGATGAAAGAGAAATTGTAGACTGCTTCTTACTCGACCAACAAACTGGACCAGAACCAAGTGAGAAGCAATACCCTAAAGTGGATTTGCAATCTTTAGAATCACCCGCCCAACCTAAATCCATATATCCCACCAAGTCAATATCCATGCCTGTTGCATACTGAATTCCATAATTGTGAGTACCCTGAATGTAGTGGAGAATCCGCTTAGCTACTTTCCAATGCAACTCATGTGGCTCCTGCATGAATCTAGAGACCATGCCCACCGCATATGAAATGTCAGGTCTCGTATGAGTCAAGTAGATGAGGCTCCCAACAATTTGTCGATATAAAGTGCTATCAACCAAGGCTGAAGAGCACTTAGCATCAAGTTTGACCCCAGATAAAAAAGGAGTAGGTGCAGGCTTACAATCAGCCATGCGAAATCTAGAGAGCATATTGAGTGCATACTTGGGTTGTCCAAGAAAGATGCTTGAAGAAGATTGAGTAATCTCAATTCCCAAGATGTAATGTAGAAGACCCAAGTCTAACATCAGAAATCTATCATGTAGAGTAATTTTCACTACCTTGATGGTGGATGAGTGACTCCCTGTGATCAACAAGTCATCAACATAGAGAACTAGAAATGTGAGAGTATCATATTGGTGTAAAATATAGATGTTCAGATCAGAATGACATCGAGTAAAACCAATTGTCAGAAGGAAGGAGTCCATCTTGGCATACCAAGCAAGAGGAGCTTTTTTGAGGCCATAGAGAGACTTTTGAAGTCAACACACAAGTGAAGGATCTTGAACAAACCCTTATGGTTGCTCCATGTAGATTTCCTCCTGAAGGTCACCATGAAGAAATGCACTCTTGACATCCATCTGATGAACTTCCCAACAATGTGTTGCAGCAATAGCAAGGACAAGCCAGATGGAATTCATCTTAGCAACTGGAGAAAAAGTCTTAGAGTAATCAACCCCTGGAACTTGGGAAAAGCCTTTTGCTACCAAGTGAGCCTTATACTTATCAACCAACCCATCTACTGCAAATTTTGTTTGATAGTTCCACTTGCATCGAACAAGTTTCCTTCTCTTAGGAAGAGGAACTAAATCCCATGTGTGATTCCTTTCTAGGGAATTAAACTCTTCTTGCATTGTAGCATCCCATTCGAGAACACCTGTAGCTTCTTGAAAAGACTATGGATTAGAAGCTGAAGCAATGAAGAGATGTGGAGCTTGCTGAAATTGTGACCTAGTTCTTCTAGAATCTAATGGATCACCAAGCCAGTCTCCTGCTGACTCAAAAGTTTGTCGAGCCCAAAGAGGCACTGAAGCTGGAGAGTCTAGGGGAGAATCATCAACCTCTGAAGGATGACTATGAGAAGAATGTGAATCCTCACCATCACTGTCACCATCTGAAGTGGAGGAAGAAGACTCCTCAACAGGATTAGGAGGATTAAGATCCTTAGAGGAACTATCATCATCATGCAATGTCTCCAATGTGATAGTGGATTGAGAAGTGGTATGAGAAGAAATAGAAGAACTCTCCTCAAAATGAACACTCCTCTCAATGAACAACTCATGTGTAGAGGGATGGAGAAGTCTATACCCTTTGAAATCATCTAGATACCTAGCAAATATGAAAGGCTTGCTCTGTGGATCCATAGCCTTGCATTTCTCTACTGGAATGTGGGCCCATGCAAGAGAACCAAACATTTTGAAATGCTTAACTGTAGGTTTCCGACCGGTCCAAGCTTGAAAAGGAGTTACCCCCTTCATAGCTTTATGAGGAACTTGGTTCTGGATGTAACATGCATAATTGATGGCCTCTGCCCAATACTGAGCTGCCAAAGACTTGGAGTGAATCATACAATTTTCCATCTCCTTCAAGGACCTATTCTTCCATTCTGCAACACCATTCTGCTAAGGACTGTATGGAACTATGTGCTACATGTTGATACCTTCTGAAGCACAAAATTGTTCAAACTGTTTATTAACATATTCACCCCCATTATCTGTATGCAAAATCTCGATGAACTTCCTAGATTGTTTCTTTGCAAAAGCTTTGAAATATAGAAAATTCTCAAATACCTCAGGCTTTTGTTTGAGAAAGTAAACCCATGTAAATCTGGAAAAGTCATCAATAAATGTTAAGACATATCTAGCCCTGCTGAAAGATGGTTGTGGAAATGGTCCTGCCAAGTCACTATGTACCAACTCCAATAGCTATGGAGCTCTCCATGCTTTGCCTTTATCATACTTCTCCTTAGGATGCTTACCAAGAATACATCCCTGGAAAACTCCATAAGAAAATTGAATAGAAGGTAACCCTAAAACCATGTCCTGTTTACTGAGTTGTTGCAAGTAACGATAGTTCAAGTGGCCAAATCACTGATGCCACAAACAACTAATCTCATCTACATGAGTGAGTAAAACTATCGAAGGAGAGTTGGGAACAAAGTGAGAAAACTGATATAATATGGATTGGTGATCTGCTTTTCCCACAGCAATAGTAGACCCATTATGCATTTCATTGATTACCACTGTATTTGGTGTGAACTCAACTTGCTTGCTAGAACCAGTGTGACTGATCTGATAAATAGATAAGAGATTAGTTGATAAAGATGGAACACAAAGGACATCCTTAAATGTTCCTTCGCCCACATCAACAGGCCCTCTCCCATGCACTTCAACAAGAGTGTCATCACCCATTAGTATGGAAGGCATAGAACATGGCTCTAAGGAGGTGAAATCATCTTTTGAAGAAACCATGTGGTGCAAAGCACCCGAGTCAGTTATCCAAGAATTGGGTTGTGAAGCAACAACAACTAGGGCCTTACCCTTTCCTTTCCCTTTACTCTTATATGTATCCTTAAAAGATCCTTCTGATGAACTTTGTTTGACTAAATCAGGCACCTTGATATTATTCTTTTCAAGAAGATTTGAAAGGTGATCAATTTGTTTCTTTAAACACTTAAGTTCATCATGACCAGGCCTCTTACAATAAGAACACTTGACCTTCTCCTTCTTAGGTTGTTCACCTCTTGATGAAGAGGTCTGATTATTTGCTTTTGAAGTAGTAGATTTCTGATCTTTTTTCTTCTCTCCTTAGTTCTTTTGTTTCTTATCTTGCTTACTAGACCCTTTTTGTTCTTTTGTGCCTTGATTTACAACTAAGGCATGTGACTTAGAGGGTTTTATTGTACCCATTTGAACCAATTTGTCTTGCTCCCTAGTGAGTTCTGCAGCAAATTCATCCAAAAAAGGCATTTTGAATGTGGTACCTAGGGCACATTTTGTAGCATAGAATGTAGAAACAAACACTGAATAGTTAGGACCAAGCTTAGAAAGAATACTCAAGATCAGTTGCTTATCATATTTCTCAGTCCCACACTGTTCCAACTGCAATCTTATGGACTTAAGTTTAGTGAAGAAGTCTTGTATAGTATCAAAATTGGTTGGATTCAACCCTATGAGTTCATTCTCTAACTGATGACCTCTTAGCTCATCCTGCTTACCAAAGAGGTTTTCCAAAGTGGTCCACACTGCATTTGGTGTAGTGGCATATTCACTGTGAAAAAGAAGGTCTGGAGAGACTGACATACATAGAGTACCAAAAGCTTCATCACATTTATTAAACCATTTAATCTTTTCTGTAGCATCTTGAGGTTCAATTTCAAGTCCCATAGTAACACGATGATATCCATGTCTTTTCAAATATATTATCATCTTAGATTTCCATTCAAAATAATTATATGGTGTTAAAAGTGGAACTATAGATGCATACATGATAGTAGAAAAGAATATTGCAAAGAATCAGGAAAAGTGCAAGAAAGAAGGCACAAGAGACACCCCCCCTTTTCAGTAGTCTCAGAAATCACCCCCCCAAATATTACAAGGTTGGCCCTTTATAATTAGTGCATTTACAAGGATTTTTATCAGATTACAATTCTTTTAAGAAACCAATAGAGATTTTAAATACAAATAATTTTAGATAAGATCTGAAACAAATTAGCCTTATAACTACTTAATTTATCTCAATACCTTTCCAACAACTATTAGTTTTTGAAAAACAGAGTTGTCAGGAGAAAGATATGACCAGTTGAAGAGAAAATGAAGCAGCTGATACAACCTTTAATATCTGATAGACAGATGAAAAAAAATTCAATTAGACCTACAATAATGGAGAGTTCTCATTTCTAGCTTTCTGTCAAGTATTTGTTTGCAAAAATCTGACACCCGAGGCAAAAGTTGTGCAACTTTTAAGAAATGTTGCTGAATTTTCCTGATAGAAAAATGGCTTAGGCCCTAGTCAATCTCTATTTGTGCAAAATTAATTAATTTTCTCAAAATACCATCTGAAACCTAGAAGTTTTTTGATGCTGGAAAGAAAACCAAGAATTCATTTTTTCTGAAAGTGAACAAAAGTTGGAACACTAAAGCCAAAATGAGAACAGCTCCAGTAAAAAAAAACTACTTTGATTTTTTATGTGTCCTCCAAACTCTGATTTTTGGTGAAGTAAAAGTCACTTTTGACTTTTTCAACCCTTATGGACACTCTAGAAATTCTTATTAAGCTTCCAATATTACCACAAAGCTGCAATCACCCAGATCTTACAAGAACACATACATGTAAACCATATTTAACTAGAAGCTATTTTCCTTTAAACTGTTCTGATTCTCCAAGTCACACAAGAATGCAGGAGAAGAGCATACTTAGTTTTTAAGGAAAATATTAGCTATATAAAAGTGTCAAATCCCTCAAATAAATAAAAAAAAGCAATGAGCTATACCAGACAATAAGCTCTGATACCATGTGAGATTCTGCGAGAAGCGAGAATCGAGCCAAGATCTAATGTCGGTTGTAGATCACATGCAACTCCTCACACAACAGATGATCGAAGATCAAAATAGCTGAATGAAGATAAATTCAATATGAGAGAGAAATAGAGACAAAGAGGAGAATTTGGAGAAGACTCTCACCGAGCTATCACTCCACTAACTTAACTAGTGAAGGTGAGAGTATAGTGCTTATTATATAGAAAAATATAAGCATATACATCCAAGGGGTGCATTAACTCCTATTCCCCATAAAAAGTGGGAGGTTTTACCTTGTTGGTAAATGCCAAAACATGTGGCATAACCTCCTTACATGAAGACAAAAAAGGAGTTGAGAAAGTTGGCACATAAGGCTAAAAGAGGGTGTGAAACCCAACTACCCCATAACCCACTTAGGAAATGACAAAATAGTGGTTATGAGAGATGGCACAACAAGCCAAAAGAGGGTGTGTAACTCAACTACCCATGTGAGGTGGAGAGTTACACATGTAGTTGAATTATTTCGCCATGTGTCTTCATATAAACCACTCCTATTAACCTAAGCAGGCTTAAATAATATATGTGTAGGAAAAATAAATACCCCCTAACATAAGGAAAATAAAAAACCTACACTAACAATATTTAAATGATAAAATACCTAGAACAATCATTGCCAACATTATGTGCTCCCTCTTTATTGACATCCATGGAGGAATGTTATTATTGATAACAAAAATAGGCCACACTAAGTAAACAGATCTCATCTCTCCAAATGGATTGACACTGTCTGCTGCCAATGAAAGCCTGAGATTACGAGGTTCTTCTTTAAAGTGTGACCACTTTTCCTCTATGTCCATAAATGCTGAACCATCCATAGGCATTCGAATAATGTCATCTCAACTTCTATTGTGTGCATGGTAATCCATAAATTGTGCCAAGCTAGTGCACTTGAATAATCATTGCATACGTGGAATAATGGGAATATAGCGAAGAACCTTGCTAGGAACCCTTTTTGTTATTTTATCTATTCGATATCTACTAATATGACATTTAGGGAATTCAGTTCAAAATTCATGTTGTTTGTGATATATAATATGATCATTGGGACAAGCATCTATTGCTTGATACTCCATTCCAATATCTTTCATAATGGCAGATAATTCTCGATATAAGTGAGGTAGAATATTGATGGTGGTAACAAAAACTCTCCTATCAATCTACAACGAAAAAATATAATTTGTTATAATAAAGAATATTAATGGTACAACATGATTCACAGTTTATTATGACATATATGACATACCTTAACATACATGACATTGTTATGTTGGATAAACCATTCATAACCTTCAAGTTCACCAACAACAATATAGTGGAGAGAAGAGTTGCCTACAAGCCTTTGTAAAGGGCCTTAGATGCCTTCTCAAGTAGAGGGACATCATGAACATGATCATTTGTGCGAGTACTAAATGAGTCATGGATCAATGTATTTGTACCATCATCTTCAATTGTGTTTTCTAGCTCATGATCGTCATCTTCCATGGGATCATTATCTTCAGCTTCGATATTCACACCTCCATGTTTGTCCACTTCAAAAACCATATTCTTAGGGTTGCGTTGATCCATACCATGTACTTCAGGGTGCTCAACCTATATAAAATTCATAAACATAAATAAACCGTGATCATGATCTCATCATCACGTGATTTATTATGTATATAAATTATCTCCATGATATAATGAAAAAATTACCAATGGATGATAATCATGTCCACCTTCAATGTGACCATGCAACCTACAATGTTTCTTCATTGTTTTGATTAGAATTCTTGTAGTCTTTAACCCCTTACAAATTTTGTGTGGACAATAAAATTTTCCATCACCTTTTCTTTTCAAGTTAGACCACAATCTAGCAATTGTCTCCTTATTTTGTTGTTCGTTGATATTGTCTAACATGGTCTTTCTTCACAGGCAAGAAAATAGAAATTATCATCATTGATCAGAGCATCTTATTGAATTTAGATTTCTAGTTTGCTTATGGTACATCACACAACATGGAAAACAAGAAATACTCAATAAATAACATGATTCATTGATCTAGTATTATCACAATCTACACTTGGCCTTCAATATTTTCTCCTCCTAACACTGTTTATCCATTACCTGTCAAGTACAAAACTCTAAAACCCATGGCTATTAAAATACATAAGACAACATTGTAGCATCTTATAATCATCTGTTATAAAACCAAAGCACTTGGGAGTGATTCTTCTATTTGTCACAGTCCAGGAAAACGATGTCTACTGGAGCCTTGAATAACTGACTAGAAAGATTTTTAATTCCTTTTCTTTTTCCTTCTGATTTTTTCATTGTCACTTCCATCCTCCGAGTCAGATGCCCTCGACCTTTTCTTTCTTCTTGTTTTTTCATACTCATAGTCATGCTTTGAATTATTTTTCTTTCTTGGTGACTCCTTACTGCTCTCACTATCAGTTTCACTCTCTGAATCTGAGTCTGATGTATCAGAATCTAATGAACCTGATGAACTAGAAGAATTGTCATTAGAGGTAGATTCATCTGACATGGGAATAAACTTTTGCTATTGTATTACAAGCCTTGGCATATTCTTCAAATACTCAAGTAAACTCTCAGTGATACCACCAAGACCAATAGAAGTAAAGAAATCGATAGCAAACTAAGAATTTTTGGGATTATTCTTTGGAGAAATTGAATCAAAAGACTCTTGGATTGTTGGATCATTCAACCTTTCATTATGCAACAATATACCAAGATGCTCTTCCAGCTCCTACAAGAGAAGCTTGGTATTAAAATACAGGAAGAGGAAGTAGCATCTTCCTCTGTGAGATGTATATCAGAAAGACAATGCCATGGAAGAGCATCTGTGTCAAGTAAGTGGGCCAAAAACTTTGCAACATTGCACAGTTTATTTGTTTCCATTCTGTGTATCATAGAATACTGTTGTACAAAACACTTATCAAAAAATTCCTCATAAATTTTATTGATCATACAAAATCTTTGCCCAAGAATACCATAATAACGAAGGTATGTTCTCTCTTGACTAGGTTCAAGCTTGATCTTTAGTAGCTTATGACCAACTTCCTCAAAATCAACACTTGACATGATTGTCAAATAAATTGAACGTCTTAAATTGACCAAGTTTGTCTCTATCTCATCCTATATTCTTAGTGCTTCCTCACCTTCCTCTTCTTCTTCATCATCATCATCATCTGAATCATCACCTGAATCATTCTCCCCTTCTGCTTCATCTGAAGAAGCATCTCTAAGGATATCTTTCTTCAGTTTTTCATAGGTTGCCTCATGCTATAAGAAATCAGGATCTAGCTTGAAAACATCCAAACCAGCTTCTTGATCAAGTTCATCTTCTAGGAAAACTTCATGTGTTAATTGATCTGGACACATAGCTGGATGACCCTCGAACTTAGCTTTGTAAATTGCAAAAAGGACTTCAATTAAAAACTGTACTCGTTTGTCAATTTCCCCCTCATGGAGAATAAATCTAAATCTTTCGAAAATCCCATAGAGACCTTTGGGTGAAAGGTCTTGCAACAAAGAACCACATTCTTTCATGAACCCAACAACAACCTCTACACTATCATCTGTGGGGTTCTCTAGTAAAAGGGTGAGAAGTTCCAAGGCAATGATCTCATGTGCAACTTGTTGATTCACTAAATGACCAATGAATTTGGTTGCTGCTATCAACATGTTCTTGTCATTGTGTTTTTATGCCCTCTTAAGTTGCAAAATAATTCTTCGCAAAAGCAGATTGCCAACTTTAGGAGATTTTGTATTTACCACAACAACCAACACAACAAAAAAAATGTAAATCCAGGGGATACCATTTGGGATTTCATACAAGACCTACAAAATAGACCCCTCCCACAGATGAGATTCTCTGCAAACAACTCTAGAATGATGTTCTTGATGTTAGATGCATTTACCTTGTTTACTAACCCATTGATACTCTTCCGAAGGGCATCCCATGTCATGCGTTGGTATTCCACACTGCTCTTGTCTTCCACATCTTTCATCATTTGATCCAACTTAAATGGGGGAATGTAAACACCCCCACTTCTTCCAACACCCTTCTTAGCTCCTCTTACAGCACCTTTGCCATTCCCATTTTGAGATGGAGCAGACACAATACCAGAAGTTTTCACTTCCACTGCCTCTTTGTCCCTCTTGTTTCCAGAAGCCCCTTTAACACTTAATTCATGCTTATTTCTATACATAAACCCATTAGGAAGGATAATTTTTTTCATATAAGCTCACCCAAATATTTTACAGTTATTTTTCGTCAAGATTCCCTCAGGAGCTGGCAGATCCTACTTCCATACTTTAATTTTGTTTTCTCAAAGGACAATCCTAAAAAATCCATTCATTGCAAACAACTTTTTACACCTTTGTTGGTTGTGGTGGCATCATAGAGAGTTTACATCAATAAATGAAGAACATGCAAATTCTTTTAATGCAGCAGTAGAAGTCTATCTCTTATTCAATATCTCTAGTGAAACCCCCATGATCTTTTGTTGGAGTAGAATTTGTTATATTCTAGAAAGGGTCTTGTCCTTTATTGATTGGATATTCATCTACCTCAAGAAATAATTATTCTTTTCTCCAACAAGAAGTGGAACTAAATGAAGATCTAGCACCATGAAATGAATCCTCAAAAGGATTACTATAGTTAGTTTTGGTAGATAATGATCTGGGTAAAATACTAATGTGGCTTTAGGAAACATTATGTACTAGCTTAGCATACTCTAACAACTTTGGTGCGACATGGTACATCCAATTAAGTCTCCATCGGTATCTCTATTGTGTTTATGGATTGGGATTCAATGTACTCTTTTTATACACATATTTTACTTTCAACTGAGGAGGTTTGTATGTACTTACTTGTCTTTTGATTGTATTCCTATTTCAAGAATTTCTTCTATCAACAAAACATTTGTTGTAAGCTGTACAAGTGAAAGCTTGAACATGCCTTCCATGCTAGCCTTGTTGATACACTAAACACCATCTTGTGCAACAAATCTTTAGAACTCCACTATTTCATTAAAGAGTGAGTAGTAGGGACAATCTAGGACACTTACAGAGGTTTTGCAAGAGAGATAAATAGACCTAAATATTATGGCTTAATAATGATCAATAGGTAAACAGATAAGAAACTCTCAATATCAAAATGACTTTCTCAATTGTTTTTACTAGAAATGGATAGATTTGCTAATAATGGCTTTATGACTGTATCTCAACTTTAGACTCAATCCAAGAAGAGCTAGAACTAATATGTGATATCTAGATTTATGATCTCTATAATATAACAATCCCATATTTATGTTTCCATGCATCTATACCACAACAAAAACATCATGCTAGTGTTCAACCATAGCAATTGATATCCTAATTATAGAATGTGAAATATGCACATAACTATGAATAAAGATTAAGAAAAACAAAGAAAGATGCTTATTACAAACATAAATGACTAATGGACAAGAATTGAATTCATTGTAGATAGTTTTGAATATCAAATTCACTTATTTGTGTGCATTTACTAACTCATGTACTTGTGGCTAACCATTTATCTCTTTCATAAATTAAACACTTATTAATAACATTAAATGGCTGAGTAATTATGTTTTAGTTGAAATTGAAAATAAAATATTTTATTTCAGGACAGCTCACACTATTCCCTATCATATTTTAGACTCTTGGTTTTGTTAGTAGTGGTTTGATGTCTTTGGAGCTGATCATTGCATTTCTTTAGTTACATTTGCCAGTGTACTCCTAGCTTGTGCCAAAATGGGAGCTTTGGAACAGGGTATGGACATCCATTAAAGAATAAAAGATAGAGGAATTTTATGTCAGATGTAGTTGCAACTGCATAAAATGGATTTGTTGAGAAGGCTTTAGAAACTTTCAAGCAAATGCAATCGGCAGGTGTAAAGCCAAATTCCATGACCATTGCTACTATCCTCCCTATCTGTGCCAAAATGGGAAATTTGGAACAGGGTATGGACATTCATCAAAGCATAAAGGATAGATTTTTTTTGTCAAATGTTGTAGTTGTAACTTCCCTGGTAGACATGTATGCAAAATGTGGAAGCATAGACAAGGTGCGTGAACTATTTGATAGAATGCTTGAAAGAAATGTTGTCTCGTGGACTGCAACAATTGCTGGATATGCACAAAATGGATTTGTCGAAAAGGCTTTAGACACTTTCAAGCAAATGAAATTGGAAGGCATAAAGCCAAATTACACAACCTTTGCCAGCATCCTCCCTGCCTATGCAAACATGGGAGCTTTGGAATAGGGTATGGACATCCATCAAAGCATAATAGATAGAGGAATTTTGTTAGGTGTTGTACTTGCAAATGCCCTGCTTTACATGGATGCAAAATGTGGAAACATGGACAAGGCTCATGAATTGTTTGATACGATGCCACAAAGAGATGTGATCTCATGTGAACAATCAACATGCGCGTATACAGGAGGAAGGGATTGCTACTACAAAATTGAACACTCACTCCTCGATCACAGTTCTATGGTTTTACGAGATTAAACTAGGACAATTAACCACCACATGTATATTTTTTGCAACATGAAATTAAAAACTAGGGCAATTTGAATCTACCTCCTATGCAGGATTGCCTTCGATGCGGGTTTGATGTTCTTGGGGGTTGAAGTCACCATGGATGCCTATGTGGGATTGCAATTCACAAATGAATTCCCTACCTCTTTTTTTATTTTGTAACGGCCGTTGTCATCAGAATTATGATGAACTTGAGCACTTTTTTGAAAAAAAGAAAATTCTCATTGCTAATGCCTTCTTCGTCGAAACCAAATGTGAAATTTCCATTGGAATTACGATGAATGCAGGCATTTTTTTGAAAAAAATCAAATTTGGCCACAATACACCTTCTCCATCAGAAACCTCAGTCAAAAATCTAGTCCAAATGTATTAGTAATTCCTTAAGAAACTCACCCAATTAGGCCTAATTGTTTGTAGCCATATTTAGCGAGTAAAGAGACCTTAGGTTCAAACTTTCCCAAACACCTTAGCAAACAAATTATGGATTAAAACACCCTTTTTGAAGTTACAGAAATCCCCAAAAGGAAGGGTCAAGGTCTAGAAAATAAAGGTCTTTGCCGATAGGATATTGACTGTACTAAAGTGCTAATTAGGTCTCTTTTGCAAAGCAACTATACTAAGATGAATAAACCGGCTAATTACAATCCCATGGGCATGTAGGTAGCCATAAATCATAAGGGATTCCAGGGTTACATTCCTAGAATCATCGCCAATTGCACACAAGGTAATTTTGCTTGTTCAAAGTCTAGGTAGCCACATAGAGATGCCTACCTAGGGTCGCTCCAAACACTTCCCTCCCTTGATCCACCTACAAAAAACTCTTGGAATCCTAGAATAGACATACCATAATTTCCTTTCACCAAATCCCATGGGTCTTAGATTGATAAAGTGCAAGATATGGCCATGGAGGAGGAAAAACCCAAGGGAAACCCTAGTTTTTCGAGCACCTACAGTAAAAGTTGAATTTCAGGATCAACACACATGACTAGAACTTAAAATCAAAGCCAAAAAAAAATTAAATCTCCTCTCCAACCAATTCACATCATTGGGAATGTCTCCCAATCTGTACAGTACCGTACCATGGACCAAAACTCCATAATTGTAGGAAAAAGTCAGAATTCTATTAGTTTGTTGGCATCAAAACTCTTCTCCATACAATCACCCTTGAAAATTGGATCCACAAGGTTTATAAACTACTATACAACTTCTCTCAACCCAAAATAAAGAGGTTAGAGCTGTTGGAGGAGTTTCAAATTAACAAAATGCAAAAAGTGCATAAAAGTTGCTCATGACAACTTTTGACAACTTTTGCAAAAGTTGTCAAAATGTCATCTTTCACCTCCTAATGCCTTGGGTCAATTTTAACCCTTCCTAAAACATATTAAAACACTAAAACCTACATATTTGATCCCCTATTGTCCAAAAGTCCTAATTGGCTCATAGAAATGCCAAAATAGGAGTTTGGCTCACAAGATGGGGTTCATTATTACAAACACATAATGCATGATTGAAAACCTATACAAAACATTATAAAGACATATTTAATGCCTTATCCTCCCTTCTCAGAGTCTGACTTATCATCTTGAAGGGTTTGATTGGGTTCTCCTGCACCATTCGGATCTGAGCATCACTAGAAGTTTCGGGACTGAAAGAGCACACACGGACAGTTTTGGGTTGCAGATCTTGGCAAAAACCCAAAGGAGAGGGGTGTGGTGCCCTGTTCCTGCCTACGAAGATGGTGTGGCACCATGGTCCTACCATTTGAGAACAGGACTTGGAAAAACCACACTTTGCATGCTCCAAAATCCCTCCTATCAGTTGCAGCTCCAGAATTGCAGAATCAGGATAGTGGCGTGGCACCCTAGTCCTAGACAGTTCTGCTCAAATTTCAGGCACAGGTCAACCTCTGGTTTTGCCTTCTAATCTATACTTTACAACAGTGTATCAGTTGTTCTTTGATCTGCATTCTCAGATTAGGGTTTGCATGCTTACTGCTTTCTAGGTTAGATTGCATTTTAAATCATTCCTCTCTCATTTACAACAAAAGAATATAAAACCTAAGTGGTAATCCATGACTCTTTTTTTCTCATTAGAAATAGCTGATGTGCATTACCTCCCTATGCTCTTTCATATTCCATGAGTGTGTATGAGAGTGGGATTAGGGTTTCCATACTTAGTCTCACTTTTTACCCTACATAGAAAATAACTTTCAAACACCTCTTAATGAGCCTCTTTTTGTGGTTCTAGATGGTTATGGTAATGATCCCTTTTGCACTCCCAACAAACCTATTATCACTGTGCAAGTAGGGTATCCCACTAAGAGTCCTTATGAGTATGCTAAAAATATAAGTAGAGAGAGTTATAATTTGTTTACTCATACATACAATATAAGAAACAATAGGCAACCCAATCCTCATCCAGTTATTCCATCTTTACTACCTAATCCTCAACCTATTCTTTCTCAAGCACCTCGTATTTTAAAAATTCTTGGTAAGGAGTATGATCTTATTGAAAAACTTAAAGCTACTCTCGCCAAGATCTCCCTTTGGGATCTCATTCAAATTCCTTCCATGCATCATGGAATGTTATAAGATGCTTTAAAAACCTTAGATGTCCCACCTACAGTGACATCTAATAATGCGGCTTCTTTGATTGACTCCATGACAACACCTAAATTTCAATTTGTGTTCACACAAGATGAGTTACCTTCTCATGAATTTCAACACCAATATGATCCTCTTATGATTTTTTTTCTTATCAATGGTAATGCCATAAGATGAACCCTTATGGATAATGACTCTGGACTTAACGTTTGTGCATAGGAAAGTCAAATTTTTTTATAACAACAAGATGTATACTTTGTTTTCTGATACCAATATTCAATCTTGTTTGAAAACATCTTCTTCTAAGTTTTCCTAAACTATTTCTTCCCCAACCTTTTCTCATGCTTCTTCTAAACTCTAGCTTTCCTCAAATACCCTTGTTCCTTCTAGTGATTCCAATGCTCCTGAAAAGGATTCTACTCAATCAGAGTCTTCTCCCAAAGAAACCTTTTCTCCTGAAGAAATATTCCTAGATGACGATTGTGGAGTCTTTAAACTTGACTCCTACTTTTGTGGGAGAATATGAAGTGCCTCCAAAAGAGTCTAAGATTGAAAAGGAGAAAGATAAGGATGAACCCAAAAAGTAACCCACTTTGTCTAAACCTTTACCTAACAACTTTGGGGCTAGTTAGAAACCTACACCTTCACCTATGTCTACTTCAATCGATTATGACATTTTGACATATGAGACACCACCTTCTCTTATAGAATTGACTAATCTCTATGGTCCTAGTTGTTGGCAAATGCACACTCCAATGAGATGTTGTAGGTGATTGAAGGTTTTTTCATTGATGGTAATCTTACAATCCTATGACACCGGCAAAGAAAACTCACCGACATCGGCAAAGATAGACTCTACACTGACACACAGACCACTAGCAACAAATGGAAGCATATACCGGCACAAAAGCCGACATGAATTTTGTTTGTAACATATTTTGTTTATTATTATAAAATCATTGTAAGCAACTTGGAAAGTTGTAAAATGACTCTTATATATAAGAGATCATTGTAAAACATTTCGAAAAATAAAAGGAAGGAAATATATAGGCGAAATAAGGCAGACCTATTATGCGAATTATACGTTAAGGGTTTATGTATGAAGCAAAGCTATAAACTGGTACTAGATATGGCATAGTAGATGCTATTTTGAAGTAGTACAAGACATTGGATTTATATAATCCATTTTGTAAGTCAGTGAGACTTCCCATTTTGTAATTGAGTAGTGAGCTCTAGGCACTTGACCTTCCTTCATGTGCAGGCCCCTCTTGTAGCAATAATATTCTCTTATTGGCCAGTAAGTGAATATTGTGGGTCACAAATCCCACTGAGGTTTTTCCCACACTGGGTTTCCTCATCAAACTACTATATTATGGTGTGTTTTTCATGTGGATACTGTTGTCTTTGTTTATTACATTATTTCTTGTTTACCAGTATTCAGTATTAATATGTTCTACATGTTTTAAGTTAAGAAAATCTAATAACCAGTTAGATACTGATTCGCCCCCCCCTCTTAGTTTCTATGGGAATCCTAACAATTGGTATCAGAGCCTCATCCTCTATTTTTAGAAGCCTAACAGCTTGAGGAAGATCTTGACACCAATAGAGATGGAAAACTTGATGAAGCAATTAGAAGCAGCTCTCTCAGACTATGATGCAGAAAAATTGAAAAATATCAAACTTGAAGATGATCTAAAAGCCACATAGGATATTATTCAAGCGCTTCAAGAAAATCTTACCATTTCAATAAAGAAGAGAAGATAACTTTGTGAAAAGATGCAAAATGAGAATGATGAAAAGGAAACTCTTAGTGACCTGATGAATAAGCTGAAATAAGAAAACATGACAACAAAGAATGAGATGTAGGATATGACTATGAGATTTTGCAAAGAAATTGAAGATAGAAAGAAGAATGAAGAAGAATTGACTAGAAGACTCAATGAAGTTGCACATGAAAACACAAGACTTAGTTATGAAAATGATATGTTGAAGATAGATCTGATGCATGCATAGAATGACTTAAATGAACTCATGAGACAAAAAGGTATCTTGGAAGGAGAACTGGCTGTTGCAAATCAACATAAAGAAAAATTCAAGAAAAGATCAGAAGAACTTGGTGACTTGTTAAAGAATCAGAAACCTAATGGTGACACTAATGGTCTTGGATTTGAAGCTGGTGAAAGCTCTGGTACTGCAAACACACAGGATCATGGTAAACTGGTAAGACAACCTACTACTTACAAATTTAATGGCAAATGCTTTAACTGTAACAAGTATGGTCATAGAGAAAATCAATGTAGATCTAGAAATTATAATAATACCAATACACCCACCAGTCAATGTTCAAAATTCAACAAAGTTGGTCATAATTATGAGAATTGCAGAATGAATGTAAGATGTTATGTTTGTGGAAGATTTGGACACTTATCTAATCAATGCAAAACATAAAGCAGCATAGGATATGGAAAAGCTATTCCGAAAAATAATGTGACTTGTTATGTCTATAACAAGATTGGACATATTGCAAAATTTTGTAGAAGCAAGTCCTCCCTGGTAAATAACAAAGGTCCTAGTTTGAAAGGTAAAGAAAAAGTTGAAGAAGATAAGCAAGAATTCTCAAAACAATGGATCAGGAAATTAGAACTAAATGTTGATAGGAATACTCCTCCACTGGCAGAACAGAGTAACAGTCCACTGGCAGAAGAGAGTAACACTCCACCAGCAGGAGACTCTTCATCTAACTTAAGAAATTTCCTTGAGGGTTTAGCAATAAAATGTGAAACATGCTATTATTCACTCGGTTGGTGGTGAGAAGTTAAAATTAC
This sequence comes from Cryptomeria japonica, assembly GCF_030272615.1. Classification (NCBI taxonomy): domain Eukaryota; kingdom Viridiplantae; phylum Streptophyta; class Pinopsida; order Cupressales; family Cupressaceae; genus Cryptomeria; species Cryptomeria japonica. The sequence continues at coordinate 615,696,351 of NC_081405.1, read as the reverse complement.
TTCTATACCGGCAATAAGTTAAGTCATTACTTAATCGACAAGCATTAAATGTGGTGGTTGGAAAAAATAACATTATAAATCAGTGTTTTGGCTCCAATTTCATTTCACCAAGCATTCAAACAATCAAAGAGTGCAAAAATTCTTGAGCATAGACATTTTGAGCAAAGAAGCAAGCAATTCAGCAAGCAATCTTTCCTAAGGCAGATAAAGGTATTTATATCCATGGCTTCTTTATCTATTCCTGAATTCATAGCAAAGCCTACTATAGTCAAAGTGATTAAACGCCCTAGACCCGTATTTTAGTTAGTTCCCAAAATTACTAAGAAGGATGATAATGTTGGTGCATTTTCACAAATCCCCAAAGGAGTAGTTTTTGCAGAAGACCCTAGAATGTACATTCATTGTCACATAAAAGAATTAGGTGATGAGGAAATCAAGAGCATGTATAAGACTATAATTTGTGATGATTCCGGTAATGTGAAACTTGAACACAAAATAGTTGAAACCCTAGGATTCACTGAAATTCTCAGTATTCTGGATTTCCCTAAGGATGTTATAAGGATAGTTTTAAGTAGGGTTCATGGTGAATTCTTCTGGTTAGACTCAGTTCACAAAATTACTAAAGAGGCAGTAAAGGTTGTGATAGGGCTACCCTCCACCGGTAAGATGCCTATTAAAACAAAGAAGGTCTCAAATGACCTAGTGACTAACCTAACAGGTGCAACATCTGACAAGAGATCTTTAAGAGTGAATGATGTAACCGACATCAATGTAAGATTCATTAGCATGATTTTAGGGTATAAAACCACACATGCAAATAGGTTAAACTCAGTCTCTAGCCTATGCATAAAGAGTGCCTGTGATATGATCAAGGATAATGCAAAAATAGATGTGTGTGAATGGTTGAAAGATGAACTTATTGATAATCTTGGAAAAATTAAGAAAGACAAAAAGGGGACATTTAGATTTGGAAACCTACTTGTCTGTTTAATGCTACACATAACAAAATAGGTGCCCGGTATCAGTAATAAGAATCTTGGTTTTCATAGACCGGTAGGAAAACAATTGTCTGATTTACTAAATAACATGGGTGAAAACAGAGAAAAGAATATAAATGAGTACTTTCAGGTGTTGAAGGCCCAAATGAATACTAGAGTTAGACTTTCACAAGCAATTGTAAATAAGTATAAGGATTAAATATGCTTTGTTTTTAAGAAGGATGAGATTTGGATGGAGGCAGTTGTCCCAAGAACCATTTGGGTTACTAAAATGGGTTATGAAACTGATGACAACATAATTGAAACATATGCAAAAGCCCTTCTGGAAGCACCCAAGGAACCTAAAGAAGAGGTATTTGGCAGTGCTGAGACTATTGAAAACCAAATCCAATCAAAGAAAAGGGTAAAGAAGGTAGAAGCAACAATAAGAAGAGGATCTAGGGAAGCAAAGGCTATCAAAGAAGATGTACTTAAACAAACTGGTATCACTGAAGATAAATTAGAAGCACAACAACTAGAAACTCACCTTTCACCGGTAGCAACTTCTTCGGGAAGTGAAATGCCAGCTACATTTAAAAGAGTTGTGAGGAAAAGAGAACCTTCACCAGTATCTACACCTTATCCTAGAAGAACTAGATAGAAACAATAGGCAGTAAGGCCCCCAGCTAAGAAGATAACTCCTAAGAAGAAGAAGTTAACACCCAAGAAGAAGACTCAACAAAACATTGCTCCAATTGACAAACTATTCGATGAAATAACAGAGGATGGACAGCTGAAAAACATCAATAAATTATATGATTCATTATTAGTTGATGACAAGGAGAAAGTTGAAAATAGTGTAATTCTACACATGGACATTTATAAGAAATTTCTAATGCATGTTGTAGATGAATTGCCGACAGAACTATTTAAAAGACTTGAAGCTAGAAGGCAAGTTGTTGTAGAACTTGATAAGAAAATGAAAATTGAAAAACTACTTGTTGTTTATCCTGTCAACTCACCAAAAGAGATAGATGATCTGATCTCAGAGGCTAATCGGTCAGTATTTTCAACTACACACCGACATGTAGCACTTATGGTTGGTAGAGTAAATGAGGTTGCAGAGGAAACTACAAATGCATGGGACATATTCCTTGTAGAGAAGGAAAAGCAGGAAGAATATAGAAAACCAAAACACATCAAAGTATATAAGAAGGATGAAGATAAGGGAAAAGGAAAGGTTGGTGGACCACCTAGCATCAAAATAAAAGATAACTTGTCCCCACCGCCTCTGAATACTCCACTGGTAGTGACTATTGATAATCAACTGGAAAGTGAGAGTATGGACATACCACAAGAGGACACCAATCCTAACTTTGAGGTATTATACACAGTGGACATTAATACTCAAAAGGTCAATATTGTGGAAGACAAGGATATAACTGAGAAGATAGATATGGCTAATGAGCAACCGATAACTGATGGTATAGAAGGTAAACCAACAGATGATAACACAAAGAAACAAGCAGAGCAAAAAGCTCCATCACAGCAACAAGTTCATATAGAGACAGGGCCACCAGCATCAGCTGAGAAAACCAAACCTTTGCTTAAAGAAATGGAAACACAAACTGACCTACCAGAGGTCACCATAAGCAAGGATATTGCTCCCATCGGCAAAATACAGAGTGTTGCCTCTTCAAGTACAGAATTCAAACCAATTAATGTAACAGAAGTTCTTTTGGATTCCATAAAGAAGATAACAGATTGTAGCTCATAGGCTTACAAGGCAATAGATGACACCATTCCAATTTTGAAAATGATAGCATCAAAATGTAATGTAGATAATAAAGATTCTTTGAGTCAACTTGACACTTTGTCTAAGTATATTACTGAAAACACTGTGACAGTTGAACAAATAAAAGAGGAAGCATTCAAGGAGAGATTAGAGAAGGAAAAACACAAATTCTTTGAGGAAGAAATAAAGAAGTGTACAAGGAAATTTGACACACTTCTACCGAAACTATGTAGCACATTTAAGGAATTCAAAACTTTGTACATGGATACATGTAAAACTAACTTTCTGACAGTTGATATAGACAAGAAAATTAGCAAGATATAGGAAGAAATAAATCAACTAGCTCACAATTTCATCAATTCATCTGATTCATTATCAATTTTTGAGCAGAAAATAATAGGTTTTGAGGAAGAACTACTAAAGTTGGAAAGAGACAAAGAAAGAATAAAAGGAAAGGCTAAATATCTTAAATGGAGACTTAGTCCAAAATTGGACTATCTCGCCTCCTTAAGGAAAGAAATATCGGATGCCTTGGTTTAAGGACATAAAATAATGATGGAGCAAATACAACACCTCACCGATACAGTTCAGAGGACAGAGGCCACAATAAAAGACAACCAAAAGTTCATTAAGATCTTGAATCTAGTTTTGGCAGATCTTTTTCAGATTGTAACCAACCGGTTACAAGGACGAAGCAGGAAACCACACTCTATTGACACTTTGACAACCTTTGTCATTGATGCCAAATGGGGAGTAGTGGTATGAGAAAAATTCAATAACTTAGGGATCATCTGCTTAGGGGGAGCACACATTTTTGGTAACAATTTTTGGACTTCAATTTTTGGATACACTTTTGAATATTTCTCATGAGTGTTGCCATCAATGCCAAAGGGGGAGATTGTTGGAAAATGCACACTCCAATGAGACATTGTAGGTGATTGAAGATTTTGTCATTAATGGCAACCTTACAATCCTATGACACCGGCAAAGACAATTCACTAGCACTAGAAAAGACAGACTCTACACCGACATAGAGACCACCAGCAGCAAAAGGAAGCATATCAACACAAAAGTCGACAAGAATTTTGTTTGTAACATATTTTTTTTATTATTGTAAAATCATTGTAAGCCGACTTGGCAAGTTGTAAAATGACTTATATATAAGAGATCGTTGTAGAACATTTTGAAAAATAAAAGGAAGGAAATATATAGGCGAAATAAGGCAGACCTATTATGTGAATTATAGGTTAAGGGTTTATGTATGAAGCAAAGCTATAAACCGGTACTGGATTTGGCATAGTAGATGTTATTTTGAAGCAGTACAAGACATTGGATTTATATAATCCATTTTGTAAGTCAGTGAGACTTCCCATTTTGTAATTGAGTAGTAAGCTCTAGGCACTTGGCCTTCCTGCATGTGCAGGCCTCTCTTGTAGCAGTAATATTCTCTTATTGGCTAGTAAGTGAATAATGTGGGTCACAAATCCCACCGAGATTTTTCCCACACTGGGTTTCCCCATTAAACTACTGTGTTATGGTGTGTTTTTCATGTGGGTACTATTATCTTTGTTTATTGCATTATTTCTTGTTTACCGGTATTCAGTATTAATACATTCTACATGTTTTAAGTTAAGAAAATCTAATAACTGGTTAGATACTGATTCACCTCCCCCTCTTAGTATTTGTGGGAATCCTAACACTAGTTTCCATATCTTAGCTAAAAGTGGATATAACACAATGGTTGTGGTGCTTAAGAACAAGGGATAAAAGTTCCTTTGGAAAACAATTTCTATGAAACATCTTTTGGACTTGGATACAATCCCTTTGAACCCACTAAAGCCTCCAAGAGACCATCTAATAGTGTCAATGTCATTTTCTCTTCTTCTATGTCTCTTTTGTTAAAACATCTTGAGCACATTGACTTTGATTCTAGTCTATTATCTTCGGATGTATTTTCTACCGATGATTCCTTGGCTGAGTTTCTAGGAGCCTATGATAGCGTTCCTCATTACCATCATAATCATGGATTTACCTATTTTTTTAAAGTGGAAGAATACTTTGGGGAAGACGTTTAATTAATCAAGGATAACAATGATAAAATTAAGGAGTTTCCTCAACCGATGCATATCCCTCAACAAAGAAACCTCCTTATAAGTAATATTGTCGATGTTAAGATGGATCCTTGTAATGAGGAAAAGATCATAAAGAACAAAATGAATATTTTGAATTGCTACTTTAATTTATTGAGATCTTTGCTTGGTTATACTCTGATATGCCTAGTATTGATCCTAAAATTTTTACTCACAACATTGTGCTAATCCCTAATGCTAAACCTATGAAGCAGAAAATTAGAAAGATGAATCCTAAAATAGCCTTTTTTGTCAAAGTTGAAATTGAAAAACTCTTAGATGCAGGATTTATCTATCCTATTGATTATTCCCCTTGGATTTCAAACATTGTCATTGTGGCTAAACTTGACAACAAGATTAGAATGTGCACTGATTTTTGAGATCTTAATAAGGCTTCTTTGAGGGATGATTTCTTGCTTTTGAACGTTGATATGATAGTAGATACTACTGCTAATCATGATTTTTTATCTTTTATGGATGTTTTCTTGAGATATAATCAAATTTTCATTTATCCTTAAGATCAGTTCAAAACTTGTTTCACCACCCCTTAGGGCATGTTTTGTTGGGTTGTGATTCCTTTTGGGTTGGAAAATGCAGGCATGCCCTATCAACGTGTTATGACCCTTATCTTTCATGATTACGTGCACAAAATCTTGGAATCATATTCTTGCATCATGGTATTGAGGTGGATATAAATAAAATAGATGTCATAGTTAACATGCCACCTCCTAGAAATGTTTCCCAAGTAAGAAGTTTGCAAGGAAAAATATGTAAGGTATTCACAAGTTTCTATCACAACTTGTGGATTGAACCTTCCCCTTAACTCAAATTTTTCTTAAGAAAAACATCACCTTCCAATGGAATGAGGATTGTCACAAATCCTTTGAATATTTATAATACTATCTTACTAATCCTCCTATCCTACAACCAATTGTTCCTATTAAACCTTTTCTTCTATACATAGCTACTTCTTCTCATGCTCTCACAACTTTATTGGAACAACATAATAGTGATGGTAAGAATGCCCAATTTATTATATGCCTCACTTTACTTGATTATGAGATCCAATATACTGTGAAAGAAAGGCAATGCCTCACCCTTATGTAAAGCGGAAAATCACGGTCGAACCCTAGTTGCTCTCCCCTCTTCGGACTCCGAGGAGAGAGAAGGGAGGTTCACTAGGGTTCGATGGGTTTTCACTTAGGGGGAAGACTTTACATTCAAAAGAGGGGTTGAAACTCATAAGATTCAATCCCACACGATGTAAGATTGGATGCTAAATGAATTTCAAGGGTTTGGAAAGCAAAGCTACCCTCTTTTGTAAAGAATGTTGATTAAGGAAATTAAGCTAAGGATGCATAGAAAGTCATAAAGATTCACTTATAAACTGAGTTCGGGTTATAGGATGAAGCTGCGGACCTGGAATTAGCAGTAAAATGTCGATACGGCGCTGTCCTGCAAATTTGAGCAAAAGTTGTCGGGACGATGGCGCTCGGTGCCACGGTCCTCCGAAAAATCCGCGAAACGAAGGGGGATCTGTTTGTCTCTGCACAAGGATTCTAGATCTTCAATTTCAGCCGCGTACCTGCAACCTACACACAGAAAAGCGAAGATGATTGGGGGGTTAGGGATTAGGGGTTTGCCTTTAGGTCAAACCCCGGTTTTGGAATTAACCAAGAAATGAGCAAGAGCTGTAAATGTAAATGACTGTAAAACAAGTACTAATACCTTGTTCTAAGGATGTTTGTATCCTTATGTGCGAAGGTTTAGATGTTGTATGTTGTATGTTGTAGCATGTAGTATATGATCTCCTCTTCAATGGTTGAATCCTTGTCTTGAATGCAACACTTAGCCTTGAATGGAGACTTGAAATGATCAATTGCTTGAAAGAATGTTTGAATGCCTGAATGCTTGAGTATAGTTTCCACGCCTTTTCCATCCTATCGAATGAAAGAGGAAAATGTCATTTATATACTTGTCAATTAGGGCTGATAGACTGATTTTCCCAACCTTAGGCCGACCAGGGAATGTAATTTTCCAAATTGCAAACGAAAAGACCCGATACCACTTAGGAAACTGGGCCCAAAATAGGACCCAGGGACCAGGGCGCTAGGCGCCATGGTCCTGGAGGACCAGGGCGCTGGGCGCCCTGGTCCTGGAGGACCAGGGCGCTGGGCGCTCTGGTCCCACCTCCCGGGGCAGCAGGGTGCAAGGAGGTTCAGGCCAGGGTGCATGAAAAATGCAGTTTTCAGTGTCGTGAGCAAGTTTTGGGGTCTCCATTCAGGTTGCGTGTTGCGTCGCCATCGTGAAGACCGAAATGCAGTCGAAATTGCAAGTGTCGCAATTTTAGGACGCTACATTTAGCCCCCACTTTAGCGGGAGTATGTATGCTCATACTTCCGGTAAAGTACAAGGAAACAACGTTGAAAGACTTTCACCACGTCAAGGAGGCAAGATACACCAAGCCCCTAGTGGACTAAGGATCTTACAACTTCGATTGACAAAGTAAAAGGGAAGATCACGAGGAAGAACCATGACTGTCAGTAGTAAGGTTCCCTCACTATGAGTCATGCAAAAGAAATACCAAAAATCTTCAAGACAAAGCTAAGTTTGCCAAGAAGTTTTCAAGTATCTTTGAAAGGATAGACAGGGTGTATGCCCCCCTACGTTAAAGCGATCGCACACACTTCAACGGGGGTGATTGTTTTAACGTAGTGATACACATAAGAAATGAGAAAGGAAAAGGAGCACGTTATCGCAAGGATTTAGCCCCCAAGTGTGAGATAAACCCAAGGATAATAGACACAAAACACAAAGCACGAGGTGACTTCGCTTTCCTCGGGGTCAGTATGCTGTATGATAAGTCATGTATATATCATATGTATGTATGCATAATTGTTCTTCATTCCCCAATCAAGGAAGGTCACCTAGAAGAAGGGAACACATGTGTCTTTTGAGTCAACATGAGAGAGACCAAAGAGATCTCAATGCTTTGCATCGTCCTCAAGTAGACAACACTAAGGACGACAAATAGAAGAATGAGAATAACATATAGAAGAAGTAACAAAAGGGAGGGGGAGAGAATCTGCCATGCTAATGTAACTAGTCTAGCATGTCATCTACCCCCCGATCTTGCTGATCAATGTTTCGGGAAGACAGGGAACACGCTAGAGGAGGAACATCCAACACAGCAGATGGAGCTATCACAAGATCCAAACAAGGGCTATGTTCATGTTCTGAGCCACATTGTTCTTGTCTAGGAGCTAGGATAAGTGCTTTAGAAAATTCATTAGATAAATGGTTATCAACATCAACAAGTTCATATTCACTATCAGAAGCAAAGGGAGTAACATTTTCATCATGCATAACATTTTCATCTATATCATCATCAAGATTTATAAAAATAGGATCTTTAACTCGCACAGGATCAAGACCATCATGCATCTTATGTTTAGGAGATTTAGGCTCAATATCCGGCTGAGGAGAAAATGGAATAATGCTTGTTGAAGGTGTTTTTGGAGATTGCAAAGTTTGAGAAGCAACTGCTTGAGCCCTAAGACGACGCTTTCGTCGACGTTCCCATGCAGAACGATTACGTCTAGTCTTAGTAGGAAGTGTAGAAGATAGAGGAGGAGGAATGTTCTCATCCCTATCACTTGGGTGTTTAGGTTGTGGTCTCTTAGGCTGGATAATAGAAGAAGAAGAAGGTCTCTTCTCTCTATAGAAGGCAGGAGGAGGAACTGCTCCATATAAAGGAGGAGTTTTTGGTTTAGGAAGAAGACCAAGTCCATCATGACGCGGAGGTATAGGTCTATTTTTAGAAGATTTATTAGGCATAGACATAGTCGCATCCATAGGGACGGGTTGGGAATCTTCTTGGGGAAAGACATTAGTTTTATCTTTCAAAGGAAGAATTTCCTTCTCAAGAATGATAGGAATGTCAAGTTTAGGTGCTCTAGGTTCACTTAGAGATAGGATCATATCTGTTTTCCACTTTTGATAAGATTTGAAAAGATGATCACTTCGCGGAGGAAGAGATTGGAATTGTTTAGGCCAAAAGTAATCAATAGGAACACTAGAGGTTCTTTCGGCTGGTTTAAAGAGACTATGATTGACAGTAACAACTTCACCATTATGGGGAAATTTCAAACACTTATGAATAGGAGAAGCAATAGCTTTCATGGAAGATAGCCAAGGATAGCCAAGCTTCACACGAAATTGTTCAGAAGAAGGAATAATAGCAAAGTTCACATCAAGGGATTTGTTATGGACCTCAATAGGCAATGTAATAGAACCAATTGCAGGAGAAGAAAATGCATCAAATAGTTTCACAATCACATCTGTTTTGTCATAGATCACTTGATTCAATTGCAAAGTAAAAAGAAATTCTTCAGTAATAACATTAACCATGCACGAAGGATCAATAAGCACTCCACGGCAAGGCATATTCTTGACTTTTGCAACTATGTATAAAGGACCATCAGGTGCCCTAATGGTTTCGCTAGAATCAAATGTGATGGAAGGTTCTTTAGGGTTTTCTTGCTGCTCTACAAAGTTAATCACATTCGGAGTCATAGACACAAGACCATCAGATGAGAAAGAGGAATCATTAGCCTCAATCGCATTAGAGGTATGAGAAGGCAATGGATCAGTGAAAATCTGAAGATTTTGGTTAGGAGGAGCTACAGATGTGTTGCCTTTATCATTCACTCCAGAAACAGAAATAGTATTATTATCAATCAAATCTTGAATTTTACCCTTTAGAGAAAAACATTTTTCAGTATCATACCCAGGCTGACGATGAAAGTGACAAAAAGCTTTGTGATCAAAATAAGGTGAAGTAATCTTTGCAGGATCAATTTGTCTTATAGGAGGAAGAGTAAGCACATTTTGTCCCAATAACTTATTCATAATATCATGCAATGATTCATTCAAAGGAGTATACTTTCTTTCTTTCCTGAAAAATTTAGAAATAGGAGGCACACCTGATGCTGCATTCACATTGTTGTTGATGATGTTTTCATTGAATTTGATGGAATCTCTGTTCGGTTTAAACTTCCCAAATGGTTGTTGACTGCTATCACCCTTATCACTCGGAGCCATAGGATGTGATTGTTCCATTTGACTCACAGTCAGTTGATAATTGTGAAGAGTGGCGCACAACTGTTGGAAAGAAGTAAACTCAGAAAACAGAAGTTTGTCTCGAATATCTTTTTGCAAATTAGAAATAAAGATTCTTTGAATATCATTATCAGGCACTGGAAAAGAAATTTGAGCATACAAATGCTTATATCTACCAATGAAATCAGTCACTTTTTCTTTAACACCTTGTTTACAATGCATTAAATCAATCAAAGTAACTTTAGGACTTATATTGTTTTGAAATTGTTGAATGAAAGCATTTGCAAGTTGTTCGAAAGAAGTAATAGAATAAGAAGGCAACGAGCAATACCATTGTAGGGCTTTGTCTCTTAATGTTCTAGTAAATAGTTTTGCAAGCAACCTTTGGTCATAAGCAAAATCAGTACATATTGTTTGAAAAGTCTTAACATGTGTTAGAGGATCTCCTTTACCATTATAAAGTTCCAAATGCGGGATTTCAACATGCTTAGGAGGAATATCTCGAACAATGTCAAGAGAAAGTGGGCTCGCAACATCAAATGTGGGCACACTAAACTTAGATTGATTCATAGAGGCAATTTGTTGCTGTAAAGAAGAGACAGTTTGTGCAAGATTATTAATGGTAGCTTCAAACGAAGAGTTCATATTAGGTGTGTTAGATTGAGATGGAGGTGTGATGTTATTAAAAGATGGTAAAGAGTAAGGTGGTGGGACCCTATGATAGTCAACCATAGGGGATGATTGGATAAGAGGAACACTACAAGGAGGAATGGAATGGTTAAATGAATTGCCCCCTTGCGTCATGTTCATTTGTGAAGATGTAATAGGAACACTTATTGAAGGAATGAATGAAGAAGTCGGATTAAATGAAGGAATAGGGTTAATTGAAGATGGAGGATTGCCCCCATGACTGGTAATCACAGGAGGAATGTCTTGTATAGAGGTAGCCATGATGTTTGATGTAAAGGTAGGTAAACTAGCAATAGAAGTGGTCAAAGGAATAGAATGATTGACTTGTGTAGGAGGTTGTGTATAACCTAAAGATTCAGCACAACTCTTCATAGGCATCACATTCGAATCCACAATGTGTGCGATACCACGTAAAACATCAATTCCATTCTTATCACTTTGAAGCATACGTTTTAGACCCTCAATTAAAGGAAGAGCTTGACTATCGGGATACTCATGAGACATCCATTGGTGAAAATCGTCAAATTGGTTATCCAATTTGGAAAGTTGTTCAACAGAAACTTCATGGGGAGCTTCTTCATCATTAGGAGGATTAGAGGAATTACCCATGTCCTCGTTAAAAAGGCTACTCAAATTAGGTTCCATCTCCTCGGTAGTTAAACCTTGGAAAGACTTAATTCTACGGCTTCGTCTAACGGGAATAGTGTAAGTAGGGCTTATCATTGTAAAACTCATGCACTAGAGAGAGAGAGAAGATTTTGATTTTAGAGGTAGCAATTTTCAGTAAAACCAGCCAATCTTCCAGACTTAAGCTGTTAAATGCAATCACAACAGTCTCCCAAAATTTCAGAAAAAATGTTCGGGACCGTGGCGCTCGGAGTGCAACACGGTCCTTGCAACTTTTTTCGAAATTTGCAGGGATGAAAGATATGATGATTTTAGAGCTAATCTGAAAAAATTGAGGGATTTTACGATCTGTAGATAGGCCAAATTAAAGTTGCAAATTCAAAATTGAACCCTATCAAGATTGTCGAAAAATGCAAAATTTGAATTTTGAAAAAGAGAGGGAAACTGAAATTTTGAATTTTATGATTTTAGAGGGAATGTCAAGAGCAATGCAAATTTTGAAATTTGAAAATTGACTCAATTTCACGCAAAATTCAATTTTGAAAGCGGAAATCAAAGTTGTTGTAATTAGGCACTTAATTTCAAAAGTCACAAAATGCAAATATTTGAATAAAGCACTGAAATTTTGAATGAATGCAAATACAATTTTCAGATCTAAGACAGTAAGAACACAATTTTGACACAAAATTTCAGTTTCGATAATTTTTGAATGATTAGGAGCCTTAGACCAAGCAATCACAAGACCAACTTTGACTGTAATTTTGAAAGTGTTATAATTGACAAAATCAGCCAAAATTCTAGATTTTAGCAGGAAAATATAGCAAGATCTCGCTCCCAAAATTTTGGAAAAAATGTCGGGGACGATGGCGCTCGGAGTGCAACACGGTCCTCGCAACTTTTTTCCAAATTTTCAGGGATGAAAGATATTGTGATTTTATTGCGGAATCCAAAGTTACAGCTGATTTGGAGATGTTTTGATCGGTCAAATTGTCGGACAAAGGTTGAATCAAGAGGATTTCAAAAATTAGGGTTTTGACTTTTAACCACTTAATTTTCAGAATTAAAGCACAAATATGAATTGATAATTTATAATAGAAGGACAGATCTGAAACAAGCATTAACATTTAGACATTTCGCAAGTTTAATTACTAAAAAGAAATTTTAGGGTTTTAATGCAATCACCTCTAAAACTTTGCAAAAGATCAAACATGGAAATTTAATCAATTTTTTCAGATCTAAGCATGAAAAATCAGAAAGGATGTTCACGTCGGGTTCACCAAAATGTAAAGCGGAAAATCGCGGTCGAACCCTAGTTGCTCTCCCCTCTTCGGACTCTGAGGAGAGAGAAGGGAGGTTCACTAGGGTTCGATGGGTTTTCACTTAGGGGGAAGACTTTACATTCAAAAGAGGGGTTGAAACTCATAAGATTCAATCCCACATGATGTAAGATTGGATGCTAAATGAATTTCAAGGGTTTGGAAAGCAAAGCTACCCTCTTTTGTAAAGAATGTTGCTTAAGGAAATTAAGCTAAGGATGCATAGAAAGTCATAAAGATTCGCTTATAAACTGAGTTCGGGTTATAGGATGAAGCTACGGACCTGGAATTAGCAGTAAAATGTCGATACGGCGCTGTCTTACAAATTTGAGCAAAAGTTGTCAGGACGATGGCGCCCGGCGCCACGGTCCTCTGAAAAATCCGCGAAACGAAGGGGGATCTGTTCGTCTCTGCACAAGGATTCCAGATCTTCAATTTCAGCCGCGTACCTGCAACCTACACACAGAAAAGTGAAGACGATTGGGGGGTTAGGGATTAGGGGTTTGCCTTTAGGTCAAACCCCGGTTTTGGAATTAACCAAGAAATGAGCAAGAGCTGTAAATGTAAATGACTGTAAAACAAGTACTAATACCTTGTTCTAAGGATGTTTGTATCCTTATGTGCAAAGGTTTAGATGTTGTATGTTGTATGTTGTAGCATGTAGTATATGATCTCCTCTTCAATGGTTGAATCCTTGTCTTGAATGCAACACTTAGCCTTGAATGGAGACTTGAAATGATCAATTGCTTGAAAGAATGCTTGAATGCCTGAATGCTTGAGTATAGTTTCCACGCCTTTTCCATCCTATCGAATGAAAGAGGAAAATGTCATTTATATACTTGTCAATTAGGGCTGATAGACTGATTTTCCCGACCTTAGGCCGACCAGGGAATGTAATTTTCCAAATTGCAAACGAAAAGACCCGATACCACTTAGGAAACCGGGCCCAAAATAGGACCCAGGGACCAGGGTGCCATGGTCCTGGAGGACCAGGGCGCTGGGTGCCCTGGTCCTGGAGGACCAGGGCACTGGGTGCTCTGGTCCCACCTCCCGGGGCAGCAGGGTGCAAGGAGGTTCAGGCCAGGGTGCATGAAAAATGCAGTTTTCAGTGTCGTGAGCAAGTTTTGGGGTCTCCATTCAGGTTGCGTGTTGCGTCGCCATCATGAAGACCGAAATGCAGTCAAAATTGCAAGTGTCGCAATTTTAGGACGCTACACCTTGTCTTTGTAAATCATAAGTTGAGACATTGCCTTTTGAATGTTGAGGTTGATGATATCATCAAATTTGATCCTTTGAAACATCTCTTTTCTAAAATAAATCTTTCAGGATGTCTAATGAAATGGGTTATGATGTTCACTGAATTTGACCTTAAATTTGTCTCTCAAAAGGAAATTAAAGGACAAACATTGATTGACCATCTAGCATACATGCCTCCACCTCTCATATTACCTAATCAATAATCCTTCCTTGATGAATTTGTCTTCCTATTAATGCTGAAGAGAATTGGAAGTTACATTTTGATGGCTCTAGGCCTCGTATAGGTTTGGGGGCAGGTGTTATTTTAATATCTCCTATCAAAAAACTTATTCCCTTATATTGTCATCTCAACTTCCTATGTACCAACAACATTTCTAAGTATGAAGCCCTTATAGATGGTCTTAAAATGACTTTAGCCTTGAATGTAAAAAATATACACATCTATGATAACTCTTAGTAGATCATTAGACAAGTCATGAGGGTATATCAAGCCAAACAAGATAAGTTATCATTGTATCGTGACTTGGCTATATCCTTATTGTAATTTTTACCTCCTACACCATGGAGCCTATCCCTCAAAAGGATAATCGGCATGTTGATGCAATGGCATGTGTCGCTTCCCTTGTATCCCTAGAGGACCCTATGGTGGGCCTTAACTTTTTCATTCATAACCTTTCTTCTCTGATGATTTTTGATAGTCCTATTTATGTGGCTTATTGTTGTGCTATAGATTTTGACAAGTGGTATTCACATATCTTGAGATATTTAACTGATAGCACATTCCCAGATTCTAAAAGTAATAATGCTAGAGCTAGGATTCATAAATTAGCCATGAGATATATTATCCTTTCTAATGTTCTTTATAGAAGAGGTTCTAATTGTCTTCTCCTCTGCTATCTTAACAAAACTAATATCATGATTGCTCTTGAGGAGGCACATTTAGGTGCTCGTGGGGGGCATTTTGGAGGCAAATCCTTAGTTCAAAGGTTTCTTTGAATGGGATATTATTGGAAAACAATGAAAAAAAGATTCTTTGGAGTTTGCTAAGAAGTTTCATCAGTGTCAGCAACAAAACAAGTTGCTCCATGGTTTTGCACAAGAACTTAGGTCACAAGTAGCTTCTTGGCCCTTTTCCTTATGGAGTTTGGATCTCATTCATAAAATATCCCCTCCTTCATCCCAAGAACATACTTTCATCATAAACACTATAGATTATTTTATGAAGTGGGAAGAACAATTTCCTCTTCGATCCACTATCGCTAAAGTGATCTATCAGTTTCTCCTAGACAACATCATTTCTTGCTTTGGTATACCTTTCAATTTGAGCTCTGATAATGGGACTTCATTCAAGAACAAATGTGTGAAGAAATTCCTTGAGAAATATCACATTTAAAATTGCTTTTCAACACCCTATTATCCTCAATCTAATGGTCAAGTTGAATCCTCTAATAGGATTATTGAGCAAATTCTTCGTAAGACTATAAACAAGCATGGTAAGGATTGGCATAATCAGTTGACCTACACCCTTTAGGACTATTGAAAAAGTGTTTTCATTTCCATGGGTACTACTTCTTACAATCTTGTTTATGGTACTCAAACTATTATGTCGTTAGAGTTAGAGATTCATTCGTTGAGAATTTCTCTTAACGGGATAGTTGATGATTTTTCTAATTGGGAACAACTCCTTCAACAACTTGGAATGCTTTATGAACAACGAATAAATGCTCCTTAGCATATTCAAGCATATCACAGGTCCTTACAATAAAGTTAAAATGATAAAGTTATTCTATTGACATTATGTGAACCAGTATAGGGACATAATGATATTGTATGTTGTCATTGATGTCAATATGTGATATGAAGTGAACCGACATATGTGATATGTGAGAAGAGAGAACTGGCATATGTGTGAACCGGTATATATGCCAAAGTGAAGTGGTATATTTGTTCAAGATGAACCAGCACATGGAAGCACTATGTGACTACCGGTTGGTAGGTAGTCTCTACTTTAGGATTTCTGGTTGGAGTACCTCAAGCCTGTGTGACTCAATCAGTGATCTTTGTGTGATGAGTTAGCAGTATAATGGAGAATAGGTCATGTTACCATGTAAGCTTTGTGTGCATGAAGGATCTTGCATGAAGAAGACTATTCCTATCTACCTTGGGAATGTGCGAAGTTTGTCAAACGGTGATAACGCGTGATGGCTTATTAGCCACCATGAAATCGATGGATAATGGATGATGGAGAATGTCTTGAGATCGATTGAAGACTGTTGCACTTAATGTAGTATGATTCAACAATCAGGATTGAACCACTTGAATTGCTTAACCTAACAAGTTTAGGGTTTAGGGTTTTTGCTACCAACCTGTCTGTTTCCTATAAGGTTGATGTTGTGTTTCTTTCTAAGGTTGTTGGCAAAAGTTGTGAGTGTGTATCCAAGGGAAGTGCTATGTGATTCTTGCTAGACCAAAGGAGTGAAGAGATACCTACAAATTGAATGTGCAGAAGGTGAAGAGGAGCCAAAATGAATCTACATTAGCATTGAGTGTTGCTACCATATCATTGTTATTCTTATTGATCTTTAACCACTTGACAAGGTAGCTTTAACCGGCTTGATTCAAATCCCTTAACAGGGTAACTCAAAGTTAATGAGTTCTGGGAAGCTATAGAGCTCTGGACATCCTTTAGCTACTGAGTTCTTGAAATCCTCTAACAAGGTAACCCTAACCGGGTTTAACCTTTAACCGAGTATTGTAGCCATCCCTTAACTAGGTGATCCCTAACAGGATCAGTTCCTAGCAGAACCTATTGTAATGTCTTTAACCGGACAAGGCTCCTAATAGAGTGGACTCCCAAAGAGTTCAAAAGCGGATTCTGGGTATTCATCCCCATTGTTGTTTTTCCCAGTTGGGTTTCCACGTGAAAAATATGTTTTTCATGTGTGATACTTTTGTCTTGTGATGCTTTGTTATTACCTTTTGAGCATATGATGGTTCTATGTTTTATGCCTGTCTATAAAACATATTGAACTAAATGTTGTGAAGATCAGATGATAGTTTATGTGTTCATGCATGAGGGTGTAATGGTACTATAGTATTGAGCTAAGAGGAAAGCTTAGTGAGTGACCGGTTTATTATTGTTTTAGTTATTC
Source organism: Cryptomeria japonica (assembly GCF_030272615.1). Classification (NCBI taxonomy): domain Eukaryota; kingdom Viridiplantae; phylum Streptophyta; class Pinopsida; order Cupressales; family Cupressaceae; genus Cryptomeria; species Cryptomeria japonica. The sequence continues at coordinate 615,679,287 of NC_081405.1, read as the reverse complement.
TGGGTCTTACCGGTTGCATTTTGTTTCAGCTAGTATCCCTGCTTACTAGTCATTTGGAGTATTTGCTGTCAAACTGGTTTTGGACTATATTTTTGTTTGTACTGATTCACCCCCCCTCTCAGTACCAGTTTGGTACTATTGGTTCATCATTGAGTTATCAATTGGTATCAGAGAACTCTAGGTCCTCTATGTTGTAAGCTTATACGCTTGAGGTAAAGATCCCAGTCAAATGATGAAGAGGGAAGGTCCAAAGTTTAATAGGGAAAACTTCAGTATATGGAAAGATAGGATGAAGATATTCATTAGAGGCATGGGTGCTCAACATTGGAGTTATGTTGAGAATGTCTATGTTGTCCCTACCAGTACTCTCACCGATGACCAAAAGAGAGAGATACAAGAAAATGGGCAAGTCATGGAAGCCCTCATTAGTCGTCTATCTGACATTGAGTTTATTGATGTTCAGGACAAGGTAAATCCCAAAGAGGTATGGGATGCTCTTGAAAATATCTATGGTGGTGATGAACATGTGAAATAGGCTAAGGAAGAAAGCCTGAGAGGGAAGTTTGAAGATATGCGGATGGTTGAAGGTGAGACCATTCAGCAGTATGGAATAAGAATCAAAATAGTTGTTAGAGAAATCAAAAGTGCAGGGGGTAAAATCGAAGATTCCACTGTGGTAAGCAAGGTCCTGAGATCCCTATCACCGGTCTATGCAATAAGGGTTGCTGCTATCCAGGAGTTGAGATCAATAGACAAGTCTAAGGTATCCTTGGACTCCATCATAGCCAAGTTAACAGCCTATGAGCTAAATAGTTTTGATGGTAGTGTTTAAAAGACTGAATCAACATTTAAAGCCTCTGCTATACCATCCAGAAAAGGAAAAGAGGCTAGCACTAGTGGGGAACCTAGTTAGAGCAGAGAAATGAATGATGAGGATATTCTGATGGCATTTGATGCTCTTCTTGCCAGGAAGCTTCCTAAAGGAACTGGTAAATACACAGGTAAGCTACCTTTGAAATGCTTTTCTTGTAATCAGATACGACATATTGCTATAAACTGTCCTAATGACGATAACAAGGACAAACCAGAAAGGTTTAGGAAATTCAAAGGAGGAAACCAAGGAAACTATTTTGTGGCAGTTGATGAAGGTGTCACAGATGAGGAATCAGAAGATGAAGAGAATGAAGACATTGTGTTTGTTGCTGTAAAGGAAGATGTGGCAGACAAGAAGGCTCTTGTCTCCCAGTTTGATAATTCCAATGAGTGGATCATTGATAGTGGTTGTTCTCACCATATGACAGGTGACTGGAGCAAGTTTCTATCCTTGGAGGAGTATGATGGTGGTGTGGTTCGCTTTGGCAATGATGCACCATGCATGGTCAAAGGCAAAGGGTCCATCTCTCTAAATGGAAAGAGCAGTGCTGACAATGTGTACTGGGTTGATGGTCTCAGACACAACCTTTTGAGTGTTGCCTAGCTAAATGACAGTGGCCTCACTCTAGAATTCAAGAATGGAGTTTTTAGAATCAAAGGAAAAGATGGTAAATTGGTCGCCATCAGCATGCAGACCAAAGGTAAACTATTTCATCTGAATGCAAATATAAGCACATGTCTTATGGCTAAGCTTGATGATAGCTGGATATGGCATAGGAGACTCTGCCATGTAAACTTTGATAAGATTGTGAAGGCTAGTAAGATCAAAGTAGTTAGAGGGTTGCCGGTGCTAAGCAAACCGGATAATACCTTGTGTAGAGAGTGTCAATTGGGGAAAATGTCTTCCTCAACCTTTAAAGGTAAATCTTTCACTGCTGACAACTTGCTTGATCTTGTGCATACTGATTTGTGTGGTCCTATGAAAACCATAAGTGTGCAGGGTGATAGGTACTTCATGATTCTCACTGATGATTGCTCAAGAATGATGTGGGTCACATTCTTGAAAGACAAGTCTAAAGCCTGTGTGAAATTCAAGGCTTTCAGAGCATTAGTGGAGAAGGAAAGCGGTAAGAGAATCAAGTGTCTCAGAACCGATCAAGGAGGGGAATTCACTTCTGGTGAATTCAACAAGTACTGTGAAGAATTTGGCATCAAAAGGCAACTGTTTGCCCCCAGAGTCCATAGCAGAATGGCCTAGCAAAGAGGAATAACCAAACTATGCTTGAAGCAGCTAGAACCATGTTGATTCAAGGAAAGGTAGCTCACACCTTTTGGAGAGAAGCGGTGAGCACTACAGTCTACACTATGAACTGGGTACTCATCAAGAAAGGTAAGGACAAAACTCCTTATGAGTATTGGACCAGTAAGACACCTGTGGTCAGCTACTTTAGGGTATTTGGTAGCAAATGTTACATCAAGAGGAGTGAACATTAGGGCAAAGCTAAATGTGATGAGGGAATATTCCTAGGATATTCCACCAAGAGTAAAGCTTTCAAGTGTTACAACAATACGACTCAAAGAATTATGGAAAGTATCAATGTAAGAGTTGATGAATCCTTTGAGAAAATTGAGAAAACCGGTAGTGAGCAATCTGCAAATGAACCGGTTGCAACCTTTTGGGAACTGGTTGTCAGTCAACCAAGTACCAGTAATAGTGTTCTTGAACCAGTAAATGCTGATACTGATGAAGATGAGGATGAAGAGGAAAAGCAAGAAGAACCAATCAAGACCATTCCTCAGTATGTCAAGTTGAATCATGATCCTAAGCAGATCATTGGAGATAAGGATGTTGGAATCCTTACAAGGAGAAAGATCAAAGAAAAATCATGTATGATCTCTGAATTTGAGCCTAAATCATTCAAAGAGGCTCTTAAAGATGGAGACTGGATCAAGGCAATGGAGGAGGAACTTGACCAGATAGAGAAAAATGGTACATGGTCCTTGGTACCCAGACTAGAGCATAAAAATGTCATCAGCACCAAATGGGTGTTCAGAAACAAGCTAAATGAGGATGGCACAATGATTAGGAATAAAGCTAGATTGGTGTGCAAAGGATATGCTCAAGAAGAAGGAGAAGACTATGGAGAAACCTTTTCTCCTGTAGTAAGATTGGAAGGAGTTCGTATGCTTCTTGCATATGTAGCTTTTAAAAGGTTCAAAGTATATCAAATGGATGTAAAATCTACATTCCTAAATGGTGTACTTGAAGAGGAGGTGTATATAGAGCAACTAGATGGGTTTTCCCTATTTGAGGACAATGATATGGTGCGCAAGATACATAAAGCCTTATATGGTCTAAAGCAAGCACCTAGGGCATGGTATGAGCCTCTACATTCCCATCTTGTGAAGATTGGATTTTAGAGAACAAGTGAAGATAGCAAGATCTACTTGAAGTCTGAAGGAGATCAGATCCTGATCTGTGAGGTTTTTGTTGATGACATTATCTTTGGTGGAGATGACAAGATGAGTCATGAGTTTGCTAATGAGATGAAGAAAGAGTTTGAGATGTCACTCATAGGGGAGATTAAGTTCTTCATTGGACTGCAGATCCAACAGATGAAAGATGGAATCTTTATCACTCAGTCCAAATATGTCAAAGAGGTGTTGAAGACTTTTGGCATGGAAGATAGCAAACCGGTTGGTACACCGATGGTGACCGGTTGCAAATTGACAAAAGAGGATGATTCCGCACTGGTTGATGGGAAGGAATACCGATCAATGATTGGTAAGTTACATTATGTAGTGCATAGAAAACCAGATATTGCACATGCAGTTGGCATTACTGAAAGGTTCTAGAAAAGTCCAAGAGAATCCCACTTGATTGCAGTCAAGTGGATTCTTAGGTATCTAAAGGGAACAGTTGACTATGGATTGTGGTACCCATACAACAAAGATTTCAATCTGAAAGTGTTCATAGATGTTGATTGGGCAAGTAATGTGGATGACCAAAAAAGCACAACCGGTGGTGAATTTTTTCTAGGTGGTAGACTGGTCTCATGGATGAGTAAAAAGAAGAGTTGTATCTCTCAGTCTACAACAGAAGTGGAGTATGTTGCAGCTTTCATGAACTGCACTCGGACAATCTGGATGAAGCATGTTTTAAATGGCTTCAAAATTCCTGTATCTAAACCTGTAAGTATATTCTATGATAACACAAGTGCTATCAATACCTCAAAGAATCCAGTTTTACATTCTAGAACCAAGCATTTTGAGCTTAAGTATCATTTCTTGAGGGAAAAGGTTCAGAATAAAGAGATTGCACTAGAACGTGTTCCCAGTAAGGAGCAGTTAGCAGACATATTCACCAAGCCTCTCCCAAAGACTACATTTGTGCATTTAAGAGGTGAATTGGGGGTACTGCCCCTTCAAGAGGTGAACTAAAAGTATTTGCTCCACATCAGTTAGGTATTGCATAGTCAATATGTGTTGAAGGATGCTACTCCTTAGGGGGAGCAACATAATGGAATAGGGATGCTTGTGCCTCCACTTTGGCATTGTTGTCAAAGGGGGAGAAGGAGTGAAGTGGAAAAGATATCTACAAAAAATGAGGGAGAAGATGTGAAGCGGAGAGATATCTTTGTATATTGCCATCAATGCCAAAGGGGGAGATTGTTGGCATTATGTGAACTCGTATAACGACATAATGATATTGTATGTTGTCATTGATATCAATATGTGATATGAAGTGAACCAGCATATGTGATATGTGAGAAGAGAGAACTGGCATATGTGTGAACCGATATATATGCCAAAGTGAAGCGGTATATTTGTTCAAGATGAACCAGCACATGGAAGCATTGTGTGACTACCGGTTGGTAGGTAGTCTCTACTTCAGGATTTCTGGTTGGAGTACCTCAAGCCTGTGTGACTAAATCGGTGATCTTTGTGTGATGAGTTAGCAGTATAATAGAGAACAGGTCGTGTTGCCACATAAGCTCTATGCGGGTGAAGGATCTTGCATGAAGAAGATTATTCCTATCTACCTTGGGAATGTGTGAAGTTTGTAAAATGGTGATAACGTGTGATGGTTTATCAGCCGCCATGAAATCAATGGATAATGGATGATGGAGAATGTCTTGAGATCAATTCAAGACTATTGCATTTAATGTAGTATGATTCAACGATTAGGATTGAACCGCTTGAATTGCTTAACCTAACAGGTTTAGGGTTTAGGGTTTTTGCTACCGACCTATCTGTTTCCTTTAAGGTCGATGTTGTGTTTCTTTCTAAGGTTGTTGGCAAAAGTTGTGAGTGTGTATCCAAGGGAAGTGATACATGATTCTTGTCAGACCAAAGGAGCGAAGAGATACCTGCAAAGTGAATGTGTAGAAGGTGAAGAGGAGCCAAAATGGATTTGCATTAGCATTGAGTGTTGTTACTAGATCATTGTAATTCCTATTGATCTTTAACCACTTCAGCAGTTGTGAAATCCCTTAACAGGGTAGCCTTAACTGGCTTGATACAAATCCCTTAACATGGTAGCTTTAACCGACTTGATTCAAATCCCTTAACAGGGTAACTCGAAGTTAATGAGTTTTAGGAAGATATAGAGCTCTAGAGATCCTTTAGCTATTGAGTTCTTGAAATCCTCTAACAAGGTAACCCTAACCAGGTATTGTAGCCATCCCTTAACCGGGTGATCCCTAACATGATTGGTTCCTAGCAGAACCTATTGTAATGTCTTTAATCGGACAAGGCTCCTAATAGAGTGGACTCCTAAAGAGTTCAAAAGAAGATTGTGGGTATTCATCCCCACCATGGTTTTTCCCAGTTGGGTTTCCACATGAAAAATATGTGCGTCATGTGTGATGCTTTGTTATTACCTGTTGAGCATATGATGGTTCTGTGTTTTATGCCTGTCTATAAAACATATTGAACTAACTATTGTGAAGATCAGATGATAGTTTACCTGTTCATGCATGAGGGTATAATGGTACTATAGTATTGAGCTAAGAGGAAAGCTTAGTGAGTGATCGGTTTATGATTGTTTTAGTTATTTTGGGTCTTACCGGTTGCACTCTGTTTCAGCTAGTATCCCTGCTTGCCAGTCATTTGGAGTATTTGCTGTCAAACCGGTTTTGGACTATATTTTTGTTTGTACTAATTCACCACCCTCCTCTCAGTACCGGTTTGGTACTATTGGTTCATCATTGAGTTATCATATTCAACGTTCCTTCTTTGTGGGTGATTTAGTGCTCTATGAGAATCTATGTAACGTGAATGCTTTACCTAAAGAAAAAGGGAAATTTATCCAAAATTCGCTTGGACCATACATCATCACTAAGGTCTATGGGTTAGATGTTTACAAAATAGTGGATATGAAAGGTACGCCTCTTAAGGAACCCGTAAATGCTATGCATCTCCAGAGATACTATGCTTAAATTTTGTAGGATTGGAATGTAGTATTAAATTATTATTACTTGATCTATATTTATTCATTCTTGAGAAAAATATTTTAAAGTTTTGATTGTCTTCAATTTATTGTGTAAATTTTCAGGAATCTACATTTTCTTATGCTAGCTTATCGTACAATTTTATTTGTGTGTTTGGGTTAAGGTAAACCATATTTTGTTTAATTAAACCCTTAATTAGATCACATTAGTTATCTAGTTTTAACTTAAACAACTTTGCATACATCATCAAATGTTGTATTTAATTAAATACATAGTTATTTAATTAGATCACACACGTACATTTCCAAATTTGTTACTTTTAATCAAAGCAATATACATACATTGTTCTGCAATTAAAAGAACACATTTTATATATATATATATATATATATATACATATATACATATATATATGTATATATGTATATGTATATATATATAAGTATATATGTATATGTATAAATATACCTATCTATTTATATATATATATACATATATATGTATATGTATTTACATACATATATATATATGTGTGTGTGTGTATATGTATGTAAATACATATACATATACATATATATATATACATATATATAAATAGATAATATATATGTACATATATGTATGTGTATATATATACATACATACATACATATACATACATACATATACATATACACATGTATATATACATATATGTCTAGATGTATATGTATGTATGTATTTATATATGTATATATATGTATATGCATGTATATTATATGTATATATATGTATATATATATGTATGTATATACATGTATATGTGTATATATGTATGTATATATATATGTATATATATATATGTATGTATATATATATATGTGTATGTATATAAATAGATAGATATATATATACATATATACATATATATATAAATACACATATACATGTATATATACATATACATGTATGTATATATAAATGTATACATGTATATATGTATATACATATGCATATATACATATACATATATGTATATATATATATATGTACATATATACATGTATATGTATATATGTATATATGTATATGCATGTACATATATATACATATATATGTATATGTACGTACATATATATAGACATATATACATATATACAAACATATACATATCAATGTATATATATATATATGCATATATATGCATATATGTATATATATATACAAATATACATATGTATATGTGTATATATATTCATATATGTATATATATACACATGTACATATGTATATGTATATATATATATTTATATATATATATATTTATATATATATATATATATGTATATATATGCATATATATACATATATTTATATATATATATATAGATCTATATAAATTTATATAAATATATATATACATATATATATATATATGTGTATATACATACATATGCATATAAATATATATGTATATATATATATATGTATATGTATATATATCATCACCATCTATGGATGGTGTCTATCCAGGCCCTCTGGTCCTTGTTGTGGTTGTCCCATGGGTGTGTAGCGGGAAGTGGATCGTGAGTGACTCTTAGACGTGCTCCTCTTATCAAGATCCATGACTATGCCTCGATACATTGCTGACTCTACCTAGGCCTTTGAAAGATCATTTCGTAGTCTCTTCATCTCCTCTCATGCAATCTCTAGCTCTATCTAAACTAAATCAAATAGATCCTCATGTCGTCTAGCACTCATGTGGGGTCTATGCATGATCTGTGAAGACCAAGTTATGTGTCAAATAGTGATAATGTCAGATAGGGTCTATTGGATAAGGGATTGCCACTCCTGCATGCCGATTGTAGAAGAGAGAATAAGGATTAATCACATAAACTTTATTTTTCAAATTAAAAATTAACTAAGGAAAATTGAATAAAGAGTATTTACCTAGATCTCCCTCTTGTTAGTGTGGATCATGTGCTATGACCGTCTATGGTCTGGAGCAACTACCCTCTCCATGCACATAGAGTCTTTGTACCTCAGAACACTGTACTATTGGAGATGATCGATTCAAGCTTAAGATGGGCTTCACTAGGTCTGCCTCCTCTCCTCTGGCCTATGCTGGTAGTGGATCTAGGGCTATGGTGTTATCTCCTGAGTGATGAGGAGAATCATCCTTCTCATCCTCCTCCTCTTATCCTCTCTCATCATCCTCCTTCTCATGTCCTCTCTCACCCTCCTCATCATCCTCCCCCTATCCTCCCCCCCACCTATATCTCTATCGTCATCATCGTCACCATCATCTCCTATCTCCTTTTTCTCTCCTTCCTCCTCTCTCTCATCTCGGTGATCTTATGCATCTGTACCACACAGATCCTTGGATGCCTCATGGTCCTCACTAGTGGAGTCAAATTCTCTCATCCATGGACTAGGGTTACCCCTCGGATAGTCTAAAGGAAATACGACTCCAAGGTAAGTCCTATCCCACCATGTGATGTACCTGTGATGAAATCCTACATCATCATTAAAAGGGACCTTGACATATCTCTCCCCATCATCTAAATCTGTCAGCTCTACATCATCACTGGTAGGCCTAGGAACTACTATTGATCTAAAGACAACTCAAGAATGTCGAATGTAGATTGAGATATCTAGAGGAATGTCCTTCTCTAGCCCAAACTACCGCATAATTCAGTTGAAGTAGAATGGGACTATGATGTAACTGTAGCGACCCTATAAGAGGTGGTTCTTCTATATAAGGCAAAGTTGTTTGCGCTAGTCTGGACAAGTGGCCATCCACCAATAAGGTCTCCAAGAAATGTCATATGTCTGTGACAACTCTCCAATACAACAAATCACCATTTTTCCATGGACTAATAAGTGGGTAAGCATAATATCTAGGAACATAAATATCCACATCAACTGGAAATCCTGCTGGCCTAGTATATATGATATGCTCAAACATCCAGATCTGAAGAAGGGTGCATGTCATCATACTCCCCCCTTGCCATAAACATACTCTCCCACATCATGGTAGAGATGATATAGAATGCTCTGGCCAATGAGAATACTCTTTATCATTCCTCCATAGCCCAGATAGCATATGTGAGGCTCTCGTGCATGTGACTGCCTCATCCATCAGGGCATATGGCTATCCCCACTATGGCTATCATTAATTTCCATACAAGCAGAATGATGCCAGTGGGATGTAGTAACCAATGGATCAATATCCAACCCCTCGTCTCTCCTGCCATTACTCATCTGATACATTATATCTTCTCTCTCTAGAATGATGATAGTGAGTGATCCATTTGATATCTCACTATCTTTTCTCTAATGGGAAGTCTCAGTATGTGGTACACATCCTCTAGGGTGACCGTCATCTCCCCCATCGGTAAGACAAATGTATAGGTATCTGCATCCCATCTCTTCATAAGTGCCATAAGCATCGCTAGATGGAACTTAATGGATGGCATGTTACATATGTACCACAAGCCTACTTCCTAAACTAGCTCTCTATCTTCCTATAACAATCATGGAGTCTAGTCTCATAGATTTCGATATGTGTGTCTGGTAATGTTCTCTCACATGTATGGTAATCTCTATTAAATCAACAATCAACAATCAATATTATGCCTACAAATCCAAACAATCAATTCAACATTCAAATCATGATCTTGTGACTACCCTTGGTCACTTTGTCTAAGGACCAAGACACCATGAAAGGGCCAGGGTGCTCTAAGAGTACCAGGGTGCCCCAGAGGGACCATGGAGCCCTCTAAGGACTAGGGTGCCCATCAAGGACCATGGCATCCTATTAGGGGCACATATGAAATTAGACTTTTTTGCTTATTAAAAAAGTCAAACTTAGTCAACAAAAAGTACACAAGTGGTTCAGTGGACTCACCTCATCGAGCGGCCGATCTGTGATCATAGACTATTGTAGGGTCTCCATTTGTGTGGGTGTCTCATGTTGTCTTTGTGGCATTTTAAGTGCTATGTGGGCTCCTCTACTATAGATAGGACAAAAAGTGTGAAAATGACAAATAAAAGTGTCATTTTCACTATTTAAGAGGTCTATGCTTTTCTACTTAATAATACATATCTTCAATTAGAGAACTTTGATTTCTAAATTGTTGGTTGTGTTAGAATCGTGATTCAGTCCTCTTTCTTACCAGATATTCCATGATGAACTTTGATCTTGTATCGAGCTTCATTGAGAATATTTGTCATCACTTCTTCTAATAATTAGACGTGTTAAACATGATACCCTATTTCACCTCACTCATGAACAAATTGAAATAGGGGGCCATATAGCTAACCACAAATTTCATCACTTCCCTAGTAAGTATTTAGGTGATTTTGTGATTTTATCTAACAAAGTGGTTTTGTAGGGTGCAGTCCCCAACAGTGTACTATAGATACCACTGGGGGCTTCATCCAACACCTTATGGATATATCCTTTTTCATGAAATGTTTATTTATCTATACTTTAGCTTTCATATGCACATAGTGTCATATGACTGCTAAAGTGGTGGCTAAATGTAGCATCATAAATTGTACAATTGGGTGGTACAATTCCATGCTTAGGTTGGCACCCGCCTTAGTGTGTTTGCATCTTGTATTTCCATTTCTCTTTAAGAATTTAATTTATTAATTTAATTAGATCTGAAGTCCTCTTTCACCCCTCTAGACATCATAAAATTGGGCCTTTAATGCTAAGTGTGCCCTATTTTATTTTATTCTTTCAATTAATTAATTCATCAAAATCCCTAATTATGTCCTATTTCAACCTTCAAGGCCCAATTTTGCATACCTAAACACCTTGAATCATCATATCCTTTTGGAATTGACTTTACAATCATTATAAATTTCTTCCCTAAAAATTTGTAAAAAAGTTGACCTAGATGATGTCTCTTGGTCCCTACTTTTTCTCCCCAAATTTTGAGAGCATGTTTTTGTAGTATTTTTATGTTTAAATCCAAAGTATTGTGAAATTATATTGACTCTAGGCTGGTCTATGATTAGAAACAAAGTTAGTATTTCATACATATAGCCTTTTCTTTCCTCATATGAAGGATCCATCTAGCAATTTTGAAAGAGCCTCTTATGAAGTGAAAGTGCAGGTTTATGTGAAGTCTTCAATCAGAAAATCAAGCATCTATCAAGTCTACATCAACCATTTTCATCATCAATTGGAGCTTCAAAGATATTGAAGAATAATAGGAGATCATTGACTATTGATTGGCTTGTACCTCTCCCTTATGGTTTGGTATGGTTTCATGTTATTTTCATATCTTTATATGAGCTTCATAACAATCATTTTTCAGATTTGCATTCATGTTTTAGATCCATTATTGCATTTGTGATTTGAAGCATTTACATTCATTTAGGGTTTACCCTCAAGCATAGGGTAGAACTATAGATTTACTTTCTTGTTCATTCTAGGATATTACACACATTTTTCTATACATTATCGATTATTTGTGGAGGTGGAAATAACCAAAACAAGGGGTTTGACTAAGGTAAAACCCTATATAGACACCTAGACACCATTTTTCAAGTTGCAGGTGCATGTACAAGAATTCGATGGTTGCACAATCTTTGGAACTGATAGAACACATAGGTGCATACTCAGCATCAAAAGAAGATCCTAGTTTTATGAAACCGGGGTGTGGTGCCTTGGTCCTTCATGTTTTGCAACTTCTTTTGGAAATTCATCAATGTAGACTCTTAGATAGCAATTTCCAAAAGTATAGTTCTCTATAGCATGGCGCCTTGGTCCTTCTTAGTCAGCCTCAAATTCTAGTGACAAGTGCATAGTTGAATTCTCGTTTCTACTCAATACTTAGTGTCTCTATATCAAATCTGCAATTTTTCAATATTTTCAATTTATATTTGCATCTTTGCTCATATCCTAGCATAGTTGATCATTTTATTGCATTTGGCACATCTCCTCTTCATAGTAGAAAAGGAATAGAAACCCTAAAGATATTCCTTGACTCTCTCTCTCTCTCTGGTGCAGGAGCACCTTTCCCCAACACATGAAAATTCTTCGGAGATTGCTGATAGATAGCCAGTTTAGAGAGTAGAACATCATCTCAGATCCATTGTAAGACCAGCTGCAAGATTTGATGATTTATAAGTCACTTGCTACGCTGTGGTCATTAGGATCACTGAGTGATTACCTTTTTAGGATAGCATAGGTTTTAAGTTTACTTTAATAAGGAAACTTAAGTTTGTTGAGCAAAATTTGCTCTTGGTTTTTCAATAGTTATTTCAGCATAACAAAAATGATCTAACTAATACCTCTGAAGGGCTGGGCGGTTTCAACACCGAATGTAAAGCCGTTCAGACATGGAGGCCTTCATAGCCCTTACAGGCAGGTGGAAGGCACACACAGCTTTTGTAATACTTTTCTTTGAATCAATAAAATCTATCCATTTTCCTGCAGTCTCGAGAGTTCATCCATTCTTAGATTTGCATACTGGCCCTAGTGGGAGACGACACTGTGTTGATGTTTGCAGTTTTTTTTTTGTTTTTTTTTGGATCTGAATCTGCCGGATCTGCCCCTATTCTCCACACACTCCTCCTGCTTCATCCTGTTAGATCAAGGCACCTCCACCATGAGATTAAACTGATCTCGGGTGGAAGGTTTCATTTTTATTATGATTACAATGGTTCTACAGTCCGTTCTTATGCTCGGCCAGGGAAATGGTAAAGTGATGGTGCCCTAGGTGGATTCTTCTATGTTTGCGCCAGTTCGAAGGTATACGTAGATACACCAGTATCGTAATCGGGCCCCAAGACAAATCACAGTGGCCCCAAGCACTAAGTGTGATGTTTGTGTATTGTTACTGAATCAAGGAAAACATTGCGCTCGAATTAGTGTTCCTGTGGGACCTCGTAATCGGCTGTGTGCACCCCGCCGACTTCATAAGGCTCGGGTTATTGTTTTGGGCGCCCTCAAATGTGTCAAGTTTTCCTCATTCTGTAATATGGTAAGTCCAGCACTTTAATTGGAGTTGAGGTCTAGACCGTTCTCTCCTTTCCTTGTTCGGTCCTTAGAGGTTTAATTCCCTATCATGCAATGTTTGAAACACATCACAAACTGTACTTAACCTACAGCCAGACCCAAATTGTCATTCGAAGTTCTGGATTGATGGAATTGAATGGGAATGCTCACAATTAAAACCGTTTCATATGCTCGTTGAATCCATAGAATACTGGGATTTTTGAATGTATTCAGACAATGATTAAGCCCCTATTCCAATTTTAAGTGTTTACCCAGTTGGAAGTCTGTATCGAACCCTGAATATCTTGTCTCTCAGACTCAACTGTTCATAATTGCCAAGTACATTGCACTTCTATAAGGATTGCTTAATGCTGGTTGTCTGATGTATTGGGGGATGTGTTAACTTCAAACCAAATTCAATAGAGAACAGGGGTAACGCTGGCACAGTAACTTCATTTCAATTACAGTGAATAGTCACCTGTGAGCACTTGCTATGATTCACCTAGGTTTTTTTAAACTTATTTGTTAACATATTAAAGATGTGTGGGTCAGGGATTGAGTGCACTTTATAAAGGTTTACTAAGACTGATCAAATTCTCTGTTTTCTTCCTGGCCCTAGTGGGAGACGACACTGTGTTGATGTTTGCAGTTTTTTTTTTTTTTTGGATCTGAATCTGCCGGATCCGCCCCTGTTCTCCACACACTCCTCCCGCTTCATCCTGTTAGATCAAGGCACCTCCACCATGAGATTAAACTGATCTCAGGTGGAAGGTTTCATTTTTATTATGATTACAATGGTTCTACAGTCCATTCTTATGCTCGGCCAGGGAAATGGTAAAGTGATGGTGCCCTAGGCAGATTCTTCTATGTTTGCGCTAGTTCGAAGGTATACGTAGATACACCAGTATCGTAATCGGGCCCCAAGACAAATCACAGCGGCCCCAAGCACTAAGTGTGATGTTTGTGTACTGTTACTGAATCAAGGAAAACATTGCGCTCGAATTAGTGTTCCTGTGGGACCTCGTAATCGGCTGTGTGCACCCCGCCGACTTCATAAGGCTCGGGTTATTGTTTTGGGCGCCCTCAAATGTGTCGAGTTTTCCTCATTCTATAATATGGTAAGTCCAGCACTTTAACTGGTGTTGAGGTCTAGACCGTTCTCTCCTTTCCTTGTTCGGTCCTTAGAGGTTTAATTCCCTGTCATGCAATGTTTGAAACACATCACAAACTGTACTTAACCTACAGCCAGACCCAAATTGTCATTCGAAGTTCTGGATTGATGGAATTGAATAGGAATGCTCACAATTAAAACCATTTCATATGCTCGTTGAATCCATAGAATACTGGGATTTTCGAATGTATTCAGACAATGATTAAGCCCCTGTTCCAATTTTAAGTGTTTACCCAGTTGGAAGTCTGTATCGAACCCTGAGTATCTTGTCTCTCAGACTCAACTGTTCATAATTGCCAAGTACATTGCACTTCTATAAGGATTGCTTAATGCTGGTTGTCTGATGTATTGGGGGATGTGTTAACTTCAAACCAAATTCAATAGAGAATAGGGGTAACGCTGGCACAGTAACTTCATTTCAATTATAGTGAATAGTCACCTGTGAACACTTGCTATGATTCACCCAGGTTTTTTTAAACTTATTTGTTAACGTATTAAAGATGTGTGGGTCAGGGATTGAGTGCACTTTATAAAGGTTTACTAAGACTGATCAAATTCTCTGTTTGCTTCCTGGCCTACTTACATCACTCTCTCTCTCTCTCTCTCTCTCTCTCTCTCTCTCTCTCTCTCTCTCTCTTGTGTGTCTCTCTCTCACGAGAGGTACTCAAAGTGAATGATCTCCTTAGTCTCTTTTGTATTCAAATGTGTGCATGAGAGTGGGATTAGGTCTTAGCTTACTTGATTCCATTTTCATCCTACACAATAACACTATAGAGTATGAAGCACTACTACTTGGTCTTAGTATAGTTGTAAGACATGGTGTAAAGATGTTAGTTGTCTTTGGTCATTCAGAGTTATTTGTCTCACAAGCTAGATCTAAATATTCTTCTAGGAATAAGAGGTTGAAACAATACAAATTTATAGTATGGGATACCATTGAGTTTATTGATGCATTTGCAATCGAATAGGTGGAGATGTCAAAAACTATTATGATGGATGTTTTAGCTAATGTTGCATTAAAAAGAAATGACATTACCTTGACAGAGATATCAAAAGTAGAGGTGAAGGTTATGCCCTCTATTCCGAATAACATTTGCAATTGGTAGGTCTTCGAAGATGATAATGATCTTCTCAAGTTTTTACATTGCATTGATCCATATGAATTTAAACAAGAAATTTATTTCAATGTCTTTGTTGAAGTTTAAGAAGGTAGAGAAACCATTTTCCAAAATGAGGTGGTCCAGTTGACTGATAAGATTCTAAAGGGGTTGGTTGCATTAGAGAAAGTATTTGATGAAAATGATAGTTATGCACTAAAACGTGCCTCTATGAACAAATATGATCTAGAGGAAATAAATCTAGGAACTGAGGCATCTCCAAAAAAGGTATAAATCGGGAAAAAGATTGGTCCTAAAATTAGAACAATGTTGATTGCATTGTTAAGAAAGCATAAGCATGTTTTTGCATGTTCTTATGATGACCTCAAGGTATATAGGGAGGATCTATTCCAAGATGAAATTCCATTGAAACTAGATACAAAGCCATTTAGGCAAAAGTAGAGAACAATAAATCCTAGGTTAGCCTCTAAGATACAAGAAGAAATGATGAAACTCAGAGATGGATTAAAGCAATCATACATTCTACTTAGGTATCAACCTTAGTACTAGTGAGGAAGAAAATGGGGATATAAGATTGTGTGTGGATTTTAGAAACTTTAATATGTCCTCATTGAAGGACAATTATCCCCTACCTAGTATGGAAGCCATACTCCAAAGAGTTATTGGGTGCGATTTGTTAAGTATTATGGATGGTTTCTCTAGCATATAACCAGGTAAAAGTCAAGGAGTCAAAATAGTACAAGATAGATTTTAAAACTCCTTGCGGTACCTATGTATATATCAGGATACCATTTGGTCTGAAAAATGTAGGCGCCACTTTTCAAAAAGTTATGGATGTAGCCTTTGCAGACTTGATTAACATCATTATGGTTATTTATCAGGACAATCTTATAACTTATTCCAAGAGGTCTGAGGATCATTGTGCATATTTGGAGAATATATTTTTGAAATCCTTAGAATATGGCATTTCATTAAATCCAAAGAAATGCTATTTTTTTTGTGACAGAAGGTAAATTGCTTACATATATTATTTCAAGAGATAGCATAAGGATAGATCTAGAAAGGGTTGCATCCATTGATAAAATCCAATCCCAAAGACTGTAAAGGCCATTCAATCCTTTTTTGGTCAAATTAATTTTTGTGAGAAGATTTATCTATAAATTTGTAGAGATTGTCAAGCTCATTGCCAAAATGTTTAAAAAAGGTGCAAAACTTGACTAGACAAATGAGGAATTGGAAGCCTTTGTAAATATCTAGTCCTAAAGTCAGCTGATTTTGACAATCTATTTCAGTTCTTTTCTTTTGCCTCATTTCATACTATTGTTGTAGTTATGTTGTAAAATAGTGATGAAGCTTTTGAGCAAACCATATTTGTTTTTAGCAAATCTCTTCAGATCACAGAGCTGAAATATAAAATTATTGAAAAATAGGCATATGATTTAGTTAAAGTAGTGAAAAACTTTAGACTATAGTTGGTTGTTGCTAAGGTCATTGCATACGTCCCCAATGCAGAAATGAAGGACATATTTTATCAATTTGAAGTGACTGGTTGAAGGTGCAAATGGATCAATAAAATCCAAGATTTTAAATTCCAATCACCAAGCTAGTCAGAGGTATGGGAGTTGCAAAAATGATTACAAAAACAAACCTAAAGGCTACTCAGGTAGACAATATGATAACAAATGGTTATGTGATAATGAGTATTGAGAGGATACCTTGGTACTAAAGCATTATGTATTTTGTAAAAAACTATGGAGTATCCCAAAGAAATGAGTGACAATTAGAAAAGGAAATTAAAAATACAGTGTCAAAAATACATATTGAAAGATGAAGATATTTTTTGGAAAAATATGAATTGTATCCTATTGTTTTATTTACATGAGGGACAAGATCAAAATATTTTGAGAGAAATGCATGAACGGGTCTATGGTGGAAATATTATAGGAAAGACTACCACACACAAGATATTCAGGGTATGCTATTACTGACCAACTATGTTTTTAGACACCCATAACAAAGTGAGAAAATGTGAACCTTGCCAAATATATTTTGGGAAACTCAAGTATGTTGGACCATTACTTCTTAGGCCCCAACAGATAGAACCTCCATTTTACCTATGGGGTATATAATTCATAGGAGAGATTAATGAGATGTTTAGTGGTGGCAACTGATTATTTCACCAAGTGGATAGAAGTCATTCCCACCAAACAAGAAACCAATAAAGTGGTAATTAGTTTCCTATTGGATAATATACTCACAAGGTTTGGAATACCAACAAAGATTATTATGGGCAATGTTATATGCTTCAGGTCAGAAGAGTTCAAGGATTTCTATGAAACCTATGGAATCATACTCATCCCCCTATCATCCTCAAGGAAATAGACAAGTTGAGTCCAACAATAAAATTCTTATTAAGATAATGAATATGATTTTGGAGAAGAATAAACTAGCTTGGGATTCCAAGATAAAACTTGCATTGTGGGCTGACAGGGTAACTATATAAAGGTCCACAAGGAAATCACCTTTTGAATTAGTTTATGGATCTCAGGCGCGAATGGCTCTAAATAATTTTCTCCCTATGTATAACTTTATCCATGAGGAGGATGATGATATCATTGAACCAATGGAAGAAAGGATAATACAGTTGGTTGAATTGGATGAATTAAGAAATTAAGCTCTAATGAAGAGTGCTAAGTTGCAACAATAGACTAAATATCTATTTGATAAGAGAACTACAAAGAGGAAGTTCCAAGAAGGAGATTTGGTTATGATGTGGAATGCTAGGAACTAGGAAAAGGGGAAACATGGTAAATTTGAAGCTATTTGTCTTAGTCAATTTGAAGTAACTAATAAACATGGATAGGACTCTTATTTTCTCCAAAATGCAGAAGGTAAAATTTTGGAATTGCCAGTGCATTCACAATTCCTTAATAATTTCTTTTCTAAAGCTTTGTTTTCCATGCACAGTAGGCTTAGATTGTACATTTTGTATATATTCCTTTGGATTAGGGTTTTGGTCTATATTGGTCTACCCCCCCCCCCGAGTTTGGCTTCTCATCTTAAGCATCCCCAACTAGAGCCACTGTTATGACTTATTTTTTATTTTCTTAAGGTTGGGATTTTGTTTTTATTTGACCCTAGAATGCTCTTGTTTGATCATTTTGGCAAGTATTATTTTTGAGTAGTGACTTGTATTCCCGGTTACCCTCTGCTTAAGTTTGTACTTCAAGGGTTTTATATCATTCAAAACTGGGTCGGTGTCCTAGTGTTTCTTTTCTAGTCGGTAATTTGAAAGTCTTGATTCCACTATGTCCCTCTTGTTTTAATGAGCCTTAGGTTTTTGGCCCCTTCCACATGATGTCCAAGGGATATAACTTAATGCACATGTTTTAAGTTATTTTTGTGTGGGCCCTAGTATTTAAATGCCTTTGGTATGCATTAAGATGTTCTATATGCTTTATAAATCTTCTGAGTATCATCTAATATGTCATCTCTATAGTGCTCCAAAGGGGAAGTTGGGACTTGATGAGACCTTTTCTCCTATTTTATTGAGTCCCGAATGGTTTTATTTATGTGATATTTCAAATTATTTGCAACTTGGATACTTGGCAAGTTGTTTTGTAGCTCTTTCCAAGTCCGAAGTCATGCCACAAATGTAGGTGTTAGTTTACTCAGAGCTTAGTGAATTCTTTATTTGTGTCTTGGTGTGTATCCGAGGAGAGTGGTTGCAAAGTGATCTCTAAAAGATACTCAACACTCATTCAGAGGTTATCCTGAATGAGAGGCTATCCTTTGTTAGTAGATGAAAAGGATCAAACGTCATCCTCTTGGGAAAGTATTTTCAAATTTCACTAGTGATCATTGATGGCTTTTCATAAATGATTTAGATTCAAACTTGTCTTATTCTTGTTTGCACAATCAAAGTTCACACGAGTAGCATTAACTGAAAAAAAGATTGGAGATTAAAGGAATCTGTTTGTAATATCGATTCATTTTTTGAATTCAAAAGTAGAATTTGAAGTAGAAAAGAAGAAAAGGCTAGGGTTCTTGTGAAGAAATTTGATCACCTCCAAATTTTTAGACAATTTGTCAAAATCCATTAAGTGCAGTTTTTACATTCTCTGTTGTCATTTTGAGTTCTTTATAAAGAGAAAAGTAAGGAACCCAGTTAAAACCCTAGGCTAGGATATCTATAAAATTTGAGAGAGATATTCGACAAGAACCCACAAGATATCCACTTCTTCCAAGATTTCACAATGAAACAAGCCAAAGGCAAAAATGACCAAAAGAGAAAAGAATCTTCATGATGATTTAATTGTCTTGTTTCTTGGATCTTCATGAAGGCCAAGAACTTGTGCCCATGCCCCTAAATTTTCTAACAAGAAAAGCAATTGTAGAGAAAGCTATTTTAAATTTAGGGGGCACCATTATTTCAAGTTTTTCTTCTTGAAATCAGAATCAAAGATCTTTGATTGTAACCCTTCAAGATTAGGGCTTGCAAGACTGGTTGTCCCAAATGTGTTTTCCAACTTGGACCTAATTAAATCCTTGGCCAATCACTATAATATTTCTGGTAGGTTTATCAAATTTGTAAATGGGAGCTTCCAATAAATCAATAGGGACAAGATACTGGAAGTCTTTTACATTCAATATTGTAGGGATTATACTACAAGGATTGATCTAGTAGGGATAAAAGAAAAATATCAAGCCACCAAAGGATTTTACAAAAGGAAATGGTTACCTATTTATAGGACTAGGTATCAAGGCAACCTTCATTAATTTGCCATGACAGAAAAACCTCCCTACAAGGTAGACTTGTTTTATAGGTACTTTGAGATGACATACTATACAGTATGTCATGTTTTGGGGTATGTAAGATATCCTATGATGCTCGAGGAGACAATGTTGCTCAGTCATAATTCTTAGAGTAAAATGAACTATAGAACATATGATTAGCCACTAATACATTTGGACTAGATTTTCGACTAAGGTTTCCAACGGAGAAGGTATATTGTGGCAAAATTTGATTTTTTTTGAAAAAATGCCCGCATTCGTCATAATTCTGATGGAAATTACCCATTTGGTTTCGACAAAGAAGGCATTAGCAATGAGAATTTTCTTTTTTTCAAAAAGATGCTTGAGTTTGTCATAATTCTGACGACAGCGGCCATTACAAAATTAAAAAAGAGGCGGGGAATTGATTTGTATATTGCAATCCTGCCTAGGCATCCGTGGTGACTTCAACCTGCAAAAACATCAAACCCGCATCAAAGGAAATCCCACATAGGAGGTAGATTCAAATTGCCCTAGTTTTTAATTTCATGTTGCAAAAAATATACATGTGGTGGTTAATTGTCCTAGTTTAATCTCGTAAACCCATAGAACTCTGATTCAGGAGTGAGCGTACAATTTTGTATCAGCAATCCCTTCCTCCCATATATGTGTGTGTTGATTGTTCACATGAGATCACATCTCTTTGTGGCATCGTATCAAACAATTCATGAGCCTTGTCCATGTTTCCACATTTTGTATTCATGTCGAGCAGGGCATTTGCAAGTACAACACCTAACAAAATTCCTCTATCCATTATGCTTTGATGGATGTCCATACCCTCTTCCAAAGCTCCCATTTTTGCACAGGCAAGGAGGATGCTGGCAAAGGTTGTGGAATTTGGCTTTATGCCTTCCAATTTCATTTGCTTGAAAGTGTCTAAAGCCTTTTCAACAAGTCCATTTTGTGCATATCCAACAATTGTTGCAATCCACGAGACAACATTTTTTTTAGGAATTCTATCAAATAGTTCACGTGCCTTGTCTATGTTTCCACATTTTGCATACATGTCTACCAAGGCAGTTACAACTACAACATCTGACAAAATTTCTCTATCCTTTATGCTTTGATGAATGTCCATACCCTATTTCAAATCTCCCATTTTGGCACAGGTAGGGAGGATAGTAGCAATGGTCATGGAATTTGGCTTTACACCTACCGATTGCATTTGCTTGAAAGTTTCTAAAGCCTTCTCAACAAATCCATTTTGTGTAGTTGCAACTACATCTGACAAAATTCCTCTATCTTTTATGCTTTGATGGATGTCCATACCTTGTTCCAAAGCTCCCATTTTGGCATAGGCTAGGAGTAGGCTGGCAAACATAACTAAAGAAATGCAATGATCAGCTCCAAAGACATCAAACCACTACTAACAAAACTGAGAGTCTAAAATATGATAGTGAATAGTGTGAGTTGTCCTGAAATAAAATATTTTATTTTCAATTTCAACTAAAACATAATTACTCAGCCATTTAATGTTATTAATAAGTGTTTAATTTATGAAAGAGATAAATGATTGGCCACAAGTACATGAGCTACTAAATGCACACAAATAAGTGAATTTGATATTCAAAACTATCTACAATGAATTCAATTCTTATCCATTAGTCATTTATGTTTGCAATAAGCATATTTCTTTGTTTTTCTTAATCTTTATTCATAGTTATGTGCATATTTCACATTCTATAATTAGGATATCAATTGATATGGCTGAACACTAGCATGATGTTTGTGTTGTGGTATAGATGCATGGAAACATAATTATGGGATTGTTATATTATAGAGATCATAAATCTAGATATCGCATATTAGTTCTAGCTCTTCTTGGATTGAGTCTAAAGTTGAGATACAGTCATAAAGCCATTATTAGCAGATCTATCCATTTTTAGTAAAGACAATTGAGAAAGTCATTTTGATATTGAGAGTTTCTTATCTGTTTACCTATTGATCATTATTCAGCCATAATATTTAGGTCTATTTATCTCTCTTGCAAAACCTCTATAAGTGTCCTAGATTGTCCCTACTACTCACTCTTCAATTCAAAAAAATGGAGTTCTAAAGATTTGTTGCACAAGATGGTGTTGAATGTATCAACAAGGCTAGCATGGAAGACATGTTCAAGCTTCCACTTGTACAACTTAAAACAAATGATTTGTTGATAGAATAAATTCTTGAAATAGGAATACAATTGAAAGACAAGTAAGTACATACAAACTTCCTCAGTTGAAAGTAAAATTTGTGTATAAAAAGAGTACATTGAATCCCAATCCATAAACACAATAGAGATACTGATGGAGACTTAATTGGATGTAGCATGTCTCACCAAAGTTGTTAGAGTATGTTAAGCTAGTACATAATGTTTCATAAAGCCACATTAGTATTTTACCCAGATCATTATCTACCAAAACTAACTATAGTAATCCTTTTGAGGATTAATTTCATGGTGCTAGATCTTCATTTATTTCCACTTTTTGTTGGAGAAAAGAACAATTATTTCTTGAGGTAGATGAATATCCCATCAACAAAGGACAAGACCCTTTCTAGAATATAACAAATTCTAATCCAACAAAAGATCATGGGGGTTTCACAAGAGATATTGAATAAGAGATAGACTTCTACTGCTGCATTGAAAACATTGGCATGTTCTTCATTTATTGATGTAAACTCTCTGTGACGCCACCACAACCAACAAAGGTGTAAAAAGTTGTTTGCAATGCATGGATTTTTAGGATTGTCCTTTCAGAAAACAAAATTAAAGTATGGAAGTAGGATCTGCCAGCTCCTAAGGGAAAGACCTTGTCAGACAATAATTTTTATTTTCTTGCCTGTGAAGAAAGACCGTGTCAGACAATATCAACGAACAACAAAATAAGGAGACAATTTCTAGATTATGGTCTAACTTGAAAAGAAAAGGTGATGGAAAATGTTATTGTCCGTGCAAAATTTGTAAGGGGTTAAAGACTAGAAGACTTCTAATCAAAACAACAAAGAAACATTGTAGGCTGCATGGTCACATTGAAGGTGGACATGATTATCATCCATTGGTAAGTTTTTTATTATATCGTTTTGACAATTTATATACATAATAAATCACGTGATGATGAGATCATGATCACGGTTTATTTATGTATATCAATTTTGTATAGGTCGATCACCCTAGAGCACATGGTATGGATTAACACAACCCTGAGAATATGGTTTTCAAAGTGGACGAACATGGAGGTGTGAATATCAAAACTGAAGATAATGATCCCATGGAAGATGACGATCATGAGCCAGAAAACACAATTGAAGATGATGGTATAAATACATTGATCCATGACTCATTTAGCACTCGTGCAGCTGATCATGATGATGAAGATGACCTTGATGTTGTTCATGATGTCCCTCTACTTGAGAAGGCATCTGAGGCCCTTTATGAAGGCTCACAAGCAACTCTTCTCTTTGTTGTATTGTTGTTGGTGAACTTGAAGGTTATGAATGGTTTATCCAACATATCAATGTCACATATGTTAAGGCATGTCATATATATCATAATAAACTGTGAATCATGTTGTACCATTAATATTCTTTATTATAACAAATTATATTTTGTTGATGTAGATTGATAGGTGAGTTTTTGTTACCACCATCAAATATTCTACCTCGCTCATACCGAGAATTATCTGCCGTTATGAAAGATATTGGAATGGAGTATCAAGCAATAGATTCTTGTCCCAATGATCATATTATATATCACAAACAATATCAATTTTGAACTGAATTCCCTGAATGTCATATCAGTAGATATCGAACAGATCAAATAACAAAAAGGGTTCCTCGCAAGGTTCTTCACTATATTGCCATTATTCCACGTATGCAAAGATTATTCAAGTGCACTAGCTTGGCATAATTTATGGATTACCATGCATGTAATAAAAGGCGAGATGCCATTATTCAAATGCCTACAGATGGTTCAACATTTATGGACATAGAGGAAAAGTGGTCACACTTTAAAGAAGAACCTCGTAATCTCAGGCTTTCATTAGCAGCGGACGGTGTCAATCCATTTGGAGAGATGAGATCTATTTACTCAGTGTGGCCTATTTTTGTTATCAACAATAAAATTCCTCCATGGATGTCAATAAAGAGGAAGTACATAATGTTGGCAATGATTGTTCCAAGTATTTTATCATTTGAATATAGTCATCTAAATTTAATTATAAATACTACAGTAAAATGGTCATAATAATTATGTAATGCTTTTGTTCATTCGATTAGGTAAGTACCAAGTTAAAGATATGAATATATATATATATATATATATCGAGCCTCTTATCGATGAGTTGCTGGAGTTATGGAATGGTGTCACTATGTATGACATCTCTAGACCAATAGGACAAAGACAATTTCAATCCCATGCTATGCTTCTATGGACAATACACAATGCCCCAAGGCTAACACATTTTTGTGGTATGTTATAGTGTTTAAGTTGTGCATGAAAATTATAATTCAAAAAATTATCATATTTAATCCAATTATACATTATCTTGTAGGTCTTCAAACAAAGGGAAAATTTGCATGCCCTGTTTGTGGTCCAAAGATGAAATTTTGTCATTCAAAAAGTTTAGGAAAGTAGGTGTTTGATGAGTATAGGCACTTTCTCCACAAAAATCATAAGTATCAAAATACTAAAAAACATCTTTTCAATGGGAAAGAAGATAATACATCAACGCCACGAAGAATGACACCTCACCTATGGAAGTTGGAATATAATAGAATTAATCATAAAGGTAATGTCATTCCATCTATTGGTTTGTCATAAAATATCTTTTCTATTTTGTTTTGTTTACTAATGATGTGATTGATGATCATGAAGGTCATGAAGGCATAAATGACCACCTTCCTAAGGGAATAAAAAGTTATCTCCGACAATTTAGTAGGTTTCCCTACTACGAGCAGTTACAAATTGTTCATTTGTTTGATAGTATGCATATTGAAAAGAATATAATAGAGACATTATGGAAAATATTGGATGGAAGGCGTGACGAAGAAAAAATTGTCAAAATACGTTGTGACATTCCGGATTCCAATCATGTAATGATAAATGTCATTCAATCAAATAGACATGGAGACCAGATTAATATAAGTGAGCTTCCTTGGTTATTAATAGACCAGCAAAGCAATGCTATTAAAGAAGTCATACAAAAAATTCGATTTCCCACAGGATTTGTGGTGAACATAAACAATCTCATATCAAAGAAAAGTGAATTTGGGCCAGGGATGAAAACACATGATTGGCATACCTTCATTAAGGTAATTCATGTTCTTGTGTTTTTAGTATGTATTTAAGTACTACACGTATGTGTACTTTTCATTATGTTACAAAAAAAATGAAACGACAACTTTATAATTGTTGCAGTACGTTCTACCTCTATCTCTCCCAGATGACTTCGACAATAATGATCTTGGAAAATACATGAGGTAAGTAGTGATATTTGTTTAGTTCGTTGTATAGATATTATATTTGCAATTTGTTTTACTTCTTATGTAATATATTTTTTTGCATCTTGAATACCTTTTAGGTGGTTGTCATGTAAAGAAATCCATAAAGATGATATAAAATATTGGAAGAGAAAAATTCCTCATTTAATGTGTGAAATGTAAAAGTGTCTACCTCTAGCTTTTTTCAATGCACAAGAACACTACCTCATACACCAAGTTGAGGAGATTGAATTGTGTGGACCTGTACACTCTAGGTCAATGTGGATGGTTGAGAGGCACTTGAAATTTTTTAAGGCTTTGGTTCAACAAAGAGCACATCTTGAGGGTTCTATGGTGGAGGGATATATGTTATACCAGACTATGGTGTACATTTCTGAATATCTTCCTAAGTTTGTAGCAAAGATCCATGTGGATTGCATTTGGGATCCCAACACCATTAACAAATTCGAAGGGGAGTACTTGACGGGGAAAGGTAGATTGAGGAAAGTGAGAGGTAATTATAAGATGTTATTTTAGTTAATTAATTCTTAATCTTCAAAATAAATCGATTGTAAGACGTCTATTTTTTTTTTCTACAGTTAGTCGAGAGTCGGATGCACTATATTTGTATATTGCAAACAATCTTGATTAGATGATAGTATGGATTGAACGTTGTCAACATTCTGGATGCACGTTAACATGGGAGGTGTGGCTTCATTGGTTAAAGAAGCACATCATAATGGAGATTCCAATGTTACGCAAAGGGAAATTGATTTAGCATATGGTTTAAGAGATAAACAGGTACGTATAAATTTATTAATCACCCATATGTTTATCAACTCACAATGCAATAAATTTTACATGTTTGACATATCGCAGGACAAACACCACAACGCTATGTGCTACAATGGTCATAAATTTTGCATAAAAAAGTTGGATGACATGAAGAAAACTTGTGATTTTGGCATCACTGCAGTCTTTGAGGTGACAAATATTTCATTGAGAAATGACATTCATCCTCAATATCCTCAAAATCAATACTATGGCATTTTGGATTATTACTTGAGTGTGACTTTAATTCCTTCAAATTAGTTTTGTTCGTTGTCAAATGGTACAGGCTATGATTGAATAAAAATGATCCTCATAGAGCTATTATTGAACATGATAATGGTTTTATAATGCTAAATACAAGGTCATTTGAACCAGTTGGGGATGAGCCCTATGTTCTTCCAAGCTAATGTGAGCAAGTATTTTACTCAGAGGTTCCACATAAACTGGGTTGGTCATTTGTTGTTAGACATAGAAGAAGAAGAAGAAGAAGAAGAAGAAGAAGAAGAAGATGATGATGATGATGATGATGATGATGATGATGATGATGATGATGATGATGATGACGATGACGGTGACGGTGATGGTGATGATGATGATGATGATGATGATGATGATGATGATGATGATGATGATGATGATGATGACCTTGATGTTCATGATGATGAAGAATGAAATGTATGAGCAATGCGATTAGTATATTATCTATTTAATATTGACTTCTTGATAGAATTTTGTTTACATAATTAATTCATGATGCACCTTTTAATATGGAGATGGAGATAGGGAGTGTGACTATTTATGTGACAATTTTTAAACTGTGTTTATTTATGGAAATTGGATTGTTTATTAGCTATGTGACTATTTATGTGACCATTTAGTTGAGGATCCTGCATAGTCTACATAAAGTAAAGGTAAGGAATTAAAAAATTTACAATAATTTTGATGACATCTTTTTAATATTTAATACTCTTTTTGTCTACAAAGTTCATGTTGTTCATGTTGTGTATGATGTAATTTCGCTAACATTTTTAATATTTTTCTTTGTGACAGGCTGACATGGATCCATCACATATCGCAGACAGAGATGTACCTTGCGACACTTCTACCGAGCAGGTAAACCTCATTGTAATTGTACAAATTAGGTAGAAGCAAACTGTTACATTATTATGTTCTTTTTTTTAGTGATTTATACTAATTTTCTAATTGTTAATGATATTCTTGACACAGACGAATGTTCGGGGAAAGGGAAAGGGAGTTGCAATACCTGAGAACCTTTCTATGGATGTGGAATCATTAGGGTTAAGAAATGATGACCCTGAAGATCCCACAGACCTTGTGAAATTATTTAAAATGCCTCTTATAAAAATTAGAAAAGAGATTGTTGCTTTGGTAGCCGTGCATCCTACCACTGATGAGATATGATAGAGGGTGGAATTATTGTATAAGACAACAGAAAACTTGCAAGTAAGTAGTAATGAAAGCTTTAATTATAACAAAAGTTCAATAATGGCTTATATTTTATTCTCTTTTTATGTCATTAACTAGAATATGTACGTATTGTTTTTACAGCAATTTATCCGCCCTCATGAAAGTCATTCCTATGATCAAGGTGTTGCAGGATCAGGTGATGATGATTTTCTTGTATTATTACTTGCTTGGCTTATCACTCTGAGTACCCAAAACACATCATACTTGATACTGTCAATTTTCAAAATAAAGGTTTATCCTTGTTTACAATTCTTGCACTTTTCATATATTTAATGTTTGATATATTTAATGTATTATTCTTTAGGTGTTGTCAATGTTACTGTGCAAATGTCGACGCCGCCTCATCATAGGTCACCCTCACTTGTATTGCCAACTACAATGTCGGCATCACATAGCATGTAGACATCCTCTAGTGCACATCATATTGGCCCGCCCACTATTGGTAGATCCCTCTTTTGCTCTATCTTCTGTCATGTGTTTATTTCCCTTAAAGCATTCTTTCTTGAATTCTAATGCCATTTCATGGTGGATTTTTTTTTGCAAGAGGAGATGCACATGAGGATGTGCCACAGGCAACTATTGCTGATAACATAGCATCGTTTCCTGGATCTTCTTGTATTGCTAGTACGGGAACATTGCAGGCCACATTCGTGGTGAGCGACGAAGAAATACTTCCCTTAAAGATACAAAAGGTTCCAGGTACTTTCAAATTATTATTATATATACTCTAATTGTAATTTACTTTATGATCACTCATTTTGGACTAATGATCCCATGAATTTTTTGTAGGCAATGATATTTTCTATAAACAGCTTAGTGACATTGCATTGTAGATATTTGGGCCCACCATACGTAAAAGGTGGTACATCATATGTGAACTAACCCTTATCCACTTTTGATTTAATATCATTGCTAGAATACTTTTCCTTTGATCCATTTCTTTAAGTGTAATAAATGTAGCTTCAGTTCATTTCTAAATCTAACAGGTTTGTTTTTGCTTTAAAAGGTGGAATGACCAAGAAAAAAGGTTAAAAGATGAATTGACAAACCAAATGGTTGAATGGTTTGGAAATGACACCTTTGAAAAAACCAAGCTCCTTGAAAAAGCTGGCACATATCTAAAGTATGTGAGGGACCAATATAGGACCCATTTGGAGAGGAACCTAAAGTACAAGCATCCCCCCATGATTCTAGAGAGGGAGTGGAAGGACCTGATTTTGGATGCCAAGGAGAGAATTGAAAGGAGAAAAGGAAATACACCAGTAGACGCCAGAAGAAGGTACGGGATACTATTAAGAATGTAATTATGTACTAATTAATTACTCTTTATATTTATATAATATAACATATTTCAAACTTTTTATAGACTGAGTGACACATCAAAGGCAACGAAGGCAAGGCAAGAAAAGCACAGGCAACATAAACTCGGCTCTGGTGGTTACATGAAACTTGTTGCACAAATTGTAAGTATCTCATGTAAACTCCCATATTGTCTCAAAATATTAATAAATTGCAAATATTTTTTTTATCAAACAATGCAAGCAAAATTCACAGTACCAAGAAAAAATGTAGGGCTCTGAATTCAATAGAGCGCCCACAAAAGATGACAAGAGAATTGCCTACCAGCAAGGCTATTCAGCCATGGCTGATCGGCTACAAGAATTGAGTGGGCATACACAACATTCGAGTGCATTTGTCATATAGGTAAATATGCTAAATGGAAGTTGTTTCAAATTGAATACTTTACCAATAATCTAATTGATGTTGAGTTCCAACATAAAGTGACTATATTTGTTTTAAATAAGCAAGCAATGATAACAATGTGCATGTCATTGGAATGCAACCTGCTAATTGTGAAACACCACCTACACATGAAGGTTCAGATGTGCATCCTAGTAGTGGAGGTATTCATTTGCTATTCAAATTTATTTATTTAGCTATTAATACAATTAAACATCTTAATTTGTAATTAGAGTAGTAATTAACGTAACCTTTCTTGTTAATATTTTAGAGCATGTAGTCGGTGGTGAGCAAGTGGAGCATGATCTGGGTACACAACCTCAAGAACGTAATGTTCCCTACTCAGGTAAAGAGGACCATTGTTATTGCTTTAAACAAATATAATTGCAATTGGTGTTCATCATGTTGAGGTTGAGGCTACACATAATGATGTGGCCCCATCAGGTAAAGAGCACAACAATTATGTTCTCTAAATTAATGAAATACTTGTAACAATAATAATTTTTTTTTTTGAATTTAACCCATTTCTTTGTTATTGCAGAGGACCCCCCTTCGCTTCAATGTTGTCGTCCTCAGTATAGGACTAGGCATACATTGAGATCACGAGCAGTTGGCAGAACATCTGCAGAGGGGGGAAATGATGAAGACACTGATGTTCCACTTAGTCTTTTCATAGCTTCAAAGAAAAAACAAAGAAAGAAATGATTGTAATCTAGCTTATTTGATAATGACTAATTTTTATGTGTTAGTGAATGTAATTATGTGCTAATTAATTGTTATGGATGATATGTGTTAATTTAATATTGATGAATGTTGCGTGTTAATTAATGTTAATCAATGTTATGTGTTAATGAACGTTATGTGATATTAATGAATGAATGCTATATTTTATTAATGGTAGAAATAATTAATGAATGAATGCTATAAGATGTTAACGGGGAATTTAGAGTGATGTTAGGGGGGGGGGGGCAAATGAGCTTCCACGTTCACGTGGTTGGCCCTGTTAAGTCGATAATATTAAACTATTCTTGAAACCAAGTGAGGCTCAACAAGGTAACACACTTTTCAATATTTCATTATGTTGCATAGTTAATATTATTGAATAATGTATATTGAATCTTAATTGCAGGGTCCAACAGACCCAACACGAACAACAACAACACAAGTTGCTGGGTATAATGAACTCCCATATTGTCTTTTCTATACACGAACAATATGAGTTGCTTCTAGTGTTGATATCCAAGGTGGGACTACAAAAGTTATGAATATGCCTCATCCTTGTAAGTTTTTTTATTACAACTCCTAATGCTTGAGACTAAACTTTTTGTTCTTGATTTTTTTCACTAGTTGTCATAACCTTTGACTTTGATGTTTGTGCCTTAATAGAACTAGAAGTTTCTTGTATGCATACTTGGTCAAGGACTGCATTAATACTCATGTTTCAATGTTGACCTACAAGACATGTAAAAGGACAACTACAATTGATACCAGTGCCTTATCTAGGCCACAGAGTCATCTAAGTTTAAACAATACTCCCACAATCAAATATCTCCACACATCCCATCACCTCGGCTTCTATAAAACCCCACATATGCCTGACATACATAAGAATTTACCCTTATCAAACTAGATTGCATTCATCAAATTCAAAATCTCCCACAAGGAATTTACTGATAGAAATGCTTCATGCATATTTAATTTCCCTCCTGGAAAGAAAAGCTAAGAAACACCTCTATTTAAGATTGCCTTACAATCCATACTCAAATGAATAACCCTAGATTACTCATATTGAAAACAGTAAATATTTGCAAGTAGACCAGAAAACAATACAAAATTTAGGCTCAAAAGTTGATAGTCTGTATATTGACATTAATTTTGAGAAAATATTACAAAACTCAGAGTATTCTCCATAAGACTAGAAAAAAGCTCAGATAAATTTTTGCAGCATTTTCTTACAATTACTTGTGATTGTTTTTTTAGGAGTCTTGGTATCTATTTATAATAGTATGGATGCATACAAGCTTTGGACCCTTCAAAAGAAAGTTTGTTACAAACAACCGGTCATTTTCAAGAAGCGGTTATAAGTCCTTTTCAACATCTACAGCTTCCTCTACATGTTGTTCTATTGTAACCTCCTGTAACTGCTCCCAAGCATCTTCTTTCTGTCCCATATACTTATCTTTCCACTCCTGATACACATCATCACTAGGCCAAGTAAAACTAGCAATCTTTTGTTTCATATCTTCTAGCCACTTCCAAGTGACTCATACATGCCCAATCTCTATTTCTATGAAACCATAATGAGATTTCACTTTTTCAATTTCCTCAATTGTTTGGACAAATAAGGATGTGTCATCAGTACTAATACTCTGATTGATCCTTAGGGATAAATTGTGGTCCACCTCCTTTAACCAAGTCTTCTCTTCCTTTAGCTGGATAGGACCAATGAAACCTCCTAGAAATATTTCAAATTTATGATTTGAATATTCTTTCCTATAAAGTTGGTCTTTTCTTTTTATACTTTCTCCTTCCACTGAAAGAATATTCATCTCTTTTATAAACTCACATGTGGACCTTAGATTGTCATTCTCTTTTGCATCTGCATGGGAAGAACACATGAGCTCTAACTCTTTACCTCTAGGCACCAACTTATTTAGGATTGGTTCCAAAGTGGCTTCTTCTTCTTTGAATTTGATCAAAATCTCAAGAATCCTCTTCATATTTATGTATACATTGGAGGTTTTGACTGAGTCAACAAAATTCAAGATGGTGGATTTCACCTTCTCCTCATATTTGTTTGCATACAATGTCTAAGCTTGTTTCAATTGTTCCAACTCATGTTGGACATTTTCAGGTAATTGGGAACTAGAAGGCATAGGAGAAGGGGGATATTCAATGATGGGACTAGTAGGAGGAGTTCTTTCTAGAGAGGAGGCTATCATGAGTGTAGAAGATTCACTAGGATGATATTGACCTGCCAGTTGACTCTGGAGTCTAGCAATTATGTTGTCTCTATTGGCTATTCCTTCTTTAGCATCATTGTAAGCTTTTAAAATAGTCTCCAACTTCATTAGGAGATTATCCTTTTCTTGTGCCTCTTTCTTTGTCACCGCAACACTAAATTTTGCAGTCCCTAGGACTGTGCTTGTAGCTTCCACTACCCCTGTGTCTTGGACTCTTTTAACTATCATGCCTCCTAAGAGGCTAGAATCTAATGCATCCTTCCTTCTTTTGTTTTCATCCTTCTTTAAAGACCACATGACAACTCACTCCTTCCATAGGCTTTGTTTCTTTCCTCACTGCATCAAGCACTAAGGCATCAACTATATCCCATTTAGGGAGAATCAACACACCAGCCTTTGCTACCATTTCTCTTCCTTTCTCAGGGGTGATTGCTTTGAAATCCTCCATCATTTCTTTCTTAACCTCTTCTTCTACTTGAGTTGTATTTTTAAGAGGCTCTTCACTTTTCCTCTATTCACATCTAGTCTTGAATTGATCAATATTTTGCTTCCATAGAAACTATATAAAAGCTCCTGATGTGACAAAATTACTGTCAACTAGAAATTCTTCACTAGCTTGCTTAATAGTAAAGTCCATTTCTTGGCCCTTTAACTCACCATCAATCAAATCCATTTCAGCATTAGGTGGCTCTTCGGGCATCCCCTCTTGGGTCTCCTCATAGGTATAGGCAATCTCACCGAGACTCCCTAACTGCAATAATTGTTCAGCCACAGCTTGTTCATCTCCAATGTGGATAAGAGACTGAGATGGAGAGTATTGAGGCTCAACAGTTTCAATTTCCTTTCCCACTCTCTGCTTCTTAGGGGAATCCTAGATGTCAATGACATCTTCAATTTTCCTCTTCCCTTTTGAAGTGGAAGGCTCACTTATCACTGGCATTATCACAGTGTACTTTGACCTTTTGTGCATTACATAGTCACTAGGTGGGATATCTCTAGCAAAGGCAGGCTTAGCCAATACCATCTTAGCCTTATCGGGCTCATTTTGCATTATGGCCTCCCTCTTTTCTATTAAGGTCTGCATGAGATCTTCAAAATAAAGAATCAGGAATTTTATTTTCTCCTCAAATGGATTGAAGCTAGAAAGGGGGTCATAGCCACTATCAAATTGATGGATAAAATCAAGGGCTTTCTTATATGCCACCCACTTCTCCTTCCTCAGTTCTTTCTCATTTAAGTTGAATTCATTTCTAATAAGATCTTCTAGGAACTAAAATTGATGTGGCCTACCTCTGCACATTACTCTTTTTCTAAACATGCTATTGAAAAAATCCTTGGGGTTTGCACATCTTGACACTATAGTAGACAACCTATATGGCTTAAAGAATTCTTCAAAAAATCTCCATCCACCCTTAGTGATCACAAAAAGGTGAGCCATGGTAATAGTTGGGAAAATAGTCCCTTTACCTCTATTGGTTAGCTCTACTTCTTGTACTCCCCCAATTTATCTCAGGACTTCTGCAATCCCTATCTTCAATGGGACCTGATAGGGTAGTAAAAAGGGGGTGCCTCTAAATCCAAACACTCTAAAAATAGTAGACATAGGGTACAAATATATGTCTCCCAAATTGTGAACAATCTTGATATCCTCTGCAAACTCCTTTGGTCTGAGAAACTCCAAAAGAGCCTTAGGAATTCTAGGGTTTTCTTTGCATAGAAGAATCCTAATTTTAGATGCAAAGCATCTATCAAACTTTAAATAACTTGCATCTTCTCTATCCCAAGATAGAACAGTACTCCACAATTGCACTGGCATCTCCTCTTTATCCTTGGCCTTAATTAGGTCCATCTCCTTTCCAAAATAATCAACCCCTTTGAATAGAAACTTATGCATTAACATGGAGTACCATCCAAATGGCCTATCCACCTTACCATTTTTTATTCCTACTATCCCTTTATGAATTGCATCAACAAGGTATGAGGCACAATCAAATGTTATTACTAGGGAGGTGTTTAGAATTTGTGCAATCATTAACATATAATGGGTTGGCATATTCTTTTCAGCATCCTCTCCAAAAATCTGGCATAATGCCCAATACATACCCTTAGCTCTCAGAGTGAATAGGTTGAGAGAGAATGGTTCCATTGTGCTGGGGCCTACAACTGTTAACCCCCCTATCTTTACAAAGAATTCTTTCAATGGGCCACTTCTAAGATGATCCCTTTGTGTGTTGTAAACCTGGGCTAATGACTCAAAGACAATAGGTTCTAACAAATTGGATGACTCACTGAGTTTAAACACTTTCCTGAATTCATCTTCATTTATCTCAATCAAGACTGATCCCTTTATGTTGCTGATGCATCTTTCCATAGAGTCATAATTTTGTGCAA
Source organism: Cryptomeria japonica (assembly GCF_030272615.1). Classification (NCBI taxonomy): domain Eukaryota; kingdom Viridiplantae; phylum Streptophyta; class Pinopsida; order Cupressales; family Cupressaceae; genus Cryptomeria; species Cryptomeria japonica. Next base: position 615,643,969 of record NC_081405.1, on the reverse strand, counting down.
TCAGGGCTAACAGATGGGCATGTGCACAAAGATGGTGGTCAGAAAAGTGGACACCACCCAAAAAAAACTTGGGAAAACAGGAAGCACGTACGCGGTTTTAAAATTTCAAATTCCTGCGTACACGCTTAGGTTTGTTCTTCCTGAGCCTAGAAAAGGTAGCGCATATGCGCTACGTTTAGGAAACTGACCATGTACGTGCTACGCCTAGGAAAATTAGCATGTATGCATTGCTTATAGGAAAATGAGTGCATATGTGCTAATAATCCTAGTAAAACCGCGTACGCAGTGCCTGATAAAAAAAGTTTTTAAAAAAAACTGGGTCCTCATTTACCCGAAAAGTGCATTTTTAACTTTGTTTTTTTCCCATTTTCTTATCTAAACCATGAATGGGGTGCTAAATTTGTCCTCCAGGCTATGAATCAAGGTTAGTTTTTGTTTATTTTTGTCTTTCTTTCTAGTTTATGCAATTTGTTTTACATTTTGAATTTAATCTCATTAATTTTGATTAGGTTTTTTCATTTTTTGTTTCAAAAACTAGATTCTTCTAATCTAGAACAAGAACAACCAAATGCACCTCTTGAAAACACACAAGAACAACCCCCAATTCATCCTTTTGACCACACAGCCAAAACACAGGAAGAATTAATTAATCAGTTAGGGCAAAATACATCCAAAATCAATAGACTGATTGTAAAATTGAAAACTTCTGAACATGACCATCATCAATCCCTCACCACTAGACTAGAAACATTAGCTAGTGGTGCCATAGCTATTTCCACAGAAATTACCAAATGGGGAAGCTTTAGGGATAGGTGTCGTCAATACTATGCCAATGGGCTATCATACGATGGAGTTAAAAACAAAAATATTTCTAAACAACAAATATGTGCCCTTTTTGTTGACCCCAAAACTGGTCAGTCATTACCTCCTAATGCAAAGAGATTTCCCATACATTGGTGTACCAATGTGCAGATGAAGAATCTTTTTTTGGCAGAGGTGGTGGATGGTCTTTGATGATCCACCTTGTAATAATTATGAGGTGCCATTATATTTTTTGAGAAAAATATATTGTGAGTTTGTGCTCAATGTGCACTCAAATTATTTTGACATGAGAGAGTTTCATGGTAGAGGTGGTGGCTCTGCCCAAGATAGACCTAGAGCCCGTAGGCGATTAGCTGTGGAGAGTCACCACCCCCTAGCACCCAAACCCAAGGTGCATCAGGCTGTCCCATTTGAGCTGAAAGAGTCGATGGAGCTACAAACTCTTCAGGCGGCCACAACATTAACTGGTGCCATCATCCAGCATGGGACACCATTAGCACACCCTATTGTATTGTATGATGAGCCGTAAGAGGGCGATAGAGAGCCCATCAAGCATATGTGTGTTAGTTGCTTGGGGATATGCTCAGGGATAGATGATGTAGCTAGTGCAGATGGATACTCATATCATCTATGCATGATTTGCAGTTGTAGATGTCAAGCTCACATGGTTGAGGATGTCGCACTGATAGATGAGTTGATGGACATGGTGTTTGCCCATGAGCCATAGACACAGGTATGTTGATTTGAATTCATAACATTTTATTTCTCAATCACTTTAATTTTGTAATTACATAAATGAATTTTCATTTATACATCGATTTAAATTGAGACAAATAATATGCATTTCAAGATGCAGCAGCGGTATCCCATACACCTCCCCCAGTTACCATAGCTGCAACTTCGATGCCTGAGGTATAAATTTTGTAGCATGTTAAAATAGAATAGTACACTTTGAATTCAAAAAAGTACAAGATATACTAACTATCTTTAATGCTTGGTCCAATTTCTGGTTTGTAGGTGTTGACAGGGAATGAAATGTCCCAAATTGATGACATCACACTCTCAGCGATTGATTTTGGCCTACAAGGCTATACGGTATGATATTTTGTACAACTCTTTTTATGTATTGTTTTGATGGAATATGCAAGTCATTTCATTTTATATTTTTAAAATTATGTTTAATTTATTATCTATACTAATATCTCATGTTAATTTTGTGTTTTTAGGGTACCCCCTCTGTGTCTAGGGCTCATCCTAAGAAAAAGAATTCCTCGAGGATGCCAAAATGTGTGAAGAAGGTAATTGAACACATTTTTAGTTGTACAATTGTTTGAAAATGTTGAAATCAAGTATTACTTGGGGTTTATAGATTGATTAGTGTTTTTTGTCTATTTTACATGTACAGCAGCCATTGAGCTTTGTGGATATGTTGAATGCACCTAATTCACCTGTAGATCAAGAGAGGGCGGAGGTATGTATCTCTACTTTATTTTCTTGATTTCATGATTATATTCAAGCATACATGTGAACTTGTGATATATTATAATCTTATAATTTTTTCATATAGGAAATATCCATATCTATTTCGTCAATGGCGAACCCTCCTCCTTGCACTAGAGAAGCATCTCAGGATCTGGTACACTTTTGTTTGATATGTAAAATTAATTGTTTTCAACCTTCAATACTTATCATTATATTAATTGTATTTAATCTTTGTACAATTTTTGTATACGTAATAGCATCAGTTTCTACATCGATGGTGAGCCATCCTCGGTCCATTGGAGAAGTATCTTAGGCACAGGTATGTCATTGTTCTCTATATTATAGCTTTTAAGTGTTCTTGATATATTTATGTTATTACATTGTATTAATTGTACATTTAATCTACAATAGGCTCCTTCGCGGTACGACCATAATGTGGATGAATTTAAGTATGTCTTCAAGAAAACTCCTAAGAGTGACAAGGAGAGGAGAGCGAAGAAATTATCTCCTCGATCAGCCGATGACGTAATCTACATTTCAATTGCAAAGGAATTAAAGTTAAATGCATAGTTATGATGTTAATTGTGAACTATTTTCTACAAAAGAATTCCAACTTGGAATTGTGGTTTTGCAGCCATCTACAGAGCCGCGTACTGCACCGAAGAGGTTTGATTATGATGATCCACCAGAAGTTTAGGATCATATAGTGTTAGTTTTGGTCATAGAATGACCAATACATGTAGATATATTCTACATTTTTATTGTATATCGATTTGGACATGGCATATGCCACATTTTTGTAATACTTGTATTGACTTGGCAGACATGCCTTTTTATATATATATAAATATCGATATTCGATCCAATAAATATGTAATGAGTTCATTATTTTGTATTCATTGTATTTTGTGGTTGTCCTTTTATAAATTTAAATGAATATTTGCATATGTAATCAACAATATGAATATAAACAACAAAAATATATGATATAAAGCATTGGAATCGTGGAATATGATTTGATAAAATTTCTAAAATGTTGAATTAACCCTACAAAACTCCTTGTATTTAGTTCATTATTGTGTATTCGCTATATTTGGTGGCTGCCCTTTTATAAATTTAAATGAATATCTGCATATATAATTAACAATATGAATATAAACAACAAAAATCGACAATATGAATTTAAACAACAATGTGTTTGGTGTGAGAGCACCCTCACACTCGCAATGGTCAAATTTTGTTCCTTGTGTGCACAAACCGAAATTGCAAGTGCATCCGGGTGGGCAAGTTTACACTAGGCATGCCCCTATCATGCATCCCAAAGCACCAGAACATCGAGAGTCATACCCTACTGGTGCGATCTCTCAAGTGCCCTAAGTCCAAAAAATTGTCAAAATTTGACGGACTGTTTCTTCCAATCCATGACACATATAGTTGATCTGTTTGATCTCGTGGGGTCACCTGAGGATCCTCTACAATGGCCTATCTTGGTTTTTGATGAATTGAAGCCATTTTCAATTAGTAGCATTTGTTTGCCTGCTCAAAAAACTGTCAGTTGCTTGCAAGGAAAGGTTGCAAGATTGGCTAGAATTGATTTTGTTCCTCGTGTGCACAAACCAACACCGCAAGCACATCCGAGTGGGCATGGTTACACTAGGAATGCCCCTGTCATGCATCCCAAAGCACCAGAACATCGAGAGTCATACCCTACCAGTGAGATCTCTCAAGTGCCTTGATTCCAAAAAATTGTCAAAATTTGACGAACTATTTCTTCCAATCCATGACACATATGGTCGATCTATTTGATCCTGTAGGGTTGCTTGAGGCTCCTCTACAATGGCCTATCTAGGTTTTTGATGACTCAGAGCCATTTTCAATTAGTAGCATTTTTTCGCCTGCTCAAAAAATTGTCAGTTGCTTGCAAGGAAAAGTTGCAAGATTGGCTAGAATTGATTATGTTGCTCATGTGCACAAACCGACATTGTGAGTGCATCTAGGTGGGCATGTTTATGCTAGGCATACCCCTATCATGCATCCTAAAGCACCAGAATGTCAAGAGTCATACCCTACTGGTGAGATCTCTCAAGTGCCTTGAGTCCAAAAAATTGTCAAAATTTGATGAACTGTTTCTTCCAATCCACAACACACACAGTCGATCTGTTTGTTCCCATGGGGTCACATGAGGCTCCTCTATAATGGCCTATCTTAGTTTTTGATGACTCAAAGCCATTTTCAATTAGTAGCATTTTTTCACCTGCTCAAAAAAGTGTCCGTTGCTTACAAGGAAAAGTTGCAAGATTGGCTAGAATTGATTATGTTCCTCGTGTGCACAAACCGACATCGTGAGCACATCTAGGTGGGCATGTTTACGCTAGGCATGCCCCTATTGTGCATCCCAAAGCACCAGAACGTTGAGAGTCATACCCTACCGACGCATTGTAGAAGTTGCTTGACAACTTTTTTGACAATTTTTTTGACAACAATGTGAATTTTTGCTCAAATTGCATTTAGTCTCAATCTATCACCCCTATGACCCGATAATGACTCAAATAATTATCCATGATTATACAAGAATCAAGAATTCTCATGATTGACCAGGGACACATCACATATACTCAAAACATAGTCACAAAACATTAACACACAAAAGAGTCACAAAACATTGTCACATATTATTCAAAAAATTGCCTCTAAATATGGTCAAATTAGCTCTTGGCTATTTGATTATACAAAAAATTGTCTTACAAATAATCTCATGGGCTTTTATATAAAATTTGGCATTACAATATATGCGATTCAGCTCATCGCCATTTTAATATACAAATCATCTCTTGGGCTTTTATACAAAATTTGGCATTACAATATGTGTGATTTAGCTCATCGCCATTTTAATATACAAAATTTGGCATGTACATATGTAAAAATCAGCTCATTGCCACTTAAATATACAAAATTATGCCCCTAAACATGTAAAAATCAGCTCATGGGTGTTTATATATACAAAAAATGAATATAGAACAATTCATCAATGATTTATACAAAATCCTCAAAATGATTCTACTCTGAACCATAGAATCAATCAAGTAAGCATTCAGGATTGGCTCTAACCGGTATTGTGTCAAGTATTGCCTCATGGTCAGATTCATGAACTTTCCATAAAATCTTGTTATGAGATCTACCACGATACTTCATCAAATGAATATTTGTTCCAACAACAAGGTTAGAGAAATGAAGAATATGTCTATGTGTTTCAAACTCCTCGAACAACCAAACATCAAAATTCTTGATAGGGTATCTTCGAAGCCATGTTCCTCTCACGACAACAGACCCTATTGGGTAATCAATACCCTCTCTGTCAATGATTGTGGTTGTTAATTTTCTTTTAGGCTCAACACAACGACACAAATGGTAATCTATTCCTTCTTCATTGTTCTCTTCTGCAACAACTACATACACATGACCTGCATTTTATAAAGTGTTAATTAATACCAAAAATAAAGTATGATGTACAACAAAATGAACCAAAAAGAATACTTGTAAAAAAATTAACTCAAAAAATCACCTGAATCCACTAGGTCGGATACATGGTCAAAATCCACTAATGTCTCCATCTGGCTCAATTGTAGTGCTCTGGGCATTTGATATGAATCAATGGGAGCCAACGGTCTACAAGACCATTTGTCAATCCACTCTTCTGATTCACATTCTTCCCACAAACAATACATGCATGAAGAGCAAAAACATACCATCTGTCTTGTATAAATTACTAGTGAACTTGAATTTGAACTCATAAATGAGTGCATGTCACTTGATCCTACAACTGTACAACAATCTAGATAGTTTTCAATGTTAGATTCAGTAATTAACCAAAAATATCTACGAACCAATGACGTACCTAGATTACCTGGACCCATCGTAGACTTACACCATCGCACAATTGTTTCTGCATCTACCAATTTAGCACCACCTTCGTACTTCAATTCTTCCCTGGCTAGGGTTCTTTTCACACATGCTTCTGCACCATCATGCTCTCCCTTACCATGTCTAGCCTTAGTGAAATTCCAAAAATGTTGTACACTGCTTGTCACATGCATCCTTGTCAGCCAATAAAACATCCTTGCATTCTTGAATTGTGTGGTGCAATTACTTGACCATATTAAGTGTCGGTTGTATCGTATGTTCTTTTCCCTTAAACTATCATAGAAAAATTTAAAGCATCCTTGTACAAACTCTAATGAATGAGTATGATCATCACTTATGTAGAAGTGATACTCTCTTACAACCTTTCTAGCCTCCTCTGTGCTATCATTTGCATGCATGAATGCTATGTGTACAAAATAAGAAACTTGTGTAGAGTGATAATACATGGATTGTACTTCATTTTGAGGTTGTAGTGTATAATTTTTAGTGAAATCAATGATAGAGACAATGGTGCCAAGAGGAAATGTGTCCTTACACAACTTGAATTTCTCATCTAAACATCGAGCTCTATGTGTATGCATTATGTACTCATAAACTAGTTTCTCTTGAAACATTTTCATAAATTGAGCTACACATATATCATTTTTCACTAGCTCACATCTCTTCAAATCTTTTCCATCTTTAACTCCATATGTGACTGTCTTGTATTTTCCAAAAGAAACTAGTTTCGTACCAATTTCATGTGTGCTCTCCAAATGTATGCATCTTGGTAAACATTGCAAACCACTACATATAGCACAAGAACCTTCCAAACAAGGCATCTTATAATAAATGCAACCATCATGTCTATTACATAATACACTTGAAATAGATTCTCTTGCTGACTTAGGAGGTGTTTGTATATTACATTTCTACAAAACATCGTTAGTGTGCAAAGTAGAACAAATATGATGAAAAATATCATAATGCATGGAAAATTCAATATGTATCCTACAAAAACACATGGTGTGTACATGATTAATCTTAATATTAAAAGGTTTTTCCATTTCAAAAAATCTTTGAGAAATTTTTATTTGAGGAAACTTTCAAAGGAACCTTTCATAAAATTTAGTTTGAGTCATATCCAAATAGTCTTTCGCATGTGGCTCATGATTTTTAGACCCAATTTGCCTTCTAACAACATCTCTTTGGTTGGGCAATACTCTTGTGTTGTCATGCCAAAAAATTTCAATTAATGTTTTTAGTGCATCAACAACAATCTTGTCTTTCCATGGTAGTCTACCCGAGAATGCCCAAAGAGAATTATTGTTAGGTTCCTCTATTTTTTCCTGCCTCTTTAATGTTTTACTTAATGTTGTTCTACTAATGTTTAATGACTTACTTGTTTCTCTTATCAAATGATCTTTTTTATTTTCTTGCTCATTATGGTTGATGTAATGACACATCGAGTAGCATTAGAATCTTTAGTACGTGATTTTGAACCAATAGCTTGATATGATCAAATAGATTTCTCACAATAGTTCTTTCACTATTACTTTGAGATGATCTTAGGCCTATAATTCTCAATGTCTCTCTAAAATTCAAAATTTTAATCATTTGAACAATTAATTGATATCTTGCGGTTTGATTTAAGTTTTCAAAATAGTTTTGCCATACTCTTTTAACCATTCTCCTACAAGTTCGATCATTCATTTTATTGGGCATTGGCTTCAATATATTCTCATCAATGTCAATTAGATACTTTGGTTTCCTATGAATGATTCTAGGAGGTGTTAACATCCATGCGTTATGTACATTCAATTCATCAAGTAGAGAAGGTATAATATATTCATCATTTAATTGATTATTCAATGTGGTATCTTCTTCAATTGCATTAGGTTCATATAGTAAATCAAATGTCTCTTCTTCAATTGCATTAGGTGCATTATATTCATTTGGTAAATCGAATTGAGATGTTGAGGTTGATGTACCTTCTTCTCCCATTGTTATTATGTCACAAAATTTTTTCATACACTGCCTTTGTCTTTCCTTTTGAGCCTCTCATTGTTCCATTGTTCCTCGCTTGTTCTTTCCCATGGTTGATATCGGTTGTCCTAAATAGAATCATATTACATATATATGTAAACAAAAGTTCATAAACAAACAAATAACCATAATTATGCATCTTGTCACTATTTTTTGGAATCAAACTATTAAACAATCACAATACTATTGACAAAAACTAATAAGAACAACAATTCCGTCATTTGAAATCATGCAAAAACAAAAAATTCACTTCCATGTATAAAAAATGATAGAAGTACAAACACAGTTCTAGTGGGGCCTTCGACGACCTCAAAAACTTCTTTTGAGGTCATTGAGGCTCTTTGGAAGGGAGAGGAGAGGGGGGGAGGGGGAGGAAGAGAGAGAGAGAGAGAGAGAGAGAGAGAGAGAGAGAGAGAGAGAGAGAGAGAGAGAGAGAGAGAGAGAGAGAGAGAAGAGGGGAGATGGTGGGAGAGAAGAAGGGGTATGGAGGAAGGGAGAGGGAGAGTAGGGTGGAGGGAGAGAGGAGAGGGGGGGAGGGAGAGAGAGAGAGAGAGAGAGAGAGAGAGGAGGGGGGGGAGAGGAATAGATATTGAATCCAGGATAGAATATGACCCTGCAAACAAAATGTGACTCCTAACAACATCTAAGGGGTTATAGGGTGTCCTAACAGGTCATATGATACTATATTATCCCTTAGCATGCCATAGAACCTATAATGATACCAAATGGTGTCGTAAGGGGTCATAGAACACCATATGGTGTTGTTATGGGTTATTGGTGTCCTGAGGGGTTATATGGCATCCTATGACCCCTAGGACACCATATGGTGTTGTTATGGGTCGTATGGTATCTTAAGGGGTCATATGGTGTGTTAAGCGGTCACAGGACACCATATGACTGATCTTGATTGTGACTATAGGAATTACAGAAGAAGAGAAAGAGGGATGGGGTATGGAGGAAGGGAGAAGGGGAGAGAGAGAGAGAGAGAGGGATGGGTTATAGAGGAAGGGAGAAGGGAAGAGAGAGAAGGGGGGGTGAAGAAGGAGGGGGGGAGAGGAAGAGATATCGAATCCAAGACACAATATGACCCTTAGAACACAATATGACCCCTAACAATATTTAAGGGGTCATAAGGTGTCCTAACAGGTCATATGATACTATATTATTCCTTATCACACCATAGGACCTATAACAACACCAAATAGTGTCCTAAGGGGTCATAGAACACCATATGACCCTTTAGAACACCATATGGTGTTGTTATGGGTCATTAGTGTCCCAAAGGGTCATATGAAATCCTATGACCCCTTAGGGCACCATATGGTGTTGTTATGGGTCGTATGGTGTCTTAAGGGGTCATATGGTGTCTTTAGGGGTCACAGGATACCATATGATCTCCTAGGAAACAATACGACCTCTAATGACACCTAAGGGGTCATATGGTGGGCTAATAAAATGATATATTAAATTTAAAGTTATGAATATAACATCATACAATGAGACTCCAAGTGAACAAACAATGAGGATTTACAAAAAAGAAAGTGTAAGAGCTTGACCTAACCCTAAGAGTATTTCCTTAGTTCTAAAACATATGATGTTATTAAATTTGCAAGGTTATAAGGCTGATCTCGATTGTGACTATAGGAATTACACACTTGATTTCTTTCATGAGTATGTATTGTTCCAAGTTGTTTGACAAGTGATGATCATCATATACTACCACTACCATGCATACAACAAACTTTAATTTCTTTAGGTGACAGGCATTGTGTAACAACATGGAAACTCTCGCATACCCACCACTATCATTCTCTAGGACATCATCTATGTTACTCTCCCTCTTTCTCTTCCTACCTTGTGTTTCCTTCTAAAAAACATATTGCAGCTACTTTGACTCATCATGTTGCTTTGTTGACACTATTTTCCACATCTGCTCTACTCATTAAAAATACATTCAAGAAGAATATTGTTGCAGGTTTCCTTGTTTTTCATGGTAATACACCCGTGGTTCAATTTAAAACCCTATTCCTCCTATTCAATATACAAACACAAATCCATCAGTCAACGAGACTCCAAGTGAACAAATAATGAGGCTTCGCTAAAAAGAAAGTGTAAGAGCTTGTCCTAACCCTAAGAGTACTACCTAAGTTCTAAAACATTTGATTCTATTAAATTTGCAAGGTTATAAGACTGATCTCAATTGTGACTATAGGAATTACACACTTGATTTATTTCATGGGTATGTACTATTCCAATTTGTTTGACAAGTGATGATCATCATATACTACCACTTCCATGCATACAACAAACTTTAATTTCTTTAGGTGATAGGCATTGTGTAACGACATGGGAACTCTCGCATACCCACCACTATCATTCTCCAGGACATCATCTGTGTTACTCTCCCTCTTTCTCTTCCTACCTATTGTTTCCTTCTGAAAAACATATTGTAGGTACTCTGATGTATCATGTTGCTTTGTTGACACTATTTTCCACATCTTCTCTGCTCATTAAAAACACATTCAAGAAGAATATTGCTGCAAGTTTTCTTGTTTATCATGGTAATACACTCATGGTTCAATTTAAAACCCTATTCCTCCTATGCAATATACACACACAAATCCATCAGTCAATTTTCTTAGGAGAGCATACATGATAAAAATCAAAGAGGAAGTTGCAGACAATAAATAAATTCACTTACTTCTATATAAGTGAAGACATAGTTCCAGTGGGGTATGGAGGGAGGGAGGGAGAGAGAAGAAGAGAAAGAGGGATGGGGTATGGAGGAAGGAAGAAGGGGAGAGAGTGAGAGAGAGAGAGAGAGAGATAGAGAGAGAGAGAGAGGTATGGGGTATGGAGGAAGGGATAAGGGGAGAGAGGGAGGGATGGGGTATGGAGGAAGGGAGAAGGGGAGAGAGAGAGAGAGAGAGAGAGAGAGAGAGAGAGGGAGACAATACACTTACATAACACACTTGAAATAAATTCTCTTGCCGACTTAGGAGGTGCTTGTATATTACATTCCTACAAAACATCATTAGTGTACAAACTAGAACAAATATGACAAAAAATATCATAATGCATGGAAAATTCAATATGCATCCTACAACAACACATGGTGTGTACATGATTAATCTCAATATAAAAAGGTTTTTCCATTTCAAAAAATCTTTGAGAAATTTTTATTTGAGGAAACTTTTGAAGGAATCTTTCATAAAATTTAGTTTGAGTCATATCCAAATAGTGTTTTGCATGTGGCTCATGATTTTTAGACCCAATTCACCTTCTAACAACATCTCTTTGGTTGGGTGATACTCTTGTGTTTTCATGCCAAAAATTTTCAATTAATGTTTTTAGTGCATCTACAAAAACCTTGTCTTTGCATGGTAGTCTACCCGAGAGTGCCCAAACAGAATTATTGTTAGGTTCCTCTATTTGTTCTTGCCTCTTTAATGCTTTACTTAATGTTGTTCTACTAACGTTCAATGACTTACTTGTTTTGCTTATCAAATGATCTTTTTTTATTTTCTTGCTCATTATGGTTGATGTAATGACACGTCAAGTAGCATTAGAATCTTTTCTACATGATTTTGAACCAATAGATTGATATGCATCAGATAGATTTCTGACAATAGTTCTTTCACTATTACTTTCAGATGATCTTAGGCCTAGAATTTTCATTGCCTCTCTAAAATTCAAATTTTTTATCATTTGAACAATTAATTGACATCTTGCAGTTTGATTTAAGTTTTCAAAATAGTTTTGCCATATTCTTTTAACCATTCTCCTACAAGTTCGTTCATTCATTTTATTGGGCATTGACTTCAATTTATTCTCATCAATGTCAATTAGATACTTTGGTTTCCTATGAATGATTATAGGAGGTGTTAACATCGGTACATTATGTACATTCAATTCATCAAGTAGAGAAGGTGTAATATGTTCATCATTTAATTGATTATTCAATGCGGTATCTTCTTCAATTACATTAGGTTCAAATGGTAAATTATCAAATGTTTCTTCTTCAATTGCATTAGGTTTAAACGGTAAATTATCAAATGTTTCTTCTTCAATTGCATTAGGTGCATTATATTCGTTTGGTAAATCGAATTGAGATGTTGAGGTTGATGTACCTTCTTCTCCCATTGTTATTATGTCACAAAAAATTTTCATACGCTGCCTTTGTCTTTCCTTTTGAGCCTCTCATTATTCCATTGTTCCTCGCTTGTTCTTTCCCATGGTTGAGATCAGTTGACCTAAATAGAATCATATTACATATATATGTACAGAAAAGTTCAAAAAT